>NC_080192.1:61106980-61731980 GCF_030028045.1 Hippopotamus amphibius kiboko | reverse complement strand
CTCTTTTCTTGAGATAGTCCTGTATCACTATAAACTTCCCTCTTGGAACTGCTTTTGCTGCATATGATAGATTTTGGAAATTTGTATATCCATTTTCATTTTTCTTGAGGTATTTTCTGATTTCCACTTTGATTTCCTCATTGGCCCATTATTTTTTTTTAATTTATTTATTGGCTGTGTTGGGTCTTCATTGCTGCATGCAGGCTTTCTCTAGTTGCAGCAGGCAGAGGTGACTCTTCATTGCATTGCTCAGGCTTCTCTTTGTGGTGGTTTCTCTTGTTGTGGAGCACAGGCTCTAGGAGAATGGGCTTCAGTAGTCATGGCACATGGGCTCAATAGTTGTGGCTTGTGGACTCTAGAGCACAGGCTCAGTAGTTGTGGCACACAAGCTTAGTTGCTTCACAGCATGTGGGATCTTCCTGGACCAGGGATTGAACCCGTGTCCCCTGCATGAGCAGGCAGATTCTTAACCACTGCCCCACCAGGAAAGTCCTAGCCCATTGGTTTTTAGTAGCATAGCTTTTAGTCTTCTAGTGTTTGTGTTTTCCCCATTTTTCCTCCTATAATTGATTCCTAATTTCATAGCTTTGTGCTCAGAAAAATGATTGATACCACTTATAACCTTTTTAGTTTGTTGAGACTTATTTTTGACCTACCATGGAGAAATTCCATATGCATTTGAAAATCTATTGTTTTTGGATGAAATATTCTGTAGGTATCTAACTTGTTTTTTAAGATCATTCTTTCCTTACTGATTTTCGTTCTGGATGATCTGTCTATTGCTGTGAGCAAGGTGTTAAAGTTTCCTACTCTTATTGTATTATTTCATGTATATTAATAACTATAATATCCACTTCTTATATTGATCCCTTCCTTATTATATAATGCCATTCTTTGTCTTTTGTTACAGACTTTGCTTTAAATTATATTTTGTCTGATAGGAGTATGGCTACCCATGCTTTTTTCGTCATTTGCATGAAATATCTTTTCCTGTCTCCTCACTTTCAGTCTATCTGTGTCTTTGGCTCTGAAGTGAGTCTATTAAAATCAACATATAGAAAGGTCTTTTTTCTTTTTTTTAATCCAATCTACCACCCTATTGCTTTTGTTTGAATCATGTAGTACACTGACACAAAGTGATTATTGATAGGCATGTACTTATTGCTATTTTATTACTCATTTTCTGGTTGTTTTCATAGTTCTTCTCTGTTCTTTTATTCTTTTTGTTTCTTCCCTTGTGGTCTGATGATTTTCTTTAGTGGTATACTTGTATTCCTTTCTCTCTAGTTTTTGAGTATCTATTACAGGTTTTTTGACTTGTGGTTACCAAGCGGTTCATATCTGTTGATCTACTATTATATCTACTTGTTTTAAACAGGTAGTCCTTTAAAACCAAACATTCTAAATGATCTACTTTTCTTATTCCCTTCCTCCACAGTTTGTGATTTTGATATCATATTTTACACTTTCATGTCTATCCCTTTAACTGTTTATTGTATAGTTAATATTATAATTTTTGCCTTTTAATCTTTATACTCACTTATGTAAGTGGTTGATCCACAACCTTTATATTTGCCTTTTTTAGTAAGATCCTCCTTTCCTTTAAAGTGTTTTTCCTTGTTGTAGCCTTTTTTTTTTTTTTTTTTTTTTTTACACTTAGAGAAACCCTTTAACACTTCTTGTAGGGTAGGTTTAGTGTTGATGAACTCTTAGTTTTGCTTCTCTGAGAATTTTTTTTTTTTATCACTTCTTCAATTGTGAATGATAATCCAGCTGTGTGAACTATCAGGTTATAGGTTTTTGTTGTTGTTGTTGTTGTTGTTGTTTCTTTCAGTTTTTAAATATATCTGATCACCCCCTTCTGGCTTGCAAAATTTCTGCAGAAAAAACACATGACACCCTTATAGAGTATGTACCCTTTTGTCTTGCTGCCCTTAGAATTCTCTTTTTAACTCTTGCCATTTTAAACATAACATGTCTATGTGTTTCTGTTTGGCTCATCTTGTTTTGGGCCTTCTGTGCTTTCTGTACCTGATGTCTGTTTTCTTCTTCAGGTTTGGGAAGTTTTCAGCCATAATTTCATCGAATCCATTTTTGATTTCCTTCTGTCTCTTTTCATGTTCTGGGACCCCTAAAGTGCTAATGTTTGTATGCTTCATGTTGTACCAGAGATCCTTTAAGCTCTTTTCATTTTTAAAGTGTTTTCTTCTTTTTGCTATCTGATTGGTTTATTTCCATTATTCTTTCTTTCCAATCATTTATGCATTCTTCAGTATCACTTGGTATGCTGTTAATTCATCCTAGTATGTTTTTCATTTCAGTTATTTTGTTCTTCATTTCTTGCTGCTCTTTTGTATTTTTTCTAGTTTCCTGTTAAAATTATTACTGTTTCTCCTATTATTTTCCCTAATTCAGTTAGCTTTCTTATTTCTAGTGCTTTAAATTCTTTATCTGATAATTTTTTTATTTCTGTTTTATTATTTGCTTTTTTCAGAGGTTTTTTCTTGACCATTCAATTGAGGCAAATTTCTCTGTCTTCTCATTTTGCTTAACTTTTCCTATCTTTATGAAATTGGGTAAAACAGACACCAAATATGGTCTTGAAGGGGTCACCTTATGTGGGAGCATTTCTATACAGTCAATGTGTGCTCAGTTGCTTTTGGTGGGAGAGCTGGATTTGACATGAACACAAGTTAACTCTTTCCTCAGGGTGGGCTGCCAGCTATCACTTTGATAGGAGGTGGGGCTGGAGATTGAGGGCCGAGGGCCTATGGCCAGATCCAGTGGTAACCTGGGGCACCCTTCTGCCCAGTGACTATCCCTGCCCTATTGGGAATGGAGTTGGGTCCCAGGTTGCTGAAACAGAAGTCTTGAGGATCAGGCCTGTGTTAGCTCCATTGCCTTTAAGTATGTGCTCTCCTCTTTCCCAGCACTGTCACCCTCACCCTAGAAGGGACCAGTGCTGGAGCAAGAGGGGCTAGTGTGGGAACTCAGCATGGATCTGGGCTCAGGGTGTTGTGGTTCAGCCAGGGTCAAAGACTCAAACTCCTTCTGAACCACTACCTCTGTAAGCACCAGTAATGGCAACCCTTGCCTCGCTTAGATGCTGCAAGTCTGAAACGCCTTTGTCTCTTAGAGCCCCTCTTTCTCCTCAGCCTCTGCCACCCTCTCCATAGTGTGAAGCTATGCCACAGGGTAGGTGGGGCCAGTGTGGGTTCTTGGTGTGTGTTGGGGCACAAGATGCAGTGATCCATTCACAGACAGGGGTGAGGGCTGCTTCTGATGTGCTGCCCTTATAAGTATCAGTAATGGCTGCCCTTGGCCTGCTCAGACACAACTTTAAGTCTGAGCCATCTCTGTGTCTGACAGCCAAGCCCTCATCCCAGTGTGGAGCTGCACTACAAAGCAAGTGGGGCTGCAGTGTTCAATCAGGTCAAGCTGGGTGGTCACAGAAAACTAGCCAGCCACCAAAGTGGTTTTCAAACCATCCTCTCTGCTCTGTTTCAGGAGCAAGCAAGTGTTGTAGAGTCCACAGCTCTGCTGTTAGTCCAAGTGGCTCTCTAACCAGCCAAGAGGCCTCATCTTCCTGTGTCTAACCTCAGAACTGGGATACCAAACATGTGGCCTGAACCACTCACTCCCTAGGAAGGATCTCCACCCATGTAATCTCCCTTTCTTCTGAGTCCTTTCCTGCAAACATAAATCCCAACCTGATTACTTCTCTTCTCTTCCTACTGGATTCCATGTGTATCTTTCTTTCAGTCTTGGTTGGACAAGAATCTTTCTGCAAGTTTCCAGTTAGTTTTCAGTGAAAAAATTTCCACATGTAGATGTATTTTTTATGTGTTCTTAAAGGAAAATGAGTTCTACATCCTCCTACTCTGTCATCTTGATCTCCTCCCCAGTACTTAATTAGCTTTGATATTTAATGCCATATCTAGGAAAAGCATTATTTTCTACTTATTATTTTAACTTTAGTTTTTAATTATTATTATCATAACATTATGATTATGATTATTAACTTTTGGCTTCATAGAAGAAGAGATTTTTCACTTTTCTTCCTTTCCCATCCTGTTCTTTCCTCCATGTTTTATATTTGCAATTACATATTACTACAGATATATAATAATGCTTCACTCAATATCAAAGGTCTCCATAATAATGAATACACATGATATATTCAGAGGTAAGCCACTTCTACACTGGCTTTTTGTTTTAACAGCCACCTCTAAGAGTTTATAATTAATTTTACCTTATCTGTACATTTTAGTTTCACATGAGGCTCAAAATTGTCTAAGTCTTTAGTTTTTATCTTTTTTAAACCTACTTTTGTAGGTACTTATTAGTAATTTTATAACTTGTTACAATCTGAAGTGGTTTTATTTTATGAATGGCATATAAACAACTGTCTGGGAATTCTCTTAATCTGTCTTTTGTTCTGCACTTTCTATTTTATTCCTGATTTACTCCTTCATTTGACTGAACAATATTTTTTAATACTCTCTTGAGAAAAAGAGTAGAGGAAGTACATTTATTAAATCATTCAATGTCTGAAAATATCTTTATTCTGCATTCTTATTTGATAGTTTTGTTGGACAAAGAATTATAGTCTTAATACTTTTACTTCTGAATTATAAAGATGTTTTTCATTGCTTTAAGTATTAAGTATTCAATTAGGAACCTTAATGAATTGTAATTCCCCATTATTTGTATGAGAATAGCTTTTTTTGATTTATAATATTTCACAAGTGCCTTGAGCGAGTGCATTGTCAACCATTGTGCAAGATATTCTTTGGGAACTTTTCATTTGTGTCCTTTCTGAAAAATGTCCTTTAATTACTATTTTTAAATGCTTTTCTCTATTCATTGTTTTTTATTCTTTACTAGCTCTGAATGTCTAGTTACAGTTGTTGGACCTCTTGGACTGGTGATCTAATATTCTTTATTTTTCTAAGGCTTATCTTCTGTTGCCTTTATCCTTTCATGTTTTCTTAAGAAATTTCTCAGTTTTGTCTTCTAAAGCTTCTGTTGAGGTTTTCATGTCTGTTATTATATTATATATATGCATATATATTTTTTTTTCAAGAGTTCCTTTTATTCTCTAAAACTTTATTTTTAAGAATGGTTTTCTATTTTGATTCTTGGATACAAAATTATCTCTCCAATTGGCTTACTTCTCTCTGCATATTTTCTTATATCCCCTTTTTTTTCGATATTTTCTTTTTTGTATGAATTTGTTCTTTTTCTTTTGTTGGAGAGTTTTTATAAATTAATGCTGTCTTTTGTGGTTTGTATTAGTTAACTATTTCTACAACAGCATTCTTCACCAGGATGATTCTGTTCATATGAGCTCATACATGCATCTTAGTGTTAGCTGTGTTACTCATAAATCTGCGGGTCAGGTGGGACTAGAAGATGGGGAGATATTGTGCTCTAGGGCTCTGGAGTGAAAACATCTCTCTCTACATAACATTCATTCTCCAGCAGTCTAGCTTGGGCAATTCTCATAATGATGCTAGAGGTACAAAAGCAACGAATAAGCCCATTTTTAAGCCTCTTTGTGTCGCTTATTAGTTAATATCTCATTAGCCAAATCAAGGCACAAAGCTCTGTTCAGTGTTACTTGGTGAGCAGGAAACTACAAAGAGTGTTTGAGGCAGTGAAATGTGAAATATTGGGGTCATCCTCACAATTTTCTATAACATTTAGGGGTAGTTGATATCAAGGAGCTGATTATAGCCTCTGAGTAAATGAATGGGCATATCACTTCTGATTTTCCCCGATGGTGATTTTGCCTGGCCACTTGTTGAGGATTGCCTTATGTTAGCAGCTTTTGATTTCTTATCTAAAGCTGGTTTTCACATTTCCCTAAGAAACATGTTTCAATCTCTTACTAAGAGGTTAAAGGCTAAAGTTAAAGGTTAAAGTATTTTCTGAGGCAAGATTAGGCTTTAAGGAGTGTTAATAGACAGTGTGCATAAATTCACTTCCATTTTTTCAATAAAGTGCCATAGCCTTCAACTTTGTGTGGTGTTCTCAAAGGCTGGCACTGCTCTGGATAATAAACCAGAATGTGACTGGAAAGGCAGAATGTATTTATTGCTGGAGACTGAAGTGGGGAGAGACTTAAGGATCTTGCTAATTCTGGATAATTTATAATCCATCCATATTATTTTAGGGTATCTTCCCACTTTAACCCTAATTTCAACATATGTGGCAATGCCATAATCTGAGGCTTTTGAGAATTCTTTGAAATGAATTGAGTTGTTTCTTGGGTTTTTCATCTCTTAGAATAGGATTTGCCTTTCTCTTTCTGTTGTGTGAATTACTACTTATCCATCTGAATTTCATCATCTAAATTACTGTTGCTGTCACCTCTTTCATTCTCAGCAACCTCATGTGTTTATGCTTTTTTCTTTTGTCTGTTAATTTTAAAGTGTAAATTTGATATTTTTTCTTATTAGTAATATATATATGGCAATCCCAATCGCCCATGTTTATGCTTTTTAAGAGATCATTACTTTAACATAGTTTTAGTGGGTTTTTGTGAGTGATCAATGAGTTAAAGCCACCACATCTACCCAGAATTCACTTAGTTTTTATTCTCAAAACATTTTAAGACTTTATTTTTAAAAGCAGTTTTAGGTTTACAACAAAATTAAGAAGAAGTTACAGAGATTTCCCATACATATGGATAGTCTCATGCATATCAACATCACTCAGTGGAATAGTACAGTTTTTTCTTTTTTCCTTCTTTTTTTTTTTTTTTTTTACCAATAATGAGCCTATATCATGATAGGACACATCCTAATCACCCAGAATCCATTGGTACCTTAGGGTTCATTCTCAGTGTTGTATATTTTGTGTTTGGACAAATTTACAATGACATGTATTCAACATTATAATATCACATAGAGTATTCTCAGTGCTCTAAAAATCCCCCGTGTACTGCTTATCTCTTCCACTCTTATCCCTAGCAAACACTGATCTTTTTATTCTCTTCATAGTTTTGCCTTTCAGATTGGCTTATTTCATTTGGTAACGTGAATGTGATACCTCCATTTCTTTTCATGGATTGAAGCTCACTTATTTTTAGTGCTGAAGAAAATTTTATCATCTGAGTGTACCACAGCTTACTTATCCATTCACCTATGTACTCAAGGGGATCACAGTTGCTTCCAAGTTTTGTAAATTATGTATACACCTGCTACATCTGTGTGCAAATTTTGTGTAGACATAAGTTTTCAACTCTTCTGGGTAAATATCAAGTGCAGTTGCTGGATGGTATTGTAAGGGTATGTTTAGTTTTATAAGAAAATTCCAAATTGTGTTCCAAGATGGCTGTTCCTTTCTGTATTTCCACTAGCAATAAATGAGAGTTCCTATTGCTCTACATCTGGTCTGGTTTAGATTGTTTTTCACCATACAAAATTTTATTTTTCTTTCTAAAAATTTATGTTTGCTTCCAATATATTTGAAGGTTTTAATCAATTTTCCCCTGTTTACAAGTGTGTAATTATTCATCAGATTCCCAGATACTCTTCTTTTTTTCCTTTGTTCTACAATATTTTCTTTCCTGTGGCTCAGTATTACTATTTTCTTTGCATCTTTGCTTTATTTATTCATCTTTGAACAAAATGGTATTTGTAAAGAACAAGTGTTTTCATTTCATAAGATCAGGATACATACAATAGTATTTTACTGACTTGAAATAAAAATCCATGAAGCACAAAGGGACAGATAACCAGCACCCTGGTTGTTAATATTCTGAAGTCCCTAAGTCAGGAGACAGATGGAGAAGCGGATTTTTGGCACTGTCTCATTGATCGTCACTTACAGTATTGAAACCTTGGAAAGTTTTATTGTTAGTCTGACTTCGTCTATGTTAAAATTATTATTAATTCTCCCAGATTTAAAATTTTCATAGTTTGGAGGATTCTTTTGAGATTTTTGTTTGTTTGTTTTGTTTCTGTATTCATGAATATTTTCCTGTGAGGTTTTGAAGGACAGCTTTGAAGGCTACTAATTTCATACAGTATTGTTGTGCAATTTTTTTAAAATTTTAGAGGTATTAATGTGTCTCGCACTGGCTGAGAGCTTTTGGATCCATTTTCTATCTTATCTCTTCCCTAAGACCATCCAAAGACCAAACACTTGCAATGAATCCATTTGAAAACTGTGACATTTGATGGCATCGGCAGCAACCTTTCAAATAAATAGGAAAGTAACAATCTTTGTTTTCTTTCTGTATATAATGATAGACAAAACAATGTCTAAATTTTTATCATACATTCTGCATTTTCTATAATCATATTGACAAAGTTCTGTTTATTTTTAAAAATCGAATACATGTCTACTATTCATTAATTTTATGAGAGAGGATTCAGGCTTATTTGGCTTTATTTTAGTTTTAAACTGTTGCTTTATAATATGATGCATATGACATATGGAAATTAAACTATGGTTATATTTTGCCTTGTTTTTACTTAACTTTGAGAACTCACCGTATTCACAATTTTCTGAATTAAATTTTTGAGGACTCGTAAATTCTGATTTTTTTATCTCAAAAAATATTTGATTGAGTCATTTAAATCTTAGATGATTCAGGTTGTTTGACACAACATAAAATATCTGGCTGAAAATACAAAAATCTCCTTTCTGAAATCCAACCTGCTTTAAATAACAAAGAGATCTACGAAAATTCAAAATATAATATGTGAACTTGTGTAAAACTTTCCATGACAAGCATAAAAACATAAGTTATTCTCAAATTTTTAAATTTTAACAAATTTGGAATGGCATTACAAAAGTGTGTTATTATTTTATCAAAAAAGTTATCCAAAGCTACACATATATATAACTTGCTTTTTTATAAAAGGACTAGATCCAAAATATGGAATAGGGTCATGTCACTTATGCATAGATATGTTTTAGCAAAGGATACCCTCTTACATAAATAAGCAGATGTTTTAGAAAATGTTTAGAATCTGCATGTTGTAAAGTAAATTTGTGATATTCCCACCATATAATTAACAATAACATTTACAATACTATATTTTTATCAGTCTACCAGTTGAAATATCAATGATCTGATATTTAAATGCTAATAACACTTCTAGGAGCACGTGATTTTTTAAATTTCAGGTAAATTTTCTCAATCATAGATGTTAATGTGGTCACTCTTCCAACTATTTTTGATAGTTTAGTAAGAGTTGTCAACTCTTTCATAGATTAGATTTAGAGAAACTATATTCAAGGACATTTAAAATGATTATTTTTTAAGAACTTTTATTGAGGTACAGTTCACATACAATAAACTGCATATATTTAGAGTGTATAATTTGGTATCCAAATCTCTCAATTCATTCCCCCCCAACCCTCCCTGCTTTCCCCACTTGGTGTCCATATATTTGTTCTCTACATCTGTGTCTCTATTTCTGCCTTGCAAACTGGTTGATTTGTACCATTTTTCTATATTCCACATATATGTGTTCATATATGATATTTTTCTTCTATCTTACTAACTTCATTCTTATGACGGTCTCTAGGTCCATCCATGTCTCTACAAATGCCTCAGTTTCATTGATTTTTAGAGCTGGGTAATAGTCCATTGTATATATGTACCACATCTATTTATCCATTAATCTCTTGATGGACATTTAGGCTGCTTCCATGTCCTGGCTATTGTAAATAGTGCTGCAATGAACATTGGAGTGCATGTGTCTTTTTCAATTATTGTGTTTTCTGGATATATGCCCAGCAGTAGGATTGCTGGGTCATATGGTAACTCTATTTTTGGTTTTGCAAGGAACCTCCATACTGTTCTCCATAGTGGCTGTATCAATTTACATTCCCACCAACAGTGGGAGCATTCCCTTTTCTCCACACCCTCTCCAGCATTTACTGTTTGCAGATTTTCTGATGAGGCCTATTCTGACCTGTGTGAAGTGATACCTTATTGTTGTTTTGATTTGCATTTCTCTAATAATGAGTGATGCTGAGCAGCTTTTCAAATGTTTCTTGGCCATCTGTATGTCTTCTTTGGAGAAATGCCTATTTAGGTCTTCTGCTCATTTTTTGATTTTTTTTTTTTTTTGATATTGAGTTGAATGAACTGTTTATATATTTTAGAGATTAATCCTTTGTCTGTTCATTTGCAAATATTTTCTCCCATTCTGAGGGTTGTCTTTTCATCTCGCTTATAGTTTCCTTTGCTGTGCAGAAGCTTTGAAGTTTCATTAGGTCCCACTTATTCATTTTTGTTTTTATTTCCATTACTCTAGGAGATGGATCAAAAAAGATCTTGCTGTTGAAGAGTGTCCTTCCTATATTTTCCTCCAGGAGTTTTATAGTGTCTGGCCTTACATTTAGGTCTTTAATTATCCATTTTGAGTTTATTTTGTATATGGTGTTAAGGAGGGTTCTAATTTCATTCTTTTACATGTAGTTGACCAATTTTCCAATCACATTTATTGAAGAGGCTGCCTTTTCTCCATTGCACATCCTTGCATCCTTTCTCTTAGATTAGTTGACCATAGTTTATCTCTGGGCTTTCTAACCTGTTGCATTGATCTATGTTTCTGTTTTTGTGCCAGTACCATACTGTCTTGATCACTGTAGCCTTCTGTTATAGCCTGAAGTCAGGAAGCCTGATTCCACCAACTACATCTTTCCTTCTCAAGATTGTTTTGGCTATTCGGGGTCTTTTGTGTTTCCATACAAATAGTAAAATTTCTTGTTCTAGTTCTGTGAAAAATGCCATTGGTAATTTGATCGGGATTGCATTGAATCTGTAAATCGCTTTAGATAATATAGTTATTTTCACAATGTTGATTCTTCCAATCCAAGAACATAATATGTCCCTCCATCTGTTTGTGTCATCTTTGATTTCTTTCATTAGTGTTTTATAGTTTTCTGAGTACAGGACTTTTACCTCCTTAGGCAGGTTTATTCCTAGGTATTGTATTCTTTTTGTTGCAATGGTGCTGATCTTTCATTGTTAGTGTATAGAAATGAAAGAGATTTCTGTGTGTTAATTTTGTATCCTGCAACTTTACCAAATTCATTGATTAGCTCAACTAGTTTTCTGGTCGCATCTTTAGGATTTTCTGTGTATAGTATCATGTCATCTGCAAACAGTGACAGTTTTACTTCTTCTTTTCCAATTTGAATTCCGTTGATTTCTTTTTCTTCTCTGATTGCTGTAGAAAGGACTTCCAAAACTATGTTGAATAGTAGTGGTGAGAGTGGACATCCTTGTCTTGTTCCTGATCTTAGAGGAAATGCTTTCAGTTTTTCACCATTGAGAATGATGTTTGCTGTGGGTTTGTCATATATGGGCTTTATTATGTTGAGGTATTTTCCCTCTATGCCCACCTTCTGGAGAGTTTTTATCATAAATTGGTGTTGAATTTTGCCAAAAGCTTTTTCTGCATCTATTGAGATGCTCATTTGGTTTTTTCCTTTAATTTGTTAATATGGTGTATCACATTGATTGATTTGCATATATCAAAGAATCCTTGCATTCCAGGAATAAACCGCACTTGATTATGGTGTATGATACTTTTAATGTGTTGCTGGATTCTGTTAGCTAATATTTTGTTGAGAATTTTTGCATCTAAATTCATCAGTGATATTGGCCTGTAATTTTCTTTTTTTGTAGTATCTTTGTCTGGTTTTGGTATCAGGGTGATGGTGGCCTCATAAAATGAGTTTGGGAATGTTCCTTCCTCTGCAATGTTTTGGAAGAGCTTGAGAAGGAGAGATGTTAGTTCTTCTCTAAATGTTTGGTAAAATTCACCTGTGAATCCATCTGGTCCTGGACTTTTGTTTGTTGGGAGATTTTTAATCACAGTTTAAATTTCATTCCTTGTGATTGGTCTGTTCATATTTTCTATGTCTTCCTGATTCAGTCTTGGAAGTTTATACCTTTCTAAGAATCTGTCCATTTCCTCCAGGTTGTCCATTTTATTGGCATATAGTTGCTTGTAGTAGCCTCTTATGGTGCTTTTTATTTCTGCAGTGTCCGTTGTAACTTCTGTTTCCTTTCTAACTTTATTGATTTGAGTTCTCTCCCTCTTTTTCTTGATGAGTCTTGCTAGAAGTTTATCAATTTTATTTATCTTTTCAAAGAAGCAGCTTTTAATTTTATTGATTTTTGCTATTGTTTTCTTTGTTTCTATTTCATTTATTTATGCTCTGATCTTTGTGTTTTCTCTCCGTCTATTAACTTTGAGTTTTGTTTGCTCTTCTTTTTCTAGTTTCTTGAGGTGTAAGGTTAGATTGTTTATTTGGGATTTTTCTTGTTTCTTGAGGTAGGATTGTATTGCTATAAACTTCTCTCTAAGAACTTTTTTGCTGCATCCCATAGGTTTTGGACATTAAAAATTATTTTAATTGGACTTTAACACATATGTCTGTTTAATCATTATTTCTTTTTTTGTGAAAAAATACTCTCTTTACTACACTTAGGCATTTTAAATCAGTATAAGTCTTTGGACAGAAGAAGGCATCAGCCTACTTGATAAGTGTTGCCTAATCAATACAGAAATAATGGTCACAAGATGGTCACAACCATATAACCTTTGTGTCTTTCTGGCAAAAGTTCATATGTTGAATTTACCAAAAAATTAATTAGCTCTGTAAATACAGATTGATATATGGAATCTTCTTTACACAGATAGTATTAGGTTTAGTAATATACCAAATGGTTTTCAACTATTTAGTAGAATTGTCAAATGGAAAGTATAATGTTAACATTTTACTGTTTCTTCATTTATTTCAGGTGTACAAAATACACATTTAATATAATTATTATTCTCAGTTTATAGCCTATCATGTGTGGTTGGAATTCATTTTTCTCTGTGTTCTACTTAGAGTTGTTAAATCACTAAGATTCAGTAATAGATATCATATTAAACACTGCATTTTTTCTCTTTTGAGATGTGTAAATTAATCTGTTTTCCTTGAGATTTCTTCATATTCCCATTTGAGAAAAAAAATGACTCAGTCTATTTGATTTCATTGTCTCTGTTTACAGAATCAAAGTCAACAATGTCTTGTTCTAGAAGGTAAATAGAACAGCAGACTCACTTCATCTCCAAACAGAGATTAAACTGTCCATTAAAAAACCACCAACATTTTTTCAAGTGATTGTTCTCCAAGAGAAAAAAAGTTACATTGGTTTTTCTTATCAAATTGTGATGAGAAGCAGTTTTAAATGGAAGACAAACTTTTTAAAAGTTCAAATAGACCTTCATTTCCCTTTATTTTCTTTCTTAGAAAACGTTTTGATTTAGATATTCTTACATTTTTTAAAAGCACAAAATTGGTAGTGTTGGCCTCTGATTTTTAGGAATAAATAGCAGGGCAGGCAATTAGTTACATACAATTATAATTATCTGTAATTGATAATGAAGGGGATGAATAATTTAAAATATAATGCACCATCATCAGTAAAAATCTTAACTCTATTTGTATATAAAACATTTGTTTTACTAATATTTGTGATATGACAGCAAAATACATTGAAAATAGAATGTCTGAAGTCAGAAATGAGTCTGACTTCTTCAATTTTGCAGCTGGTAATTGGGCCCTGGAGGATTTATTTCATATATTATTCTCATCACCTGTGGTACTTCTCACTTCCATCTTCTTCTCTTAGCAGGCTCACAGTCAGGGTTTTTGACAGAAGCCCTAAGGACCAACATCTAAATAAAGAAAATAAAGCTAGTTTAGGGGGTCAAATTAAAATGATCTGGGCTTTATTCAGTTAAGTTACCCCCTTGGGAATTGAATCATAATATGAAAGAAATTTCCATCTTGGTTTGAAGGAGAGAAATTCAATTTGAACTGTAGTCACTCATCCTTATAACTACCACTTGTTTCTGTTCCTCTCTAGAGAATATTTTAATACTTTCAATTTCCTGTAAAAATTCTACCATGCCTTGTAACCTGACTGTGCTCTTCATGAATTTATTGTAGTTTCAAATATGTTCACTGAAATCAGAATGTTTCTGAGCAACATATACAAGGACATAGAGCCCCTGTGGTTAAGAGCTGTATCTCTGATAATGAGATTACTCTTTCATACCCCTGAGAATAATTAAAATTAAAAAGATTGAAAACCCCAAAATTTTAGGAGGATGTGAAACAATCAAAACATATATTTTTATATATCAAATATTTATTATATATTAAATTGTAAAATGGTATAACCACTTTGTAGAACTGCTTGGCAGTTTCTTTAAAATTAACTTCTGCCTCCTGATTTAGCAATTCAAATGAAGTTATTTGCCTCAGAGAAAGGAAAACATAGGTTCATAAAAATTTCTCTACAAGAGTATTCAGAGCATCTTTATTTATAAAAGTGCCGCTGCACTCCCCTACTCCCCCACTCCCCCCAAAAAAATCTCATAAGTCTATCAGTACAAGAATGGGTAAATAACCTGTGGTATATTATACAATGGATTACTTATTAAAACTTTTAAAAAGAATGGACAATTAAAAAAGTAATAATATGGATGAAACAAATAGGTTATATAGTGTGAAAGAAGCAAAGACAAAAAAGTGCTCTCTTTCCATTGGCATGAACAAACAAAGCTAAAAACAACAGTGCTTACTTCCTTGAAAATAGATTTGACTGTGGAAAGAGGCAAGAGAGCACTTTCTGAGATGTCAGAGATGTTCTGTTAGGTGATTACACTAATGTATACAGCTGTCAAAACCTACAGAATTGAACACAGGATATAGGATCAAGATGGCAGAATAAGAGGACATGGGCTCACTCTCTCTTGCAAGAGCACCAGAATTACAACTAACTGCTGAACAGTCATCAACAGAGAGACACTGGAACTCACCAAAAAAGACACCCCACATACAGAGACAAAGGAGAAGCTGCAATGAGAGGGTAGGAGGGGCACAATCATGTTAAAATCAAATCCTGTAAATGCTGGGTGGGTGACTAACAAACTGGAGAACACTTATACTGCAGAAGCCCACCAACTAAAGTGAGGGTTCTGAGCCCCACATCAGCCCCATACCTCCCAACCTGGGAGTCCAGCAACAGGAGGAGGAATCCCCAGAGAATCAGACTTTGAAAGCCAATGGTATTTGATTGCAGGACTTTCACAGGACTGGGGAAAACAGAGACTCCACGAGTGGAGGGCACAAAAAAAAAAGTGTGCTGACCAGGACCCAGGGGGAAGGAGCAATGACCCAACAGGAGACTGAATCAGACCTACCTGCTGGTGTTGGAGGGTTGCCTGTAGAGGTGGTTGGCAGCTGTGACTCACCAAAGAGACAGGGGCACTGGTGGCAGGGGTTCTGGGAAGTGCTCATTGGCATGAGCCCTCCCAGAGTCCACCATTAGTCCCACCAAAGAGCCTGTAATCTCCAGTGCTAGGTAGCCTCAGGCCAAACAACCAACAAGGTAGGAACACAGCCCCACCCATTGGCAGAGAAGTGGATTAAAGTTTTACTGAGCTCCATCCACCATATCAGATTAAAGTTTTACTGAGCTCTGTCCACCCAGCCCTACCCACAATCAGTCCTTCCCATCAGGAAGCACCCATGAGCCTCCTAGACAGCTTCCTCCACAAGAGAGTAGATAGCAGTATCAAGAAGTATCAGCAGTATTTCATCTTGTGGAACTGAAAACCACAGCCACAGAAAGACAGAGAAAATGAAAAAACAGAGGAATTTGTACCAGATGAAGGAACAGGATAAAAACTCAGAAAAACAACTAAATGAAGAGGAGATAGACATCCTTACAGAAAAAGAATTCAGAATAATGATGGTGAAGATGATCCAGGACTTTGAGAAAAGACTAGATGTAAAGATCGAAAGTTTACCAAAGACCTAGAAGAATTAAATAGCAAACAAACAGAGATATGCAACACAATAACTGAAATGAAAAATACACTAAAAGGATCCAAAAGCAGATTAACTGAGGCAGAAGGGGGAGTAAGTGACCTGGAAGACAGAATGGTGCTAATCATTGACGCAGAAAAGAATAAACAATAAGGAATGAAAAGAACTGAAGACTACCTAAGAGACCACTGGGACAATGTTACATGCACCAACATTCACATTATAGGGGCCCCAGAGGAGAAGAGAGAGAGAAAGGACCCAAGAAGATATTGGAAAAGATTATAGTTGAAAACTTCCCTAACATGGGAAAGGAAATAGCTACCCAAGTCCAGGAAGCGCAGAGAGTCCCAGGCAGGATAAACCTAACGAGAAACATGCCAAGACATATAGTAGTCAAATTGATAAAAATTAAAGACAGAGAAGTTATTAAAAGCAACAAGGGAAAAACAACAAATAACATACAAGGGAACCCCCATCAGGTTAACAGCTGATTTCTCAGCAGAAACTCTGCAAGCCAGAAGAGAGTGGCATGATATATTTAAAGTGTTGAAAGGGAAGAACCTACAACCAAGAATACTCTACCCAGCAAGGATCTCATTCAGATTTGACGGTGAAATCAAAAGCTTTACAGACAAGCAACAGCTAAGAGAATTCAGCACCACCAAACCAGTCATACAACAAATGCTAAAGGAAATTCTCTAAGTGGGAAACAGAAGAGAAGAAAAGGACCTACAAAAACAAAAACAAAACAATTAAGAAAATGGTAATAGGAACATACATATCAACAATTACCTTGAATGTAAATGTACTAAATGCACCAATGAGAAGACACAGACTGGCTGAATGGATACAAAAACAAGACCCATATATATGCTGTCTACAAGAGACCCACTTCAGACCTAGGGACACATACAGACAGAAAGTGATGGGATGGAAAAAGATATTCCATGCAAATAGAAATCAAAGGAAAGCTGAAGTAGCAATAGTCACATCAGATAAAACAGAGTTTAAAATAAAAAATGTTACACGAGACAAGAAAGGACATTACATAAAGATCAAGGGATCCATCCAAGAAGAGGAGATAACAATTATAAATATATACGCACCCAATATAGGAGCACCTCAATACACAAGGCAAATGCTAACAACTATGAAAGAGGAAATGTGAGGCAGAAATAGAGACACAGATGTAGAAAACAAACATGGACACCAAGTGGGGAAAGCAGAGAGGGTTGGTGGAGAATGAATTGAGAGACCGGGATACCAAATTGTAGACTCTAAATATGTGCTGTTTATTGTCTGTTAGCTGTATCTCAATAAAATTCTTAAAAAAAAAGAAAAAAAAAGAATTGAACACATAAAGTTTGTTTATTTTAATATGATAAATTATATCTCAATTTGAAAAGGTTAGGTTAAAAAAAAGATAGAAATCTAAACTCCACCCTTCTGAATTGAAATACATGTGCCACACTACTAACTGTATACCTGTGGTAAGATTACCTGTGTGCCTCTATAAAGGAAGTGTATGGATATCTGTATGTATCTTAGAGGGTTATTGGGAAGAAATTTGGCCAGGAATATGATAAAATCAACACATTTTTAGCTATTGCCATATTTTCAAGGCTTATTTTGGGTGTTTATTTTTCAAATATAACAATTTTAACAGTCACATTAAGTGTAAATTTCTTATTAACTCTTTTTCAGTGTATGCTTAATTTTAATATATCATTTTTTTTGGTAACAGTTTAATGTCTTGTGTGTATGATAGCTAGGAATAGATAATTTAATATATTCAGAATTAAATATATATACATATATATAAAGAAACTACATTGGTGAGCTTAAATTATTGATACTTGCCAACAGTCACACAACAAGATTTATTAAAGTTATTAACCTTAGTCATATCTATGTGAATTTTCAGCCTCATGCAGAAAGATGTGTGTGATCTTTCACAGCCATCCTGGAGAGAAAAAGAGTGCATACTGCATAAGACAGGATTCCAAGCTGAATGACTAGATAAATGGTTGTTTTATTTATTTTAAAACTGTATACAATTTATGTGCTCTGAGTGTGTGTGCATGTGTGTGTGTGCACACATGCTGCATAGATTATTATTCTTCTTTACCAAGAAGTTAAGAGAATTTATTTTACCCACTCTGATTACAGGAATTCTGCTGAACAATTGTTTATATTCCATCATCCAGGGTTTGAATATTGACTCACACTTTGCTTAAATTTGGCCTATTTACCTTTAGGTAATTTTTTTTCTTTAAATTTAACATGATCATAATTTGTTAGAATTTGATAAATAATTATAATTTGCTATGCAATTTGTTACATTTGATAAATATGTCTAATTTTTCATCAATTATTTTATCATTATTGTGATCATTATATTAAAAATTGCCATAGTAATTAAAAATTAATTGGACACAGATTGTTTATAGTTTCTATCCCTGCCCTTATTTCAACATTGTATCTTACATTGAGTATTGGTGTCTATGTATAAGTGTTGACCTTTCCTTGGAACCCATATTTCAGGTACTCTTTTGATAATAAGATATAATGACTAATAATGGTGAATAAAATTCATAGAGCAATATTATACTCTCTTTATTTAATTTAGAGATGAACAGGATGCTTAGGTGAAATGAGTGAGAAAAATACCATTTGTAGAATGATTTCTGTCTAATTTAAAAATTGCACACTTTAGTTCTTTTTAGCCCATTTGGATTATTCAACCCAATAAATATTCAGTAACAAGAACTAAAGAACAAGAAAGAGAGTAAAAACAAAAACCTGTTAATATTTTGGGGGCATTAGGAACTAAGGAAAAATAACACTATTTGTTAATTCTCCTAATCTTGTAACCTTAGACCCAACATAAAACAAAAATCCCCTGGGTTTTCCTCAAGTTGGATAGAAATATTGTTGAAGAGTCTGGTTCAGTCTTGAGGCATAATCTGAATATCCAAGACTTGCACACAGCACACTATCCCTCTTGGCACTTCTATATAGGATTAATAAGTTGGGGACATATGCAGTTCTGTTGAGAATTTTGGTGGAGTGCTATAATGTTGAGAGTTGCAGATAATAGTTGGGGAAAAGGGGAAATGTGTGTTTATGTTTTATTGCTCCAAATTTATCAAAGCTTCAGTAAGAGAAGTGAGAGAATATATCTATAACTATAATACATTGCTTTAGGAAGATACTAAGAAAAAAAAGTTAAAAAGAATTTGATAAATTCTCTAATGTTCAAGCAAAAAATATTTAACTCTGTAATGTAAACATATGACTATAACCTGTTTCTCTTTACTAATGAAGAAAAAAATTCATAGAGAAGTATCAAAATTCCCAGGATAGAAATATCAGAATTCCATTCATCTACCCTTTCCCTCTAGGTATTGTCCAACATTATATATCACAAACAGACTGCCAAAGAGTAATCTCTATGGACCCTTCAAAACATCATGGTCCTTGATAATTTTTAAAATTTAACTGAAATTTCTCTATAGCACTTAAATACATCAATTTCTCTATTATCTTAGATTGACAGTTTCTCCAAATTACCCCAAATCCAGTCTAAAAGGTCAGTAAATGGGGAGGAGATCAAGATGGCAGAGTATAAGGATAACTGAGCTCACCTCACCCCAGAAGCACAACAAAAATGCATCTGCATGTGGAGCAACTCTCATTGAAAACAAACAAGACTGGCAGAAAGAATCTTCTACAACTGAGACTGTAAAGAAATATCCACATGTAGTCATGTAGGAAGGGAGGAGAAGTGATTACCTCTGGACCTGCACCCACAGCAGGGGATACATAAGAGGAGGGGGCTATCATGGGCTCAGAGATTTTCCCTGAGGAGTTAGGGTTCAAGCCACATACTGGGTCCCCAGCCCAGGGTATGACACTGAAAAGATGAGTCCCTTAGCTGGTGGGATTTATAGGAGGGCTGTAAGAAACCAAGACTGTGCTCATATAGAGTGTTTACATGCTTGCTTACTCCCAGGAACAAAGCAGAGGAAGTTGATTAAAACTTCCCAGGCTCTAGCCAGTTTACAGCAACTGCTGGCTTGAACATCTCATCCTGAATCAGGCATCTGCTGTAGCCCACTTGTTCCAGTGCTGCTCCCTACTGTGGCAAATATTTTGTTGTTGAGAAATGGAAATGTACACACTTAGAGGGAATACAACCAGCTTGGACCCAGACCTCAAGGCTTCTTCTCAAGCACCTTACAACCCTATCCTGCCTCCAATAGTTTGGTGATGGTCACTGAGCATAAGAGAAATCCTGGATTCACAACTGGCACTGGTTCTAGCCCCTGCATCCCCAACCCCACTTCCCACCAAGGGAATAGCTGTCAGCACACCCTGGGGGAAGATTTGACTGAAGCTCACTTCAGATCCAGCTCTCTGGGGGAATTGTTAAGCAATTTAGAGACACTGCCATGCAAAGACATCACTTTAAGATGGGGATAGATAACTGTTTCATCTAATTTCATAGAGACAGAGAAAGATAATCAGAATGAGAAGACAGAGGAATTTGTCTCAAAGAAATAAATAAGGATAAAAATCTGAAAAACCAACTAATGAAACCAAGGTAAATAATTTACCAGATAAATTGTTCAAAGCATTAGTAATAAGAGTGCTAACTGAACAAGGGAAAAGAGTAGTGGAACACAGTGAGAATTTTAAAAAGGAACTAGAACATAGAAAAAGTAAGCCATCAGAGCTAAAGAAAACAATAACTGAAATGAAAACACACTGGAAGGAATTAACATCAGACTAGGTGATACAGAAGAATGCATAAGTGACCTGGAAGATAGAATAATGGAAATCACCCAGCCAGAAGAGAGAGGGAAAAAAAAAAGAAATAAAAATGAAGACAGTTTAAGAGAACTCAGAAACAACATCAACTGTAATAACATTCACATATAGTGTCCCAGATATAGCAGAAAGAGAGAGAGGGAGACAGAATCAAACAAATATTTGATGAAATTATGGCTGAAAATGTCCCAAAGCTGAAGAAATAGAGTTATAGGGATCATAGAGAGCCCCAAACAAGATGAACCCAAAGAGACCTGCAACAAGATGTATAATAATCAAAACAGCAAAAGTTAAAGATAAAAAGAATATTAAAGTCAGCAAAAGAAAAACAAATAGTCACATACAAAGAACCCCCATTTGGATAGCGGCTGATTTTTCTGCAGAAATCATGCAGGCCAGAAGAGAGTGGCATGATATATTTAATGTGCTGAAAGGAAAAAAAACAAAAACAAAAAAAACACAACTAGCATACTCTACCCTGCAAGGCTATCATTCAGAATTAAAAGAAATATTATTTTTTTCCCAAACAAAAACTAAAAGAGTTTATCAATCCTAAAGTGACCCTACAATAAGTGTTAATGGGTCTTTGAGTGGAAAAAGAAGGCCACAAAAAGAAGTAAGAATTTATAGAAGAGGAAAAATCCCATTAGTAAAGGCAAATATATAGTAAAAGGTGAATAAATCACTTAAATAAGCCAGTAAAAAAAATTAAAAGACAAAAATTGTAAAATCCAGTGTAAGTACAATGAAATAAATGCAGTAAAGTATTGACATGAAGATGTAAAATATGAAATTAAAAACACAACCTGTTTTAGGGAAGAGTTAAAAAAACAGATCTTTTAGAATGTGTGTGAACTCAATGACTACCAGTTTAAAACAAGTAGTTACAGTTATAGGTCAACATATATGAACTGCATGGTAATCACAAACCAAAAATCTATAGATACACAAAAACCAGAGATAAAGAAACACAAGCATACCACAATAGAAAATCATCAAATCACAAGGCATGAAACTAAAAGGAGAAGAAAAGAAAAGAGAACAACAAAAACAACCAGAAAACAGATATCAGCAGATAGAGTGAAAGTGAGAGGACAGAAAAAGATATTTCATGAAAATAGAAATTACAGGAAAACAGAGGTAGCAATATTCATATCAGACAAAATAGATTCTAAAGCAAAGTCTATATCAAAACACAAAGAAGGCCAATATATAACAATAAATGAATGATTTTATTTATAAAGATAATTTAACACTCATTAACATGTATGAACCTAATATAGGAGCATCTAAATATATAAAGTAAATATTAACTGATATAAATGGAGAAATTGACAGTAATAAAATACTAGTAGAGGACTTTAACACCACACTTACATCAATGAAAAGATCATTTGCACAGAAAATCAAGAAAAAAAATGAAATAACACATTAGACATTTGGACTTAGATATCTATAGGACATTCCATCCAAAAACAGCAGAATATAAATTCTTTTCAAGTGCATGTGGATCTTCTGCAGGATAGATCACATGCTTGGCCACAAAACAAATCTCAACAAATTTAGGAGAATAGGAATTATATTAAGCATGTTTTTCTGACTCCAATGATATGAAACTAGAAATCAATTATAGGAAGAAAAGTGGGAGAAACACAAACAAGGGGAGACTAAGCAACATGCTACTGGAAAACAATGGGTCATTGAGGAAATCCAAGTGAAACTATCTCAAGGAAAATGAAAATGAAAACACAACTTTCAAAAATATAAAGGATGCAGCAAAAACAGTTATAAACTTATAGCAATACAGGTCTACCTCAAAAAGCAAGAAGTCTCAAACAACCTAACCTACCATCTAAATTAATTAGAAAAAGAAGATCTATAAATATGTATTACTCAGCCATAAAAATGAATGATATGCTGCCATTTGCAACAATGTGGATGGACCCAGAGAGTGTTATGCTTAGGGAAATATCAGACAGAGAAAAACAAATAATGTACATTATCACTTACATGTAAAATGTAACAAATGATACAAAAAAATGAATATAACCAAACAGAAACAGACTCACAGATACAGAGAATAACTTGTGGTTACCAGTAGGGAGTGGTAAGTGAGGAGAGGCAAGATATGGGTAGGTGCTTAAAAGGTACAAACTATTATGTACAAAATAAATAAGCTATGAGGATGTATGATACAGTAGAGAGAATATAGCCAATATGTTATGACAACTTTAAATGGAGTGTAATCTATAAAAATATTGAATCACTATATTGTACACTTGAAACTAATACAATTTTATAAATCAAATGTATATCAATTAAGAAAAGAAAGAAAATAAAATCAAATTGACAACATGAATATAAAAATTATGATGAACATTACAGTTGAATAACTATTAAATAGAACTTTTACACCAGTCCATGTAAGCTTGAGAATATTTTCTGACTCTCTATAAACAAAAGTACATTCATGAAAGAAATACCTGTGCCAGTTACTGCTGATCAGTTCTCCTGTTGATTACAATACATTTTAGATTTCTGAATCCATATTCAAAAACTTATTCTTTCAACTTCCCCTTCCCTCCCACACATATCCTCACTGAAAGCACTAATTGAAGGCTTTCATTGTTAGGCTACATATTCAGATTTTGCCTACTTGTCTCATGCTTGCATATTCAAATTACTCTTACGTGATTCAGGACATGCAGTTATGACAAACCACATGCAAGTCTGGTAGGGCAGAAAAAACACTTTTATAGGGAAGAGGAAGTTGGAAGGGGCTGCTATAAACCTTAAGCTCTTTGGAGGAAACTGGGAGTTTATGGTGGCTTTTCATTGGCTGAGTTGTGACAGTCTTTTGCTGGCTTAGCTCTTGCCAGGCAAGGAAAAAAAATCTTTCTTCTTCCTGCTGGTGGTAGTTAAAGTAGTGTCACTTTCTGCTAGAGGGCAAGGTGCCTCTCTTCCTGTTAGGATCTGTGTTTACCTGAAGTGGTATGCATGTTAGAGCTCCTCCTTCTAACCTTACAACTCCATTTTAGTGAGGTTTCTCTATATTAATTTTCAAAATGTAAAATGGTATGTGTTCAAGTTCCATTCACTAATGAGCCAAATATTATTAAAAGCCAGGAAACAGATCCAAGTATCAGGTATTGATAACTATGGAAGTTAAAATCTGCTTAAAAACAATAAAACAGTTTGTGACCAAAGGTTAATGATTAAATAGTAAAAATAAATCCCTTTCTCTCACCATAATTAAAAAATATATTTCATCAGGTTTATATATCATTTGCAAAAGTGACAAAACCATAGAGTAGTAGAAATATATGCAAATATTTATTTAAATTTAAGGTAAAATATCCATTTATTTAATTTCATATATATTACATAATCATATAATGTGTATATTATATAATAATACATCCAGGTATTCTTATAAAGTATTTAAGTATATAGAAATATATTCAGTAAGATTTTAATATCCCCATTTGTATTCCTACAAAAAATAATCAGTCATAACATTGGTTGCAAACTTCTGTTACTTTTTATGTTTACATATCTACATCTGCATTCATATACAGATATAGACACACAAATACACAAGCATACATACATATATAGATATTTATGTTTTTGCCTTTTGTACATAAAGCAGAAGGATTATACTATTGGAATTTTTAAATATTTTCTTAATAAGCATTCTAAGGTTCAATGCAGTTTTAAACCATACTGGAATGTATCTATAAATTTGAATGACATATAAATTTCCTGCATTAGGAATAATAATCAGCATTAGAGGACAAACTGGATGATATATGCTTAAGAAAATTATTTCTCATCTTGTATATTAAGTTTGTATGGTTATAACTATTTCATTGATCATAAAATAGAGGTTGAAAGTATATTTTAATTGCCTGTCAAGATGTATATGAATTCACAGTATTCAATAAATTTTTGTAATACTGTCAGACAGTAGAAGATCCACATGTTTTAATTTTCAAAAAGCTTCCATGTAGAACTTTTCTCCAACACATTATATTCTCTTAGAAATTTGGATATAGATCAATAGCAAGGTAGATTGCTTATGATTACAAGGAACACTTTCAGAATGCTAAATCACACTTTCTAATCAATTATCTTAATTTGGTTGAATATTTCTAGATTATTAAGGAGCAACAATATTAAGAATAAGAAAAATACATTATATGGTGGAATGGGAATAACTTTATTTTTAATTAATAAATTTTTATTGAAATATAACTGATTTACAATGTTGTATTAGTTTAAGGTGTACAACAAAGTGATTCAGTATACATGTATAATATATACATATTCTTTTATTATATTCTTTTCCATTATATGTTATTACAAGTTACTGAGTATAGTTCCCTGTGCTATAGAGTAGGCCTTGCTGGTTATATATTTTTTATAGAGAAGTGTATATGTTTTTATCTCGAACTCCTAATTTATCTCTCCCACTCCCTCTACTTTTGTAACCATAAGTTTGTTTTCTCTGTGTGTGAGTCTGTTTTTGAAAATAAATTCATTTGTATCATTTTTCAGATTCCACATGTAAGTGATATCATATGATATTTGTCTTTCTGTCTGTGACTTACTTCACTTGATGTGATTATTTCTGGATCCATCCATGTTGCCACAAATGGTATTATTTCATTCTTCTTTATGGCTGAGTAGTATTCCATCATATATATATATACACACATCCCACACCTTTATCCATTCATCTGTCAATGTACATTTAGGTTGCTTCCATGTCCTGGCTATTGCAAATAGGGTTTCAATGAACATTGGGATGCATGTATCTTTTGGAATTATGAGTTTCTCTGAATGTATGTCAAGGAGTAGGATTGCAGGGTCATATGATAGCTCTATTTTTAGGTTTTTAAGGAACCTCCATACTGTTCTCCATAGTGGTTGTACCAATTTACATTCTTACCAACAGTGCAGGAGGGTTCCCTTTTCTCCACACCCTCTCCAGCATTTACTGTTTGTAGATTTTCTGATGATGCTCATCCTGACTGGTGTGAGGTGATACCTCATTGTAGTTTTGATTTGCATTTCTCTAATAATTAGCAATGTTGAGCATTTTTTCATTTGCATCTTGAACATCTGTGTGTCTTCTCTGGAGAAATGTCTATTTAGGTCTCCTGTCCTTTTTTTTTTTTGGGGGGGGGGTGGTGGTGGTGTTGTTATTGAACTCAATGAGCTGTTTCTGAATTTTGGAGATTAATCCCTTGTCAGTTGCATTGTTTTCAAATATTTTCTCCCATTCTGTGGATTTTTGTTTGTTTGTTTTATTTATAATGTCCTTTGTTGTGCAAAACCTTTTATGCTTACTAAAGTCCCATTTGTTTATTTTTTTAAAATTTCCTTTACTCTAGTAGACACATCTAAAAAGATATTGCTATGACTTATTTCAAAGGGTGTCCTGTGTTTTCCTCTAGAAGTTTTATAGTATCCCATCTTACATTTAGGTCTTTAATCCATTTTGAGGTTATTTTTGTGTATGGTGTTAGAGAATGTTCTAATTTCATTCTTTTAAATGTAACTGTCCAGTTTCCCAGCACTACTTATTGATGGTGTATTTCCCCACTGTAAATGCTTACCTCCTTTCTCATAGATTAATTGACCCTAGGTGTGAGGGTTTATCTATGGGCTTTGTATCCTGTTCCATTGATCTATAATTCTGTTTTTGTACCAGTACCATATATTTTTATTAGTGTAGCTTGTAGTATAGTCTCAGGCCAAGGAACCTGATTCCTCCAGCTCTGTTTTTCTTTCTCAGTATTGCTTTTGCTATTTGGGGTCTTTTTTGTTTCCATATAAACTGTAAAGTTTTCTGTTTTAACCCTCTGAAAAAAATGCCATTGGTAATTTGATAGGAATTCCAATGAATCTGTAGATTGCTTTGAGTGGTATAGTCATTTTGATAATGTTGACTTTTCCAATCCATGAACATGGTATAGCTCACCATCTGTTTGTGCCATCTTTGACTGTTTTTTTTTTTTTTTTTCACCAGTATCTTATAGTTTTCTGAGTACAGCTTTTTTGCCTCCTTAAGTAGGTTTAATCCTAGGTGTTTTATTCTTTTGTGTGTGATGGTAAATGGAATTTTTCCCTTAATTTCTCTTTCTGAGTATTTATTTTTAGTGTATAGGAATGCAAGAGATTTCTGTGTATTAATTTTGTATCCTGCAACTTAACCAAATTCACTGATGAGCTCTAATAGTTTTCTTGAAGTATCTTTAGGATTTTCTGTGTATAGTATAATGTCATTGACAGAAAGTGACAATTTTACTTCTTTTCCAATTTGGATTCCTTTTATTTCTATTTCTTCTCTGATTTCCATGGCTAGGACTTCCAAAACTATGTTGAATACAAGTAGTGAGAGTGGACATCCTTGTCTTGTTCCTGATCTTTGAGGAAATGCTTTCAGCTTTTCACCATTGAGTATAAAAGATGTTAGCTGTTGGTTTATCATATACAGCCTTTATTATGTTGAGGTAGGTTCCCTCTATGCCCAATTTCTGGAGAGTTTTTATCATAAGTGGATGTTGAATTTGTCAAAAGCTTTTTCAGTATCAATTAAGATGATCATGATTTTTATTCTTCAGTGTGTTGTGCTGTGTCACATGTGATATTGGACTGTCATTTTCCTTTTTTGTGGTATCTTTGTCTGGTTTTGGCCTCAGGGTAATGGTGGTCCCATAGAATGAGTTTCTTCCTCTGTAATTTCTTGGAAGAATTTATAAGGATAGGTGTTAACTCTTCTCTAAATATTTAGTAGAATTCACCTGTGTAGCCATCTGGTCCTGGACGTTTGTTTATTGAGAGTTTTTAAATCACAGATTCAATATCAGTATTTGTTATTTGTCTGTTCATATTTTCTATTTCTTTCTGGTTTAATCCTGGGAGATTGTACATTTCTATGAATTTTTCTGTTTCTTCTATTTTGTCCATTTTATTGGCATACAGTTGCTTGTAGTAGGCTCTTATGGTCCTTTGTATTTCTGTACTATGAAAGTTTGTAACTTCTTTTTCATTTCTAAATTTATTGATTTGTCACCTCCCTGTTTTCTTGATGAACCTTACTAAGATTTGTCAATTTTGTTTATTGTTTCAAAGAACCAGCTTTTAGTTTCATTGATCTTTTCTATTGTTTTCTTTGGCTCTCTTTTATTTCTGCTCAGATCTTTAAGATTTATTTCCTTCTACTAATATTGGGTTTTGTTTCTTCCTCTTTTTCTAGTTGTTTTAATGTAAGCTTTATTTGTTTACCTGAGGTTTTTTTTTTTTTTTTTTTTTTTTTTTTTTTTTTTTTTTTTCTGAGGTAAGCTTGTATCACTATAAACTTTCCTCTTGAAACTTTTACTGTGTCCCATAAGTTCTGGATTGTCATGTTTTTGTTGTCACTTGTCTCTAGGTATTTTTTGCTTTCCTCTTTGATTTCTTCAGTGATCCATTGGTTGTTTAGTAGCGTATTGTTTAGCCTCCATGTGTTTGTGGATTTTGCATTCTTTTTCTTTGTAATTGATTTTTAATTTCATTGTGTTGGGTTTGGAGAAGATGCTTGATAAGATTTTAATTTTCTTAAATTTACTGAGGTTTGCTCTGTGGCCCCGCATGTGGTGTATCCTGGAGAATGTTCAATGTGCACTTGAAAATAATGTATATTGTGCTACTTTTGGATGGAACATTCTGTAAATATCAGTTAAGTCCATCTGGTCTAATGTGTCATTTAAGGCCTGTGTATCCTTATTGATTTTCTGTCTGGATGATCTGTCCATTGATGTAAGTGGGTTGTTAAAGTCCCACACTAATATTGTGGTATTGTTGATCTCTACTTTATATCTGTTAACATTTGTCTTTGGGTGCATATATATTTACAGTTGATATATCTTTTTCTTCGATTGACCCTTGGTCATTATGTAGTGCCCTTCTTTGTCTCCTGTAACAGACTTTATTTTAAAATCTATATTGTCTGATATGGTTACTGCTATTCCTACTTTATTTTGATTTCCTTTGGTATGGAACACCTTTTTCCATCCCCTCACATTCAGTCTGTATGTATCTCTAGATCTAAAGTGTGTCTCTTGTAAGCAGCATATACATGTGTCTTGTTTTTGCATCCATTCAACAAATTTTTATCTTTGGTTGAAGGATTTAACCCATTTTCACTTAAAGTAATTGTTGATATGCATGTTCTTCTTGCCATTTTGTTAACTGTTTTGCATTTGTTCTTGTAGGTCTTTTTTATTTCCTTCTTTTTCTGTTCTCTTGTGATTTCATTTTAGTGTTTAGCATTATGTTTGATTTCTTTTAATTTTTGTGTGCATATCTTTATAGATTCTTGGTTTTGGTGTACCATGTTTTGATATAGCAGTCTGTATATATGACTTTTATTTTGATGATCTCCTAATTGCAAATGCATTTCAAATATCTGCATTTGTACTCTGCTACTCTCATAATTACTGATTTGATATCATACTTGTGTGTGGATGATTTCCACCCTTTACTGTATGTTTGCCTTTAGCAGTGAGCTTTCCCATTTCATAATGTTCTTGTTTTTAGTTGTAGTCTTTTCTCTTTGCCTAGAGAAATCCCTTTAGTGTTCTTGTAAAGCAGGTTGGTGGTGCTCATTTTTTTAGCTTTTGCTTGTCTGTAAAGCTTTTGATTTCTCTGTTGAATCTGAGTTAGAGCCTTGCTGGGTAGAGTATTTTTTGGTGGTAGATTTATTCCTTTCATCACTTTAAATATATTGTGACACTGCCTTTTTGCCTGTAGAGTTTATTCTGAAAAATCAGCCTTTAACTTTATGGGGATTCCCTTGTACATTATTTCTTGCTTTTCCCTTGTTGCTTTTAGCATTTTCTCTTTGTCTTTAATTTTTGTCAATTTGATAACTGAGCATCTCAACATGTTTCTCCTTGGGTCAATACTGCTTGGTACTCTCTTCTCTTCCTGAATTTGGGAGACTGTTTCCTTTCCCATGTTGGGGAAGTTTTCAGCTATTACCTTTTGAAATATTTTCTCAGGTCCTTTCTCTCTCTTTTTTCCTTCTGGGACCCCTAGAATGCAAATGTTGGTACATTTAATGTTGTCCCAGCCGTCTTTTAAACAGTCCTCATTTCCTTTCATTCTGTTTTCTTTATTTTGTTCCTCATCAGTGATTTCCCCCATTCTGTCTTCCAGCTTATTATCTGCTCTTCTGCCTCATTTATTCTGGTACTTATTCTTTCTAGTATAATTTTATTTTAGTTATTGTATTCTACAATTCTGTTTGGTTATTCTTTATATTTTCTAATTCTTTGTTAAAAATTTCTTGTAACATCTCACAGTGTGCATCCATTCTTTTTCTGAGAACCTGGGTCATCTTTGTGATCATTACTCTGAAGTATTTTTCTTATAGATTGCCTATCTCTACTTCATTTAATTTTTCTTCTCTGGTTTTATCTTGTTCCTTTGTCTGAAACATATACCTCTGCCATTTCATCTCATCTAATTTTCTGTGTTTCTTGCTTCTCATGTCTTCCCCTTGGTGGATGAGGCTGATCTAGAGGCTTGTACAAGCTTCCTGGTGGAGAGGGCTAGTGCCCACCCAACGCTAGTTGGAGCTGGTTCTTGATTCTCTTGTGGGCAGGGCTGTGTCAAGGGACATGTCTTGAGGTGACTGAGGGCTTTAGAAATATTTTTGGCAGCCTGCCTGTTGATGGGTGGAGCTGTGCTTCTGCCCTGTTGATTGTTTGGCCTGAGGCTTCCCAGTGCTGGAGCCTACAGGCTGTTGGGTGGGCCAGGTCTTGGTGCCAAAATGGTGGCCTCCAGGAGAGTTCATGGCAATAAATATTCTCTGGCACCTCTTCTTCCAGTGTCCTTGTCTCCACATTGAGCCACAGTACCCCACCCCCCTCTCCAGGAGACACTCCAAGACCAGCACAGTTCTGAACCAGTCTCCTATGAAGTCACAGTCTTTGCCCTGAGGTGCTGGTATGCATGAGACTTTGTGTGTTTCCGTGGAGATACTGCTTTATGCTGGGTACCAGTGTACATGAGACTTTATGTGTGCCCTCCAAGAGTGGAGTCTCTGTTTCCCCTAGTCATGTGAAGCTCAAGCATTTAACCTCAGCTGACCTTCAAAGCCAAATGTTCTGGGGTCTCCTCCCCCCATGCTGGACTCTTAGCCTGGGAATTCATCTGAGTGGTATGGGATTTGATTATATCACAAGTGTGCCCCTCATACTGTCTTGTGGTTTCTTCTTTATGTCTTTGGATGTATAATTTCTGGTTCTTGGTAGATTCCACTATTTTTTATGCAGCAGTTAGTTGTGATTTTGATGTGCTTATGAGAGGAAGTGAGTTCAAGGTCCTCCTACTCTGCCATCTTGTCTCTTCTCAAGTCTCTTTTTCTTTATGTTGTATAATTGGAATATGATCCAGGATAATATGTACAATGCAGGGCAATATTATGAAAATTAGGAAGAATGCATTTCAAAAGACATTTGCATGCTCACAATGAGATCATTGACTAAGTCAAGAATACAAACGGGAGTTGGAATTTGACCAAAAGAAGCAGCCAAAATAAGTTGAAAAACAGTTCAGGCCCATTTCTAGTTAAATTAGTAACAAGCAAGTAGATCAGTTGATGGTATTGTTATGAGAAAAGTCACCTGTGATGGAATATTAGCCAGAATTAGAGCAGAAAGAAGTATATTTAACTCTTCCTTTGGAAAAGATTGGAATAGAATTAACTAATATACATGAAGATTGAGATAGATGAGAGTTGTGAGAGATTAGCTTACACAAAAATTTTATTTATTTGTTTATTTTAATTTTTATTGCAGTATACTTGATTTATAAAAAAATATATACTGAGTTGGTTTGCTTGATATTTCTTAAGTTCTAAATTCATGATGAATTTTCAGTCTCTGTCAGTGATGAACTTTGTGAATAGGCTCACTTTATTATCACATATGTACTTGATCTGTCACTGATAGCTCTGCTGCTTGGAACAAATCCCCAATCCAAAATAAAAAAGCAAAATTAAAAAAAAATAGGTTAAAAAAATCAACAATTAGTTTTGATTCAAAAAACATTCCTCTGTGCAAGTGTATTAGGATTGTCACTTTTGAATGAGAAAATTTGGTATTGGTCAAATGTGCTTTTCATACCCAGTTTAATATTTCATTTTCTACAGGGTCATTGATGATTACTCAGTAAGCTGAATATTTTCATCTGTATTGTGGTTTTAAAAAATCAATTAATTACCCAATCAATGAAATGTATGTTAGATTTTCTTATACTGTTAGTTCTTTAACAGGAGTTATAAGTAACATAGGATAAATGAAAAATATGGTCTTCATCTGAAAGGAGGGGATATGAGGTTGAAAAGATAAAACCAGTACATCATAAATATGTATATCATATATAATATTTAGTATATATAGCATAACATATACAATATATGTGATTTCAACAAGAATTACATTCAGTTCAGTTATATTTCATGGAAAATGGAGTTTGTTGTGTATTGCAGTAGGAATAGAAGAATTCCTGAGGTTTGTATCCGAAATATTGGGTAACTTTTGGTTAAACAAAAAGGGCAAAGAGATAATTTCAACAAAATAAAAACACATGAAGTTAGGATTAAGAATGATTTATACATATTTGGAAGATGGTTAACTAGCAAGCTACTTTACCTTAATGAGTCAGCCTGAAGGATAATGAGAGTGAGCAGAATAGGGTCTCATGTCCCTAGACATCTTGCTTACATTGCCATTTATATGATATAGGTGTTAATCACTAAAGTGTACTGGAAAAATGTTTTTGAAAGTATGTAAAAGTTGCCTCATCTATGATAAATCACTAAGGTTCCTAAATAAATATAATTCCAGAGTCATTTTCAGAGGCAGTCTTTAAATAGAAAGATTAAATGATACAATAATAATATTTGGTGAAAATAACATGAAAAATGATATGCCTCTGGTATGTGTCATAATGTCATAAAAACCTATTTCATTGATTTTTTAAAAATCCAGCATCCAAAGTTGTGTGGAGGATAAGAATAATTGCCCATGTTTCAACACACAGTTGGTTTTACAATTCTTTTATTACTGTGGTTACAAAACCATTTGTTTGCCTAGTTTGATGAGATTAGTAGAAGAATGTAGGATGTAACAGCAAAACAGCTTGCCCATTTATGGCCTATTCCTGGTAAACAGAAAGTTTTGGGATACAGCAGTATACAAAAATGAACCTGAACATTTTATTTTATAGATGGAAATACCTAATAGTGCATGTTAAGACTGTAGTGAGTTCTGGAATGGAACGGCATATATCACATGGGGGAATGGAAATTACACAGTATTGAATGATAATGCTCCTGAAGAAAATCACCTATGTGACTGGACTTTGAAAGATAATTTCCTCATGAAACAGAGAACGTGAAAAAAGTAAGGGAGGAAAAAGAGAGCGGATGGAGGATAGCCTGGAAAATTTCCGTGGGCCAGGCTTGAGGGAAGTGGATATGTATAGGAGGGTGTAGAAATATTATGGGCATGGGTCCATTGCTTTTGCCCACATAATATTGGCTTATTGTTTTCTAAACATAAAGATGTCTGAGAAATATGACTATATAGCTTTTTGACCAGGAGGAAATGGAAACAGTGTTTGGTAACATAAACCAGTCTTTATCACCCTTCTTGCAATCCAACAGTAGGGGATATTGTCAGAAAAAGAGTAACACAAAGCATATCTCATGCTGCCTTGCTTTGGGTAAGATCTGAAAGCTATGTGTCTTAGCAGTTAACATATTAAAAATATCCAGTCTTAAGAATGATGCAATATGAAAAACAACCCTTTAATATGCAATCATAATATACAGATACTTGGCATAAATTAATTGTGTATTTTCAGTGATTATAGTTATATATCAAATCTTCAGAAGTAGTGCTTCAGTCCATTTTGACATGGGCCCTTTTTTAGTTATAGTATACATTATTATTAACTTTAAAATCTCTGACAGGAATATGCTTCTTTCAAAATGTTGCATATAAATATAAAATTAAAAGAAGGGTATACTTTCTTCTGAGGAAAACAAATTTAAATATCCAAATGTATAGTTTAGGTAAAGCAAGGACCAATTGTTTACATTACAATAGTTTCATAATAGGCATTTTTTCACTATAACTCTTTCATCCCAGACTGATTAAATGTGATTTGTCTATAATCCACAATTTAAAATAGTTTGCATTCATGTATGCATTCACATTGCAGATTTAATTATTGAAATGTCTCATATTTACTATCATATAAATAAAAACAAAGCAAAAATAGATAAATTCAGTGGAAGACTGTGAAAACTGTAGGCAAAATTGACCTGCAAATTGACTGGCACATTTTAAAATTCTAAGCAAAATATTAGTAAATTAAATCCAATGTGAAAATATATATATATATATATTACTTTTATACAGGTAAACTACCTTGCATAGCTGGGTTATTCAAAGAATCCAAGATAGTTTTCTTATATAAAATAAATCAATGTAGTACTGCACATTAATAGCTTACAAAACTATAGGAGGAAAAGCCATTGATCATTTCAGAAGATACAGAGAATGCATGTGATAAAATTCAATACTGTTCCTGATAAAAAGATTTTAAGAAACAATAAATAGAGAAGAACTTCCTTATCCTGGTAAAGGGTATATGAAAAAAAATCCCAAAGTAAACATTACTGTGATCAATACAGAAATGTAAAAACATTACTTTTAAAATTCGAAACAAGATACCAATAACCACCATGACCTCTTACATTCATCATTTTAAGGACTGTACCTTAAGAGCTGCATAAGAAACAAAATCAAATGTAATATTTACAAGACTTGGAAAGAAGTAAGTTAAACTGTTTAGGTTAATAAGATAAAAAGGTAGGATATAAACAGAAGTGTCCAAAGACTAAACATAACTCATATTTCTATGCCTAGGAACAAGTGTTAGAAATTCAATAAAAAGATAAAATTTCAATTACAGAAAAATAAGGCAAAAAGAAATACACCAGATAAAAGATTTGCATTCTGTTAGAGAAAAAATATATGACTATGTGGAAATGCATAAAGATACATAAGTAATTAGAGAAATATAACTTCATGAATATGTAAAGCAGTATTTCAGCTATGTAAATTTCATCAAAATGATTCATAGATTTAATGCTCTATCATTAAATTCTGGCAGAGGTTTGAATGAAACATAGCAAACTTACTCTAAAATTTATGTGAAAGAAGATGGGGCCAATAATAGTCAAGATGCTCTTTAAGAAAATCAGGTGAATGTGAATTCCAGCCATAAATAAATTGGTCCGTGGTATTCAGCAGAAAAACTAGAAGAAAACATACAAATGTGGAACTTTAAAAATGAGAAATAGTATGGGAAATGAAGGAGAAGAGAAATTACTGTGTGACATAATTGTGGTAAGATTTGTTTTTCACATATAAAGAATGTAAAAATAATTCATGCCACATATCATACACAATTACAATTCCAAGCAGATAAAATATTTAAATGTCAAATACAATAAATGTTTATAAGGAAATGTAGAAAACTATAGGATAGGAAATAATTTATTAAATAGACTCAAAATGTGATAACTGTGATGAGTATGTGAATATATATTGGACTACAATATAATAAATGCTTCAAGTTAATTCAAAGACATCATAAGGAAACTTGAAACATGTGGCACTGGGACTAATGTCTGCTATACAGATAATCATTAAGGTATTGTTTTAAAATATGCAAACATATACTTACATGTATATAATCTTTGATGAATAAAAAATAATACAAGCTAAGAGAAATATAGGCAAAATGCAAAAACAGCTATTTAAGAAAATATGAACTACCACACATGTTGAAATGATCAATATCAGTGAAAACTTACCTGACAATATTGGTAATGTAAATTAAACCACAAAAATGCTATTTTACACCCATTAAGATGGCAAACATTTGAAAATTTAAATAATTGAACAATATAAAAACAGATTCATTGTTCAAAGTATAAATTGAAAGAATTAACTTCAAAAAATATTCTTGTAAAATTAAAGTCTATCAATTTCTTTACTAAGTTACCTTTGACTTTCTATTGAATGCATTCTATTTGCACCAAGATACATATACAAATATGTTCATCACATTATTGTTTATAACAATCAAACATTGTAAATAACTCAAATATCAACTGTTTGGAAAACAGATAAATGTAGTATTTTTAAGTTGCATATTAAAAATTCATGTTTATAAAAATAATTCATAAAATCAAAATATTGTAATCAAAAAGTTTCAGAAAAAATGAACAAAAATATAACATTTATAAATACAAATTACAACCTAAATTAAGTTATATATGTTTATTGATACATGCATGTGTTCAAGAAATTATAAAGAAAAGCCAAGAGATGATTGTGAAAAATCTCAGAATACCTCTGTAATGAAGAAGGAGAGGGGAATGGTGTAAGAATAAAAGCACATTAGAGGCTTTGATAATAATGGACATGCAATATTCACTCTGAAAAAGAGTGTTTATAAATTTCAATTAGCCATTTTTGTTTTTTAAGTTTTATCCTATTTATGTAGATTTTTGAGAATAGTACAATTTATGTATTGTGAAATTTGTGGGGATTTCCTTTGTGACTTACTAATAGTTAATTTTTGTCATTGTTATATTGTATTTTTTAATTTTTAATACAATTTGAAGGGTTGCTTTTTACTTACAGGTATTACAAAATATTAGCTATATTCCCCATGTTGTACAATATATCCTTGAGTCCATCTTATACCTCAATAGTCTGTGCCTCACTCCCCCACCCATATGTGTCCCTCCCCACCCCACTGGTAACCATTAGTTTGTTCTCTATATATGTATCTGCTTCTTTTTTGTTATATTCACTAGTCTGTTGTGTTTTTTTTTTAGAGTCCACATATAAGTGATGACATACAGTATTTGTCTTTCTCTGACTTATTTTGTTTAGCATAATGCCCTCCAAGTCCATCCATGTTGCTGCAAATGGCAAAATTTCATTCTTTTTTTTTTTGCCTGAATAGTATATATATACCACACCTTCTTCATCCATTCATCTGTTGATGGACACTTAGTTTGATTTCATAGCTTAAGCATTGTAAATAATGCTGCTATGAACATTGGGGTGCATACCTTTTCAAATTAGTGCTTTTGCTTTTTTCAGATATGTACTCAATAATGAAATTGCTTGGTTATTTGGTATTTCTATTTTAAGCTTTTTGAGAAACCTCTGTATTATTTTCCACAGTGGCTGCATCAATTTACATTTCCACCAACAGTGTATGAGGGTTTCCTTTTCTCCATATCTTTGTCAACATTTATTATTTGTGGGTTTTTTTTGATGATGATAGCCATCCTGACAGTGTGAGGTGGTATGTCAGTGTAATTTTGATATGCATTTCACTGATGATTAGTGATGTTGAGCATCTTTTCATGTGCCTATTGGCCACCTACATTTTGTCTTTGGAAAAATGTCTATTTGGTTCTTCTGCCCATTTTTTAATCTGGTTGCTTTTTTTTATTTTGTTTCATTTTTTGCTTTTTTGATGTTGACTTGTATGAGCTGAGAGAGAGAGAGAGAGAATTCTAATCCCTTATTGGTCATATTATTTACAAATATTTTCTTCCATTCAGTAGTTTGTCTTTTCATCTTTTCAAAGGTTTCCTTTGCTATGCAAAAGCCTTTACATTTCATTAGATCATATTTGTTTATTTTTGCTTTTATTTCTTTTACTTTAGGAGAAAGAACCACAAAAATACTGCTGTGATTTATGTCAAAGAGTGTTCTGCCTGTGTTTTCCTCTAGGAGTTTTTTAGTATGTGGTCTTATATTAAGGTCTTTAATGTAGCTGTCCAGTTTTCTCAGCACCACTTGTGTATTTAATAATATATATTCAGTGAGGAATGCAAACTGTTGGACAAGGGTTGTAAACTCAATTAGACTATTCTCTTTGTACTTTTTTTGTCTAATTAATTTGAATAGCTTAACAGATTTGTTTTGTTTTTGTTGCTCTTGAATCCTCTACCTTCAATTTGAATTTCTCAATATCCAGACATTCATTTACATCAGTCTTTTATATATGCATATGAAAGGACCAAGTCCCTGCTGCCACAACCATTCTTCCCAGAGGAAGCCCCATGTCATGAGATCTTGGGAGTTCTATAGGGCCCAGCAGTATATATCAACATGTGCTTTATTTTTTAGAGCAGTTTTAAGTTCACAGCAAAATTGAGCAGACAGTACAGAAGATTTTCTCCACCATATTTGTTATAATCAATGAACCCACATGGACAAATCATATTCACCTCAAGTCCATAGTTACCTTAAGATTCACTCTTGCTATTGTATATTCTATGTGTGGACAAGTGTACAATGACATGTATCCACTATTATAGTATCATACACAATTGTGTCACTAAAAATCCTAAGTGCTTTCTTTATTCTTGTTTTCCCTTTCTCATAATACCTAGCAACTTCTGGTCTTTTTATTGTCTCATTATGCCTTTTCCAGAATATTATATAATTGGAATCATATACTATGTGGCCTTTGCAGATTGGCTTATTTCACTTAGTAATATAGATTTAAGGATCTATCAGGTCTTTTCATGGCTTGACATCTCATTTCTTTTTAGTGCTTAATAGTAATCTATTATCTGGTTGTACTACACTTTATTTATCCACTCTTCTACTGAAGGACATTTTTTCCCATGTTTTGACAATAACAAATAAAGCTGCTATAAACATCCTTGTGCAGCCATAAGTTTTTAGCACTTTTGTGGAAATTCCAATGAGTGGATTAGAAGGATTTTGTAGTAGGAGTTTTGTAAGAAACTCTCAAACAATCTTCTAAGTTGGTTTAACCATTTTTAATTCCCACCAGCAATGAATGAGAGCTCCTGTTGCTCCACATCCTGGGCAGCTTTTTTTGTGTTATCAGTGTTTTAGATTTGGCCATTCTAATAGATGTGTAGTGGTATCTCATTTTTTTAAGTTGCAATTTCCTAATGATATATGATATTGAACATCTCATGTGTTCACTTACCATCTGTTTTCTTCTTTGGTGAGGTGTCTGTTCAGGTATTTTGCTCATTTTTAAATTATTGGCTGTGTGTTTTCTTATTGTTGAGTTTTAAGAATTCTTTGTATATTTTGGATAATATCTTTATCAGATATGTCTTTTTTCCTTGTCTTCTCATTCTCTTGACAGTGACTTTTGCAGAGAAAATGCATTTAACTTTAATCAGGTTTAGTTTATGAATTATTTATTTTATTGATCATGCCTTTTGTGCTGTACCTAAAAGTCATCAACACACTCAAGGACATCTAGATTTTCTCCTATGTTGCTTTCTGGATTTTTATAGTTTTGAGTTTTACATTTAGATCTATGATCCATTTTGAGTTAATTTTTGTGACAGGTGTAAAGCTTGTCTTCTAGATTCGCTTTTTACACATGTGGATGTCTATTTTTCCTAGCACTATTTTTTTGATCCTTATATATTTTGAAACCTAATTTTTAGGTTAAAACAGATTCATGGTTATTGCATTCTCTTTGTTTAAAGTAAGATATTTTCAGTATTAAATTATCCAAAGTTCCAAGATTTGTTTGAAAGTAGTTTCAGAGAAGTGAACAAAGTCAAAAGATGGATTGGATAATCTATTAAAAGAGACAAAAATTTCCAGAGATGGCACAAAATATATATACTCATAGAAGAAAAGTGGGGAAATGGGACAATTTTCTTGTTATGTGGTGGAAAATATATAATGAAAAATATAATTAGAAAATTTACAAATACAGAGAAATAACTATCAACAGAAAACAATACATAGATATTTTTAGATAACATTGGCAAAACAGGATTGAAGAAGACAACTTCTTGAAGTTCATGTTTTGTAGAAAAGTCATTTTGAATTTTAAATTATAAATAAAATATACAAATAGCCAAAATATACTTGTGAAAAAAATGAAATTATCTTCAGTGATGTAAAGACTGAGAAGTTTTAGCACTTGAAAAGTACATCTGAAGCAAAAACAAAGTCACTCAGCAAAATTAAAATAAATGAACAAAGTTATTAGTGGTAAACAGAAATAGTCATAAGCAAATATTTCAATAATACATATGGGTAAGCCTAAATTAAGTCAATTTTCATCTTAAAAGACATAGATACTCAGATATTGGGGGGGGGCGTGAATCTCTGTGATATTGGCAAGAGAAACACTTAAACATGTTTCAAAAATGATTCAAAATAAAAAATGTGGAAAAAGAAACACCAGAAAGAAAAGCCTATTACTGTAATAAGTAGTTATATCAACTTTAATTTTAAAATTTCAAGTAATATTGAAAAGGAGCAAAGGTAAATATATTGAAAATACTATGTTTTATTTCTTAGTTTGGGTGGTAGACTAATGGATATACATTTTACATTCATACAAATGAATAAATTATATATGTCAAATATTTCATAATTTAGAAATGCAAATCAAAATGTAATAAAATCTCACTGTAATGTAACAAATTAGAAAAAATAAACGTTATTTTATATAATTCCTAGGTATTAGTTATTTGTGTATATATGTCTGTGTATGCGTGTATCTTAGAATCAAACTATGCACATAATTTTGCCCTATGGATTTTAGACATATTCTATACTGAGAATTCCTTATTGGTTTAAATGGCTTTAAATATAATTATTAATAACAAAGTAACTTTCCTTTATTTGTGAAAACCATAAGTAATATAATTACCCTGGTTTATTGACTTTTTTCTACTAAAATAATCATTCTAATCTCTATATATTTGAAGTGATTTTAACTTTTTAATTAAATTTTTAAAAATCTTAGTGAATACAAGAGAATATTAAATTTAAAATCAGAAAAAAAAATTACCCATAGATACCTAACTAAATAAATTTAATCCTTGGTGTACAGACTTCCAGAAATGCGTCTTTAAAAATATACTCAAATCTGCAATCATAGTGCACCTAATTTTTAAAATAATGTTTTAAATATCCAAGAAATAGTTATCTCTGTTTTCCCTTTGTCCCTTCTAACTACATATACCTGAAGCAGAGCAGTCTTGGAGGAGGCGTTGAGAGGATACAACTACTGGTTGACCCTTGACCTGGACCCAGGCATTCTGAGGCTCCTCACCCCTCCCCTGTCCTCAGAATGTGTGTTTCACTTGCTTTACCTCCTGGAGAAGCTGCTTCAAGGACAACCTTGAGACAGCAGTGTGTTTCTTGTTGAGACCACCTGGACATTATATTAATGCCTCTTTATAAACTTTTAAGATTCTGGTGGACTATGCAAAACCTCTTATGGCTGCTCAAAACAAGGCTGAGAAATAGGTTACCATGCTTATTAAACCAGATACTTTTCCCTCAAAGCTTTGTAGACATTTACCCAGTATTTTTGGGCTAGTCAGTCTTTAATGGAAGAAGACTAGGTCATGGCTTGTTTTTTTTATAAAACCGTCCCTGTTCATATTTTTGCTCTTGTCAGGTTGCTTGTCAGCTATTAAATTTAACATTTTGAAATAGATACAGATACAAATATGTAGATGTATATCCATTTTACATTATAATTAGGCATTAAACATAGTGTGTTATTTTAATCACCTTGATATGCCTTAATAGTCCTTAATAGTCCCTTCCCAGGAATAAATCTGGGTGTCTGGCAGTTCACCAATTGCTAAGAGTTATGCTTTAACTACTGCACTGTAAAAGAAAAATCTTTAAATTTAAATAACTAAATATTTCTAATTCACATAATTTTTATTTAATATTTAGAAACAAAAATAATAGTATAGAGTAAAATAAATGGTTTCAAAGATTATGATTTTTTTTTGAAATGCCTTCTTAGAAGTATGGTGGCCTTTTATACAACTGCTATGTGTAGTACCCATAAAACAATAATAAGAAATTCTTATAATTAGAATTTATAATTACATTTGAGCATATTAAAAACTCTGACTCCTTGCTTATGTTCTTAACTAAAATTTTGTAATACTTTCATCTTTACAAGCAATTTAATAGAATGTTTATTTCATAAGCATTAGAAATGAGGCAGTTTTTGCATGTCTGAATCTGGAACTGCACTCCTCCTCAGATGGTACTCAACCCAGACACACCTCAGATTGGGACTTGAATCCACAATTCCTGATTTAGGAGGGTACTTAAACCCACTATCATTTAATTAAAACCACTCAGCTCCTGTCAGGACTTACTGAAGCTCAGGTTCTTTGGTTTCAGTACAGAAAGAATTCAGCATGAAAGAAAATGATAGGCAAAGAGTGAGCTTATTATCATAGGATGCTTGTGAGAGAGACAAGCTGGCAGGTGAGGGAGCATAGCCCCTAGAAAGATGGGGGCTACATTTTTATAATCAAAAAAAAAATGAGGAAGGGAGAAGACCACCTTCTTTCTCATTTTTTGGGTAGACATCAAGGCTTATATCATTAGTTCCTCCTTTGACCCTATATGGTCTAACCAGGACTGTCATTGCACTACTTAAATCATGTATATTAACAAAAGTGCAGTGACATATGCTAAAATATGATAATTCATCTCAGGTATAATGTTGCGTTCCCCCTAGTTTTTTTTTTTTTTTTTTTTTTCTTCCCCTTCCACCTATAGTCCTATCTTGGCTACACGCCGACCTGCTACTCTTCAAGAACCACTAACTCCCTGACTTCATGTACCAGGAGACAGGCCCCATATCTATTCTCTTGTGTTTTAACTCTCAGGGCTTGTGCCTTGAATGTGCCTGGCACTTGAATGTGCCTGATCTTCCTTCAAGGTAGAGTAGATTGTTGCTAAGTTACTGGATTATTTTCTTCAGTGGTCATTAGTTTAAAACAGTCTCCCAAACTCCCCTAATATTCCCTTTATGTCTATAATTCCCTAGTGGGATTTTTAAACTAACTATTGATATTTAATTATCCTATTCTAGCCTTATCAAATCCATACTAGAATTCCTAGCTATTTTATTTGAATACAGAATGTGAAAACATGTATCTCAACTGAAAATGTTAGAGGTTATATCACTATGACTATAGCATACCTATTTTCTTTGTCAAAACTTGGACTTTGAAAAAATATTTTATTGTTTCAGATCATGTGTTTAAAATAATAACTTTTGGATATGCTTTAATTATTTACTAAGACCATTCCCTCTCTCCTTGATAAATCATTTCAGAAAAAAGATCCAGAGATTTTCTCATTCAGCATTTTACATTTAGGGCTCAGAGACTGAAATTTAGTTTTAAAAGCCCTTGCTTTTATTTTCAGGGCCACTGTCAGTCTTTCAACAATTTACTTAACCTTTCTTTTCAATTGGTAACAGTGATGGAAGGAATGGCTTTTCTTCTATGATAATGATTGAAAAAGAACAAATAATGTTTGTAATGACAGTCTGCACCTAGGAAAGAAATATTCTATAAAAGACAGATTTATTATCATAATCATATAATTTTGTGATGTGTAAGACAGTGTAATCATGAGATCTCATCTTTTTTTCTGGTACATTCTGAGGACTGCTGAATATGTTAAATATGTTTCTTAAACTCATTTGTCAGATAGTGATGGGATCAATGCATGTTTCATGCTAAAACAATATTTGAAAGAATTATGTGTTTTTAAAATGACTCTTTCCCCTTGCTCCCATTTCATTGTTTTTTCCTGATAACCAATTAGCCTCCATTTGTCACTTAGATGAGAACTGTCTACTAGGACTTCTCCCATTGCTTCCCCATATCTGCTCTGTTTTCTCCTCCTGGACTTCTTCAGTATATTCATTATCTCCTATTTTCTCATAACACTCATTAATTTAATATTTTTTTCTTTTATTTCTGGAAGACTTCTCTATCCTTAAGTCATTTTTTTGTGGTAACTACTCTACTTAATAAGCTACTCATTGCATTAAAAAATTTTTAATTCTTTAATTTTTTAGTCTAAGAAAACTTTATGATCACAAATTTTTCCACTTTCCCAAATTATTGAATTGATTGTTGTAAATAATATATATGTCCTATCAAGGATTTTACTTTAACTATTCTAAATTATGTTTTCTCTTTTTCTGATTGTAATTATTAATGGCTTTAAATTTCTAATGCTATTGCCTTCTTATGTACTTCTGACTCATTAAATATTTTTCTCTTATTTATTGTGCTTGCAAATAAAAGATTTTATTTATGTGTAAACGGCATGAGTTTAAGTAGAATGCAGAGGTCGCAATTCAAATGTTTAGTTCAGACAGGTCTTTCTCTAAATAATAAAATTTATGATATCATTTTCCTTCTTTTCTTTCTTTTGATTGGTGTTTTGGGCTCTAAAAGCTATCTTTTGGTAAAATCTTATTTTGATTGAAACAGAGTTGAGGGATACACACACATACAAACATATATATGTTTCTATAAACTCTACTAAATAGATAATTATAAAATAACTGTTCCTGGAGTCAGTTCAAAACCATTGGAAAACCCTGATTTCCCTTAATTAAACTTAATTCTTCTCATTGCTTATTTATCAAGGAACATTCCTTTGCCTCACAGAGTTAATAGCCTTGTTTTTTCTGTAAGTTATTTTTTTTATGAATTTGTAAACAATCAAAGTGAATTCAGAATTTGGTAGGGATTTATAAAGATTTGACATGATCTTAATCACAAGCTGCTATCACCAGCATGCCCTCTAGAATGATAATTTTACTAAAAACAATGTTTGACTTTTTCACACTTTAACAATAATGGCCTTATTATTGTACTGTGAAAGAAGACACTTTTAATAAAAAAACATTTAACTTTTTAACCAAATTCCATGAGTCCACTTATCTTAAAATATTAACAAGCAAGTTAAACAATGAATCAAAATCATCTAAAATATTTCTCATGAATAGGAATAAGAGTAGCGTGAAGTAAGTTAAATCTAACATTATTAAAATACTTTAAGCTAGTCTAATGATAAGAATATTAAATGTAAAATATTCCATTTCAAAAATATTTTTGGAGATGGTATAAATGGTGAAAGAATGTTTATATTATATATAGTTTTCCAATTTATTATATTAATTATATTATCATAAAGGAACAGTGTAATATTAAATAAAATTTAAAATGCAAATTAATTGCAGATATAAATTGACCTCAAATTTGGGTTGTAAATAATTTTATATCTAACTTTTAGTTCCCTCAATGTGCTTTTAAAATAATAAATTACAATATATAGGTGTGCAAATATGAGCCCTTATCTATCTCTTTCTTTCCTTCCTTCCTCCTTCATCCCTACTTTCCTTATTTCTTTATTGGAAATTTTGGCTATAAAAGTTAATTGTTAACAAAGTTTTATCATAATTGATATGTGAATGAAGTATGAAGGATATACTATATATATTATATATAGTATATATATATGGTGATATCCAACTTGGAATGAACTTTGGTATATTTATTTGCAAAATTATTATTGGGTTTAACTCCAGAAAGATGTCCCTTAACATTTTTCATAGGATACAATATATGTACTGCTTACTATTTTATACTGCTAATTTAGCTTTTTAATATCTATCTCCATACAAACAAAAGCTTGTTATTATTAAATTATACGTTAATAATTGTGACAAAAGAGAATTACATGGTGTTAAAGAAATTATGCTAATGTAATGGGCTTTAGGAATTCACAGGCATTTTAGCTGAGACCCAAAAAATGAATGAATTAGATAGCAAAACTCTTGAGAGAAGTATGGGATGGCTGTGTAAAAGATTAATTCTAGGAGTGAGAATAATATGTGTAATGGCCTTGTAGCATAGTAAGTTCAAGGGTTATAAGAAATAAGTATGCCTATAGTGATGAACATGAAGGTGAGCAAGGAGTGATTGAAGGCTACAGTTAGAAAAATATACAAATAGACTAGGAAGAAAATAAAGGATTCTTAGATTAATGTGGAAATGATGGGTATTGAAAATAGTAGAGATTCAAGAGAGATTCATAATATGAGTAAAAAAAGAAATATCAAGAAAGAAATCAATGTCCATTTCTTGAATGAACTCTAGGATAAGTCAGTAATGGGAAATTTGAGCAGGTTTGTATGAGAAGAAGAAAACATGAGTTCTGTTTTGGAAAAGTTGAGATTGAGTTCTTTTTAAGACAACCAAGTGCATGCAATTAAATGCATGAATCTGAAGTTTAAATAAAATTGCTAAGCTGAAGATGTAAACATGTGTCATCACTTATGCATGACCATTAAGCCTAGGAAGGAAAACAGTTAAAAGAGGAAAGGGCCTGATATTGCTTATAAGATTTTATTATTTTTTTTAATTGGAGAATACTAGATTTACAATGTTGTGCTACTTCCTGCTGTACAGCAAAGTGAATCAGTTATACATATACATACATCCACACTGTTTTTGACTCTTTTCCCATATATGTCATCACAAAGTATTGAATAGAGTTCCCTGTGCTATGCAGTAGGTCCTTATTAGTTATCTAGTTTACATATAGTAGTGTGTATATGTCAGTTCCAATCTCCCAATTCATGCCTCTTCCCCTTTCCCCCTGAAAACCATAAGATTGTTTTCTACATCTGATTCTATTTTTGTTTTGTACATAAGTTCATTTGTACCTTTTTTTAATTCCACAAGTGTTAGCATACTATATTTGTCCTTCTCTGTCTGACTTACTTCCCTTAGTGTGACAGTCATCCATGTTGCTACAAATGGTATTAGTTCATTTTTTATGGCTGAGTAATAGTTCATTGTATATATGTACCACATCTTCTTTATCCATTTCTCTTTCAATGGACATTTAAGTTGCTTCGATTTCCAGGCTGTTGTAAATAGTGCTTCAATGTACATTGGAGTGCATGCTTTTTGAATTATGGTTTTCTCTGGGTATATGCCCAAGAGTGGAATTGCTGGATCTATTTTTCATTTTTTTTAAGGAAACTCCATATAGTTCTCCATAGTGGCTGTAAATATAATTCCCACCAACAGTGTAGGAGGGTTCCCTTTTCTCCACAACCTCTCCAGGATTTATTTTTCATAGATTTTTTTTGATAATGGCCATTCTGACTGGTATGAGGTGAAACATCAATGTAGTTTTCATTTGCATTTCTCTAACATTATAATTACTGACATTGAGCATCTTTTCATGTGTCTGTTGGCCATCTGTATGTCTTCTTTGGAGAGATGTCCATTTAGATCTTCCACCCATTTTTTGATGTGCTTCATGAACTGTTTGTATATTTTGGAGATTAATCCCTTGATGGTCGCTTCATTTGCAAGTATTTTCTCCCATTGTGTGGGTGTCTTTTCAGTGTTTATGGTTTCCTATGCTGCAAAACAGCTTTTAAGTTTAATTGGGTTCCATTTGTTTATTTTTTGTTTTTATTTTCATTACTCTAGGAGGTGAATCATAAAAGGTCTTGCTGCAACTTATGTCAGAGAGTGATCACCTATGTTTTCCTCTAAGAGGAAACTAAGTGTTTTATAGTATCTGGCCTTATATTTAGGTTTTTAATTCATTCTGAGTTTATATTTCTGTATGGTGCTAGGGAGTGCTCTAATGTTATTTGTTTACATGTAGCTGTCCAGTTTTCCCAGCACCACTTATTGAAGATACTGTCTTTTTTTCCATTTTATGTACTTGCCTCCTTTGTCATAGATTAGGTGACCTTAGGAGCATGGATATTTCACTGGAATTTCTATTCTGGTCCATTGATCTATATTTCTGTTTTTGTGCCAGTACCATATTATTTTGATTACTGTAGCTTTGTAATATAGTCTCAAGTCAGGGAGCCTGATTCCTCCAGCTCCATTCTTTTGTCAAGATTGCCTTTGCTATTTGGGGTCTTTTGTGTTTCCATACAACTTGCAAAGTTTTCTGTTCTAGTATTGTGAAACATACCATTGGTAATTTGATAGGGATTGTGTTGAATTCTGTAGAGTGCTTTAGGTGATATAGTCATTTTGATGATATTGATGTTTCCTATCCAAGAACATGGTATAGTTCTCCATCTGTTTGTATTGTCTTTGATTTCTTATAGTTTTTTGAGTACAAGTCTTTCGCCTTCTTAAGTAGGTTTACTTTTGGTATTGTATTCTTTTGTGTGGAAATGGAATTTTTTCCCTTAATCTCTCTGAGTTTTTATTTTTAGTGTATAGGAATGCAAGAGATTTCTGTGTATTAATTATGTATCCTGCAACTTAACCTAATTATTTGATGAGCTCTAGTAGTTTTCTTGAAGTATCTTTAGGATTTTCTATTTATAGTATAATGTCATCTACAAACAGTGACAGTTTTACTTCTTCTTTTCCAACTTGGATTCCTTTAATTTCTATTTCTTCCAATTGCTATGGCTAAACAAACTATATTGCATAATGTGATGAGAGTGGACATCCTGATCTCAGAGTAAATGCTTTCCGTTTTCACCCTTAAGAATAATGTATGTTGTGGATACATGCCCTTATTATGTTGAGGTATGTTCCCTCTATGCCCACTTTCTGGAGAGTTTTTATCATAAATCAATGTTGAATTTTGTCAAAAGCTTTTTCTGCATTTATTGAGATGATCATGTGTTTTTTATCCTTCAGTTTGATAACGTGTTGTACCTCTGATTGGTTTGCATATAATGAAGAATCATTCCATCCCTCAGATAAATCACATGTGATCATGGCATATGATCCTTTTAATGTGTTGTTGGATTCTGTTTGCTAGACTTTTGTTGAGGATTTTTGCATCTATGTTCATCAGTGATATTGGTCTGGAATTTTCTTTTTTGTGGTATCTTTGTCTGGTTTTGGTATCAGGGTGATGTTGGCCTTGTAGAATGAGTTTGATTGTGTTACTTCCTCCGAAAATTTTTGGAATATTTTGAGAAGGATAGATATTAATTCTTCTCTAAATGTTTGATAGAATTTGCCTATGAAGCCATCTAGTCCTGGAGTTTTGTTTGTTGGAAGATTTTTAATCACAGTTTCATTTTTTGTAGCTGTGATTGGTCTATTTATATTTTCTATTTCTTCATGTTCAGTCGTGGAAGGGTGTACCATTCTAAGAATTTATCTATTTCTTCTAGGTTGTCCATTTTATTGGCATATATTTGTTTGTAGCAGTCTCTTAGATCCTTTGTATTTCTGTGGTGTCCTTTGTAACTTCTTTTTTTTTTCTAATTGTATTGATTTGAGCCCTCTCTTTTTCTTGATGAGTCTGTCCAAAGGTAAATAAATTTTAATTATCTTTCCAAAGAAACAGCTTTTAGTTTCATGGATCTTTTCTATTTTTTACTTTGTCTGTATTTTATTTATTTCAGCTCTGATTTTTTTCCCACACATTGTGGCATGTGAGATCTTAGTTTCCTTACCAGGGATTAAACATGCATCTCCTGCAGTGGAAGTATGGAATCTAAACCACTAGATTGCAATGGAAGTCTCTTGGCTCAGATCTTTATGATTTCTTTCCTTCTACTAACTTTGGGTTTTTTTCATTCTTCTTTCTCTAGTTGTTTTAGGTGTAAGGTTAGAGTCTTTATTTGAGATTTTTCTTGTTTCTTGAGGTAGGATTGTATTGCTATAAACTTCCCTCTTAGAAATGCTTTTGCTGCATCCCATAGTTTTTGGATTGTCATGTTTTTGTTGTCATTTGTGTCTAGGTATTTTTTTGATTTCCTCTTTGATTTCTTCAGTGACTTATTGGTTGTTTAGTAACATATTTTTTAGTTTCCATGTGTATGTTTTTTTTAAGTTTTTTTTTCCTGTAATTTATTTCTGATCTCATAGCTTTGTGGTCAGAAATGATGCTTTATATGATTTAAATTTTCTTAAATTTATTGAGGCTTGATTTCTGGTGCAGTATGTGATCTATCCTGGATAATGTTCCATGTGCAATTTAGAAGAATGTGTATTCTGCTGCTTTTGGATGGAATGTTGTATGAATGTCTATTAACTCCATCTGATCTAATGTGTCATTTAAGCCCTGCATTTCTTTGTAATTGTCTGTCTGGATGATCTGTCCATTGGTGTAAGTGAAGTGTTAAAGGTCTCCACTATTATTTTGTTACTGTCAATTTCCCCTTTTATGGCTGTTAGCATTTGCCTTATATATTGAGGGGCTCCTGTGTTGGGTGCATATATATTTATAATTGTTATATCTTCTTCCTGGATTGATCCTTTGATTATTATGTAGTGTCCTTCCTTATCTCTTGTAACAGTCTTTATTTTAAAGTCTTTTTTTTTTTTTTCTGAAATGAGCATTGCTTCTCCTGCTTTCTTTTGATTTCCATTTATGTGGAATACCTTTTTCCATTCCCTCACTTTCAGTCTGTATGTGTCTGTGGTGGGTCTCCTTGTACTTGTAGACAATACAGGTCTCTTTCTCTCTCTCTCTCTCTCTTTTTTGTTTTTTGTATCCATTCAGCTAGACTATGTATATTGGTTGGAGCATTTATTCCACTAATATTTAAGGTAATTATTGTTATGTATGTTCCTATTCACATTTTCCTCATTTTTTTGGATTTTCTTTCTTTAATTATTTTCCCTCCTTCCTCATCTGTTCTATTCTCTTGTGGTATAATGACTGTCTTTGTTGTTGTGTATGGGTTGCTTTTTCTTTTTTGTGTATCTACTGTAGCTTTCTGGTTTGCTGTTCCCATTAGGTTTTGATATGACAATCTATATATGTACAATGTTTTAAGTTTCTGATCTCTTTCCCACATAGAGGAGTTCCTTTAGCATTTGTTGTAAAGCTGGTTTGGTGGTGATGAATCCTCTTAGCTTTCTCTGCTTTGTAAGGCTTCTGATTTCTCTGTTGAATCTGAATGAAAGCTTTACCAGGTAGATTATTCTTGGCTGTAGTTTTCCTCTTTCATCACTTTAAACATATTGTGCCACTCCCTTCTGTCTTGCAGAATTTCTGCTGAAGAATCAGCTGATTACCTTATTGGGATTCCCTTGTATGTTATTTGTTGCTTTTCCCTGTTGCTTTTAATATTTTTCTTTGTCCATAATTTTTGTCAGTTTGATTAGTATGTGTCTTGATATGTTCCTCCTTGAGTTCATCCTTTGTGGGACTCTTTTTGCTCTTTGTGCCTCCTGGACTTGAATGAATGTTTCCTTTCTCATGTTAGGGAATTTTTTGGCTATAATCTCTTCAAATATTTTCTCAGGTCCTTTCTCTTTCTCTTCTACTTCTGGGACCCATATAATGCAAATGTTGGCACCTTTCTTTAATGTTGTCCCAGAAGTCTCTGAGACTGTCCTCATTTTTTTTCTTTATTCTGTTCTGTGACAGTGATTTCCACCACTTCATCTTCCAGATCACTTATTTGTTCTTCTGACTCAGTTATTCTGCAATTGATTATTTCTAGTGTATTTTTCATTTTAGTTATTGTATTGTTCTTCTCTGTTTGTTTGTTTTTTTAAATCTCCTAGCTCCTTGCTAAATATTTTTTTCTGTCCTTTAAATCTGTGCTTCCATTCTTGTTCTGAGATGTTGGGTCATATTTACTATCATTGCTCTGAATTTTTTGTTCAGGTAGGTTGCCTATCTCCTCTTCATATAGTTGTTCTTGTAGGGTTTTAGTCTTATTGCTTCTTTTGCAAATATTTCTGTCATCTCATTTTGTCTGCCTTTCTGTTTATGATCTCCTTTCCACAGGATGCAGGATTGTAGTTGCTCTTGCTTCTGTTGTCTGCCCCCTGGTGGATGAGGTTGGGCCAGGGGCTTATATAAGTTTACTGGTGGGAGGAACTGGTTGCCTGCCCTCTGATATTTGAAGCTGTGTCTTGTCACTCTGATGGGCAGGGCTGTGCCAAGTGGTGTGGTATGAGGTAGCTGTGAGCTCAGTGCAACTTTAGCAAGTCTGTCTGCTGATGGGTGGTGTTGTGCTCCTGTCTTGTTTGTTGTTTGGCCTGAGGAATTCCAGTTCTGGAGCCTGTAGGCTGTTGGGTGGGGCCAGGTTTTGGTGGCAAAATGGGGACCTCTAGGAGAGCTCATGCCATTTAATATTCTCTTGGGCCTCCACCACCACTGTCCTTGCCCACACAGTGAGCTACAGCAACTCCCACCTCCCCAGGAGCCCCTCCTAGACCCCTAGTTAGCTCTAGTCCTTGTTACCATGGAAGTATTGCTTTATGCTGTGTCTCAGTGTGCATAAGGTCTTTTTGTGTACCTTCCAAGAATGGAGTCTCTTTTTCTTCTGGCCCTGGAAGCTGAGCTCAGGCCACAGTGGCCTTCAAAATCAAACACTCTGTTTTTTTTTCCTCTTGATACCTGACACTCAGACTGTTTTTGAGGGCTATTTTTATGTGGGAATGTCCCTGTGTCGTTCCTTGGTGTTTAATATTTTTTTGATGTGAGGGCTGTTTTTAGTGTGGATGTCTGCCACCTCTTTTCTCAGTGTATGCTGTCTCATCCCCTTGATATGAGGTGTAGCTGATGTTGCTGTGACCTGAGCCTGCACTGGATATTGAGCAGTGCCTCCCCTTGGCTCTGTGGTTGTTATTGCCCTGTCAATGGCAGGATCTGCTCCCTAGTTGTTGAAATAGAGGCCCGTAGATCTGTTTCTGAGCTGGGTGAGGTGTGAGGTAGATAGGGCTTGTCACACTCCCATTGGTAGAGAAACCACTGAGTTTTCCTTCTCTGAAACTGCTTATCTGTGATCATACTCTGTTGTGTCACTTTTTACCCATTGTGCTGGCTCACAATTTACACTGCTGTTGAAACTGCTCTCTGCCTCACCTTAATAATGGGTATGCCAGCAACTAGCCCTGGTGTCTCTCAGTTATTTTTATCATGCCACCAGTGAAGATCCACTGAAGTCACATTCCAGATTTGCAGTAATCATGCACCTGGACCTGCTGTGGGAATCATGGAGGCAGCTCAGGTACTGGTCTGGTCCAAACTCCACATGTGTATGTGCCCACACAACCCACAGCTGCTAAAAGTTGACCCATCTCAGCTGTGGGATCCCTCTTCCATTCAGATGTTCCATCAGCACTGAGTTTACAAAGCTGGGAGTGGGGGTGTAAATCCACAGTTCCTGTAGCCTCAAGGAGAGATTTCAGCCCTTCTTCCTTAGTTTCATGGCCTCTGAGGCTCAGCTGTGGTTTTGGCCCCAGTTCTGTGTGTGTTCCTCCCACTAGCATGTGCTCCCAAGGCTTCCCTGGAGCATACTCACCCCGGGCAGATGGGGGCAAAGATGGTGACAGGTGAGGAACATAAGCCCACTGGTACAGTAGGGATTTTAAGATTTAAAAAAAAGGTAAAACCTCAAAGTAAAAAGAGAAGAACCAATTATATAAAGTGAAAATTAGGAGCATACTATATCATGTCCTCAAGGAAAAAAGATATTTTCAAGAAAGGAACCATGACAACTGTGTTTCTATAAATCAAAAAAGTTACAAATTGAAAAAATATATTTTGTATTTATGAAATAAGAGTCATTGGCAGAAAAGATACTCCAAATAATTAACAATTATGTAACACCAACAATGATTGATCAGATACTTTGTTGTAACACTAAAGAAAGGCCCTAAGGACAACTTGTATAACAAGGATTCTTTTAGCTGCAAATTTTTGGAGAGTTTGGTAAAAGGGTACATAAGGTGAAGCTGTTGTGATGAGCAAGTGGGGTGAAAGACTGGATGGGGACATGCAGAACAGAAGTACTTTGTTATTTTAACAACTGCTAAGGAAATAGTAGTACTTTGTTCCTAAAAACAAGGCATGGTGATTTTTGACTTTAGAAATATCTTGTTCAAAAAATTGATGGACCAGAGGTCATGGTGGTCCAAAAAATGAGTGAAAATAAGAAAATAAAGTTATAATATTGGTAGGGTCTTTTTATGTAGTATGGCTAAAAGATATAGGTGTGTAACTGGATGCAGATAACTACTGGAATAAAGTCATTTTGTTTAAGTAAGAATATGTTTTAAAGCCAGTGAATTGGCCCTGCTGAAAAGTACAGGAAAAACAAGAAAGATTACATAATCCATATCTTAAATGATGGAGAAACGATTGCTCTTAGCTAGAGAGAGGATGGTTCTTTTATTTCAAGAAGAGATAAGGCAAAAAAATGGAAGGTATATTTGAAAGAACAACAACAAAAAAAGACCATTTTGAAGAATAACAGTAAGTTGGCCAGAGAACCAACTGGATTGCCAGGTTTAGGAATTTGACCATGAATTTTAAGCTGAATCAGTCCATCATGCTTATGAATTTCTGTACAAATTTGTATCTCTGTATTGTAATTTTTTTGAACTTTATAATTTCCTAATGCCTCACCATTCCCACGAACGTTTTGAGGACCCTTTTCAGACAAACAGGTGCACCAGTGAGATAAGGCTGGCCCCTGCCACAGGTTCCCCTTCTTGTCCTCCCCTGACTGGAACAATGGATATAATTTAAAATAAGTGACATAAAATACTAGTGTTCTATAGCCATGAGATGAAAAGTTTAAAATAAATAGGTAGAATATATGGAAAAGTAAGAACAAGTATTAAGATTTAGAAATGCAAATCCTAAAAATTAAGAGAAAAAGAAACAATAATTTTCAAGTTTCTCCAAAGCTAGCTATTTTTTTTTTTTTGAAATGTTGAAAATGATACAGAGGATGGGAAGCAGTTACAATGGGAGCAAGAAAGTTACTCTTGTGAATGTAATATTCTGAGAGGAGAATCAATATCTTAGCAGTTGAAAATGTATGAGAAATTCTGAAATCTACATCCTCCAAATTTCACTTTCTTAATTCTAATGCCAACCTTTCACCAATTTTGGATTAAGGTTTTGTACTTTTTATTTACACTATTCTTATCTCCCCCCAGCTGCAACTGATAACCCCTTACAGGGCTGCATTCTATATGACAGATTTAGAATTCCTATAGGGTTTTACTATTACTGATTTCTACCTTAAGAATGAAAGAGGATGGAACTAGGAGAACCTAAAATTGAAGTTTAGCCAAAGCATGGAGACATAACAAATATCACATATGAAAAAAAGGGGTGCTAGATCATATGCAGAGTTTGAAAATGTTTTCATTATTTTGTTTTGTGTTGTTTTGTAATGTGTTATATAACTATAGAATCCACCAGCAACACTGAGGATGTAATAGGGTCAGGTTTGTGGAACATAAGTGTGTTTGAAGGGAATTTCTTTGCAGAGAGTTGCTATTGTACTGTGGATTCCACTCTTCCCAACAGGAAAGTGGGATGGGGTTCCAGTCTCCCACCACAGGCCCACTGAGGGTATTTCAAGTGGAAAATCCAGAGATATTAAAATGAGTTTACTGAAAGTGGAGGAAGTGGTAAACTTGTATGCTATTCCTGACTGGAATAACATCTCATCTAGAAGAGAACTGAACAATTTGCTTTGGCAATGAGGTAGAGGAACAAGTGAATGCTATGTCAAGATCAAGTTGTGCTCCTAACAACAAAGTGTGTGATTACACTGAATTGTGAACAAAGGACTGCAGAGAGGGACAAATAGGCCTTATTAGAGGAGAACCTGAATGTGTACTGATAGCAGAGTAGTGAGTGAGCCACAGATACAATGAAGTACATTAACTCAACTCAAGGGAATTGTGGAAAGGTAACTGCATGAGGGTGACAGTGTCTCCAAAGAATCCAAAAAAGCATTCTATTAACAGTCTTTTTAACTCAGAGAATATGAAGAAGCTGGGTTACAAGAGCATGAATGAAAGTAATGCACTGCTTTCCAACTTTCTCCTTTCCTCATTTCAGCCTGTGAAGGGGTAAGATAGAGTCTTGCTTACCTCTGCGAAAGAGGTGAACAAAAATAGAAGACGCAAATGCCAGTACTACCCCCAACACTACCAACAACATTACTATAAACTGAAAAAGATAACCAGGCTACAAATATTATTAATTACTCATGGCACACAAGAAATTCTAGAATAACTAATAGCATCACAAACTACATTTCTGATCATCTCAAGCTCCTCAAAAAGAACATGCTTCCTGGCTTCTGCTTTATCATTCAGACTATTTTCACCTATGGCTCTTTGCAGTTTATCATCTGACTCAATCTGTAAACTTTTATGACATACCAAATATTCCAATTTGTAACTTATGATCAAAATAATGACAACATCTTTATCCCCATGTCTGAAAGTTTGCTTTCCTTTTACTACTTTTTTTTTATGGCACTCTCAAGAAAATAGTTACTTTTTCACCTATAACCCAACTATGACTAAGATCTAAGGCTTAGTCTAGAAGTGGAGCAGTTACTCTCCTCATTCCAGATGTCATCTTCCTTCCCTTTCCTAAAATTCATCTACTTATATGATACAGTTATCAATCAGGTCATTCTCTTTTTATAAATTGGTGATTATTAGTACCAGATCATTGTCTTTCTCTTGTATATTTCTCTTATCCTTTTTTTCACAATCCAGCATCAGCCTTACCCCTAAGTTTCCTGAGTTACTCATATTTAATGATCTACCCTCTTCTCTAGCCTAACAGCCTCTTGACCTAAGCATTTTAAATATGGATCACTTCTAAAACCTCATTATCCTCTTTCTGATCACTGTCTTCTACCTCCCTTTAGTAACTCCATTACATTAATGTGTTATCCTATTGTAGCTTTGAATCCATTCATCTATCATTTTTACACAGTCCACTATGGTTGTTCATTTCCTTCCTTCCTTATCTTCATCTTCTTCCACAAAACCTTATAAAATTCAGTTTTTCCTTTTTTACTTAAAAAATTAAGATTTTTATTGAGGTAACATAGTTTTATAACATTACATGTTTCATGCATGCAACATTTTATTTCCACTTCTGTATACCCTGCAGCATGCTCACCACCAAAATTTTAACTTCCTTCCATCAACACCCAGTTGACATCCTTAGCCATTTCAGCTTCCCCCACCAACACACTTTCCCCTCTGGTATCCACTATTCTGTTCTCTGTATTTACGCACTTGTTTGCTTTGTTTATTTATTTATTTATTTATTTATTTATTTATTTATTTCATTTGGTGCAGGTACTATGGAAGAGAGTATGAAGATTCCTCAAAAGAATTAAGTATAGAACCACCATGTGCTCCAGCTATCCCACTTCTGGCTATTTTTCCAAAGAATATGAAAATACTAACTTAAAGAGATATATGCATGTTTATGTTCACTGAATCATTACCTACAACAGCCAAGATATGGAAACAACCTACAAGCCCATCAAGGCTAAATGGATAAAGAAGATGTGGCATATGTATGGAATACTACTCATCCATAAAAAAGGTGAAATCTTGCTACTTGCCACATTATGGGTGGACCTGGAGGGTATTACGATAAGTGAAATAAGTCAGATGAAGAGAGACAAATGCTATATGATTTCATTCATATATGGAATATAAAATTATTTTTTTTCTAAACATTTTCTCAGCATTCATTCCTCTTAAAATGACATTGTCTGAATTCTATTTAAGGCTAATCCTTTGCATTCCTCCTGTAAAATCAACACACCACACTTCTCTAAAGTACAATTTATTTTTCTTACTACATTCTCATTTCAACCAGTATAATAATGGCTATAATAATCATAATCTTAAAGAAAAAAATCTTCAACCTAGATTCTTTATCAATTGGCCTCATATTACGTCCTCTTTCATAGTAAAAATTACTCAAATTGTTAAATGTCTTTGTTATCTCCACTTCTTTATCTCCCCCTCTATTTTAAAATCGCTTCAATTTGATATTTGTATATATTGAGAAATGATCACCACAATAAATATAGTTAACATTTATCACCACACATTGCTTCAAACTCTTAAAAATAAATATATTTTAAAAATTGGATTAAAAATAAAAATAATAAAATAAAATCATTTCAGTCTAATCAATCTAACTTTTTACTCACTACATCTTTGGGATCCTCTTTTCATGATGACCAATAAACTTCCCAGCTGCCAAATCTAATCATTAATTTTCATTTTATTTTCCCCTTGAGTAACATTTGAGGAAGATGGTCATCTTCTTCATTTGAAATACGTGAAACAATTAGAAATAAAGAAAAAAAATTAAATTCAAGTGGGAAAACAATGAGATCTCTGGTACTGTAGAAATTAACCCATCTCACTTAAACTTGTGGGTTTAATTAATACAGACCTGCCTTTAGAGCCACCAGCATTAAGTATAATAAGTATAATACATTCATTGTACCTAGGGTTAGTGGAAGTCAATAAGTGCATATTGTTCTTGTTAAAAAATCTGTCAATAGGGCAGACAACCTGATATGATTAAATTTTTAAGTAAATGTAACTGGGATAAGAACTTCTCGGTAAACTCTATAAGAATAATTATGTTTTGGAAACATTCATCTAAAACAGTGTCTCCAAATTTTGGTAACTTCACGCTAAAGTAAGTTAAATGATAGGAATTCATTAAATATCCAGGCCATTTCATATAAGATGAAATAAGGGGAATATTAATTGCTAAATAGGTATAAATTTACTTACTTTTGTTTTCTTGTGAGGGAGAAACTCAAGATGTTTGGTGACACCTAGAGATGTTCTTTACCAATCTATAGAATGCTAATATGGAAGACAGTTCAAGGTTGCTTAAGGAAAGTAGGATGTGTGTTTTCAGAAAAGAAGGTGTGAGGAATGGAAATATATTTTGTTAAAGAAAAAAGGATGTATTTGTCCTAAAGCTGGTTATTTCCAAATGGAAAGAGTAAGGGACAAAGTGACTACAAAAAGTTGCAGAAGAGGATCATTGAGAAAAGAATAGTGTATGTAGTCAGGATTTTCTAAAGTTGGATTAAATTTAATTAGGTAAATGGATTTTATTAGGAGTAGGCTGATATAAAACTGGATTTGTTTTTTCTCTCTCATAAGAGAACAAAGTTTTCCGGAAATACTCCTTTTGATATCAGATTGTGTAAGTTTCTGTGCCTTTTAACTGATGTATATTTACTTTTGAAATCTTTTTTTCCCACCTTAGCTCAAGGAATAATGGTTTCACAGTGACCTATGATTCTGTCTGACCAGGTATTCTAAAATGTTTTCAGATTTTTCACAGACTTCCCAAATATCAAATTCTAACTTAAGTTCCCACTAATGTTGAGGTACTTCAGAGAGGCCCCTGTAACATCCCAAAGATCCTAAACTAATTGGGTTAATCTGTAAGGAGAGGTTTTGCAGATTCTCAGAGAACCCTGACAAGTTTAGAGATGAATTTGTCAGGCTGGGATTGACATTCTCTCTTACCTGGCAGGACATCATGGTTATTCTGGGCTGCTGTTGCACCCCAGATGAAAGGAGCATATATAGAGAAAGGCTGGGGAACACACAGATGGCCTACTGACCACCAATCCCCACCACCACATTTACCAGGTGTGTGGGGATGCAATCCCAGAACATGACCCAAGCTGGGACTGTGAAGATCATGTAGGACAGGCTAGAATGAGACATTGTACTACTTGTTTATCAGAAGGAAAGGGAAGGTGTATGGTGAAGCCTGCAAATTATGGTACGGTCCAAGAGGTTAGGCAGGAAAAAGATGGAAACTCGGCAATTTTCCTGAGCCAGGTAACAGAGGCATTCAGGAAGTACACAATACAGACCATGAGTCCACAGAAGGGAGGACACTATTGGCCATGCATTTTATCACCCAGGCTACTCCTGATATCCAGAGAAAATTACAAAAGGTTGAGGCTGGGGCCCAAACCCCTCTGTCAATCTTGGTAGAGGAAGACTTCAAGATGTGTAACTACAGAGATTTAATGGAGGAGGCCAGTGATGATAAAAGGCTAATAAAGAAAACACAGCCTTTGGCCGCTCTGATTCACTCACCACCCAGAGGGGACCCGGGAGGGCTGAGAAGCCTGGACAGACTGCCAACCAGTGTACCTTTTGTTGGAAAGGGGTCACTTACTAGAAAGGGTGATGTCCTGAGAGCCCTCCTGTGGGCTGCCCAGACTGCGCCCAGTTTCTCATGCATTTCTTGGATGAGAGATTCCCACACACCTACTGACAGGTCCCACTCACCTGCTCTGCTCCAGATCCAACTCAATCCATCCTCACTCCAGCCAGGTCTCGGGTAACCCTTGTCATGGCAGATAGGAAAACTGAATTTCTTGTAGACACTGGAGATACCTGCTCTGTTCTGACTTGGACAGCTGCCCCCTCTCCAACATGACCTTACTGTTATGGGAGTTGATGGACAGCCAAAGGTAAGGCAATGTACGTCTCCCCTTGCCTGAGGAACGGGGTCCATTATTATTATTTACTCCCTTTTGCATATGCCAGAATGCCCTGTCCCCCTCTTCAGGGGAGATTTGCTAGATAAGTTCAGTTCTCATATATTTTTAGGACAGGGTGAAGTCCAAGGAGGTAAAGAATTCAAACAGAGAATGCATCTATTAGTAGCACCAGATGGCCCAACCTGTTGGGCGTCAAAATATTCCTCTAGACATCCTCCAAGAATTAGACAACAAGTAGATCCTACAGTTTTGGATACCTCAGTGCTGGGAAGGGCAAAATGTGTTCTCCCAAATAAAAATAAGGTTAAGGCCTGGAGGAAATACCCCTGGAAGAGAAAATATCCTTTAAAGACTGAGGGCCTGAGGGGAATCCAGGCACTGCTCAGCAAATTCCTAAAACACAGACACCTTAGGCCCTGCCAGTCCCCTTGCAAACCCTGATCCTCCCTGTTCAGTTAGCCTAACAGGGAGTATTGGTTTATGCAAGACTCAAGAGCGGTGAATGAGGCTGTCATCCCTATTCACCCACTGGTGCCAAACCCATATACCCCCCTCACCAAAGTGCCAGGGAGCACCCAATATTTCTCTGTTTTGGACCTCAAAGATGCATTTTTATGTATTCCTCTACATCCAGACTCTCAATACCTTTTTACCTTTGAATAGAGGAACACTGATGATGCCAGAGGCTTCCCAATACACCTGGGTAGCCCTTCTGAAGGGTTTCAGGTCAGCCCTCTCATCTTTATGGAAATGCATTAGCAAGGGAACTTAGGGAACCGAGCCTTGAGAAGGGAGGTCTGCTACAATATGTTGATGATTTATTGATGGGAGACCAAATAAGATTCAAATCAAAATACCATTAGGGTCCTAAATTTTTAGCAAAAAAAGGGATATAAACTCTCTCCAACCAAGGCTCAGATCTCACAGCAATGGGTTCAGTATCTAGGATTTGTTTTGACCCCAGGAGCAGGAGCCCTGGCCATAGATAGAAAAACAGCAATGAGTGCATTACCATCTCCAACCACAAAGAGGCAACTAACTCTAAAGCTTTCTCGAATTGGCTGGGTTCTGTTGTACCTGGATTCCAAATTATGAACTTATAGCAAAACCCCTGTCTGAGGCTCTAAAGGGAGAAGAAAGGGAACCCATTCAATGGAATAGGGACCACTAGTGGGCCTTTGAGACTCTAAAGACTGAGTTGAGTAGAGCACCTGCACTGGGGCTTCCAAATTTGGACAAGCCCTTTACCCTATACCTTCACAAGAGGTCAGGGATAGCACTAGAAGTCCTGATCCAAAAGCTGGGACTGGATAAGAGACAAGGGGCTTACTTTTCAAAACAACTAGACTCCGTGGCCCTGGCACGGCCAAGCTGCCTGCTAGCAGTAGCAGCCACAACCCTGTTGGTTAATGAGGCTTCCAAACTCACCCGCAGCAACACTTAGATGTGTTAACCCCTCATCAGGTACAATCTGTGCTGGAGGTCAAAGGACATCATTGGTCAACTGGAGGAAGGTTAACAAGATAGCAGCCCTTCCTAACAGACACCACCCATGTTACCTTAAAGGTGTGCCAAACCCTGAACCCTGAAACTCTGCTTCCAGTGGTTGAGAGTGGAAACTTAGTACATCAGTGTATAGAGATCATAGAATAAACTTACTCCAGCAAGTCTGATATTCTAGATGAGCCTCTTGATAACCCTGAGGTCAAACGGTTTACTGATGGGAGCAGTTTTGCAGAAATGGGAACCTGGAAGGCGGGGTATGCCATAGTTAGTCTAGGTGAAGTCATAGAAGCCAAGGCCCTGCCACCCCAAACATCAGCCCAGAAGGCTGAGCTAATTGCATTAATGAGATCTTTGCAATTAGGGATGGATAAGAAATTAAATATTTTTACTGACTCCATATGGTTTAGTGGCTACATGTTCATGCTGCCATTTGGAAAGAAAGAGGAATGTTAACTGCTAAAAATTCCCCCACAAATCATAAAGATTTGATTCTAGCTCTTTTCGAAGCAGTGCAGCTTCAGACCCAGGTAGCAGTAATCCACTGTAGGGACCATCAGAGGGATGGCTCGTTTGTGAGCCAAGGGAACAGCTAAGCTGATCAAATTACAAGACAGGCAGCTCGATTGCAGAAACCTGAGCAAGTTATGGCTCTAGTGATTGGCTCCCCTGAAATCCCTAGCCTTCCCCAGCATTCCCCACAGGAACAAGAAAATGTTGAGAAATGGGGCTATGAGAAGGGATGAACAGGCTGGTATAAAAGGAGGATAAGGTTCTAATTCCTGAGGCCCCACAATGACAAGTCACTAAGAGTTTACATGATTCCACTTACTATGAGAAGGATGCCCTATGGGACTTGATGCAAAAGGCTTTTTTCAGGAAAGGGGCTTAAAAGAACAGTAAAACAACTAATGCTTGCCTGTGATTTATGTGCCCATAATAACCCACAGACCCATCCAGTCCCCTCTTCATTGTTCAAACCAATCCAATGCCAAGGGACATATCTGGGGGAAGGCTGGCAGTTAGAATTCACCCAAATGCCCCCATAATCAGGATATAAACATCTCCTGGTGTTTGTTGATACTTTCACAGGGTGGGTTGAAGTCTTTCCCACCCAATCTGAAAAGGCCATGGATGTCTGTAAGTTCCTCTTAAAAGAAGTAATTCTTCAGTTTGGACTTCCACAGTCCCGCCAGAGTGATAACGGGCCCTCTTTTATAGCCAGAATCCCACAGGGACTCACAACAGTCCTAGGAATAGACTACAAGCTACATATATCTTGGCACCCCCAGTCTTCAGGGGAGGTAGAGAAAATGAACCATCCTTTAGAGAAAACTTTAGCAAAGCTCTGCCAAGAGACTCATTAGCCTTGGACCAACTTGCTTGGTAGGAAGGCACTCCTCAGGTCCAGGTGCCGCCAGGAGTGGTCTGAGGCTTAGTCCATTTGAAATGACTTATGGGAGGCCCTTTCTTATGACTGACATTCTACTGCATGAGGACATGAACCAGGCCCTGAGATATGTTATTAATCTAGGACAAGTTCAGAAGGCAGTCCAGGACTAGGCCCACAAGGCACTGACAGCTGCCACTAAAACTACAAGCAGAAGGAACAATTCCTTCAAAAGTAAAGTGATGTAGTGGGTTGGCTCCTACTTGAAGCATTAACAGGACATGGCACTGCTCTTGTTTCCTTGGCTGATGTGGTTCTTGAGGATTGAGTGGCCTTTGATTACCTTCTAGTGGAACAAGGTAGGGTTTGTGTGACACCTAATACTTCTTAGTAGTATAAGCAGCACTTGGATCAATGTGACAGGACATGTAAAATTAATATTAAGGAAATATACACCCAGACAGAGAGGCTTTATAATTTTAACGGGTGCAATATTGCTTCCCTTTTCTTTCTGGTCAGCAGCTGAGGAAGCCCAAAGTTAACTTGGTTCCTTCCCTTTCTAGGTCCTTTAACAGCTATGGTTGTTCTTCTCCGTTTTACCCCTTGTTTGTTTAACCTTTGGTTAAGTTTGTGTCTTCTAGGCTCCAACAGTTTGAAGTAAGATTTGTGATGGCTAAAGGAACTCAGCTCATTCCAGTGGAGAGGGCCCAGGTCCCTACAGGTCCTTGGAACAGTCAGCGAGGGACTTCTATACCTCTAGGGTAAGTTAGGGTCTGTGGACCCTGTCCAGCAGGAAGAAGTTTCAGAAGAAGAAACCTTCAGCCCCTTAACCCTTAAGAATAAGCATGTAGAGTCTCTCAATGGGAATGAGACAGGTTGGAACCTGGGTGCCGAGACCAGCTCGGCGACTCGAGGTGAGTGACGGGTGCCGCAAGCTTGAAGAAGACACAGACACAGACTGAAGAGAAAAGTGGGACCGGGGGGCTCAAGACCTCTCGGATCAAGAGCCCTGCTGACTCATCCCAGGTTGCTTTTATTGAGTTCGTGGGCTAACATTCTCAGGTTACACTCATAAACAATCAAAGGCCTCACATGACTGAGGCAATTATCTTTGTTTACTTCCTGGGTCTGAGTTGAGCAGGTGTGGATTTGAGCTGGGGGTGGAGAGCAAAACAGCCCTGGGGGCAGGAGACCTCTCTCAGATATTGGGGGTCTGTGCCCCACCCGTGTTGGCCCCTCTGCGACTGTGCCTGTCTTAGGTTGTTCCTCCTCTGAGGAATCTTACCCGTCTTTGGCTAACCAGCCATCCCTCAGGACCAAACAGGGTGATATTAGTCTCCACGCCCCGCACCCTCAGCTCCTCCACTGCTCAAGCAGGACATTCTGAATCCCATCGCTCGGCCCACATACTTCAACACTTTCAATGCTTCAAAAAGGTTCCAGAATGTCTTCCCACACCTGGGACTCTTTGCTGCAGGGCTGCAATGCTTGCACCTGGACACATCTCTCCTCAAGCAACAAAATACAAAGAGACTATAAAGGACTAAAAACAACTGCATGCATGCACAGTTAAGGCAAATTCTGGAACCAAAAAATTCAAAGAAACTAAAATACTCAACTGCCATTTTTGAGGAGCCTGGAGCAAAACCAGGGTGTTAGGAGCAAAGCAGGGTACTGTGCATGCCCCCTACACTCACCAACACCTAACGTGTGGGCAAAATCCCTAAGCCACCCCTCTAGTCTGACTCAGGACAGTGTTTGACTGTTTAGCCAAGGTGATGCCTCATTATTACCTCAGCCCCTGGCTCACAGTCAGTGAATTACTGTCCCTGATGGTTGTGAGTCAGATGCGTGCTCCCACCAGGTGTCAGAGTGAAAAAGTCCCACGTGTCACTGCCTGAGGTGGCATCTTGGTGGATTTCAGAATTTAGTCTCTGTCTGTGATGCTCCCCAGCCTGGGCGTGTAAAGTAATCTGTGTGCTCACAGTAAAGGCTCAGGGAACAGAAGATTCCTGTGATGCTTCAAAGGGCAGCAGTGGGCTCTATACTACAATGGCTTCTGTAGGCTGGAGGTGGTGCTGCTTTTAGGGGCTTTTTCAGAACCAAAGAGTCAGTTGGTCTGTGGGCCTTCTCTCCAGAAGGGATTCCAAAACTGTGATTGCTCATCTTATGAGAGACAAAAGACACCCTCATATATGGGTATCTATTTAGGTGTATATTACATGAACCACAGTACAATGTACAAAAGGAAATGCCAAGTGCGTAGTAGACACAGAGGAAAAGGCTCTGTTGCTAATTCCTCAGGTCGTACCTAGGTGTACAATAGGTCCTGGGGTCACACCTCATGGTTTATGGAATGTGTGTAAACCCATGTTTCAGAGATGTTCTTGGTGACGTCTAGTGTTTCGGATCCTAGTTGGTCATTGGTTTTACAACTGAAGCCTTCGTAGGGGAGCAGCTCTGTCAACACTGCTGTCCCCTTGTTGCCACCCCTGCTCCTCTGTTTGCATCATTGGCCTTTTCATCCAGCTGGTTCTTGGCAGGAAACGTGAGCCCCATATCCATTCTGTGAGAGCCCTTTGGTTATAACCAGACACTGTCATCAGCACGTCCAATTAGATGGACACCCAAGATGCATCACCACACTGAGGGGTGATTAGAGGAGACCCCACTGTCACCTCCTCCATGTGCAGGACACTCCACATTCCTCAGGACCCTCACAAGTGACATGGAACTGGTCTGCCCATGGCCATGGGAGGGGACCGCGGCTGTCCCGCCCACTGACACTGAGGAAAGTTGGTGATGCGGCTTCTGCGTAACACACAGAGGCGAGTTCTAACCATCTGCCCCCACCAAACAGGCTCTATTGCCAGCTCCTTGGGTTTGCAGGTGCCTCACAGGAATGACCTCAGGCTTTCTGTTTATTAGGCCAGTAAACAAAATTCTCGGTGCTCCCAAATTATCATTATTTTTTTGTTTGTTTTTGTTGTTGGCCAAATAAAGACATAAAAAACATTTAAAATTAAAAGCAATATATAAAATATTAAACTGTCTTTATGAATTTGGTTTCTTAAAGGAAAGTGAATTTTAATGCAAAATGTAAGAAGGGCATCATCCTAGAATTAAGGACAGCCCTTTTTAATTGAACAAATTTGTTTTCGTGTGAAGCCTGTCACATCGTCCTTCCTGTTCTTGTTCTCCTGAGGACTTGGACCCACACTGCCCTGGAACAGGCATCTGGGGGCCACTGGGTGGACAGAGCAGCCAGCACAGCCAGGAGCTGGCTGTGAGTGTGTCGAATGTCACCTCCCTCACACTCTCTTCCCTGAGGTCCCTCTAGGGTCTTCAGGGGATCATTGACAGCTGATTGAGGAGTGGAAGACCCTGAAGGGATGAAACACCAGAAATTCATGAGATCTCCAGTCTTCAGCAGTGTGGATGGCAATTAGCTGAGATCACTAGGGGATCAGTAGGTGGTGCATGGGGCTGCAGGGACCCAATGTTGGGAGGGGCAGTGGTCCCGGCCATAGGAGCAGTAACCATTGCTAGGTCACCTCTGTGTACCTGCACTGCCCTCTTTAATTCATACTACAGCTTTTTCCTCCAAATATCTAAATATAATCTCTCCTAACTTACTTGAAGTGAACCAGATACTATGAGGTACATAGTAACAAATCAGAGTCATCAAAATGACCATTGACACATTCACTGATCAGAAGTGCCTGTGAACAGCTAGAGTAAGATAGGGCTCTTTTACAATATCTTTTGGCTGGCTGAAAATAGAGACCTGAATTTTCCAGAATCATCTGACTGCATCAGTGATAAATAACAATAGAGTAATGACATATTCAACAGTCTAACCTACTTTGTATGTTCGCATATCGTGTACAATTCTGCAAAATGGACATCTTTGTTGAACACCTCACCACCACCCCCTGCCGCCAAGCCCCCTGGGACATAATTAATGCTGGTATTGGATAGCACTTCAAAGGACAGTGATTTCATTTCCTTACAAAGTCAGAAGAAATTTCATCAATATTTCAAATAAGAATCCTTGAGGCATTTTTATTAATTGATAAAGAAAATTTTTCTGAAGGGGAAATAGCATCATAAATATAATTGAATTGGGGGATATAATAAAAGTATTGAGTCCAAGCCTGACTCATTTCACTCATGTTGATAAAAATTCATGATTAAACTTAAAAGTTCTAGAAAAATGTACAACAACCTATGTCTGAAAGAAAGGCCAGTGTTTTCTCAGAGACTGTCATTTGTTGCCTTTCCAAGGTTCACAGAAGAAGGAAGAAGACTCTTCAAATTTGAATCAGTATCATATCAGTGTGGAAACAGAGGGTGCACACAAAGTGCTTATTGAGGGACAATTAACAAAGGGCTCATGGGGGCGGGGACAGGCTTAAGGGGAACCCTGAGTGGTGTGGGCACCTAGGGACCTAGATTCCAGCAACAATAGGAAGTCAGCTTTACCCCCACATCTTCAAGGGCCAAGGTGGGGAGGTCCTGAAGCTTGACCAGAGTCTGCTGTGGAAGACTCCTGCCCCAACAAAGTTGTGCCTATAGAAGAATTCAGCTACTGTCAAGACTGCATCCAAGGAAAACAATGGAAGATGGGGAGATATTATCAAGCTTAAGGAGATGAAAACAACCAACCAAAAACCTCATAAAGAACAAGAGGCAGTGAGATAGCCTCCTCCACAAGAGGGCAGACAACAGTATCAAGCAGTATCAGAAGTATTTCATCTTGTGGAACTGAAAACCACAGCCACAGAAAGACAGAGAAAATGAAGAAGCAGAGGAATTTGTACCAAATGAAGGAACAGGATAAAAACCAAGAAAAACAACTAAATAAAGAGGAGATAGGCACCCTTTCAGAAAAAGAATTCAGAATAATGATGGTGAAGATGATCCAGGACTTTGAAAAAAGATTGGATGCAAAGATTAAAAAATTTACCAAAGACCTAGAAGAATTAAAGAACAAACAAACAGAGATATGCAACACAATAACTGAAATTAAAAATACACTAGAAGGATCCAACAGCAGATTAACTGAGGCAGAAGGGCAAATAAGTGACCTGCAAGACAGAATGGTGATAATCACTGATGCAGAAAATAATAAAGAAAAAAGAATGAACAGAACTGAAGAATAATGAACTGACAGCCTAAGAGACCTCTGGGACAATGTTAAATGCATCAACATTTGCATTACAGGGATCCCAGAAGGAGAAGAGAGAGAGAAAGGACCCAAGAAAATATTGGAAGAGATTATCATTGAAAAATTCCCTAACATGGGAAAGGAAACAGCTACCCAAGTCCAGGAAGTGCAGAGAGTCCCAGGCAGGATAAAGCCACAGAGAAACATGCCAAGACATATAGTAGTCAAATTGATAAAAATTAAAGACAGAGAAAAGTTATTAAAAGCAACAAGGGAAAAACAACAAATCACATACAAGGGAACCCCCATAAGGTTAATAGCTGATTTCCCAGCAGAAACTCTGCAAGCCAGAAGAGAGTGGCATGATATATTTAAAGTGTTGAAAGGGAAGAACCTACAACCAAGAATACTCTACCCAGCAAGGATCTCATTCAGGTTTGATGGATAAATCAAAAGCTTTACAGAGAAGCAATAGCTAAGAGAATTCAGCACCACCAAACCAGCCCTACAACAAATGCTAAAGGAACTTCTCTAAGTGGAGAACTTAAGAGATGAAAAAGACCTACAAAAACAAAAACAAAACAATTAAGAAAATGGTGATAGGAACATACATAGATAATTACCTTGAATGTAAATGTACTAAATGCACCAATGAGAAGAGACAGACTGGCTGAATGGATACCAAAACAAGACCCATATATATGTTGTCTACAAGAGACCCACTTCAGACCTAGGGATGCATACAGACTGAAAGTGAGGGGATGGAAAAAGATATTCCATGCAAATGGAAATCAAAAGAAAGCTGGAGTAGCAATACTTATATTGGATAAAATAGACTTTAAAATAAAAAATGTTACAAGAGACAAGAAAGGACATTACATAAAGATCAAGGGATCCATCTAAGAAGAGGAGATAACAATTATACATATATATACACCCAGTATAGGAGCACCTCAACACATAAGGCAAATGCTAACAACTATGAAAGAGGAAATGCGAGACAGAAATAGAGACACAGATGTAGAGAACAAGCATATGGACACCAAATGGGGAAAGCAGGGAGGGTTGAGGGGGAATTAAAAAAAAAAAACAAAAAAGAACAAGAGGCAGCATCAGATGTGGAGACATTGAAAGTTTATGAAAATGAAATGTCATCAAAAGAAGCAAGAAAATTATGCATCAAAAGGAGAAGATTGTCTAACAGATCAGAAAGACTAAGATGGAGAATTGTTACTTACCAAAGTCGTAGATGAGAATTTTAAAAAAATGAAAAAGAAGAAAAAAAGACAAGAGAAGAAAAACATATTCTTATTGACAAAGTCAGTAGATACAGTAACTAGAACATAGCAAGGAAGGGCTTTCCAATGTATGACAAAATTAACATACACACCAATTAAACACAGACAAAATTAAACAAAATTAAACATCAATAAACTGTCTGTTATGATTGAAGTGTGTCACCCTAAAGATGCTGAAATACTAATTCAATACCTGTGAATCGATCTTATTTGGAAATGGGGTCTTTGCAGATGATCAAGTTAAGATGATGGTTGTTAAGATAGACTCTGATCCAATATGACTGTGTCCTTATAGGGCGAGGAAATTTGGATACAGAAACAGATGCCCACATGTGAAAATAAAGGTAGGGCTCAGAGTGATGCATCTACAAGCCAAGCAACACCAAAGATCACCAGCAAAACAGTAGGAGCTAGGAGAGAGAGGCCTGGAACAGATTCTCCCTCACAGCCCTCAAGGGACCAAATTCTGCTGACACCTTGATCTTGCACTTCCAGTGTCCAGAACTGTGAGACAATGAATTCCTGTTGCTTAAGCCACTTAGTCTTTAGTACCTTACTACAGCAGACTTAGAAAATGAATTATCTGCCTTTCCTGAAAAAAGAGACATAGCTAGCAGGTGAAATAGCACTCTTTAGCCACTGAAGCACTGGTAGATCTGAAATACCATTTCTGTTGTTCTGTTTCTCTGAAGGTAAAGTTGTAAGACATCCAAGAGAGGTGTTCAATCAGTAGTCAAGTTATTGGTGAAAGCATCATCTTCAATTGTCAGCACTTGGGAAAATGAAGGATGATGTGTGAAGAACTAGTCAAGACAGAAAACTAACTTAATTTTGATGCTAAAATCCATCTCTTTTGGACCTCTTTAATGGTTTGATGTAAGAGTCTACTGCCTGCTGTCTGCACCACCCAGTAATCTTTTGCAAAGGACATGCCATTATTTCACATACTCTGTGATCACCAACACAGTGGGGGAGTGGGGTCATTGAAACCTTTCAGGGTGAAGCTGAATGTCAAGAAAAGATGCAGTGAAGGCGTGAACATCTCACAGCTTGCTCTTAGATATACAGCCACAGCAAAGAAAACATGATATAGTCCAAGGTACTAGCTTCATTGATGCATTAACAAACAAGAAATGATGGGAAAGACTGTGAATTTGAAACTTGAATAAAGTGTCAGCTGACAGTTTTGAAAGAAGATTTTATTTTCTAGAGCATGCCTTTGGTTATTTGGATTGCCATGTTTTATTTTATCAGTGTAACACTTTCTTTTTCTTTTAAAAGTGTATGGATAATTTAGCACTGGTAAAATACTTGCAAATTAAAACTTTGTATTCAGATTATGGGTAGATTTTAAACAGAACATTTTGATAGTGGCATACACATAACGTTGCCATTAGTGCAATGTAAAAATGCACAATTGTCATGAAAAAGTCTAGCAAAGGAAAGAAAGATTATCACACTATAATTAATCATATCAATAGTGCAAAATGAATGAAACTGAAATTGTTTTAAAGAGAGCTATTCAAGACATGAACTCTGCTCTCGTGGCTTCTAAAGTCAAATAGGCATTTTCAATTTTCTGACTTAGAATTGGAGTGTAATTTTTTACTAGATGAATATAATAAATTGTTTTTCATTTGTAAAAAAAAAAGAAAAGGAAAAACAAATCAGTCAGAATAATGGTAAGTTTATTTTAGGATATTTTGAGTTTAGTTTAAAAATACGTGTGTATAATTATCTCTTTATGATAGGCTTTATTCTAGAGCCCTTCTTACATACTTCTGAAGAGGTACCCTTGATCCACTGGAGACCTCAAGTAAGTGGCAAGCATATCACCAAGGTTTACCCATTTTCTGTGCCTGTATATCACCCAAGAACAGCCATACCAGCAGAAAAGCCTGGGCTGGTGATGTGGTTTTAGCATTGTACAACACAGGTGATAGTTCCATAGGATGTAAGACAGTCTGTAAAATCAGATGAGAGAATGACAAGGAAGATAGGCCTGACAACCAGCAGGACGCAAAAGGGGTATGTTGTAGAAAAATCAACATCAGACTGCAAGAAATGCTTAAAATATTCAATGTTCTCAATTACAGAAAATCAGTAAATTATAAAAACAGAAACAGTCAACACATTTCTCCTGTATCATAATTGAATTTGCAATCAAAATTAAGTTATATGTTCTGATAAAATATGTTAACCACATGCAAATTATTATTTTTACCTTAAACCACTGTTTGAAATGACCAGAAATCATGTTTATTCACAAATGTATGTAGGTATTACTGTGTAAGAATTATGAAGCACATCTAAAAATAACTTCTGCTTCTGTTTCTACCACTAAATTGCCCCTAAATTGAGGAGAAGAGCAGATTCCACAGCTTGTTTCTTATTATTTCTATAATGATAGAACTGTAATGGCAGTCTAATGATAGTAGTCCCAGGGACTCCATTCAGGGAAAGAAGTGAGAACTGCACATTTATTTTAGCAAATAAGCATGTGGTTAATTATAGCTCTTGGCTTTAGTCCGCCTTTCTCTTGCATCTTTGGAAGCTAAATCCACATAGTTCATTAAAATAGCAGCTTTTCTAAGAGATACAATGTTTCTTTAAAAAATAATATGGATAAAAAACTCCTCTAAAACATGGGGAGAAAAAGTTTCTCTTTCATTGTAAGGACCCAGTAACTATTTTGTGCCTAAACAAATGAACAACTGAACCACAAAGTATTACCAGTATCAATGTTGGTCTAGCTTTCAAATAACTTTGTACCAAACACAGTAGTTACTTTCCACATAAGCCTTAACCGCTTCCACTATGTATGCCTGTATTTCTGTGTGCCACTCCTTGGAATTATAAAAGATTTTTTATTTTTAAATGCAATTACAGAATGGGTATTCATATCCTATAAATGTGGTTAAAGAAGTAAAAGATGCCTCTAAGATCCTGTGATAACAGAGCAAAATAGAGGTTAAGGGATCCTCTGTAAGCTTAGTATGGTGATGTAAGAATAAAGGAACAGCTAACATCTTAGGTTTGGCAAACTTAAGGGCTTTGCTGGAGTATCACAAGAAACAAATATTTTCCAAAGATAAAAATAAAAGGGATTCTAAACAGATGTGATAAAAGAGAGAAAATAGCTGAATGTGATCTTATCCATACAACCAGTCTATACAAGGAACTGAGTAGCTGTGATCTCAGAGAGGCAGAAGTGAGTGGTGGCATGAAGTAAGACCTTAATTCCCTGAGTTGAACCTGGGTAGCCTGGATGGAAACCAGGAATCCTAGCCACCACACCCCTTGGCCCTTCTCCCAGTGAAAAATGTGTTTCTTACAGAGGCAAAAACTGCAAAAGCAGGTACAACATTTATTATTAGAGACATAGTATAACAACAAGTGGGAGAGCACACAGAGAAACAGTTTGCTTAGTTAAACTAGAAGCAAGGCAGAGATGCACACCCGGAGGGAAAGGGTGTGGGCATCCTCCCTAATGAGGAAGAGCACAGTAAGGAGGCAGTTCTGTCATTTATATAAGGCAGTTCTTCTGGGTCTTTGTTTACCTTTGGCTAATTATCTGGTTTCTTTCTCCACACCTGACCTGCCCTAGGACCCTCCCCAACAGGCTTATGCAACTTTTTTCAAAGATGGATTGCAGCCATGTGCCGTATGGGATGGCCTTAGCATCACATACTATGGGGTGGTGCCTCCTCTTTTTCATCCCCCAGGAGCGTTTCTGTGCATGTGCAAAGTCTTCCTTGCCCCAAGGATGGGAAATATATGACCTTTTGATTCTTTACTCAAATAAGGTTTAGCCTCTCTCTGCTCCTTACAATGAATGTTATCTTAAGGTGTCCATAGGAGACAAAGCTTGGCTATTTACCCTGTTTCTGTTGTTACCTCCCTTTTGCAGAGCAAACAGGAGACCGATTACAAATATCTAGTTTGGAGCCCATCTATCACCTGTCTCAAGAATTGCAAACAGACTTGTTGAAAGGTTCTGGCCTGAAGCCCACTTTTTCCTGCCCCATGAAATGTGAAAAGGAGGTCAATTGCAAGTGTCTAGCTTGGGGCCCATCTGTCTCCTGCCTTAGTTGTAAATACTCCTTTCACCTCCAATAGCAAGAAGCATTAAAAGAACCCCTTTAACATGCCACGCTGCATACTAGCTACAGAGGTTTTGATCATTTTGAGGCATCTTTCATGTTGCAAAAAAAGAATAATAGGGATCCAATGGACATTAGGTCCTATGGAAATGAGTCCTTGATGAGGTCATGTTGTGTTTACTCCAATCCACAATTAATATGGAATAGAGAAAAGAAGGGAGCCCAGTCAATGTCACCTAATTTTGTATTGCAACACCTAAATAAATGATCTTCCATTTTATGGGTCTAGAGTCAAGAATACTTTATTTGACTTAACTTTCCCCAAACTGGAGTGAAATTAGAAGTCTTCAAACAGTATGAACCTAAAATGGAAACACACATTATATGTACACTTTACCCCGATGTTGTTCTGTTGCTTTTGAACATCTATAATTATATCCTAAGAATTTCAAAACTTATCAAATCAGATGCTAGTGTTATATGCATATTTTCAGAGATTTTCTTGACTATATATGACAGGAAAAAACTGTAGAAATAGGCAAAGTGACACTTAAGCTAAAATATAAGTACATTTATGGAAAAATGAGGTCACATCTCTCTCATAGATATAAGATGTCTCACAATCCCCTCCCAGTTCAGCCAACTAACATCATCTTAATCAACCAGTTTCACAATATCCATTACAACACTCAGACAAAAATAATTGTATCATCTTAGATATGGCACTAGCTACTGGCAGTAGGGGAAGGTTGCCATAAGTGACTTTAAGAAGTATTCTTGTGGTTTGGGAACTTCAAATGCAATTTGCTGATTTTAATCACCTCTGAAACATAAAATGCAATGTGTTCATCCTGGCTGACCCCCAGAATCTATAGGATACAACAGAATTTTCAAGCCTCTAAAAATATGTAAACCAATCTTGCTTGCAGCAATCAGGAAACTACTCTACCTGTTCTCTATCAGGTCTGACATTTACAACAGATCGAGATAAGCAAGTAGGACATTAAACACAAACTGTGTGACAATTTGAGGAAAGATAAAGGATTAAAAAGCTAAGAGAATCTAATAATATGCAAAGATACACTTATACATACATAAGAATAACAAGAATATACATAATGGTTAAATAAAGCATTGCTTACAAAATATTAAGATATCTCAGCAGCATAAGTGAATTCAATTTTTAAAAAAAATGGAGAAAACTTCAGGCTGATGGCCAAAATCCTTTGGATCAACCTTATTTGTAAGACTATATCTTATATACCTTATACTGTAAACCTTGTTCCTATCCTGTTTGAGTAACCCAAATTTGCTATTGATTAACATGTCCATTTCAATAATGTTTCTTTCTTAATATTTCATAATAATCAAAGATACAACTGCTAATTAAAGGATAACTATTTGCTTAATATCAAAAGCTAAAAATCACAGTGTCATATTTTGTTCCTCTTCTTTTATCACTCATATATGTTACTTCATCTCATTTTGTGAAGATTAACAGAAAATAAGTTTCTAACAGAAATGATACTTATCCTAAATAGGGTTTCACTCAGACACATATTTAGTTGAAGGGTACATAATCTCTATTTCTGAGGTTTACAATAGCACACTGAAACATCTCCCTGCTGCTTTCTTTAAATTCTAGTTCACGATTTACTTTGTAATCAAAGTTGTTATTCTCTATATTGAATCTACTCATACCTTACTATGGTTGGGTGAATAATAACCCCCTCTACACCACCCCCACAAACGCCTCTGTCCTTTTCCCCAGTATCTGTGAATGTGTATTTTACAAAGCAAAATAAACTTTGCAAGCATGAGTATGTTAAAGATCTTGAAATGGGGAGAAAATCTAGAATATTCTATAAGGCTCAAAGTGCCTTATAAGAGAGAATCAGAGGAAGCTCCCGCAATCAAAAAAGAACACATAATTATGGAACCAAAGGCGGAATGATGTGCTTTGAAGATAGAGGACAAATACATGAGCCAAGAAATGTAGGAGGGCTCTTGAAGCTGAAAAAGGCAAGGAAACATATTCCTCTCTGAAGCCTCTAAGAGGAACGCAAACTCGTCAAAACTGTAATTTAAACTTGCGACCCTAGAAATAAAGGATAATGAATTTATCTTGTTTTAAGCCAATACTTTTGCTATATTTTGTTATAGTGTCAACAGGGAACTAATACAGATTTTAATACTGGGAAATGGGGTGATGCTGTAACAAATAGTGAAAAATGTAGTAGAGGCTTTATTACTATAAATTTCCCTCTTAGAATGGCCTTTGTACCATTCCATAAGTCTTGTGTTTCAATCTTTATACTAGTGTTAAGTGGTTAACACAATACCATATCACAGTATCAGAGTATTCTGAACTTGACCTTCCACTTACCTTTACCAGTGTGTTGTATATTTTCATTATGTTTTCATGTTACTAATTAGCATCCTTTTGTAACAGCATTTGGTATGTTGTTGTGTTTCCATTTCCCCTTCTTTCAAGATATTTTTTTAATTTCCTTTGTGAATTTTTCTTTGACCCATTGGTTGTTCAGGTGTGTGTGTTGTTTAATTTCCAAGTACTTGTCGATTTTTCAACATTTCTCCTGTTATTGATTTGTAGTTTCATTCCACTGTGATTGGAAAATACACTTGCTTTGATTTTCATCATCTTAAATTTGCTAAGTCTTTTTCTGTGACCTGTCATATGCTCTCTCCTGGAGAATGCTCTGTGTGCACTTCAGAAGAATATATTCTATTGCTGTTGGATGCAGTGCTCTGTGAGTGTCTATTAGGTATAGTAGGTCTCAAGTACAGTCCTTTTTGATTTCCTGAGTGAATGATCTGTCCATTAGCGAAAGTAGGATATTAAAGTCCCCTACTATTGTTGTAGTATTGTCTGTTTCTACCTTCAGTTAGTACTTGCTTAATATATTTAGCTACTTTAAAGTTGGGTGCATATATGTTTGTTTGTTTTTGATGAATTGCCCCTTTATCATGATATAATGATCCCCTGCCTCTAGTTACCATTTTTGGTTTAAAGTCTATTTTGTCTGATATAACTAATTACCCATGTTCTTTTTTGGTTTCCACTTTCATGGAATATCTTTTTCCATCTCTTTGAGTCTTTGTATGTCCTTAAAGCTGAAATGAGTCTCTTGTAGGCAGTATATAGTTGACTCTTGTTTTCTATCCATCCAGCCACTCTATGACTTTTGATTGGATAATTCAATCCACTTACATTTAGGGTAATTATTGATATGTAAGGACTTACTAATGCCAGCTTATTAATTGTTTTCTGGCTGTTTTTTTAGTGCCCTTATCCCATTGTTCCTCTCTGCTGCCTTCCCTTGGAATTGATGTTTTTCCATAGCATGCTCCAATATTGATCTCTCTCTCTTTTATAAATTTAATGTAGGTTTTTGCTTTTTGGTTGCCATAAGGCTCACACTAAACATCTTTTTTTTTAAGTGCTTTATTGGAATATAATTGTTTTATACTTTTGTACCAATTTTTGCTGTACAACAAAGTGAAACAGCTGTATTTATACATATATCCCCATATCTCCTCCGTCCCACGACTCCCTCCCACTCTCTGTATCCCAGCCCTCTAAGTCATCACCCATCCATCAAGTTGATATCCCTGTGTTATGCTATACTGATAACAACTTAAATTTGTATACAAAACTCTTTCTTTTTCTTCTCCCTCCAATTTTATGTTTTTTGAGGTCACAATTTATATAATTTATACTGTGTTTTCCTTAACGAATCTTGTTCTTTAACATTTATACCAGAGTTGTGGTTAACACACTACCATATAACAGAATATTCTGAACTTGACTTTTTATTTACCTTTACCAGTGTGTTGTATATCTTTGTGTATTTTCATGTTACTAATTAGCATCATTTTACTTCAGCTAGAAAAGCTCTTTCACTATTTTTTCATAACACAGTTCTTGTGGTGAAGTATTTCCTCAACTTTTATTTTTGTGGGAAAACCTTTATTTCTCCTTCATTTCTGAAGGATAACTTTACCTGATAGAGTATTCTTAGCTGGAAGTTTCTCTTTCAGCATATTGAATATATCTTTCAACCAGCACCTAGTCAGTAAGGTTTCTTGCTCAGAAATCTGCTGATAACCTAATGAGGATTCCCTTGTAGGTTTACAAGCTTCTCTGCTTTTGCTGCTCTTAAGATTCTTTCTTTGTCACTGATTTTGAACAGCTTTATCATGATGTGTCTTGGAAAGACTTTCTTTAGGATTAGTTTGTTTTGTGACCTATGAGTTTCATGGACTTGAGTACCCAAATCTCTCTCCAGAAGTTATCAGTCACCTTTCCCAATCTTTATAAACTGGCCTCCTATAGGATAAGACCCTCATCAATCATCCAGGGAGATTCTTGGGGCCTCTGATGCTTTCCTGGAGGGATGTAACTTCTCAGGGCTTGTGCATGTAATTTCTCAAATAGAGAAGTTTGCTGGTTTGTTTTTCTCATAATCTCTTGCTCCCTCTGATAGCTGTCTGTAGCACTATTCTCCATTCTATAGTAGCAAGTCCCCCAGCTTTTCTTTGTTGTCAGTGGTTCCCCTTCATCACTCCAAATTAGGCAAAACAGAAACCCATCCCTCAAAAGCGCTCTGAAAGAATTCTGGACACAAGTTCCACTCCTCTCTCTCATTCTTGAAGAAGAAGCTTCAGGTGTGCTCCTTCTCACAATCCCAAGCCATGCTGGCCATAGCAAGCCATCTACTCTTACTCTTTATTCTCAGCAGCCTCTATATCTCCAAACTATGCCAGTACCATCAATTCTGCAAGTGAAGCTAGACAGAACCCTGTTCCTCAGGAAGCCCTCTGAAAAATCAGAACATTGGAGACACACTCCATTCTTCCCTTTCCTCCAGAGGGGAACTTGCATGCCTGGATATTCTCACCCAGTGCTGAGCTGTGTTTGCTTGTGGAAGGAGCTATCATAGGTAAAGTGAAATTACTTTTCTTCCCCATTTCAAAGTGGTTCCACATATGTTTCCAGGAATCATCCCATGGAAACCTCAGTTCAGTCCTCTGGGCTGGAGGCTTAGACTCCTGCCTTGTTCTTCATTTTCATGCAAGTAGCATGTGTTTGCATCCGAACAATTTTATCAACCTATTTCCTGCCTATAGATTTTTAGTAGTCTAACATTCTTCTTTCATTTTGTCCTCTATCTATCCCATTCTAATAAAGCTAGAAATATTTCTGCTGACAGAATATCCTCATTGTGGGGTTTCTATGTATGTTCCAGGGATTCACTCCATTAGAAAACAGGCTTCTCCATGGTTTTTCCTAGACTATCTTATCTCTATTTTTGACTTCTTGTGACTTGGTTGAGGGGATCCATGAGTCACATGTTTAATATCCTTTATGTAACCAAATATTGTGACCTTTTTTTCCTTCCTAGACACTAGCCAAAGGTAGTCTGGTCACACCCTTGGCATGTGACCCAGCAATCCCACTTACAGGGAATTTATCGAAAAGAATTGAATCAGAATCACAAAGAGATCTGCATTCCCATGCTCATTGTGGAATTATTCACAATAGTAACCTTTGTGTCCATCAACAGGTGAATGGATAATGACAATGTGGTATATATTCAATGGAATATTTTTTGGCACAAAAAGAAAGAAGTCCTGTCATAAGCTACAACGTGGTTAACCTTGAGGACATTACACTAAGAATACAAGCCAGTTAGAGAAGCCACTATTCACAAATAGTGAATGATTCTACTTATATAAGGTATCTAAAGCTAGTGAGACTCATAGAAACAGAAAATCAAATTGTGGTTGCCAGAGATGGAAGGGATACGAAAATGGCAGAAGCGCTATTCAATTGGTATATGATTTTCAGTCATATGAATGGAAACGTTCTATAGATCTCTTGTACAACATTTTCTTTACGGTTAATACTGAACTCTATACCTAAAAATTTGTTAAGAAAGACATATTATGTTATGTGTTTTTAACTACAGTAAAACAAGGGAATTTTCCTCCAGATTTTAGCTCAAATTTTACTTTCCCTGTGTACTCTTCTTCCCATCTGAAAAGAGGGTGAAGGTACTCTTCTCATGTAGGCACTGTAATGGCCATACCACAACTATGCAACATGTTGCCTGGGATTTTCATCAAAGTTTACACTTTTAGCTCTCCTACAGAACTGAGAAATTCTTCATACCAGAGTCTGTGCCTTAATCATTTCTTCATCTATCATGGTTATTGTAGTGTTTCACACATAGGAGGGATTCAGTGCACCTTTGTGGCTGAATCTATGACTCTACAAATTTATGAGTGAGTGAATGGATGAGAGAATAAAAAATCTTATATACAGTTTTAAATAACTTGGCAGCTGAATGAGATACAATCAAGTATGCAAGGGATATAAAATCACATTAAAAAATTTAAAATTGTTGATGTTGCTGTAATCCTCATAGTTGAAGAATTTGTGTAAGTATGAAAGATAAAGATAAAATAATTATTCAAGAGTTTATGCAATAGGTCTTATGAAGACTAGAGCTAACAATATACCTTATATTATGGGTAGATTATGTGTAAAATAACAATAATGTGCATTGTACAGGATTTATAATAAATACTAATAATTTTTCTCCATTTTAGAGAGAGAATAAGAGAAAATGAATAAAAAGGACCACAGGGATACTTTTACATTAGACCTATAAAGTAACAAAGAAAAGAAAAAATATTGTACTTTTAGTTATGGTGATTCAAGTGACCTAAATAATCTATATATTCAGTTTTGTGTGTAAAATAACATAGTGATAGCAATTTTCTAACCACATTTTAAGATCTATTTCCACTCTAAAGGAAGTGAACTCAAGAAGTGTTTATGAAGAATTGATGTGTTTTTCAAGCATCTAATTATGGTATGGTAAAAGTTCCCTTAAATATCTTTTTATTTTTTAAATTTGACTATGAAGTGGGTTAGAATTTTTTGATAATGAAAATCTATGTATCCATTCAAAAATATTTATGATACTACCAGGTATTATTATAGTTATTAAGGATTTAATTGTGTACAGCAGAAAAGTGCAATTCTTACCTTTATGAAACCTACAGTCTAGTAGGAATAACAAAACTAAGCAAACATTTATATTATACATCTCTAAAAGTAAATGGTATCAATTCTATGAGGCAAAAGTATAGAATGTTATAAAGATTTATGATAGAACTATGTTCACTGACTGGGAAGGCAAGTTTTCTCTGAGAAATTTATATCTGAGATTTTGTAGATTAGTAGAAGTTAATTTGATGAAGTCTATGTGAATATTAGATTTACCTTGGAGTAAAGAATAATTGTTGAAAATGCTATTATGAAGGTTTCCATACAATTGTCCCTCCATACCCCTGGGTTCTGTATCTGCAGATTCAACCAACCACAGATCAAAAATATTCAGCAAAATAATCCCAGAATATTGCAAAAAGCAAAAGTCAAAGATACCCCATGCTGGCAACTACTTACATAGCATTTGCATTGTATTAGGTAGTATAAGTACTCTAGAGGTGATTTAAGCATACAGGAGGATTGTGTAGATTATTTGCAAATACTAAGCCATTTTGTATAAGGAACTTGAGCATTTATAAATAACAAAACACTGGGGTCCTGGAACCAATCCAACACAGATACTGAGGAAGGAAATTTCTAGATACTTGCAAGGAAAGGATATCTAGATAGAAAATAATGTCAAAGCTCAGTAGTAAAATAATAATTAGGCATACATTTATCAGATATTTGAACCAATTTTTGCAGATGAGGCAATAGAATGAAAAGATGGAAGAGGAAATGATATATTTTGTTTGGGGCTTTGATACAAGAACTGTATCATTCCTAATTATTATAATATAAATAGGTAGAAAAACATATAGTCATTACTAATATTTTAAAATAGAATATAAAATATTACAAAACTACAGGAAAGGAAAAAAGCAATCTATCAGAAGCTGAAGAAAACTCAATAAACAGCCTCAGTAAAGAAGAATGGCCTGACATAAGAAGAAATATATCACTACTACAAAGTAATCACTACATTTGTCAAGAGGGTTAATTGCCCTTTAAAAAAGTAACAAACCTTGGAATATTATTTAGATTCCATTTTATGCTATTTTCAAGAAAAAACATCATTGGCTGGTGTCGTAGGCAACCTATGTAATGGCCCCAAATAATGTTTACTTCTAAGTATTTTTTCCTTTGATAACTCCCTCCCCTTGAGTGTTAGCTAGATTTAGTGACTCACTTTTAACAAATAGAATATGACAGAAACAATGATGTATTACTTTTTCCTTTCAGGTTTTATTTTGCTTTGAAAATAAATACATTAGTACTATGTGCATAGATCTGTGACAATTGCCATTCAAGTTATTTGACAGCTTTCTGTCAAATCCACATCTCCATTTTGTGGGTTAACACAATTAGATGCGTGTCCCGGTGTACTTTAAGTGTGTGACTGGTCTAAGAATCTTTACCACTCAGCTCATTTTATGGGTCACATAACCCTGTTTTCCCATAGGTACGTAAATTAAAGAACATTCATGGTGGTTTTGAGAAGGCCTTTCTTTCCTGGAAAAAAATTAAAAGAATAACTGGCCATGTCCTTTCCTCATGCTCCTTGATCTTAACAGTGAATAGTTGGGGCCGTGGTGGACATGTTCTAAGCACCAAAGGAAGACAGTGGCAGCTCTGATATCACAGAGCAGCCTTGCCAAATCTAGCACCAGCTCTTTTCCAGACTTCTAGTCATGTGAGAAAATCAAGTCATTTTTTTTTTTGTCACTAGAAGTAAGATTTTGTAATTAGTTGCCCAAACATTTTTGATTTGTTACTCCTAAGAAATATACACACTTAGATAATATTGATACATCAGGATCCCATGTCTATGTTTTAGAAAGCCACCAAGATAATGGCACTGGTAATTCACCTGAGGAGGAAGTCCAGCATTTTACCTGTATCATCCATTTGGGTATCTGAATAACTTGTCCTAAATATAAAATGTATTTGGGGCTCATGGGATATAATGGCTGTGTTCACTAGAATGGATATTTCTGGCTCATTTATCTTCAGAAATTTAATCTTTAAATTCTTTCTATAGTCTAAATGTAAAAACTAGGATTTTAACCTGAACTAGAGTTCTGAAAATAACCACAATCTATCCATTTTTAAATGTAACATTATTCAGCAAGCTCTATCTGTCTATTATCTATCTATCTACATGTCTCTACAGTTAATCATACATATATATTTAAATTGATAATGCCATTATGCGGCATTTTGTAATATTTATAGAAAGAATAGGTTTGATATCCAATGAAGTAACACATATGTCTTGTTCAAAAATGCTACTTCTCGGTTTTCCCTTTAGATATGTTAAATGGGCTGATTAAATTGAAGGGTTCATATTCATTAATCTAAGAGTGTGGCTCATAACCATTAAACATTTATACTTATTTATAAACTGTTGCCGAATTACAATAAAGTGAATGCAGTAGTTTTGAAGAATTATTTGTCTGGGTATCAAATTTAGAAGTTGATTGGTGAACAGGTTGTTTTATTTTCTAAGTCAAACTGAATTAAATTCTATGTCACCCTGGGTTTTACTAGAAATGTGTAAGGTAGCATGGGTTAGTGTGAAGAAACCTGATTTGGAGTGAGAAAAGTCTAAGTTTATGTTTGATTTTGGCATTCTTATATCTTGAATGAAGATTTTCTGACCCTCTACTTTCTCATATCATTGCTCTTCCTCATATGCCTGGTTGAGTGGGGTCGGAAGGCTAACACTGGCCAATAAGTGGTAATGGGGTCTCATCTTTCCCCTGGGGCTTGGAGATTTAGCTGCTGGAAACAGATTAGCAGAGGTTGCGTTTTCATCTGTGATAGTGACAAGCATGGTAGCTATTTCAGAGAGTAGTTTTGTCCCAGAGAGAGGACAACAGAAAGCAACCCACGCAACACTCCATAGACATATAGACCAAGTGGAAAACAAGCCATTATTTCCTAAGCCTCTGAAATTTTGGTAATTTTATTGCATCACAACTTAGTATATCTTTAGTGACAGTTATTGACAGGAATACAGGTAATACATCAACAACTAAGAAGAAGAGCTACAACAGCTCTGGACATTTGAGGCTGCCTGAAAAGTGATAATCACAGCCATCACAGTTACTACTGGTAACAGTCATTGTCATTGACATTTGATATTTAAAATTTATCCTTGTAACTTGTTTATGGAACAAAATGACTAATTGTAATGACCAGTACAGTACTTTCCATCTTTAGGTTGAAAGGTAAAGAGGATGACAAAGATGTGATTGAGAAAGAGGATGAAAGAACTCTACTTAGACTGTGAAGATTTATAAGAGTAGGATTCTCTAAAACTAGGCTTGATCTCTAGAACTAAAGGTAACCAAAAAAAGTGACTGTCTTTTAATTAAGATAGCCTCCATGGATCTAGGCTATCATTCACAGGAAACCAGTTACTGTTCCTTGAAGCAGTTGTAATAATAGAAATAAAAATAATCCTTGAATCAGGATAGCAATAGCAATAGTATTTTCATACCTTAAACTTCAGTGCTTTCTATGGCATAAATAGGAAAGTTGCCTCCTCCGTATTCACTATGGTAAACATATATGGTAAATTACCTCAGTAATTACATATAATAACAAAATATATAATGTGTATACAAATTTTTTCTCCCTCTTTCTCTCCCTTTTTTTCTCCCTGTGACACACAGAAAAATACACAAACAGAAACATGTACTTTAAATTATTCTAAATTGAGAAAATATTTTCTCCACTGTAGCAAGTCAATATAGAGCAGTATTTATCTAAAAATTGTTTTACTTTCTCAATATTATTTTTAAAATTCAAAAAAAAAATTGAAAAAAACAAGTAATGTGTTATATTGCATCCCATAATCCATGTCGAAAGGTATAATTAACACCACAAAAGTATGATATCTGATTATTCATGTCTTGCAAATGTAGAAAATATTATACGGTTCCTTACCCTCTTCCATGAAATTGAATTTCCAAATGGAATGAAACAATGATTTGGATTTTTTCCATGCTCATGTCGCTCTAATTTTGGTCTATGTCTAAATTCTGTCACTTCTTCAAGAGAAAAGTTTTCCTTTGAATGTTTTCTCTGGCCATAATGAAAAATCTAGCAATGGGGTTGTATAAATTTTTATTCGGGGACAAAAAATTGGGACTCTCTTGTTTAATACATTTACCTCATCACAGTGAAGACTATTGCCCCTACTGCTTTTCCCATTTCCTCATAAATTTATATATTACAATGGAACAAAATATCTAGCTGTTACCTTAATTTTTCTAATTTGGATTAATTATTCAAGTTTTTTAAATGTTTCAATAGTAATTTGAGCAGATAATCAGATATTTATTTTCCCATTAAATATTTCAATTATCTGATTTTTTTCCTTTTGCTCTGCATAGACATCAAAATATCTAAAACTTTCTGATAAGCTGAACATTTAAACTTCAATCATGCTAGGAAATCTTTATAAAATATGATTCTATAGAATACCCCCAAGATAAGACTAAAGAAAAAAGACATTTTAATTTGATGGATATTTATTTAAAAAGAATGGTTTTGAAATATTAATCCATATGTTTCTATAAAGCTTAATCCTTTTAACCTCTTTTACTGTTAAGAAGCATCATAATATTAGTAGTGATACTGCAAAATACAGGCATATTCAACAGTTGAAAAATAAATAAAAAATAAGTAATGAACCAGGACTTTTTAAAAAAGCTTAAGGCTGAGCTAGTGTAGGAAATATATAAGATAATCTGGGAGCATCTTTTAGTGTCAGAAGTTAATGACTGCTCAAAAGCATACACACACCTGCCCCCCACATACAAACACCCCACACACACAAGATTATAGGAATATGTGAAAGAGACACAGAAGCCAACTGAAAGATCTGCTATTGGCTATATCTGGGACAATTTGTGCAACAAAATAATAAAGTATTATTTGATTATTGCCATAGTTTAAAATAAATATCCATGATTCATTACTGATATAAATAAAAACAAGGAAAGTCAGATAGAGTGTTGCAACCAAGGTGAGCTCCTTTTATTAAGGAGCCAAAGACTACCTTAATAAAAAGTAACATGGAAATATATGTGCATTTCTAAGTTTTGTGATTACATATTGCTATGGTTATTTAAACACAATTCTGGATTCTGGGCTGCAGCCTCTGAAGTTAGGACCAAGTAGATCAAATAATCAATTCAAACAAAGAGGAAGTAAGGAAATGAAGTATTCTGGGGATGATGCTGGAAGAAGAATGATACATCATTACTGTCTATGTTGGGAACATTATAAGGCATAGTTTTGATATCAAATTATCCTTCATTTACATTATCATCCTAGATAATAAAAATGTATCGCATGGTTTTTGTCCCACGGAGAAGCCTCTTTCATTTTATTTACCTTCTTTGATTTAGTTTAGTAGGCTATTTAGTTCTATTAAAATGACAGGTAGGTTAATGGTTAAGTTGTGCAGTAAATGATTTATTTTTCTTAATATGTGTTATACAGGGTGTATTTTCTCACATCATGATTTATTTGTGGAAAGAACCAAAGTAATTCCCCTCTGTTTGTTACATCGACCTGTCCCTTGGCTCTGAACAGTCAATAAGTTATTGTCCCAGGAGTAATGTACTATTTTCTTCTCTCTATATTTGGGTATGTATTTGTGTGAGTGTCATATGTGTGTGTGTGTGTGTGCTCAACACTATTATTAGCTAACTGTGTGTTAGAGAACATGCTATGTACCCTAATGAAAAGATCTGGGATGTCATGATGTTGTCCCTCTAGGAAATGTCAGGATTTATTAGCAAGATCACCTCATTGCATGCATAATTATTGCACTTATTTGTCCCTGCAGAATTGCCTCTCTTGTCATTTTTTTTTTTTTTTTCTCTTGTCATTTTAAGGAAGTTCTAATCAGAAATGTATAGCATGGCTTAAAACCCCCGCTTTCCCAGTAGAAAATTTCTTTTTTTTTTCCCGGCATTTTTGAGGCATAATTGACAAATTAATTTGTAAGATATGTAAAGTATACATTGAGATTTGATATATGTATACATTGTAAAAAGATCCCTACCATCTCCTTAATTAACACATACATCACCTCACATATTTATCTTTTTTTATGAGAACTTTTCAATTCTACTTAGTAAATTTCAATTATATAATAGTGTTACAACATAATCATCACGTTTTACATTAAATCCTTAGAAATCCTCAGAAATTTTTTGTTAGTTCCTGCTGTACAGCAAAGTGAATCAGTTATATGTATAAATATACCCACTCTTTTCATATAGGTCATTACAGTGTATTGAGCAGAGTTCCCTGTGCTGTACAGTGGGTCCTTATTAGTTATCTATTTTATATACTGTAGTGTATATATGTCAATCTCAATCTCCCAATTTATCCCTTCCTGCCTTGCCCCTTGGTAACCAGTATGTTTTCTGCACCTGTGACTCTATTTCTGATTTTTAAATAGGTTCATTGCCACCTTTTCTTGATTTCTTTTTTTGCTAAATGTTTATAATTGTCTAGAATATTCTATTTATTTAACTTCTATTTCACCCACTACAGGCAAAGATGTCTGTCCCCAGAAACTCTTTTGTTCACTACTGTTTCCAAAAATTAACAACATGTCTGCCAAGGTCAGTCCTCAATAGACATTTGTTGAAATAATGAACAAAATAAACTATTTTCAATTAAAAACCCTTGGTTTCTTTTCAGATATGTGGGCAAATGTAATGTTAGTGAAGAGACAATTCTTGTCCATGTTGACATGAAATGCAAATCTATGTTTTCATGCCCTGGTGTATAGAAATTGTAAATTGATAGGTATAATAATTTAAAATAAATTTACTATACTTTTGAATAAATTTCTCCTAATAAAATTAAAAACATTTCTGGTGAAAGTTACCAAAGAATCTATTATTTAAGCACTAATATAAAAATGATTTCTTCATACACGTACAAAAAAGAGATAAGAGGAAGAGTTTCAAGTAAAATGTATTTAAGATATTTTTAAATAGTTCAGAACATCAGACTGTGATACTTATTTATAATTCTGATTGTCATTAAAGAACTATTCTGTGTTCCAAAGATGTACTCATGACTAAATCTTCATCTTTCTTTCATTGAAGAATATTTTTTCTCTGCCTCTCCCACTACCCACCTCTCTGCCCCCGTCCACCCACAGTAAAGATGCTTTCTCATTAGAACAGGCACTGCAACAGCACTGCTAGTAAAGCAAGAAAATGAAAGAATATTTGCTTCTCTAAAGAAGTCCCAGTCGTGAAAACTCTGTGAAAATAAGTGTGGGCTCGTATATTCAAAGCTTTAATGAATCTGAAATGAGAAAATGGGTAAAACAAGGAAGAGTAAACATAAAATCAGAAGAAAAGGCAATCATGGGTGGGAATGGAGATGGACTATATACAGACTTAATTAATTGACTTCTATTTCTTAAATGTGGAAAGAGATGAGGTTATTGCTTTAGTCTCTTACCTGGAATCAAATGCACAGTGGTATTTCATTATGTGCTCTCTCTCACTAAATCCTCTGGTATTTTGTTCAGCTATAGATATGGTTCAAAAATGTTTACTCCTTCTCACCATTTTCATTCCAACAACTGTGTGTTGCCATTTCACCTTTGGAAGACTTTGGGGGCTGTGTAGTCAGCACATAATAAATAGCTACCTTAACATACTGATAGTGTTTTATACTTCCTTGAAATGTTATTATCTTGCTATTTCTGTAATATTATTTCTGTTAATCTAGTGGGGAACTGAGAATAATTAAGTCAGTAAAAGTATAATGTGACAGATTTCCTCATGTTGATTATACTTTAAATATACAAAGAACTTTAAAAATGGGAAATTAATACTGTCAAGGTATGTTTCCTCTCTAGTTAGACTGGACATCTCAGCTGTGACTGTTGTCCCCGTCCTTCACCTTTTTGATAGGACCTCTTCAGCAGAGGCAAAGACCAGAAGGCACAATCAATGAAGCTGACTCTGATAGATATTAGCTAGCAAGTATACAAACAGATAGAACCCAGCTCCTGAAAGTCAGCAGAATACATTGCATCAGCTCCCAGAAGGGGCTGACCTACATGCCATGATGTCCTCTTAGAAAACAGATACATGCTTCACCCACATGTTCTTGAACTTTCAAAGTCAACGCATTACTTTCCCTAGTCCTAGTCTGTGAAATTTTAGATATTTTATACATCTTCCAAAATTATATCCCTGGACTTCCCTCAGTTTGATAGTTTCAAGAATGTCTAAATAGGGCAGACTTTTATTTAATTATCTCGTCTGGGTCTTCAATTACCTTTCTGCTTGAGAAAAGGTCTTACTGATTGTTAATTTTAAATGGAGAAGTTTTGATTGCTACTTATACTTAGAAAACCCAATGTTTATTACTCAATATATTCAACTACTTTACATCCGTGACTGTATTCATGATCAATACGGCCCATAAATGTATAGCCAGGAATTTGTATAAATAGCCTTTACTCAAGGTCCTCTCTCTTTCCAAATTGCCCCTGTTTTATGGTTTGCTTCTATAAGATATATCCCTGACCCTGTGTTCTTTTTAATTCTGTCATTGGCCTTCAAATTGAATTAATATAATATGCTGTAATTAGTTGCCAGACATTATATAGCTGGTGATAACATTTGACTTTTCTATAAGCATCTAAATGTAAAAGCAAATACAGTGATAAAATCATAGTGGCTTGAGATCAAATCTTAATTAGAGTTTTATAAAGAAGATATTTAAATTTACAGTTACCTAAAAGTCATCTTTCCTATATTAATTCACTGAAGTATTACAGAGAAGCATTCTTAGCAACAGAAACTTTTTCTCACATACCGCTAGTGAAGGATGATAAACAACTTTGTGTATACAGAGAATTTCTATGAAAAAAAGTCATTTCAAAATAAAGACATTAAACATGATGTAAAACCCTTTTATTATTTAATAAGTATTTTTAAAATTTTATTATTTAATCTCCCTCAAGCATTGCAACAAAAGTTAATGTACTTTCATTGTTTTGCCATGACAATTATTTTTGTTCATTGCAATTATAAAATTCTATGGTAGCTTATCAACACCTACCTTTTTCTTTTAGGAAAGTGCACTTGTGTGATTCTTCAGCATAATTATTGAGGTTCATAAAAACTGTGTTATTATGTTGGCTTAGTATAATATGCTTTTAACATAAAAATAACTTATAGTTATTCTCTCTTCTGTTGGTAATTATAACCCAAGTCCATTGCAGTAATAAACCTGGTCTGAGTACTTGATGGACCACTTTATTTTATTCTAACTGCTCTTTTTCTATTATGACTATTTATTATGCCTTCATAAATGTGATGCACAGCAATAGTAAAGTGCAAAGACACTGACACATCTAACTCTTTTCCGGAGGTGTCTTTTCTCTTAGGTAGAGGCCTGAAATTGTTATTTATTTGAAACATTAGAAAGTATTCCAAAGTCATATTCTCCCAGGGGTTTTCACCATGAAAAAGAACTGTGTGAGGACATTATTGAAAAGTACCAACATTCCCCATGAGACCTGTCATTGTGGCCTAAGGCAGTTTCATTCTTAACTTTGCTGAAAAGAAGAATAAAGAAGCAATAGGATTGAACACAAAGAAAGCATTTGCATAGGTGGAAATATGCCTGGTGGTGTTTACTATGGAGGTTGCACAAACATGGTAACTAGTCTGATAAGTTTCCTTTGCCGCACTGATCATAGGGAAGATGAAATCTGTATATTTTTATAATATATATTATATAGGTCCACTTCTTTTCATTTCAAGAAGTATGGTTTTGTTCTTTTTGCTTTCTTGGTATTTTGTATGACTATATAAATATGAAAATTTATCTGCAGAGATTAACTCTTTCCTGAAACTGAGCCTGCACAAGATATATTATGTGACCTATTATAAAAGGAATGTGATAATTTCTCTGCAATGAGTTCCAGTTGTAATTTTACATAAAGAAAACCACAAAAAATGCAATTCAATTATATTTTATTGCTATACCCAATTTATAAACATATTGTGCAGCAATTTAGTGAAAGACATTCTAGATCTAACGATACTGCTATCCAGATATTTTACCTATTTCGATCGAGCCTAATTTGATTTCAACCCATTTTCATTTGTCCTCTCCTCAGAAACTGCTGATTAAATATTTCAAAATATTTACATTATCTTCTTTCTTTTGCCCAGATTGAATTCAATTTTGCATTTCACGTCTGAATGATTTGTTCAATATGAATGTTTGCTATGCTTTCCACATAGGTTTGATGTGCTTCCACATTCTTGTAATTCTAGGCATATGGCCTTACCCAACTTAGGAAGACCAAAAATCAAAACCAAACAAACAATGGCCTGTCCAAACCCAAAGAAACAAAAAGCAAATTTCATTTATGTAAATTAGTTCAGCTCGATAACAAACATAACAAAAATGGATAACAACATAACAAAAGTTATGTTGGCCTTGACTTCAATACTCTTAGTGATGAAGTACATTTTCCCTGAGGTGAGCCTTTCATTTTGGGACAACTGAAATTGTAAAAATAAATAAATAAACAAATAAATAAAATAATATTAATAATTAAATTCCTATGTCTCTGGAAACCCACTATTTGTCCTTAGCTCTCTCTCTATGTGTTGATGTTGTGGAACTCACAAATCTATGTCAGACATTAATATGGTCTATTAAAAATAATTTTATTCCATAAATAATACACATATATGCCATCTTATTTTTTAATATTTTTACATAAATTATGTTCATTGTAGGCAACAGAAAAATGGATATCTCTTAATTTAAAATATAAATTTAACAGAAAACTCACATACCAGGTAATCATAATAATTACTTTGGAATCTATTTATGAAAATGCAAATATGTGCAAGGGTATGCATCTTACACATGATAGATCATCCTGTATAAAATAGTTTGTACCTTATTTAAATATTTAATCATATACAATCCACCTCTCTTTTCTTCTAGACCTGTAACTATACTCATGTCCCAGCAGCCCTCAAGAAGTGAGGTACAAAGTGTGACCCATGAAAAGCTCAGATCAACAGCAAAAGTACTTCATGCTTTTTCAAATTTATGTAAACATAAATCTGGGGAATCTCTGTGGGATTAAACTTACGTAGACATAAAATTTTAACTGGAATTTCATGATATAGACCCATTAAGCAGAAATTGTGGATTCAAGATTTTAAATGAAGAAATATTCTTAATGAGATTCTGGGCAGAAAGTAGTTTCTTCACCTCATCATCTAAGATACAGAATTTCTTATAAAAATAAGTTGTCCTTCTTTTAAATAAATGCATCTATTTTTATCTGGTTGTAAATAGTTCTCCTTGTCTTTATTTTTCAACACTTTTATTTAATGTACTGTGTGTTGGCAGTGGTGGGGGAGGGTGTTATTCTGCTTGGGGTTTGTATGGCTTCTTGAATTTGTGTGTAGAGGTTTTTCATCAATTTTGGTAAATTATTTTCCAGTATCTCTTCAAATATTGCTTATGACACATTTTCTATATCTGTGTTTAGGATTTCAATCATCTGTATATTAAAACTTTTTATTATATTTCATAATCACTGTATTTTTCAACTTTTCCCCCTTTTATTCTTCACTCTGAATATTTTCTACTGATCTAGAACTTATTCTCATCTTCTGGTATATCTATTCTATAATATCTATCTCAGGTTTACATTTTACTAATTCATTTTTTGTTTTAGACTTTGCATCTGATTTTTTATTTTTATGGACTGAGATTCTCAGGTGAGATGCTCCAAATTCCATCTATTTATTAAACATATTAAGCATAGTTATCTAAAGTTTGTATCTGGTTACTATAAAATCTGAATGTATTTCACATATATTTACATTGTCTTTTTTTTCTTGCTTGTTGGTCATTAGATTCTATTACATGACATGCATGCCATTTATAAAAATGTTAATTTCTGTTACCATGTATGGTAAATCAGAGGGCTTCTGAAGGATACCACATGTCTCCCAAGAGGAGTTGGTGCTAGTATGGATGGCAGTGAGAGTAGGGTGACAAGAAATTAATCCCATGAGTAAATGCATTTGTCTAAAGTCCTGTAAGTGGGAGGGGAGATGAGGAGTCATGTCTAGTTCTAGTTTGCCCATTATTCCTAGGTTACAGCTCATCAGGTATCTCAATAAGAATCCTAGCATGTGGATCAAGTGCACAGTTCCTTGTTAATTCACATATCCCACTGTTTTTCCTCCTCAGCTTTGTGAATCAGCTTTATGGCTGGTTACTATGTCTCTTTCCCCCTTAGAATTTGGCAATAAATCACAGTCCAAATTCACATAAAATGTCGGGCTTGTGTCTGTGGTTTCCTTCTCTCTGGTCCCACTTGAATCAGGAAGCAAATGGCCTCAGTGGGGGAATGATACAGGGAATATCTATCATCAATTTATCTGTTTACTATTGATTTGCCTTGCTACCTACCTATCTATATATCATCTGGACCTCTGCAAGTAAGTGCACACATTAGTATTTTCACATACAGTTTTATTTATGCCTAATATTGAGTGTTTCTGAATCTGTCCTTAATTAGTACAATAAAAAAAATCACATTGTTTCTACATTTCCTAGAGAAGAATGGGAGAGAACAGCTATTGAATAATTTGTTCCTATACCCATTGTTCCCTCAAAGATTGTCATTTCACATCTCATACACAATGGGAAATGTTCCCATTTTCATGTAAAGTTTAAAATTATAAAATCTTATTATATTGCAACATGATATCAGTAGTGAACAATAATAATTCTTCTTCTTGTATAGTAGATAATACTATGAAATATTGGCTTTTGTTATGTACTTTTGAGTATTCTGAAATGACAGCTTTAAAGTGAAATTGTGCTCTGACCTGTAGATTTCAAAAAAAGTTATTATAAATTTGTTTTTTTTTTTATAAATGGGCTATACCGAGTGGTATACTTTTTTTACTTCCTAATAGCAACAAAAGTCAAAAGCTAAAGCAATAGCAACATCAAAAATACAGAAAATATTCCATTTTAATAGTTTTTATTTATTTATTTAGCAACACCTAAGCAGTTGAGATAAAAATGACAGCATAAAACAACAAAAATCACACATTACATGTTGAATACATTAAAAGTTAACACACAACAATTAATAGAAAATTAGTAATTTAATAAATCTTTCTGACATACTGCTCACTATTTCTGAAACACTTTAGATCCCTACTTCAATTCCCAAGTTGGGAATTAACATACACACACACACACAAGATTTTAATAGCAAACTATTTACTACTAAAATATGCATTCAATCTGGAAATTAGTTAGTATTTAAAAACTCCCACAATAGGATAACTAATTTCAGAAAGATATACAATTTAGTCATCATACAAAAAATTACAATGTAAGTTTAATGTTCATTTAAAAAAATACAGAGTGCCCCTGCCTCCCCGGTGAGCCACAGCTGCCCCCCCACCTCTGCAGGCAACCCTCCAACACCAGCAGTTCTTCCAGACTACTCTGTAGCAGTTTGAGTCTAAAACATCACCTTCCACCTGAACCCAAAGATCTAAGGGGAGCTTCAGGCTGTGAAGAGACTCCCAATGGATTCATCTGAGGTTAACCCAACCTGGACCCTGGAGTCTCCTCAAATGTCCATCGATGAAAATTCCCAGGCAACTCCAGTTGCCTCTCAACCTATGTCTGAGATGCTAATCAAGAACCTCAGTAACTTGACGCTCAACCCCAGTAACAAATTGCCACTTATTCTACCTCAAACTACTGGGCGGTTACTTGGTGAAAACACCCTACAGGCGAGGGGTGAGGACTGTGTTAAGTGATCGGAGAGAGAAGATGGAAAGGCTGATTCAATCTATTAAAAAACACTATGGCAAAGGAGTTCCTCAGTCTGACTCTCAAAGAGAACCACAGCAGAATGATGCTGAGACTCAATCAAGAGTGCAAAGATTTAGATGTAGCTGTCGTTTTTGCCGGTTTCATAGAGATCCCTCTGAGGATAGTGATGAGAATTATTACAATAATAAGTATGATAGTAATTATGACACGGAGTTGAATGAGCCATAAATCTTATTCTTGTACTATTTTTTCTTGCTGGTAATTTCAGGATCATTATGAAGCAGCTTGGGAAAGATTTGTACCAATATTTGGATAACCTTTAAGTTGTGTCTTTTTTTTCTTATATGTCCTTTCCACCTTGCGTTTGAATGACTTAACTATACTTTGGTTCCACTTTGTGAAACAAATTAACTTGTGTGGAAGGAACTTGAAGACTCTGGGTGGCTTGGCCACAGCATTGTTAGAACAGCATGTTGAATTGTAATAAAAATTTGATGTGCTGTTTCAATTTTCAGTAATAAATGTGTTTATAGAGGATCTTATTAAAATTTGACTTATTTGAAGACCTTAAAATAATTCTTGTTCTTATTTTAGACTTTTTTTGCTATGTATTAAATGAATAATACCCCACCATGTTCCCAGGATGTAAATATCTGGCATTCTAATTTTTTGTGATATTGTCCTGTTTTAGTTTAGTTGTCTTCTTTCATAACCCACATGTACACAGACCTGGATTTCTTTGTGGGATAAAAGAGATAAATAAAACTCATCTTCTGCCCTCCAACTATCTTTTGTTCACTTTAAAAAGATGTTGGAGAATTGGGTACTTCCCTGGAGGTCCATTGGTTAGGACTCCCATGCTTTCACTGCCCAGGGATTGGGTTCCATCCCTGATTGGGAAACTAAGATCCCACAAGCTGCATGGTGTGGCCAAAATAAGAAGAGGATCCAGTTGCAAAGAGACCTGGGGTGAAGAAATACAAAAAATGTCATCCTTATTAAGGTATTTATAGGTAAGGAACAATAACCTGTTGGTACTCAGAGTGCAATGGAAGCAGAAGCAGCCCAAACCTGGAGGATTGTGCAAACAAATGGCAGAGATGTTCAACAGTGATTGTTTAAAAGGCATATTAAATGTTAATATACACTAAAGTAGGTCTTCAGAGGTTATCCTACTTAGAACTACTCAAACCATCATGGTCTACAGCGTGGGTGAATGTGGGTGGTCTGGAGGTTTTGTTAAACTTACAAGTTGTTCCTAGAGGCAGGACCATCTTAACTACTGTATGCATTTGAAAATCATTGGCTAGTTAAAAAACTTAATTTGTTGCAATCATGTTAAATTTATAAGCTTGTGAGAGCTAATAATGCAAGAACATGGATGAACCAAATACATTCTACTTGTCCTTTAGTGTCCTTCAGATGTATTTAAAGTTTTCATAGTTTTCATAACAGTGCTGGGTGATGTTCTAAGTGTTTTATTTGTATATGTATTAACTTTAATCCTCAAACATATGAGGAATGTTACTTTTAATATCTTCATTTTTATAGAAATCCCAAGCAGAGAAATGATTTGTCCAAGGCATTATTACACAAGTGGGTTATGTGAAATGGAAGTTGACTGAGTACTCTCAGCAAGTTCTCATTTGTATATCTTTCCTCTTTAGTTCCTTTCTTGTGGCTTTTTTTTTAAATAAATTTATTTTTATTTATTGACTGCAAAAAAAAATACAATTACTTCAGGCAAAATCACTGGAATGACTTTCTCAGTGTCACACTGCTGGCAAATCAGAATTCTAACTTTAGTCTGTCTACCTTCAGAGTACATGCACTTTACATTATATGTCATCACTTTCATGCTTAGATCTAACATGAAGTACAATTGATAAATTGGGATGGGAGAGCAATAGATGAGGGCCTTGAAGGCCAAGTAGGGAAGATTGTAGAATATAGGGCAGAGTGACAGATGGATATTTTGCTTGGAAAATTTGATTCCAACATTTGTTCACAGGATATATTGAAACAGAAACAAAATAAACAAGGCAATATACACACTTAAGGCTCTGTTTTATTTTGTTAAGAATAAACCAATGGTCCTTGGAAAAGAATATCATTGGCCATTATTAGAAAAAGTAAAAAGGAGAGAGGTAGGAAAACTCTAGGAAACAATGAATTAGGATAAACTGCACCCAGAAAAAAAAAAAAGTGTGAGGAGTTTAGCATGTTAGACTGTTTCATTTGGAAAGTTAGAAACAGTGTAGATATTAACAGTAACAAATTTGAAAATGTGTATGATAAATGTTGGCAGAGACTCTATCATCTTTCATATGTGAAGAATATTGTTTCTAAAAAAGAAGCTATGTGTGTAGCTGTTAGATTATATTCCATGAAGCAGTAGAATAATATAAAATATTCATAAGATTTATTGTCAGGCAACCCATGATTTAAAACATGTTTCCCTATTATTTAAACTGTGGTCATTAGGAGAAGATATTTTATTTGTCAGTTTTCTTTACTAACCCATAAAACAGAAATACAGCTATGTATCAGGTAATATCATGGTGAAAGTTATGTAACATGCATGCCTGTGTAGTGTAGGCATCCAATAAAGAAACACTGTGGATTATTATTGCATTAATATCTTGGCAGTATACATCTTTTCTTTTGAAAGTACATTTAAACATTTGGTTTTATAGCCAGATTCAAAGGAATTATTTAGATACTACTTCTTCATATTTATTAAGTTTATACATCACTAGCTTTTATACTTTCCTTCTATAGTTTAGTTATATAATTGCCAAGAAGATCACACATTAAAATAAAAAATTTTGGATAAGAGTTGATGACTTTTTTTCCAAAGAGCAATATATGTAAGAATATCTTTGCAAATAAAAACAATATGTGTGTATAAATGTTTTGAAGATCACTCAGAAAATAATAGTGTTTTATTGAGACAGCTAAAGATAATCTGATTCCTGCCCCCCTCCACTTGTAATTAGCAAACCTTGCAGAAATAAATATAGGTGAGTTCTTTTTAATTTATTTTATTTTTTCAGGAATTACTCCAGTCAATATTAATATAAGGACATTGTTTATTATAAAAAAAGATTTATATGTTCTCTCCCTTTTTTCTGGACACTCAAGATCATAAATGATCTTTGTTTTCATCCTTCAACTTTTCCTTCATATCAGTTAACTTCACTTTTTCCCATTAAAATTATACAGGAAAATATCTTTTTTGTTTCTCATGTGACAATTTTTGGTTTTTGCAGCATTATTTACCAGCCTTTTACTGCTGCCTATGTGGATTCTGCAAGTTGGTTTTAATTTCTCATACTTTTTATTTCACATATATTTACTTCATCTTTCCCCATTGCCTGTTTTTTTCTCAGACTTTATCTTTTTTTGACCACATCCAAGTTTATGTTGATGAGGTTACTTTTGGAAAGCATCTAAGGATGGGGCTGTTTCCTAGGGAAGCCAACCATATGATTAGAGGAGTGGAACCTTCAGTTCCACTCCCTTAATTTCTGTGGAGAGGAGGCAGGCTGGGGTTTGAAAGGATCCAATGGTCAATGATTCCTTGTAACAAAGCCTCCAATAAAACCCCAGAGGGGTAGGTTTGGAGAATTTCCAGTTGGATGAACACTCGGAGAGTGGGGGAGAGTGGCAGACTTGGAATGGATTTGGAAGCTCCTTGTCCTTTCCTCATACCTTGTCTTACACATTTCTGCCTTTGGACTGAGTTATATCCTTTTATAAAAAGCCAGTAATCTAGGAAGTCAAATGTTTCTCCGAGTTCTGTGAGCCACTCTAGCAAATTATTCAAACCCAAGAACGGAGTTGTTGGAACATCCAATTTATAACAGGTAGGTTTGAAGCACAAGTGACAACTTGGACTTGCAACTGGTGCCTTAAAAGGGGCGGCAGTAGATGAGGGCAGTCTTGTAGGACCAAGCCCTTAACCTGTAGAATCTGAAGCTATCTTCAGATGAATAATGTCAGAATTGAGTTGAATTGTAGGACACTCAGCTAATAGGTGAGAATTGCTTGATGGTATGGTGGGGGGAGAAAAACATGCTTTGGAAATTGGTATTAGAATCATTTTAGGCCCCCTTAAGGAGGGGTCATAAGCTTGTGTGAGACAGTCCCTTCAACCAAGGTCAGCTGATGGAGAGGGAATGAGCCCTGCACCATTAAAAGGCAATATTCCCGGCAGCTAGGAAGAATAAGTACCCTTGTCTTGAAGGACACTTTTGTGTCTACTACAAGTGTATAAAAGCAATTAAAATGTGTGTAATGGGAAGACATATTTTTAAATGTTTACTCATTTATTCTGACATCCTATGAACCATTTTGCCTTAGAACTCCATACTGACAGTGTCAGCAAATACTTTATAACACCTAAAATGTAATTATTTACATATAGATCTCACTTATTTATAAGCATAGCAATACTATTATATTGAGTCATTCTTTAAGAGGAATTTCTAAATTCTTCAGTGCACCATGCACATAACAGGAGTCAGAACTTCAGTGTTTCATGAAATGAAGTTCTTCTCAGAGAAGGTGAGGAAATGGAGAAAGCAGAGGTGTTCCATGTCAGATGACAGAAGTAAAGACAAGAGACCGAAGTGCCTCTTTGTGCTTTTTTCTTCCATTTTTCTCATTTGCCATGGAACTCCCAGAAGAGAAAAAAAAAAAAAAAATGTTAGAAAATTCCAATAAATCAGCCAGCCAATGCTTGGATTGAAACGCATAGCTTGAGAAATTCCAAGCCTCTGAGCCACCTCCAGTATGTCTTAGGAAATATAGTATATCATTTGCCGTGAAATGTGGCCTAATTAATGGCCTTACAGAACATTACTCAGCAAGTTCTACAGAGGCACGCAGGCATTCCAAATATTCCTATAAACCACAATGAGGAAACAGGAAAGGGCTAAGAGGGCTGGACAACAGGAAACAGCCTGGGATAGAACAAACAGGTGGAGAGTGTGGATAGTTTTATTCTGATGTAAATTTCTAAATCCAAATACCATGGCAGTGGATACTGTTATAATGTCCAAAAGACAAATTAGTGGTCATAAATTCAGCGACCAAATCAGCATACACCAGCCCAAGCCAGAAAAATCACTCTGCAGCTAGAATTCTACAGCCTACTCCCATGTCCCACATACACAGATGTCACACAGGAGATGAGCAGGCAATATAGAGAATCTGAACACTCACCTGGGAAAAACTGAGTCATCAAAAGCAGACTATTTAAACCAGCTCAAAAAAGAACTATGAATCTGAATGGATTGCACATTTAAGTGACTGCTCCAACTTGGAGAACATGGTGAGATCATTAATTGCCAACTTACTATTCCCAGCTCCCCAGGCAGAAGAAGACAGTGGAAGTGACATCCAGTTATAGGGTATAAAGATGCTACATTTTGAATAGCATGAGTATTTTGAGTGAGTCTGTTATGCAAAGGTGCAGATGAGTTGACTTAAATTCAGGAACCTTTTTTAAAACCCTGCCTTTCTTTCACTTACTTGCTGTCTTTAGCACATAAAGACCACCAAAATTAAAAAAAATAAGCTCATCAACTAAGAGCCACACTAATCAAAATCCAGCTATGTATCAGTTTTAAAATAAGAAAGAGAAGGATCTTCTGGAACTCAACAAATCTCAGGCAAAATTGCAGAAAGGTAAAAATGAATGTAAGAGGAATTCATACAATACTGCAAATATATTTGAAGAATTACTGTGTCAGAAAGATGAGCTGTTTGGAATCCTGAATAAAGGAACCTAATATCAAAAACTGATCTTGTTCATATTTTATGGTCTAGCGGATATGAGAATTCCTGTCATAGGAAAAGAGTAATCTACTTTAGATCAAATATCATGTTTATTCATTTATTAGATCCTTGAATGCTTGCAATAATTGAGGCCCTGTGCTGTGCATGAGGCATTCAAAGATGAATAGGGCATAGGCCCTGTCTCTAAATGCTTCACAGTCTTCTGGGAATGACAGACAAAAAAGCAAAGTATCACATAAAGGGCATTAAATGCCATGATAAAGGGTATGAAGAGATAGGAAACATCTGGCTTGAAATGATCATGGAAGGCTTCTCTGAGGAGGTAGTACCTTATTCCAAAGCAGGAAGTAGGCAAAATCATAAGTGATTGAACAAAGTTATTGGCAATAATATCCCTGGCATGAAGAATAGCATGTTATATATCAAAGGGCAAAAATGTTTTGATTGTGTGTAACACATTTAAAGGACAGGTATTCCACATGGGAAGAAAATGGAATATCTTATGTTGAATAGTAAGATACTATTCTGAATTGTAAATAGAGGCCAACTTATAATGGTGAATTCACATTAAAATGTCACAATAAAACACGTTAACTTTATCTTTAAGGTAAGGGTAAATAATTTTTAAATTTAAGGCATGAGCATGATATAATCATATTTGCTCTTTAGTAAAAACAACATGCTTGCTATGGCAATTGTTTAAATGGAAACAAGAATAGATTGTAAGGAAGTATTCCAGGTCTTGAAAATAAAAGCATGACAAACTAATCTGAGACATTTACACTAACAGCATGAGAAAAATACAAGTTATTTAAGTTACTGAGCAAATTGAATTAGCTGATTGGATGTGGGGAACTGGAGAGAAAGGGGAAAATCAAGTATGAACATTGATTTGTGTATTATTGGTTAGATGGTAGTTAATGCCACTCCCTGAATGTCAAGTATAGAAGGAAAAGGGGCTGTTTGTTTGTTTCATTGTTTGTTTGTTTTCCATTGCAGGGACTATGAGGAGGTGAGTTCAGTTTCCATTTGATCTGCTCTGAATTGATATGCCTATAAGTTACTCATATTTATCAAAATGTGTAATGGGTAACCAGCCATATATATCAAACTTGAGAGAATAATTCATGGTGAAAGTGTTGACTCTGCCATTCTTCAGATGGATAGTGGCATGTGAAGCAATGTATGTGAGTTAGAATACCCTGAGGACATGCTGAGAATTAAAACTGAAGAGGAACAAGAAGGGAAAACCTAAAGAGAATTGAACTTTTAAATGGTGAATAAAGGGAAGCAGAAGCTATATGAGAAAAAGAATAGAAGTGACTGGATACTGAGAAAAGACAAAATAGACTCCATTATTAGAGAAGTGCTTTGGAGACCATGAGGAATCATACTTCTAAAATAGAAATGTTTATTAATAACACTCTATATCTCAGAGAAAGTAAGTCAGAATTTAAAAATGTTAAGTGAATTCCTGGGCATCCTGAGATAGGTGAAGTGATTGAAAAATAAGGAAAATATTATATAGGATAATCTACTAAGCTTTTAAGAAGATTAGCTACAAAATAGGAAATGCACTTGAAGTTCCATGGAAAATATCAGATGGAATTTTATTATTTTTAATATAGAAAAATATTGGGGGAGGAAGGCTCTTAATGAGTAAGAAGTTGTGGCATTTCAAGATAAAGAGGAATTGTTAACCATGAATCATTAGCAGATCATTGTATTACTGACTTGTGTACAATAGCAGACCCACTTTTGGTGGTAAGGGCATGAATTTGCTAGAAGATGCACATATTGGTAGAAGGTGGGATGAGGAGGAAGTTTCGAAGAAGTTTGCATTTAATGACCTCTTCCTGTGAAAGAGTGTGGTCCTCTGCTGAGAGTATAGGGGGAGTACAGGTATGGGGCTTGAAGACAGTGGAAAATATTTTGAAAAGAGGTTTTAAAAAAATGAGAAAGTGAACACACAGAAAGCTTGTAGGCCACAGGGAGGACTAAGCTAGTACTGTTGATTATTCCTTTTTATTGGATCCAATTCACATGTTTCTGAAATTACCTCGTAGCCGTATTGGGTAAATTGATTTCATAGGCAGATCGCACAAAGTGGATACAGGGTGGAGTGTCACGAGGGCTAAGATGGAAAACAAGGGACTTGGGAAAGAGTTGAGGTCACAGAAAGAACACTGGGGTTGAAAATGAATAGGAAAATAATAAATCCAGTGCAGGGATAAGCAACAGGAAAAATGAACATGTCAAGAGATAAAAGCAGTTGGAGAAGAGGAGCATTGGGAGGAAGTGGAGGGAAGTGGGCAAATTCTCGGGATTCAGAGTGTAATGTACTCTTCAAATGTCAGCAGTGGACTTGGCCAGAATGTTATCCATTAAAACAATCCCACTGGTCTCAATTTAGTACAGTGAGGATAATACAACAGATTGAAACAATCAAACCAAAAGACTCCCACATTTTCAGCCCTGTATCCAATTAGCCTTCATTTTCAGCATCATATTCTGGTATAAATACTAGATGTTTAACATTGAACAATCCACAAATATTCTTTGCCTCAGTTCCCTACTGATAGAATTTTGAATTCATACAATTCTTGAAAAATTGTAGTAACTCACACTTAAATAAACCTATGTAACTTTCAACCTCATTAGAATTCAGAAGATCAGTAAATATTAGCATTTTGTTATTAAATATGCAAAAATTATGGGGGAGGGATGGATTGGAAGTTTGGGATTAGCAGATGCAAACTATTATATGCAGAATGGATAAACAAGGGCCTAATGTATAGCAAAAGGAACTATATTCAATATCCTTTGATAAACCATAATGGAAAAAGAATGTAAATACATATATATATATATATATATGTATATGTATATATATATATAAAACCAAATCACTTTAGTGTACAGCAGAAATTAATACATTGTATATCAACTATACTTCAATAAAATAAATTTTAAAAAATAAAATAAATATGCAAAAATTAATTGGACTTTTCTTAAATATTACCTAGTATGTGGTACATAAAAGTAGTGACATCAATAAGCAGTAATTCATTTAAGTGATCATATTACCAGATCTCAGAATCCCATAGCTTGCACATATAACCAGAAAATCTGTTTCCACACATGGTTTAGGGTAGGCAGAGTCATTTAGGAGTAAAGGAGAGAAACGTTAGCAGTGTTTTGAAGCTAATCTGAGGAGGAATTTTCTACTTAAAAACTATTTGTGAGATAATAGCTTCTCCTTATTCATTTGAAGTTTCATATAATCAGTTGTTGTTATTGAGGAAGAGAACAAAACATCTAAGGAGAAATTCACATGGGTATTCATGGAGAGGCTTTTGTGTTATATTAATTGGTATCTCAGAGGGTAATGCAAATCTAAGTATGTTTCATTGAAAGGAAAGAAAAATAGCAGAATATGTAGCCTCACCTAATTTTTTAGTTCCTTATAGTTAGCAACATCCTAATGATACACTCAATTTTTAATCTTTATATGCCTTTTGTCTGATTTAATGGATTCTGTTTAGGTTTCAGGCACTAATCTCAAAACTTCATAAAATGCTTCCTTTTCATCAATAAAACTTTCTGGGGAAAAGTTTCCAGTATTTATTAAGGAGGTTTTAAAAAACACTGCCTTAACTCAACACTTATAAAGTTATAAATAATGAGGAGAATCATATTGATTTTAATTATTAATCTTTTGCAAATGCTTCGCCTAAAAATCTTTTGGATCAAACCAACTTGAACAGTTTCAGAATTAAAATTATAATAGTCAGTGATCGAAGCATATCTAAAAAGCTAGAATTTAGTTAATGGATAGTGTCTTAACAGCATCTCCCAAATATTCCCTTTTATTTTTAATATACTTTTTTCCCCATTACAAAAGTAACTACAGAGTAGTAAATACAATTTGGAAAATCAAAATATAAAACACAAATTATCAGTCTAATCACCCTAACACTGGCTATAAATTTCTACATTTATATTTGAGAGGAAACACTCCCTCATTATGGTACAAACAATTGACTGAGGAAGGATAATCTTTTAAACTAGTAGTGCTGGAACACTTGGACATCCATAGGCAAAAAACAACCAAATACACACACACACACACACACACACACACACACACACACACTATTGACGTAAACCTCACCCTATATCTTATAAAATTGACTAAAAGTGGATTACAGATTTAAATATAAAACTTTTAGAAGAAACCACAAAATAAAATGATTGGGACCTGGGGTATATGAAGACTTCTCAGACCTGGCAAGCAAAGCATAAACCATAAAAAAAAAAAAATAGACAAATTAGACAGTATGAATATTAACATAATACAAACATTTATTAAAGTAGTTCTGCATTGTGAAAAACTCTGAAAAGATAAAGATATGCAAATCATGTATCTGGCAAAGGAAAAAAAAAACCCTCAAAACTCAACAGGGAAAAAAACAGGCAAAATATATGAACAATCTTTTCACTAAAGATGATATATGGATGGCAAATAAGCACATGAAAATATACTGAATATCATTAACTATTAGAGAACTGCAGGCCAAACCACAATGAAATATCATTACATACCTTTTAGAATGGCTAAAATGTGAGAAAAAAAATACACTAAATGATGGCAAGAATTTAGAAAAACTAGTTCTCTCATATATTTTTGGTAAGAATGTAAAATGGTATAACTACTATAGAGATTATCTGAAGGTATTTATAAAACTAACTTACACTTATATACTTATCATACGTACAACCTACCATACTTACAATATGATCCAGTAATTGTACTCTCACTTATCCTAGAGAAATGAAAACACATTTCATATGAAAACTGACATGAATGCTCATAGTAGATTTTTGGAGTAGCCCAAAATTGGAAACAACACTGACCCTTAATGGGTGAATGGCCAAATAAAATGCTACACACATACCATGGCTTATTAGAGAGCAACTAAAACAAAAACAAAAACAAGACAAAACAAAATAAAAACAAAACAAACAAAAAAACACACAATAATATCTAACAACTTGTCTGGATCACAAAGGCACTGTCTTTTGAACTAAAAATAGTCCAATCTCAGGAGTTTATATGTCTTATGATTCTGTTCACATAACAGTCTGTAAATGAAAAGCGATAGAGAACAAGAGATTAGCAATTTCCAGGGGCGGGTTGAGGAGTGAAGGTACAAACATAAAGAGCAGGGAAGGATATTTCTTTGTGGTGAAGGAAGAGTTCTGCATCTTGAGTGTGGAGATGATTACATAAATCTCTACACATAAAAGAAAACTGCATCAAACTACAGAGACACACATACACAAGTACATAACAAACCCTGAAAACTGAATAACATCTATATCCTAGTTAATAGTAATACACTAATGTCAGTTTCCTGGTTTTGATATTATATTGCAGTTATATAAAATGTTACCATTAGGAAAAGTATAGTAAGGTTGCACAACATTTGTACTAGGTTGTAGCATCCTCTAAATTACAATTATTTGAAAATACACAAATTAAAATATCAAAGAGGTAGAATAAAGGGAATAATAAACAGTGTGAGAAGAAATTAATTTGAACACATAGACTGAAGAAGATAACATTACAAAATGTTTTTTAATTTGAAGAAGCAAGTAAAATCACCAAATATCTGACAAATAAGAAAGGATAAAATAGATAATATTATGGAAATAAGGAATCAACTAAGCATAAGATGTTTTCTAAATTATAAGTAAAATGCTTTGAAGAAAATTATGCACAATGTATATGAAGACTATTGAAACATTTGACCTTTACAAATATAAATTAATATATTATAAATGTGAGATTCATTTTGATTATTAAAATAGCTGAATCAGTCTTAAAATTTTACACTTGTAAAATCATCTCTTACATTAATGTTACAGAGATTAGTTTCAGAGGCAATAAGTCCAACTCTGTTATTACACTACAGTATTCTTTAGAAACCCAAATCTCTCAAGGCATATAAAACAGAAACACGTTAGTGCAATCTTGGTTATGAACAAGAGGCACAAATCAAAACTAAAGTTAAATAAAATAAATCACATATTTATTTCAAAATTGAAATTCAGGAGGAAGATAAGTTTTTCTCAGAACACTAGGAATTATTTGTATATTAAAATATCACAATATGCTACATTAATAAACTAGAATAGAAAAATATCATACTAAGAAATGAAAAATAATTCTATTAAATCTAATATTATAGTATATATTGGATTGGCTAAATAGTTCCTTCAGTTTTTAAGTAAAAATAAAAGATGCATTTTTCATTTTCACCAAGAAGTTTATTGAACAACATATTCACTGTTTTGTTCCACTAACTTCTGCCATTTTTCAGGCAACTTCATAATTCCATCTTCCCAAAACTTTTATCTTTTTGAGCAAAGAACTGTTCCAGGTGCCTTTTACAGTCTTCCAGGGAATTGAAATTGTTTCCATTATGATAATTTTCTAAAGACCAAAATAAATGGAAATCCAAAGAAGCAATGTCTGGTGAATAGGACTGATGAATCAGAACTTCCCAGTCAAGCTGTAACAGTTTTTGCCTGGTCATCCAAGAAACATGTCATCCTGTGGTATCCTGATGGAAGATTATGCATTTTCTGCACACTAATTCTAGACACTTTTAGTCAAGCGCTGCTTTCAGTTGGCCTAATTGGGAGCAGTACTTGTTGGAATTAATTGTTTGGTTTTCCAGAACGAGTTCACAATAGAGGATTCCCTTCCAATCCCACCATATACACAACATCACCATTTTTGGATAAAGACTGGCCCTTGGTGTGGTTGGTGGTGGTTCATTTCACTTGCCCCACAAACTCCTCCAACCCACATTATTGTACAGTATCCACTTTTCTTAGCCCATCACAATTTGTTTTAAAAATGGAATGTTTGCTTTACATTTAAGTAGAGAATTGCATATGGAAATATAGTCAAGGAGGGTTTTTTCTTTATTTAACTTATGTAGAACCCAAACATCAAAGCGATTAACATAACCAAGCTGGTGCAAATGATTTTCAATGCTTGATTTGGATATTTTAGTATGTTGGCTCTTTTCCTCATGGCAAAACTTTGATTGTTCTCAATTAATGTCTTGATTTGATCCCTATAATCTTCAACTGGTCTACCTGACTGCGGAGCATCGTCCAGCAAGAAATCTCCAGCAAAAAAATCTCACAAACCACTTTTGACACATTCAATCAGTCATAGAACCTTCTCCAAACACTGCACAAATCTTTTTTGCTGTGTTTCAGTTGCATTTTTACCTTTCTTGAAAAAATAAAATTTAACCTGCCAAAAATGTTGCTTTTTTTTTTCCATCTTCAGTATGGCTATGCAAAAATTCACCAATTTTGATTTTTTTTAATGCACTCTGATATGACAGCTGTCACAATAAAATCTAACAAAATTGTTTCAAATGAAGTTAAAGACACCTAAGAGCTGCTAGAGACATCTTACAGAAAAAAAAATGAATGAAAACCTTTTGGCCAACCAAATATTATATTCACTATCAACAGATTTTAATAACTTAAAAACTTTTCTTAGCAATCTATAGAAAGAAACATTCATAACTAGAGTAGACAAATACATAAAATAAATATATTTAACACCAGTAAAATATTACTGAAAGATCATTTAAGTATAGCAAAATAATAAGAATGTTTTTTTATACTTGTCCTATTCATAGAGGTAAACATATACTGTAACTATAAACAATTGAAATATTCATAAGGCCTTCATGGAGAAAATTATAGAGAACATTATTTGAAACATCCTATATAAATTGAGAGATATTTCAAGTTTATGAATGGGAAGACACAAATCCAAAATTTATAATCTAGAATTTTCCTGGATTTTCTGTTCAATTATTTCTATGGCTGTTTTACACACACATATATCTATATCTATATTCATATATATATATATATATATATATATATATATATATACACACACAATTCTTTTGTGTTTTGTTAATCCTCATTTTGCCAGCAGCCTGTTTTATCATCTTCAGTGTCTCTATAGGAAAAGAGAGACATATAGACTGGCAGGTTTTACTTTACTTGCATTAAAGGGGAGAGGGTCCACAGTGACCTGTTCAACACAAAAGTAAGGAGAGCTCTCATTTTGTGAGCTGAGTCACATTCTGAAAGTCTCTATCTTCCCTAGCATATTACTGTATTGTTTCTGTAAAGAGTTTCTTATGTGCCCTAACTTGTGGGTCAAAGCAAATTCTGTGCAAGCAGGATTGAAGGCAGGATGCATTCTTTCCACAAACAGGTCACCCCTTCGATCTTTGGCCCACTTAGGGCTTCTGCTCTGTAGAGCTGTCAGCTACAATGGTACCCTTGTGGAGAGGAGCTCCCAAGGCTTCTCCCTGCTTCTCTTGGTAGACCCTAAACTGTTTCACCTCTAAAGCAGTTCATCCATTACAATGATAACTCACATTTTCAGTGCAGAAATGTATCTAAATATTTAGATTATTAATGTCTCCAATTCAAGGTATCTGGGTTTTTAAAAGTATTGTTAGTGTATTCCACTGTACAAAATTTTCCTTTAAGGACTTAGATATAGAAGAATATAAATACTCTTGCCTTGAATTCCATTTTAAATTCAAAGTGTTTTTATTTTTTAAGAACTTTTCAACTTAAAAAATATATTTTTTTAATTTAAAGATTTATGTAAATGACTACTTCTTCTGTGGAAACATGGCCAGAATGGAAACAAAGTAACTTGTTCCCAATAATTATAATTATAGTTTTTATAATAGTTTTGAAGCACTTAACATTTGCCAGGCATAATGCTAAATGCCCATTATGAATATCTCATTCAGTCACCACAACAAGCATGTGAGGTGTTGATAATTTGCGGGTTTTTTTTTTTCCTGAGAAAGAAACTAAGGCTAAGGAGTTTAAGTAATTTACTCATGATTTCACTGTAAATATATTGTAAATAAGCTAAAGTAAATCTGACTACAAAAATCTCTTCTTATCTGTGCAACAAACATTTATTTGGGGAGAAGAACTTTTTACCCCAGCATGGATTTGGAAATATAGTTTCTTTAGGCACTTCCAGCAATAATCATATATGTTTTTAAATGGCAAAACTGGCAAACATGTATAAAAATTAAAATGGTTGCAGATAGAGAAAATGCAAATAGAGGGAAGAGGAAGAAATGAGAGCCTGAATTGTAAAGCAATAAGAGAATCTTCATGGAACTCCCTTTCCTAAGAAATTTCCACAAAAGTTTACTACTAGTAAAATTGAAGACTCTATGTCAGCAATCAATAAAATAAAATAAAACCACAGACACTTACAAGAGTTTCCTAATCTCTTGAACCATGCTTAACTGGGCTCTGTTCTACCTCTGTTCATTTCTGCAAAATGCCTAAAGATGTGGCAGTCTTTGTAAAATTGGAAGAGCCACAGGAGAATTGATATATTCAGCACTAGTCTGAGCTGCTTTACATGCACCAGTGATGCTCAATATAATTTTGTGATTAAATCCAGATGCTTCTTTCCACTTTTAAAATCATATTAAAGAAAGTATAATGTAAAACATTAATCATGTCATTTTACTTGATAAATCACAGGGGTTCTTCTAAATAATCAAAGCTGCTAAATAATCTAAAAACATAAATGTCATTAAGAGAGAGTAAGTGAAATTCTCCCATGGGTTAACAGTTCAATTAAAATGGATATGCTTCATCAACATCTGTAATTGCAAGACAGGTAGATTAGGTAACATCATCCATGAGGTAATAGAGAAAAAAGTCAAGGTAGCAGCCTCAGCATAAAGGGTTTAAACGGACTCCAAATTTTCTAATATCCAAGCTAACTTACAGCAAGTCTTCTTTATTAACAGACTTCAAGGTATAATTTCAGTAATGCCAAAAATTTTTATTCAATGCCTAGCACATGGTGTTTATTGAAATGTGTTATATTGCAAGGCCATATATACAAAATACCTCTCTTTGCTCACAGTCTAATTGAAAGGTAAATATATAAACATATAAATTAAAATAAAGGAATCCTGTGGGAGATGGAGTCAAGATGGCGGCAAGGGAAGATGTGGAGATCGTGTCACTCCACAAATAGGACAGTTGCCGGAGGCCAGAGGGGGGACCTGAGGCCCAAACAGACTGCAGGAATCCCAGAGCAACTGGGTAGAACCTGGGGGAAGTCAGGGGGGTGGGGAAGGGGAAGCCAGATGGGCCTGGTGCCCCTGGGGGGTGGCTGGGTGAGGGGGGAGGTTCCTGCCTGGAGGGACCATTAGGGGTTGGGGAGATTGGGGAAACCATAATTGGGTTTCTCCCACTCAGGAGGCCAGGAGGCCTGCTAAGCTCTCTGGCTTGGGGGCCTGCTGAGCTCCCCAGTGGGGTCCTCTGGGTGGAGGGAGGGGCCTCCTCTGGGCAGCCTGGGTCCTGGGAGTGTGGGAAAGAAGGAGGAGGGGTGAGGAGGTGGAGAGGCAGACAGGAGGGGGTGGGGGCTCTGAGATTGGGGGATGGGGAGGTGAGAGGCCGTTTCACCTGCCCTCTTGGTCAGGGAGGCCGACTGGTCTCCCAGACCTGGTCCTTCACTCTCCCAGCCCCCTCCAGCTGCTTGGGACCTAGGAGAGTGGGGGCCAGGGATAGGGAGAGAGGCAGACAGGGACCCTGCCAGACTGGGATATCTGGGGAAGTGCGGCAGGTATTACCCTAGCCCAGTTGGCCCTGGGAAGACTGTTGGGCATCAGAGTCTGGTTTCCTGCCTTTCAATGCCCCCTGCAGCTGTGAGGGTCCTAGGGGAATAGAATAGAGGGGGTGAGAAAGAAGAGAACCCAAGGGGGAGGGACCCTCCAAGACTGGAGGACGAGGGGAGGAGCCTAGCATTTATCCCACCAACTCAGGCCCAGGGAGCCTGCTGGGTGCCTGACCTGGTCCTTTACTCCTAGGACCAGAGGCATTTTGGGGCCCCTCTGCCTCATTGGGACTAAGTCCCATTCCCCATCATCCACAGGGCCTTTTCTAAGCATAGGCCCTGCCTGTTGCCTAACTTACCCCCACCCCTGCCCTTGTCTAAGCACTATCCCCACAGTCAAGGCCTTTTCTGGCTTTTTTTATCTTCTTCTTCTTCTTTTTTTCCTTCCCACCTCCTCACTTAGGCTATTGCAGTTGTTTTGTCTTCCAGTTGTTGCTTCTTCTTTTTTTTTTAATTTTTTCTAACACATCTGTTAGTTTCCTATTATTGTGCTTTTTATCTTGCTATTGTTCTGCTGTTCATATGTGTATATATATATATATATATATATATAATATATATATATATATTTTTTTTAATTCTTTTTTATTTCCTTGCTCCACATGGTTTTTGGGATCTTGATTCACAAGCCCAGTGATGGGCCTGAGCTCCTGAGGTGGGAGCTTGGAGTTCAAAGCATTGGACTAATAGGGAAACTCAGTTCCCAGGGAATATTCTTCAGAGTGAGTTCTCCCAGAGGTTCTCAACTCAACACCAAGACCCAGCTATACTCAACAGCCCACAAACTCCAGTGTTTGAAACCACAGGCCAAACAACCAGTGGGATAGGAACACAATCCCACCCATCCAAAGTGGGGGGGAAATGAGATGACAAAAAATATGTCACAGATGAAGGATCAAGGTAAAAATACACAAGAACAAATAAATGAAGAGGAAATAGGAAAATTGCCTGAAAAAGACTTCAGAGTAATGATAGTAAAGATGATACAAAATCTCAAAAACGAAATTGAGGAAATATAAGAAACAGTTCATAAGGACTCAGAAGAACTAAAGAGCAAACAGACAGTATTAGATAACAAGATAACCAAAATTAAAAATACTCTAGATGCTATAAACAGCACAATAACTGAGGCAGAAGAACGAATAAATGAGTTGGAAGACAAAATGGGGGAAATAACTGCCACAGAACAGGAAAAAGAAAAAAAAAGAAAAAAAAATGGAAGACAGTCTCAGAGACCTTGGTGACAACATTAAGCACACCAACATTCGAATCATAGGTATCCCATAAGGAGAAGAAAAAAAGAAACATTCTGAGAAAATATTTCAGGAGGTTAGAGTGGAAAACTTCCCCAACATGGAAAAGGAAATAATTAATCAACTCCAAGAAAGTGCAGAGAGTCACATACAAAATAAACCCAATGAGAAATACAACAAGACACATATTAATCAAACTAATGACAATTAAACAAAAAGGAAAAAAAAATTTAAATCAGCAACAGAAGAGCAACAAATAACATATAAAGGAAAACACATAAAGATAACAGTTGATCTTTCTGCAGAAACTCTGCGGGTTAGAAGGGAATGGCAGGATATACTGAAAGCCCTGAAAGAGAAAAACCTACAGCCAATAGTAGTCTACCCAGCAAGAATCTCATTCAGATTCAATGGAGAAATCAAAAGCATTCCAGACAAGCAAAAGTTAAGAGAATTCAGCAGCACCAAACCAGCCTTACAACAATTGCTAAAAGAACTTTTCTAAGCAGGAAAAACAAGAGAAAGAAAAAACCTACAAAAACAAACTCAAAACAATTAAGAAAATGGTGATAGGAACACACATGTCAATAATCACCTTAAATGTAAATGGATTAAATGCTCCAACCAAAAGACACAGACTGGCTGAATGGATACAAAAACAAGACCCTTACATATCCTGTCTACAAGAAACCCACTTCAGACTAAGGGACACATATTCAGTAAGGGGATGGAAAAAGATATTCCATGCAAATGGAAGTCCAAAGAAAGCTGGAGTAGACAAATTAGACAAATTAGACTTTAAAATAAAGACTCTTACAAGAGTCAAGGAAGGACACTCCATAATGATCAAGGGATCAATCCAAGAAGAACATATCACAATAGTAAATATCTATGCACCGAACATAGGAGCACCTCAATACATAAGGCAAATGCCAACAGCCATAAAAGGGGAAATTGACAATAACAAAATAATAGCAGGAGAATTTAACACCCCACTTACATCAATGGACAGATCATCCAAACAGAAAATAAATAAGGACAAACAAGCTTTAAATGACACATTAGACCATCTCAACTTAACTGATATTTATAGGACATTCCATCCAAAAATGACAGAATACAGTTTCTTCTCAAGTGCACACAGAACATTTTCCAGGATAGATCACATCTTGGATCACAAATCAAACCTTGGTAAATTCAAGAAAATTGAAATCATATCACAATGCCATGAGACTAGATATCAATCACAGGAAAAAAACTGTAAAAAATACAACCACATGGAGACTAAACAATACGCTACTAAACAAGCAAGAAATCACTAAAGAAATAAAAGATGAAATAAAAAAATACCTAGAAACAAATGACAATGAAAACACAATTACCCCAAACCTATGGGATGTAGCAAAAGCAGCTCTAAGAGGGAAGTTTACAGGAATACAGTCCTACCTCAAGAAACATGAAAAATATCAAATAAACAACCTAACCTTACACCTAAAACAACCAGAGAAAGAAGAACAACAACAACAACAAAAAAAACCAAAGTGAGCAGAATAAAAGACATCATGAAGATCAGATCAGAAATAAATGAAAAAGAAAGGAAGGAAACAATAGCAAAAATTAATAAAACTAAAAGTTGGTTCTTTGAGAAGATAAACAAAATTGATAAACCATTAGCCAAACTTATCAGGAGAAAAAGCAAGAAGAGGCAAATCAACAGAATTAGAAATGAAGAAGTAGAAGTAACAACAGACACCACAGAAATACAAAAGATCATGAGAGACTACGACAAGCAACTATATGCCATTAAGTTGGATAACCTGGAAGAAATGGATAAATTCTTAGAAAAGTACAATCCTCCAAGTCTGAACCAGGAAGAAATAAAACATATGATCAGACCAATCACAAGTACGGAAATTGAGACTGTGATTAAAAATCTCCCAACAAACAAAAGCCCAGGGACAGATGGCTTCATGGGCGAATTCTATCAAACATTTAGAGAAGAGCTAACACCTATCCTTCTCAAAATCTCTGAAAATATAACAGAAGGAAGAACACTCCCAAATGCATTCTACAAGGCCACCATCACCCTGATACCAAAACCAGGCAAAGATGTCACAAAAAAGAAAATTACAGACCAATATCACTGATGAATATAGATGCAAAGACCCTCAACAAAATACTAGCTAACAGAATCCAACAGCACATTAAAAAAATCATACACCATGATCAAGTGGGGTTTATCCCTGGGATGCAAGAATTCTTCAATATATGCAAATCAATCAGTGTGATACATCATATCAACAAATTGAAGGATAAGAACCATATGATAACCTAATAGATGCAGAAAAAAGCTTTTCACAATATTCAACATCCATTTATGATAAAAACTCTCCCGAAAATGGGCATGGAAGGTAATTACCTCAACATAAAAAAAGCCATATATGAGAAACCAAAAGCCAATATCATTCTAAATGGTGAAGAATTGAAAGCATTCCCTCTAAGAAGAGGAACAAGGCAAGGGTGTCCACTCTCATCATTATTATTCAACATAGTTTTGGAAGTTTTAGCCACAGCAATCAGAGAAGAAAAAGAAATAAAAGGAATCCAAACTGGAAAAGAAGTAAAACTGTCACTCTTTGCAGATGGCATGATATTATACAGAGAAAACCCCAAAGACTCTATCAGAAAGCTGCTGGCACTAATTGCTGAATTTAGTAAAGTACCAGGATATAAAATTAATGCTCAGAAATCTCTTGCATTCCTATACACTAACATCAAAAGAACAGGAAGAGAAATTAAGGAAACTCTCCCATTTACCAATGCAACAAAAAGGATAAAGTACCTAGGAATAAACCTACCTAAGGAGGCAAAATATTTGTATGCAGAAAATTATAAGACACTAATGAAAGAAATCAAAGACAATACAAACAGATGGAGGGACATACCATGTTCTTGGATTGGAAGAATCAACATTGTGAAAATGACTATCTTACCCAAAGCAATTTACAGATTCAACACAATCTCTATCAAATTTCCAATGGCATTTTTCACAGAACTAGAACAAGATATCTTACAATTTGTAGGAAAACACAAAAGTCCCCGAATACCCAAAGCAATCTTGAGAAGGAAAGATGGAGTTGGTGGAATCAGGCTTCCTGACTTCAAACTATACTGCAAGGCCATAGTGATCAAGACAGTATGGTACTGGCACAAAAACAGAAAGATAAAGATCAGTGGAACAGAATAGAGAACTCAGAAGTAAACCCAAGCACATATGGGCACCTTATCTTTGACAAAGGAGGCACGGATATACAATGGAAAGAACACAGCCTTGTCAATAATGGTGCTTGGAAAATTGGACAGCAACATGTAAGAGAATGAAATTAGAGGACTTCCTAACACCAAACACAAAAATAAACTAGAAATGGATTAAAGACCTAAATGTAAGACCAGACACTATGAAACTCCTAGAGGAAATCATAGGCAGAACACTCTATGACATACATCAAAGCAAGATCCTTTTGGACCCAACTCCTAGAATAATGGAAATAAAATCAAGAATAAACAAATGGGACCTCATGAAACTTAAAAGCTTTTCCACAGTGAAAGAAACCATAAACAAGACAAGAAGACAACCCTCAGAATGGGAGAAAATACTTGCCAATGAAGCAACTGACAAAAGATTAATCTCCAAAATATATAAGCAGCTCATGCAGCTTAATAGCAAAAAAGCAAATAACCCAATCAATACATGGGCAGAAGACCTAAATAGACATTTCTCCAAAGAAGACATGCAGATGGCTAACAAACACAGAAAAAGATGCTCAACATCATTAATCATTAGAACAATGCAAGTCAAAGCCACAATGAGGTATCACCTCACACTGGTCAGAATGGCCATCACCAAAACATCTAGAAACAATAAATGTTGGAGAGGGTGTGCAGAGAAGGGAACTCTCCTGCACTGTTGGTGGGAATGTAAGTTGGTACAGCCACTATGGAAAACAGTTTAGAGATTCCTTATAAAACTAAAAATGGACCTACCATAAGACCCACTAATCCCACTACTTGACATATACCCAGAGAAAACTATAATCCAAAAAGAAAGATGTACCATAATGTTCATTGCAGCACTATTTACAATAGCCAGGACATGGAAGTGATCTAAGTGCCCATCAACTGATGAGTGGATAAAGAAGATGTGGCATATATGTTCATGGAATATTACTCAACCATAAAAAAGAATGAAACTGAACTATATATAATGAGGTGGATAGAATTACAGTCTGTCATACAGAGTGAAGTAAGCCAGAAAGAGATAAACAAATACCTTATGCTAACTCATATATATGGAATCTGAAGCAATGGCACTGATGAACCCAGTGACATGGCAAGAGTTGAGATACAGATGTAGAAAATGGACTTGAGGACACAGGGCTGGGGTGGGGGGCGAAGGGGAAGTTGGGATGAAGTGAGAGAGTAGCATAGAAATATTTACACTACCAAGTGTAAAATAGATAGCAAGTGGGAAGTTGTTGTATAACAAAGGGAGATCAACTTGATGATGGGTGTTGCCTTAGAGGGTCGGGGGGGAGGAAGTCGTGGGAGGGAGGAGATATGGGGATACATGCATAAATACAGTTGATTCACTTTGGTGTACCTCAAAAACTGGTACAAGTGTGTGAAGCAAATATATTCCAATAAAGAGCTTAAAAAATTAAAATACAAAGCTCAATTTTTGTTATAGTCACATGAACAAAATTATACTTAAGCACAAAATCTGGATAAAGTAACCTGTGTTTGATGGAATCTCAAATACTTTTCTCAGTTGTAAAAGGCACATGGAATTTTTTGAATTCTATACATTTGAGTTCAAGTCTACAATTAGTAAATGTTACTATTTTCAGGGACCTTGCAGGACAAAAGAATAATGTTACCAGTTATTTGGTGGTGTATACACTTTTGTGAAAGTCAGACTGAGAAATGAATTATTTTGAATATAATGTATTTGAGATGTTAATATAGAGATATTGATATGAGGGGTAGCAGGAAAAGAGATGCAGGTTCAGGGAACAGTGTTTACAATGTCATAGAGGTGTGGCTGAGCAACTACTTTCACTCCCAGCATGGAACAGTCAATGTGGTAGGCACTATGGGGGAGTCTAGAGCTGGTGACTTTACAAAGTTTGGGTTTATTTTGTGACAATTAGAGATATTTTAAACAGTAGAGTAATAGGGTTGACAATTTCTCAGCAGCTGATAAGGACAGCATAGAGGAGAAGAAACTGGTGGCAGAGAGTTAAAGCTGGTGAAGACCTACACTCATTCTCAGAAAGAGAGTCAGGAGAGAAAAGCCAGGATTTTAGAGATATTTTTGAAATACAGTTAATGAAGGCTGATGAATAAATGGATGTAAAGTGAAGAAGATCAGAGGGAAAAAAAGTGAAAAATAATTTTGAGTTTATAGCTTTGGTTTCAGTGTTATAGCTGGAAAGCATCGCTCAAATTATGGTATTGCCAGGCAGTGCACTTAGAAGGTTCAGGCTGGGGATTTTACAAGATCCAGGATGCACATCATTTGTGGATTTTTTTAATGTTTGAGATACTTGTAAAACATACAAGTGTAAATATCTCATAAGCAACTGAAGGTCTGCAAACAAATGACAGGTAGAAAAATTCCAGAGTCATCACAATTTTGATGCCACTGGAAGCTATAGGAATACTTGAAATCAATCAGATAGAAATTATAGATCAGAAATAGGAGGTCTGTTCTATTTTTGAAAGACTCATAGGGACTTCCTGGTGGCACAGTGGTTAAGAAGTCACCTACCAATGCAGGGGATACAGTTTCCATCCCTGGTCTGGGAAGATCCCACATGCTGTGGAGCAACTAAGCCCATGTGCCACAACTGCTGAGCCTGTGTTGTAGATCCCATGAGCCACAACTACTGAGCCCATGCACTGCAACTACCGAATCCCATGTGCTTAGAGCCCATGCTCTGCAACAAGAGAAGCCACCTCAATGAGAAGACTGTGCACCACAACGAAGAGTAACCTGCACTTGCCGCAACTAGAGAAAGCCCACATGCAGCAGTGAAGACCCAATGTAGCCAAAAAATAAAAATAAATGATTAATTGATAAAAAATAAAAGACATGAATATACACTTTTGGGATATCAGTTTAAATTTGTTGGAGATTTAAATTCTCATGACCAATTTGAATCGAACAGCAAATATTTTCTTTCCTAGATTATAAACTGTAAAAGTGGTTTTCTGTATTAAAACATGGAGATAATATTCCACATTCCGTTTACCACAGGTGTTTCCTCTCAAGACCTAATTCTTCAGAGGTCAAGAAAAGAAAGCAGAAAAATTGTTTGCCATTTATTCTATTGGGGGGGTGCAGTGTTTATCCAGAAGCTGATTATAGAGTTGTCATTGCTTGCCATTATCAGAAAAGTGAAAAATAGAAGCAACTCAGAATGAAATAAAGGCCCAACTCAAAACTGATGGGACAAGAGGGTAGTTTGTAGAGAAAATGTAAAATGTTAACTGCCCAGATAGCAGTAACTTTGCTTTGACTCTCTCCTGGTTTCAGAAGAGAAAAGTAAATAGAAAAGGAGAAATCTAAATGTAAGTCATGTCACCTCATAGAGATGTGTAAAAGGGAAGAACATTGATAGCGTGCAAAATGACATTTTAACTATTTTCTTCTCTTGAGAGTCTAACTGTATCTGACTTCTCATTCCATTCTGTATCCCACCCCTCCCCACCAAATCCCCAGTTGCCTGTGCTCCTAAATAAACATTGTGTGCTTTCTGACATGCAAACTTTGATTTAGAGCCTACTTAATTTCTATAATCTTTTCAGGCCCCTACAGGTAATGACCCTTTGGTTTGAATTTAGCCATGTACCATTGATCATTCACTTGTTTTCTCTTGGAGTTTAATTTAATCATCTGATTGAGTTCAAAAGGATAAATAGTTTCCCATGTGGTGTTTGGGTAAGAACTCTATTCAATTATGCTCTTATTATTCTTCCCTCTGTAAGTTCTGCTCTTTTTAACTCCCATTCTAGCAGAATTCTAAGGAAATGACATTAAGCCCAAGTTCCCCCAGCATCACCCCCCTCCACCATCAGCAGCACACAGGCACATGTAGCTTCACTCTCTCTCATGTGTTCAACACTGGCTCCTGCTGCCATTGCATCATCCACACCCAGGCACTCCTTTGGTACATTGACCGACTTGCTTAATGTACATCCCTCCTGCTTGATACTCACCATGACCTTAACTCTCAAAAATACTCAGGTGTAAACAACCTACAATTCATAGTTACAAACAGGAGGTAAATAATTCATCCTCAGCTAAACAATTTCCATGTTTTATATCTAGACCTCTAATGCCACAAGAGATGTTGTTTTCGAACCTCAGAAATATGGGAATGGGAGGAAGTGAGCCCCTAAGGTAGGTAAATAATCAGTTATCTGAAATATAGAGAAAAAGCAGTGAAACAAACATAAAGTAATGCAAATCTTTGAGGCTTCATAGCAGTTATGCAGGGTTCAGGGGCTTTTAGTACAATGGGCAAGGAGACACTCATTCACATACGCCCTTTTCCTGGGGAATCTGAGCAAATTTTCAAAGCCATTTTTTCATGGCTGATTTCAAGTGTGAGAAAGCAACTGACACTGGTAATCCTGATCTCAGCACACCAGCCACGAAATCTGCTGGTCAGAAAAATAGGTTTCCATTCCAGCTTTTAAATCATGTTTTCTACTTTTCACTCCCAATTCCCTTGCACATGAAATAACTTTGATTTGTAGTCAGGTTTGTTAATCAACTAAGCTGAAACATAGTTACAAATCTTTCCTAGTATTTAACTATTAAGAATTGTATAATATTTGAATTTTCTCACCATACTACCTCATAAGTTGAGTACATAACTCAGCATTTAGCATTTCCTTTTAAAAATGAAGAATGACTTTACTTTCCAAGTTCACTGCCAATGACATATATATTAATACTGCCTATTAAGCCTTCTAACCCTCCTACCCCTTCATTTTCATGAATTTAATTCTGTCCTCCATTCCCCATCAACTTGTTTGCATATATCAAAAGACCTATGGTTCTTTTATTTTCAGGTAATTGTTATTCAAATGATGTCCAGAGTATTATTTTTCTATAAATAACAATATTATTTCTCTTAGCTTGGGCTACCTTAAGAAAATACCATAGACAAGCTGATTATCAACAGAAATTTATTTTCCCACAATCTGGAACCTGGAAGTCCAAGATCAAGTTGCTGGCCAATTTGATTCCTAGTTAGAGCTCTTTTTCTATCTTGTAGATGGCCACCTTCTCACTGAATTCTCATGTGGAAGCAAGAAAAAAAGGAGGAGGACACTCTGCTATCTCTTCTTATAAGGAGATTAACCCTATCACAAGAACCCAACCCTCATGACCTTATCTAATCCTAATTTAATCCCAAAGCTCATCTCCAAATACCATCACATAAGGGGTTATGGCTTCAACATATAAATAAGAGGTGAGGTGGGGGAGAGACATTCAGCCCATAACAATATTTGTATTCAATTTTAAAGCAAGTTATATACATTTAGACTTGAGACTGTTTTAACAATTTCCAGAATTCTTTGCCACACTTGTTTAAGTGTGGCATGGCCAATGTGAGAAAATAAGTTTACTTTTCTTTTAGCTATTTCTTATATATCTTCCACTGATTCTGTTCAATATTATGTGAGTGTTATTTATGAGGCATTTCTTATTTGAGGATATTTTCTAGTTGCCATCCACGTGAACAATGATTTAATTTGCTTCGGTGTAAAGTTCTCTAAATACGCCCGCTCGCCAAGTGTTTCTTCACTGTCTCTTGGCTTTTATTGCTGGAAATAAGTCTTAATTTGAATTAAGTGTGAACTTTAACCTCTGTTTTTAAACATTTCTGTGCATTTGGGTCTTAATTTGTTCTTCCACCACCATCATTACCAACAATAAAACAAACAAATAACCCACTGCATTTTGTTGGAAATGATGTCTTAAACAATGTGCCTGAAATGTTATAAATATTTGCAATGGGCACATAAACTTACTTCAATTCAGAAAATATTTTCTCATCATTAGTTCTTAACTTCTATTTGTTCTATTCTTTAGAAACATTGTGCTGTCTATGGTGGTTCTGAGTCCTTACTTCTCCACATGTATCTGCTTCTTTTTCGTTGGTGTAAACACATGTTTTTATACTCTGTAGAAACTTGTTTGTCCTCCATATTTACATTTGATTTTTGAGAGCAATTTTTTAAAAAAATTACTGTCCCCAATAAACTTCACAATTTTGCTATTGTGTTTTATTTTCTTGAAAATGCCCCCTTATCTCATGAGTCTCACTTCATATCTTGTTCTGGGATATTTTTCCTCCTGACTTCTGTTCATCTCCACCTGTATTGTTCTCTGCTCATGCCTTTCTCCTCTTGATTTATCGAGGTCATTCTATTGGACTTTTTATTCTATCAAATATGCTAAGTGTTTTTCCTGATAATTTTATTTCTGAATTTGCAGTAAATAATTTTATCATTATACAATGCCTCCCAGTCTTGAAAATAAAATTCCATTACACCCCTCCCCTCCTGCCTTCACTGGCTGCTTAAATACAATAAAATATCTCAAGATTATGTTGGAGCAAGACCAGGTATTTCTCTTAGTGAGAGAGGTTGTCAGGGTCACTAAACCTATGTCTAGAATCCAAGTTGATGTTCCTCTCTACTTACTAGCTTCTAGGGTATATTACCCCAGTGTAGACTTACTCTTCATTTCAGGCTTTTTTTTCCTTAATTGTATATTACTTTGATCTAGATAAATTTAATGATATACTACCTTGAGCTAATTTTAATTGTTAAATTGGCCCATGTCTTGCCTCTGTTCATGTGATTTTATCTCTGAAATTTATCATTTTCCCTCTTCACTCTGACAATTTTTTTTTTTTTTTATTTTTGACTCTTTCTCTGACAGCAACATATTTATTTTGTGTTAATTTTATTTCTCAGGAGGTGTTGTGGTCTGCTGCATCCTAGTCTGTCTCACTATTTGTTCTTTGTCAGTGTCCAGTAATGCAGTTCTAGCACAGTAAAATCAGAGTGCCTATGCTTTAATACTTACTAACCATTTGTGTTAGGCATGTTATTTCACCACTCAACCTCTCTGTCTGCTGCATACAGAATTAGTATTTTAATACTATTTCCCCATAGGTTTGCATTTAAGAGCAAATGAAACTGTGCAAGTGGCTTACATGTGGTACTTGGCATATAAAATGAGCTCAGTGTGAATTGAATTAGTATCATCCCTCTGAGTTGTTCACTTACAGTGAATATAGAAATGTGGGCCAAATCTTTCAGCGAACTGATCACAGGAACAGAAGCACTAATTTGGATGGAGCAGAACCTCACTCTCTGAATTTAAACATGGACAATAGAAGAGGAGAAGCAAATTTTCTTAGTATTAAACAGTTGATCTTGCTTAAATGAAATAAAGCTAAAAAAAACACCAATGTTTATGTAGTTTGTCCAAACGGATCTATATATGTCTCATAGCTAATAGGAAATTTTACTTACATTTCCTTTAAAATTGAGATTAGTATTTTGTCTATTTTTCTTTTTTGTCCATGTTTTTATAAGAATGATTTTTGAATTAGAAGACAGGCTAAATGAGAGATTACTATTCTGATTTCAACACCACAAACTTGCCATATATGCTAGATGATCCTCATCATCTACTGGACTATTAGGACTGATTTTTCTCTTTTTATTTTATCTTTCATCTCTTAATCCTTGAATTTACCTCACACAGTAATTTTAAGTAACCATTCCCCTATTGCTCTCTGTGTTTAGTCTTTGAGATTCACTTGTATAGAGGCTATGTCAAACTTATTTCTTTATTTGAAAAGTGTAGTAAAACAGATCCACAAAATAGTACATGTGCAGAGGTGCCACTCATATTTGGTTGAAAGAATAAAAGAATTATTATTTAGATAGGTACCTGGTGTCAGTCTGTAGTAAAGGGAAGAACTTTTAGATGATTGGCCTTTAACAGAAGAAAGGAAATAATTTCCTATTTTTTCATTTCATTTTTTGTAATTTTTTATTTTATATTGGAGTATAGTTGATTGATAATGCTGTGTCTGTTTTAGGTGTACAGCAAAGTGTTTCAGTTATACATCCACATATATCTATTCATTTTCAGATTCTTTTCCCATTATAGGTTATTATAGAATATTGAATAGAGTTCCCTGTGCTATACAGTAGGTCCTTGTTGAGTATTTATTTTATATATAATAATGTGTATATGTTAATTTATCCCTTCCCCATCTTTCTCCTTTGGTAACCATAAGTTTGTTTTCTAGGTCTGAGTCTGTTTCTGTTTTGTAAATAGCATCATTTGTATTTTTTTTTTTTTTTTTAGATTCCACTTACAAGTGATAATGTATGATATTTGGCTTTCTCTGTTGGATTTACTATACTTAGTATGATAATCTCTAGGTCCACTAATGTTGCTGCAAATAGCATTATTTCACTCTTCATTATGGCTGAGTAGTATTCCATTGTATATATGTACTACATCTCCTTTATTCATGTGTTGATGGGCATTTAGGTTGCTTCCATATGTTGGCTACTGTAAATAACACTGCAATCAACATTGTGATGCATATATCTTCTCAAATTATGCTTTTCTCTGGATATTTGCATAGGAGTGGGATTGTTGGATCATATGGTAGCTCTATTTTTAGCTTTCTAAAAACCTCCATACTGTTCTCCACACCTAGGAGTCTTATAGTTTCTGGTCTTACATTTAGGTCTTTAATCCATATTGAGTTTAATTTTGTGAATGGTGTTAGAAAATTTTCTAATTTCATTATTTTACATGTATCTATGGCTGCCGAGTTTTTCCATCACCACTTATTGAAAAGTCTGTCTTTTCTCCATTGTATGTTATTGCTTCCTTTGTTACAGATTAATTCACCATAGGTGCATGGGTTATTTCTGGGCTTTCTATCCTGTTCCACTGATCTATAAGTCTGTCTTTGTGCCAGTACCATACAGTTTTCATAACTGGAGCTTTATAGTATACTCTGAAGTCAGGGAGCCTGAATCTTCCAGATCTGTTTTTCTTTCTCAAGATTGCTTTGGCTATTCAGGGTCTTTAGTGTTTCCATACAAATTTTAAGATTTTTTTCTAGATATGCAAAAAATGCCACTGGTAATTTGATATGGCTTGCACTGAATCTATAGATTGCCTTGGGTAGTGTAGTAATTTTGACAATATTAATTCTTCTAATCCAGGAACATGGTATATTTTTCCATCTGTTTGTGTTAATTTTGATTTCTTTCATCAGTGTTTTATAATTTTTGCAGTACAGGTTCTTTGCCTCCTTAGGTTGGTTTATTTCTAGATATTTCATACTTTTTGATGCTATGATAAATGAGATTGTTTTCTTACTTTCCCTTTCTGATATTTTGTTGTTACTGGGTAGAAATGCAACAGACTTCTGTTTATTAATTTTGTATCATGCAACATTACCAAATTATTTGATGAGCTCTAGTACTTTTCTGGTAGCATCTTTAGTATTTTCTATGTACACTATAATGTCATGTGCAAACAGTGACAGCTTCACTTCCTTTCCAATTTGGATTCCTTTTATTTCTTTTTGTTCTCTGATTACCATGACTAGGACTTCCAAAACTATGTTGAATAAAAGTGGCAAGAGTGGACACCTTTGTCTTGTTCCATTAAGTGTGATGTTAACTGTGGGTTTCTCATATATGGTCTTTATTATGTTGAGGTATGTTTCCTCCAAGCTCACTTTCTGGAGAGTTTTTACCATAAACATGTGTTGAATTTTGTCAAAAGTTTTCTGCATCTATTGAGAGGATCATATGTGTTTTATTCTTCAATTTGCTGATGTGATGTATCACAGTGATTGATTGGTGGATATTGAAAAATTCTTGCATTCCTGGGATAAATTCCACTTGATCATGGTGTATGCTGTTTTTAATATATTGTTGGATTTGGTCTGTGAGTATTTTGTTGAGGATATTTGCATCTATGTTCTTCAGTTATATTGGCCTGTAAATTCCTCTTTTTTGTATCTTTGTCTGGTTTTAGTATCATGGTGATGGTGCATTCATAGATGAGTTTGGAAGTGTTCTTCCTCTGCATTTTTTTTTTTTTTTTTTGGAAATGTTTCATAAGGATAGGTGTTAGCTCTTCTCTAAAAGTTTGATAGAATTTACCTGTGATGACATTTGGTCCTGAACATTGTTAATTTTTAATTATTATTACAGATTCAATTTCAGTACTTGTAATTGAATCTGTGATAAAAGCTCATACTTTCTATTTCTTCCCAGTTTAGTCTTGGGAGATTGTACCTTCCTAAGAATTTGTCCATTTCTTCTAGGTTGTTCATTTTATTGGCATATAGCTGCTTATCATAGTCTCTTTTGATGCTTTGTATTTCGTGGTGTCTGTTGTAACTTCTTTTTTCATTTCTGATTCTGTTGCTTTGGCACCTCTCTTTTTTTTCCTTGATGAATCTGGCTAAAGTTTTTTCAGTTGTTCTTATCTTTTCAAAGAACCAGGTTTTAATTTCATTGATCTTTCCATTGTTTTCTTTGCCTATTTTTCATTTATTTCTGCTCTAATCTCTATGATTTCTTTCCTTTTATTAACTTTGTGTTTTGTTTGTTTCTCTTTCTGTAGTTGCTTTTGGTATAAGGTTGGGTTGTTTGAGATTTTTCTTGTTTCCTGAGGTAAGATTGTGTTGCTATAGACTTCCCTCTTAGAACTGCTTTTGCTATGTTCCATAGGTTTTGGATCATCATGATTTACTTTCATTTGTCTGTAGATTTTTTTTCCTTTTTTATTTCTTCAGTGATCCCTTGGTTTTTAGTAACATATTGTTTATCCTCTACATGTTTATGCTTTTACAGATTTTTTTCTTATATTTGATTTCTAATCTCATAGAGTTGTGGTTGGAAAAAATGCTTGATATGATTTCAATTTTCTTAAATTTACCAAGGGTTGCTTTCTGTCCCAGCATGTGATCTATCATTGAGAATATTCCATGTGCACTTGAGAAAAATGTTATTCTGCTGCTTTTGAATGGAAAGCTTTCTAAATATCAGTTAAGTTCACCTGGATTAATGTATCATTTAAGGCCTGTGTTTCCTTACTGATTTTACTTCTGGATAATTTGTCCATTGATGTATGTGGAGTGTTAACTTTCCTTACTATTACTGTGTTACTATTAATTTCTCCTTTATGGCTGTGAACAGTTGCCTTATATATTGCAGTGTGCCTATGTTGGGAGAGTGTATATTTAGAATTGTCATGCCTTATTCTTGGATTGATCCCTTGATCCTAATGAGGTATCATTCTTTTTTTCTTATAACAGTCTTTATTTTAAAGTCTATTTTGTCTACATAAGTATCACTACTCCCTCTTTCTTCTGATTTCCATTTTCATAGAGTACATTTTTCTGTCCCCTCACAGTCAGTCTGTATGTGTCCTTAGATCTGATGTTGGTGTCTTATAGATGGCATATATACAGGTCTTTACCTTTTTAATCCTTTCAGCCAGTCTATATCTTTTGATTGAGGCATTTAATTCATTTAAATTTAAGGCAATTATTGATACATATATTCTTATTGCCATTTTTTTAGAATTTGTTTCAGATTTGTTTTTGTAGATCTTTTTTCTTCCCTTCCTCTTCAGTTCTCTTCTCTTCTGATTTGATGACTATTTTTAGTAACATGATTGGCTTTCTTTTTTCTGTTTTGTGTGTATATCCATTGGAGATTTTTGGTTTGTGGCTACCATACATTTTTTAATATAGCAGTCTACATATATACAAGATTATTTTAAGTTGCTGACCTTAATTTCAAGTAAATTTCCCATATCTTGCATTCATATTCTGCTCATGATTGCTAGTTTTGATATCATGTTTGTGTGGGGGTGATTCCCTACTGTTACTGTATGTTTGCCTTTACCATTCACAATTTTCTTGTTTTTAGTTGTGGCCTTTTATTTTCTGCCTGGAGAAATTTCTTTAGTATATTTTTTAAAGCTGCTTTTGTGGTGCTGAATTCACTTAGCTTTTGCTTGTCTGTAAACTTTTGATTTCTCTGTTGAATCTGAACAAGATCTTTGCTGGGTAGAGTATTATTTTCCCCTTTCATCACTTTAAATATATCATACCACACCTTTCTTTCTTGTGGAGTTTCTGTTGAAATATCAGCTCATAACCTTATGGGAATTCCCTTGTTTTTTTTGTTTGTTGTTGTTGTTGTTGTTGTTGTTTTGTCTTTAATGTTTTCATTTTATTACTATGTGTCTCAGTGTGTTCTTACTTGACTTTATCCTATTTGGGACTCTCTACCCTTCCTGGACTTGGGTGACTGTTTCCTTTCCATGTTAGGAAAGTTTTCAGCTATTACCACTTTAAATAGTTTTTCAAGCCTGTCTGTCTCTGTCTCTCTTCTCCTTGGACCACTACAATGCAAATGTTGGTGAATTTAATGTTATTTCAGAGGTCTCTTAAACTTTCCTCATTTCCTTTAATTCTTTTTTCTTTATTATGTTCCACAGCAGTGATTTCCACCATTCTGTCTTCCAGTTCACTTATTTGTTCTCTGACTTCATTTATTCTGCTATTGTTTTCTTGTAGTGTATTTTTCATTTCAATTATTGTATTGTTCTACAATTTTTGCTTTTTATATCTTCTAGCTCTTTGTTAAATATTCCTTGTGTTTTCTTGTTCTGTGCCTCCATTCTTTTTCTGAGATCATGGATCACCTTTACTATATTTTCTCTCAATTCTTTTCTGGGTACATTGCCTATCTCCACTTCACTTAGTTGTTTTTCTGGGGTTTTATCTTTCTTCACCTGGAACATATTGCCCTGCCTTCTCATTTTGTCCAGCTTTCTGTATTTGTGGTCTCCATTCTGCAGGCTGCAGTGTTCTAATTCCTTTTGCTCCTGGTATCTGCCCTCATTTGGTGAGGCTGGTCTAGAGGCTTGTGCACACTTCCTGGTGGGTTGGACTGGTGCTTGCCCACTGGTGTTTGGAGCTGGGTCTTCTCTCTCTGATGGGCAGGGCCATGTCCAGGGTCGTGTTTAATGGTGGCTGTGGGCTCAGGAAGACTTTAGGCTGCCGGTCTGCTAATGCATAGGACTGCATTTCTGCCTTGTTTGTTGTTTGACCTAATGTGTTCCAGCACTGGAACCTACACCTGTTTGGTGAGGCTAGGTCTTGGTGTCAAAATGTAAGTCTCTATGATAGCTCATGACAATGACTACTCTCTGGTAGCTCCACCATTAGTGTCCTTGCCCTTATAGTGAGTGACAGCCACCCCATACCTCCCCAGGAGACACTCTAAAACATGCAAGTAGGTCTGCCCCAGGTTACCCTGAAATCACTGCATTTTTTTCCTGGGTTCCATTGCACATGAGACCTTGTTTGCCCTCCTCAAGATTGGAGTCTTTGTTTCCCCCAGTCCTGTGGAGTTCCCTTAATCAAGCCCCACTGGCCTTCAATGCTCTGGGAGCTCCTGCCCCAATGCCATACTTCCAGGCTGGGGAGCCTGACATGAGGCTCAGAATTCTCATTCCTGTTGGAGCAACTTTGCAATATACTTATTTTCCAGTTTATGTGTCACACAACCAGCAGGTATGAGATTTGATTATGTCAAATGTGTCCCTCCTATGATCTTGTTTTGACTTCTTTTCCTTTGGATGAAGAATGTCTTTTTTTTGTAGGTTCCAGTCTTTTATTTCAATGGTTGTGCAGTAGTTAGTTGTGATTTGGTGTTTTCATGAGAAAAGGTGCCCTCAAGTCCTTCTACTTCCACATCTTGTCTGCATGTCTTTCTAGTCAAATGAAGTCCTTAGATGCATAGAACTTTGCTTTGCTGGAAACAAAGATAGAGTCCAAACATGAAGGTTTTGGTGTCCAGTTGCTGGTTCTGAGATTTAGGGGCTACACACAAGGACTGAAGAGAGGCTTCCAAGAAACTGCAGTCAACCCAGAAGTAGGGACCTCAGTCCTACAACTCCAAGGAACTGGGTTGCATCAGCCATTTGAGTGAGCTTGAAAGTGGATTCTACCTAGAGACTCCAGATGAAATGTCCAGCCTGGTTGACACATTGCTTTTGGCCTTTTGAAACCTGGAGCAGAGAAGCCGGGACGGCCAACCCAGATGGACTTCAGAGCCTGGGCTGCTGCACACTGCTGTGCTTTAACTCAGATTGGGCTGGGGAAGGCCAGTCCATGCCTCTAATTTCCATTTCTTAATATAACTTTTTATTTCTTAAACTAAACAAAAATTGTCCATGTGTTATCCTTTTAAATTGCTTGTTTTATATTCATGTTAGTTAATATTTTTAGTTAAAGCTTTTTAATACTTTAATAATAAAAACAGCAGGGCTGTTGAGCTTAATTTAACTTACTACAAAATCAGTAGTTAACATTCAAAACAAATAGAATATGTAATACATATACTAAGATCACAGTTAAAATGGAGTAAATAATTTAATGTATTGCTATTATTAGTCATATTACTTTAAAATCTTCATAATAGTTATATTTTAAGCTGAATGAGAGCAAGAGTCTTCAAATTAGCTACTCTGTTTTTTATTCTTAGCACAGTGGCTGACACAGAATAGGCACTCTGATAATGATTCTTGAATGACTGAATGAATCAATAGATAGATAATTATTATGATTACCAACAGCCTTGTCTAATCCTATTCAACTGGTGCATGATTCAAAAGGGTCAATTCTCTTTCATAATTTCTTTAGTAATGTGGTCCTGGGATTATGTTAAAGAATGTTTAGGGGATGAGAGGGAGTGAGAAACACACAAAGGGTGCACACCACAGCTCAGTGTTCCCGGACTGAGACATCGATTCACAGCTGAACAGAAGATCCAGGAGTGGGACTGTGGAAACCAGAGAGCTGCTTCAGGGTGAGAAAAATTGTTGCCAGATGGACCAAGAGGACAGGAGGGAAGAGGTCCATGGTGAGGTGTGCCTGCCCCAAGAGCTGCCTGGCCATGATGGTAGCTGGATGCTGCAGGCTCACAGGTGGGAGGGATGAGCCATGGGCATAACCTCTCTCTCTCTTTCGGTGCCTGCAACAGGCAGTGGAGGGACCCCTGTGGACTACCTAGTACACTCAGGGATAACAAGTACCCTCAGGCTCTTGGGTGGGGCTAGCATAAAGACCCAGAAAGCAGCCAAGAACAGGCTTGGAATGCCGGAAACAGGGAGGCTACTGAGAGAAAGAAAAAAAAAACCCGGAGACAGGCCCAACTCTGAAACTTTCTGTTTACACCTAAGCAACCAGTGTCCCTCTACAACAGGAACCTCCAAGCCCGACTGAAACAACAGTGCACCACTGCTTACTCACTCCCAGGGGAAAGAGCCACTATTGTACCCTCTCCCTCCCCACATACCAAAGCTTACAGACAAACAATAAAGGAAGCTCTGCTGGTCACACAATAATACAAAAAACTCAAAGCGAGTAGAGGAACACTTACAGCTGAGACTCTAAGGAAACAGAAATATTAGTATCAATTCTATTGAACTGGTTCATTCTGGTATCAGTTCTGTTTTTTTTTTTTTTTTCCCCTTTATTAATTACTATCTTAGTCCTAAGGGATCTACAAGTTTTATAACATTTTTTTAATTCTACTTTTTATTCTATTCTTATTTTTTTGCCTTTTTATATACTTCTATTTCTAGCTAAGTTTTTGGTAGTATGGACTTTATATCTCTCCTACCTTCCTTTCATCTCTATCTTTTATACATTTCTATTCCTTACTTTTTATCTGCATATTTCCAATCACACTACACTCTTCTGTTCCCCTGTCTTCCATTCACTTTTAGTTTATTTTATCTTAACATACTTATAAGCAACACTATTGATCTGCACAGACTCATTGCTCTATTCTCCAGATGACACAACACCTTGGTATTCAATATTAGCTTTTTGTCTTTATCTTAGTTCTTAGTACAATTGCCTAATTTCATTCTGAAAATCTTCATTCTGTCTGGTGGTACTATAGCTCTTTTTTATATTTGATCCTAGCTTACAATATCTCCCTGGATTAGAATTTGTATGTGTAAGGTAAACATAAGAGAAGAAAAGGACCTACAAAGACAAAAACAAAACAATTAAGAAAATGGTAATAGGAACATATATATTGATAATTACCTTGAATGTAAATGGACTAAATGCACCAACCAAAAGACACAGACTGGCTGAGTGGATACAAAAATAAGACCCATATATACACTGTCTACAAGAGACCCACTTCAGTCCTAGACACACATACAGTCTGAAAGTGAGGAGATGGAAAAAGATATCCCATGCAAATGGAAATCAAAAGAAAGCTGGAGTAGTGATAGTCATATCAGATAAAATAGACTTTAAAATAAAAATGTTACAAGAGACAAGAAAGGACACTACATAAAGATCAAGGGATCAATCCAAGAAGAGGAGATAACAATTATAAATATATATGCCCCCAATATAGGAGCACCTCAATACATAAGGCAAATGCTAACAACTATGAAAGAGGAAATTGACAGGAACACAATCATAGTGGGGAGACTTTAACACCCCACTTACACCCATGAACAGATCATCCACACAGAAAATTAATAAGGAAACACAAGCTTTAAATGACACAATAAATCAGCTTCATTTATAGATATCTATAGGACATTACATCCAAAAACAGCAGATTACACATTCTTCTCAGGAGCACATGGAATATTCTCCAGGATAGATCACATTTTGGGTCATAAATCAAGCCTTGGTAAATTCAAGAAAATTAAAATTGTATCAAGCATCATTTCTGACCACAACACTATGAGATTAGAAATCAGTTACAGGAAAAAAATTGTAAAAAAACACAAACACATGGAGGCTAAACAATATGCTACTAAATAACCAACAGATCACTGAAGAAATCAAAGAGGAAATCAAAAAATACCTAGAGACAAATTACAATGAAAACATAATGATCCAAAACCTATTGGATGCAGCAAAGGCAGTTCTAAGAGGGAAGTTTGTAGCAATACAATCCTACCTCAAGAAACAAGAAAAATCCCAAATAAACAATCTAATCTTACACCTCAAGAAACTAGAGAAAGAAGAGCAAAGAAAACTCAAAGTTAGTAGACGGAGAGAAATCATAAAGATCAGAGCAGAAATAAATTAAATAGAGACAAAGAAAACAATAGCAAAAATCAATAAAATTAAAAGCTGGTTCTTGAAGAAGATAAAATTGATAACCCTCTAGCAAGACTCAGCAAGATAAAGGGGGAAAGAACTCAAATCAATACAGTTAGAAATGAAACAGAAGTTACAACAGACACTGCAGAAATAAAAAGCACCATAAGAGACTACTACAAGCAACTATATGCCAATAAAATGGACAACCTGAAGGAAATGGACAGATTCTTAGAAAGGTATAACCTTCCAAGACTGAATCAGAAAGACATAGAAAATATGAACAGACAAATCACAAAAAATGAAATTGAAACTGTGATTAAAAATCTCCCTACAAACAAAAGTCCAGGGCCAGATGGATTCACAGGTGAATTTTATCAAACATTTAGAAAAGAGCTAACACTAATCCTTCTCAAGATCTTCCAAAACATTGCACAGGAAGGAACACTCCCAAACTCATTTTATGAAGCCACCATCACCCTGATACCACAACCAGACAAAGATACTGCAATAAAAAAAAAAAAAATTACAGGCCAATATTGCTGATGAATTTAGATGCACACATCCTCAACAAAATATTAACCAACAGTATCCAACAACACATTAAAAGGATCATACCTCATGATCAAGTGTGGTTTATCCCTGGAATGCAAGGATTATTCAATATATACAAATCAATCAATGTGACAAACCATATTAACAAACTGAAGGATAAAATCGCCATGATCATCTCAATAAATACAAAAAAAGCTTTTGAGAAAATTCAACACCCATTTATGATAAAAACTCTCCAGAAGTTGGGCATAGAGGGAACCTAACTCAATATAATAAAGGCCATATATGACATAACCACAGCAAACATCATTCTCAATGGGGAAAATCTGAAAGTATTCCTTCTAAGATCAGGAACAAGAAAAGGATGTCCACTCTTGCCACTACTATTCAACATAGTTTTGGAAGTCTTTGCCACAGCAATCAGAGAAGAAAAAGAAATAAAAGGAATCCAAATTGGAAAAGAAGAAGTAAAGCTGTCACTGTTGGCAGATGGCATGATACTGTACATCAAAAATCCTAAAGATGCCAACAAAAAACTTCTTGAGCTAATAAATGAATTTGGCAAAGTTGTAAGATACAAAATTAACACAAAAAAATCTCTTGCATTTCTATACACTAACAATGAAAGATCAGAAAGAGAAATTAAGGAAACTATCCTATTCACCATTGCAACAAAAAGAATACAATACCCAGGAATAAACCTAACCAAGGAGGTAAAAACCTGTACTCAGAAAACCATAAGACACTAATGAAAGGAATCAATGTGACAGAAACAGATGGAGAAATATACCATGTTCTTGGATTTGAAGAATCAACATTGTTAAAATAAATATACTACCTAAGGCAACTTAGAGATGCAATCCCTATCAAATTACCAACGGCATTTTTCACAGAACTAGAACAAGAAATTTTCCTATTTGTATGGAAACCCTAAAGACCTCAAATAGCCAAAGCAATCTTGAGAAGGAAAGATGGAGTTGGTGGAATCAGGCTTCCTGACTTCAGCCTATACTACAAGACTATAGGGATCAAGACAGTATGGTACTGTCACAAACACAGAAATATAGATCAATGCAACAAGTTAGAAATCCCAGAGATAAACTATGGTCAACTAATCTATGACAAAGTAGGCAACGATATACAGTGGAGAAAAGGCAGCCTCTTCAATAAATGGTGCTGGGGAAATTGGGCAGCAACTTGTAAAAGAATGAAAATAGAACACTCCTTAACACCATACACAAAAATAAACTCCAAATGGGTTAAAGACCTAAATGTAAGGCCAGACACTATAAAACTCCGAGAGGGAAACATAGGAAGAACACTCTTTGATGTAAATCACAGCAAGATCTTTTTTGATCCACCCCCCAGAGTAATGGAAATAAAAACAAAAATAAATAAGTGGGACCTAATGAAACTTCAAAACTTCTGCAGAGCCACGGAAACTATAAGCAAGATAAAAAGACAACCCTCAGAATTGGAGAAAATATTTTCAAGTGAATCAACAAAGGATTAATCTCTAAAATATATAAACAGTTCATCCAGCTCAATATCAGAAAAACAAAAAACCCAATCAAAAAATGAGCAGAAGACCTAAATAAGCACTTCTGCAAAGAAGATATATAGATGGCCAAGAGGCATATGAAAAGCTGTTCAACATCACTCATTATTAGAGAAATGCAAATCAAAACTACAATGAGGTATCACCTCACACCGGTTAGAATGGGCATCATCAGAAAATCTACAAACAGTAAATGCTGGAGGGGGAACATTCTTGCACTGCTGGTGGGAATGTAAATTGATACAACCACTATGGAAAATGGTATGGAGGTTCCTTGAAAAACTGAAAATAGAGTTACCATATGACCCAACAATCCCACTACTGGTCCTATACCCAAAGAACACCATAATTCAAAAAGATACATGTACCACTGCAGCACTATTTACAATAGCCAGGTCATAGAAGCAACCCAAATGTCCATCAATAGATGAATGGATAAAAAGATATGGTACTTATATACAATGAACTTTACTCAGCTGTAAAAAACAATGAAACTGGGACATTTCTAGAGGCATGGATGGGCCTAGAGACTGTCATACAGCGTGAAGTGAGTCAGAAAGAGAAAAACAAATATCTTATATTAAGACATACATGCAGAATATAGAAAAAATGGTACAAATCAATTGGTTTACAAGGCAGAAATAGAAACACAGATGTAGAGAACAAACATATGGACACCAAGTGGGGAAACCGGAGAGGGTTGGGGGGGAATGATTTGGGACTTTGGGATACCAACTATACATTCTAAATATATGCAGTTTATTGTATGTTAACTGTATCTTAATAAAAGTTCTTAACAAATAAATTAAGTTCATGATGTAATGTAGAAAAAGAAAAAGAAAAAAAAAAAAAAAAAGAAGAAGAAGAGCTACAATGTAGTCCACAGAGATCTGGGCCAGAAGCTAATCAAATTTGGCTCCATCCCTGTTGTGAGTTGGTGAGCACGTCTTTCAGGACTTTAATGAGCAGTAGTTCTCATCCTAATAACTGCCTCATCCTAGCAACCAACACAGTTAGCAGACATACACAGGAAGCTCTAGTGTTTTGCCTCCAATCCCATTTTGCTTATTTCTCTTTGTATTAAGTATAGGAAGCAGAAGTTTATCTTAGACCTAACTTGCTACAAGCAGAATGGCATTCTAGTGAAAATTACTGATCTCTTTTTGGAGAGAAAAAACTTCCTTTTTTCTTTATGACATGTATTTGTTCCATAGTATGCAGTATTGTTTCACCAACATATGCATTACATTAAGTAACATGATACATTAAACATATGAGATTGTGGAACTAAACTGTTAAAAATCTTTATGCATATGAGAGAGAATGTTACCTAGAAAAATACTCAGGAGTTTTTAAAAATATTTTTATTGTAACACTGATGTTTAAAATTTCAGTATTTTTGCAACAGGTAATGTTGGGATCATGTCCTAGCACATTTCATCCCAAAATTTACCATTAAAATGTTCTAAATCCCAAAACATTTGAAAGTCACTAACTAAAAGAAGTGGTTAACATTTTAGCCATTGTCATGTTCTGTACTAAACATTGATGCATTGGAGAAATCCATTAAAATGGTCCTTACAACATGAAATATAATACTTAATTGTACATACTTCATTCAAAAATTAATTGAAAAAATAATATATATGTATTCAAACAGATTTATTAGGATAGATAAGTGACTTTTTAATAGATGAGAAATAGTAACAATTTATCCTGAAAAATACATGCTTCTAAAACAACAAAGATAAAATTAATCTCACTTTTACTTATTTAACAAATATTAATTGTACAACTACTCTATATCAGGTACTCATCTAGATGCTAGTAATGCATGAAATTCCAGATCGCATAGAGTGACTAAGTGTAACAAGTATGTAAATAAATGAATAAACTTTGTATATATGATAAATATATAGAGTAAAGTAACAGAGTGTTTACTTTAAGAAGGAACTTTCTGATAAAGAAACAGTTGAGCTGTGGTCTGCTTATCAGATACTCTGCTTGGAAAAATCTATATTTTATGTATAGAAAGCAAGTGTCTGTGGAGCATAAAATAAATGTTAGTCACCCTGAAGTTACAAAATTGCAAGAAATATAGTCTCTTCTCTCTATAAACTTGCAATATAGTAACTGATACCTGACACTTACATGGGGGTATAATATCAGTAAATGAGCTTAAAAGTTCTTCACTTCACTTGGGCTCACTACTTTCTGGTCTTGTTGTGAAAATTTTCCATATTTCAATACTTTAAATCCTCCACTAACGTCATGAGATAGCACTTACTATTATATATGTGGAAGCTAAGACTAGAAGAGGAAGTTTTCTAATGTCACAAATATAATAGTGCACTAAATGAAAATTCAATTCAAATAATCTAATATACAGTCCGCTCTTAATTTCTATCATAAGAAATAAGTGATATGACATAAATGCAGTACTATAAAATCATAAAAAAAGATAGATTTCTGGTTGATGTTCTCTGAGAAGTTGTCAAGATGTATTTGCTCAAATGTGAGCACTTCACTCATTACCTCTCCACTTTGGAGATGCTCCCATGACAACTGTGACAACAATCACATTGACATCACATTAACAATACAAATGACAATAGTAGCTTCAGTCATAAAACAGACCCTGTGAATTCCACCCAGAGATTTCTCTTGGGACATTTGCAATATACCCACAAAAGGTTAATACTATAATTACAAAAATATATGGATAAAGATAAGAAAAAAGATTCTTGAATATTAAGCAACAATAACAGAACATTATGAATGAACAAATGACTTAGGAAAATACACTCATTCCGAAGAGTAATTAAGGAAATTGTAATTTAAAATGTAAAACATGTTCCAATAGCATCGACAAAGAAGAATTAAAGACAGAAGGATAATCTGAAGTCAGGGAGCCTGATTCCTCCAGCTCCTTTTTTCTTTCTCAAAATTGTTTTGTCTATTGAGGGTCTTTTGTGTTTCCATACAAATTGTATAATTTTTGCACTAATTCTGTGAAAAATGCCATTGGTAATTTAATAGGGATTGCATTAAACCTGTAGATTGCTTTGGGTAGTATAGTCATTTTCACAATATTTGTCCTTCCAATACAGGAGCATGGTATATCTCTCTTTCTGTTTATGTCATCTTTGATTTCTTTCACTGGTGTTTTATAGTTTTTGGAGTACAGCTCTTTATCCTCCTTAGATAGGTTTATTCCTAGGTATTTTATTCTTTTTGTTGCAGTGGTAAATGGGATTATTTCCTTAATTTCTCTTTCTGATCTTTCATTGTTAGTGTATAGGAATGCAAGAGATTTGGGAACCCTCTTGCACTGTTAGTGGGAATGTAAATTGATAAAGCCACTGTAGAGAACAGTATGGAAGTTCCTTAAAAAACTAAAAATAGAAATTCTATATCACCTAGCAATCCCACTACTGGCCATAAACCCTGAGAAAACAATTAAAAAAGACACATGTACCCCAATGTTTATTGCAGCACTATTTACAATAGCCAGGACATGGAAACAACCAAAATCTCCAATGATAGATGAATGGATAAAGAAGATGTGGTACATATATACAATGGAATATTACTCATCCATAAAAAGAAATGAAATTGGGTCAGTTGTAGAGACCCAATGGATATAGATGTGGATGGACATAGGGTCTGTCATACAGAGTGAAGTAAATCAGAAAGAGAAAAACAAATATCATGTATTAATGTATATATCTGGAATCTAGAAAAATGGTACAGAGAAGCCTATTTGCAAGGCAGACATAGTGAATGGATGTGGACATGGGGGATAAGGAGAGGGTGGATTGAATTGGGAGAGTAGGTTTGACATAAATACACTACCATTTGTAAAATAGATAGCGAGTGAAAAACTGATGTATAGCACAGGGAGCTCAGCTCGGTGCTCTGTGCTGGCCTAACTGGGTGGGGTAGTGGGGGACGGAGGTCCAAGAGAGAGGGAATGTGTGTGTGCATATGGCTGATTCACTTCGCTCTGCAGCCCAAACTAACACAACACTGTAAAGCAATTATGCTCCAATTAAAAAAAAAAAAAAAAAAAAAAAGACAGAAGGAGAGAGAGAGAGAAAGAGAAAGAAAGTGGAAGGGAGGAAGAGAGGGATTGGAGGGAGGAAGGGAGAAGGGGAAAGAGAGGGAGGGAGGGAGGAAAAGAAAGGAAGGATGAAAGGAAAGAAAGGAACCCTCAGCCCTTTAACTAGAGCACAATTTTGGAAAGCAGAAACTTTTATATTTTATAGAGGTAAGAACATCTGAATGATATAATCAAAGGCCTATATCAAAGTCCTTTAATAAAGCACTTTCATTTCTATGTATTTATATATGAAAAAACATATATAAGTGTTCAATTTTAATGAAATAATTTCAGAATATATGAATGGACTATCATGAAAACATTGAATATATAAATCTAATTATTGATACACATATATTTAAGATAAATGAATCTAAAATTGTATACAGACTTACCTTGTTTTCTCTAGTTGGAAATGTATTGTTTTTATTTGTCAGAATCAAATTCATTCATGTTCATTTAAAAATATAAAGAATCTCTGCCAATTGTTTAACTCTATTTAATATATAACTCTATAACACTATTATTTGATAAGGCACTGATGAAAGAAATTGAAGACAACACAAACACATGGAAAGATATACTGTTCTCATGGATTGGAAGAATTAATATTGTTAAAATGACCATTCTACCCAAAACAATCTACAGGTTCAATGCAATCCCTATCAAAATACCAATGGCATTTTCCATAGAATTAGGACAAACAATTCTAAAATTTGTAAGGAAACACAGAAGTTGCCAGATAGCCAAAACAATCTTGAAAAAAGAACAGAACTGTAGGTATAACACTGCCTAATTTCAAATTATACCACAAAGTTGCAGCCATCAAAATAGTATGGTACTGACATGAAAAAATTGGGATTGGATTTTTGCATCCAAGATAGATTTATGGCAGTTCATTCAAATTGTCATATATATTAACACTTCTTTACTTATTGCTACTTTTTGCTTATTTCTTAGTAGTGTTCCATAGGAGGAATATTTCAGTTTGTTTTATAATAAACTTGTTGCAGGGCATCTGTAGTGCTTTCCAATTTGGGGCTATTGCAAATAAAGTTTGTTATTTAGAGACTGTTAAATAAATGCAATCATGCCATGTATCCCCTTTGAGATTGACTCTTTTCACTAAGTATAGTGCATTTGGGATACATCCAAATTGTTACATGTATTAATAAGCATGTTTCTTTTTATTGCTGAGTAGTATTCCATGCTATGTATATATAAGTGTTATTTAACCATTCACCCATTGAAGGAGAGGGTTGTTTCCTGTTTTGGATCACTACAAATAATGCTACTCTGGACATTCCTTTGCAGGTTTTGGTGTGAACATAGGTTTTTATTTCTCTGGACTGAATGCCTCATAGTGCAATTACTGGATCGTCTGGTCACTTAGCACTACAAGTCACATGTAGAATTCACTTGTTAAGTTCTGGTTATATGAACACACTAAAATAATTCATATATACTTCTTCCTAGTGAAAATATATAAACAGAGATTATCTTTATTATTATTTTTTAGCTGCTTTATTTAAAAATAAAGTAGTTCATCAACAGGTTGTAAAGAATTTCTGATTATGTGTTCAGTACTGAATTGGAAAGAGTTGAAAATGCATAAGAACAACTTCCTATTCTATGATTGATAATAATTTGTTTGATAAAGCATGCTTATATTATAAAACAGCATAGATCCTCAAAAACCAACTGAGGTTCAGTGGAGAGGTGATTCAATGAGCTTTTGCAATACTCCAGAAAAAAGGTACTGAAAATGTGAGTCTGGAAACAATGTCTTCCAAAATATGATGTGCAATCCATTACTAGGTTTACAAATCTATCATTTTAAAACCAGTTTATTCAGAGTTCGAACCAATAATAAAATAGAAGAAAGAATCAGGAGAGAAGAGGAAAGTGTGTTATAGAGACTTGGGAAACTTAGTTAAACCTTTGTGCCTTATTTTTTTTCCTTCTTTACAAAAAGAAAGTATTGGCTAAAATAACATCCATCTGTGAATGTTATTAATGAAATCGGAGACAGAAATCTCTGTGTTAGAAAAATTGTGGACCTTTGAAATATAAGCAGAAACATTACCAATCTGCTTATAACACTGAAAAATATTTTTTGGTGATTGAAAACACTTCACTCTAACATTTTGATACAAAAAATTTTTCATTAACAAACATGTCTGAACAGTACCCTTCTCAAAGCTCATAAATGCCTCTGAAATACTCTCATATTAATGAGCTTTAATAAGACACTTAAATAATACCTAGATGACTACAGCATTACTTAGAAAAGAAACACATCTTTCAAAGTAATTAGAGTTCTTGAATGACACTGAAAGAGGGAGCTAGTTAAAGCATTTTCTCCAGCACTAGTTTTAACTGACATAGATATAATGCCAGTGATATTTTTATGCAATTGCAAGATCAAGAGTTTAATATATCTGGCAGTAAGGCAGGGATTTTCTTTTTTGGCAGTGTTGAATAAACCTCTCTAATCCTTTTCCTTTAGCTTTTCCATATTTCTAGGCTTAAGTTTAATAAAAGGCTAAAAAAATAAGATTCTGCTAGGCTTCTCAAAGTTCAAGCATAGAGAGAAAAAAGATGTTATCTTAGAGAGGTTGTGGCTGAGAATCATTAAGAAAACTAATGGCAAGATCATAGGGCTAAAGTTTACAATTCCCCTTGAGAATCCCAGAGGCACCCTTTCTCTTAGTAAACACTTTATCTACTTTCATCTTGCTTCCAAATCACCAAAACAGAGGCAGGAATCCAAGAGTGATTGGATGATTATTGTTTACAAAGTACTGCAAAATATTTCGTTGGATGTTCAATTTGTCCTGCATATGGTGCTTGTTCATACATTTACAAGTCATCCTAAAGCCTTGCTATATAGAAATAAGATACTCTGATATAATGGACTTTGACAGCATGTTTCCTGAAGCATTTTAACATTTTGTAGTTTAAAATTGTGGTGGTCTATCTAGGCCATTTGGCGGAGGCTATGAAAAGCATAATATTTATGCTTTGAAATAAGCCAAATGATTTTAAATGAAACAATCCTTTTCACTTTATTTTAATTATAAATTAAAAACTACAGAGCTCAGGCAAGTCTGGAGTATGGATCTTTGTAACCATGGGAAATATCTGCTTTCCTTTAGTTTATTATATACTTTTCATTTTAACTCCTTGAATGAAATGCCTCATTCATAATTTATAGGTATTGATATACAGCATTCTCATTTTTATTATTTTCTATGGTTTTTATTAACACTTAGAACCAAGAATCATTTAACTGAATTTTTTTTTTATTTTGATATAGCTATTTCTCACCTTTATTCTTTTTTTCTAACCATATTTTTAGTTGGATATATATTGACAATGGGATGTAGCCTCTGATTTGTCTCCTTTTAAACATCCATTGAGTTTTTATTTTGTGGTCTAAAGTATAATTTTTTATTAATAAATAAGCCAAGGGAATTAAAGGGGCAAGTTGTGGAATACAATTCAATATATAAGTATATATTCTTTTGATTCTATTCTTTAAACGAATATAGAAAAAAAAACTTGATTAACCAAGTTGTCTGGAATCAAATAATATAATCAGCAATATGCTTATTTTTTATTTTAACAGCATTATTTTAATAATAAAATGGAAACAAACAACAAGAAATTATTAAAAAGATAAATGTAATTCCACATAATAGAACAATATGCAGCAATTAAAATTCATGGTGTAAAGAACATTACCATGAATGTTATTAAGTGAGAAAATCAGGTTATAAGAGTACACAAAGTATGTTTAAAAACAGTACATCCTGGTTTTCTTCACAATTTCCCAAAGTAGTCCAAATGTAGGCACATTAACTGAAGTTGTAATTTGAGAATGTATCCAATAGCAACAATGAAGAATACAGTGAGATATAATTTCATGAAATAAGATACGATTCTCCTTCGTTTTCTCTTCCTTCTTCTCCTCCACCTCATGCTTCTACTTTCTCATTAATGGAGAAAAGGAAAATGATTTGAACTCTGCAATGAAAAATAAGCAAGGAAGACATTAACACAAAGATCTTATTCTGAATCCACTGAAATTAGATTCATGGTAAGCAAGTTTAAGCAAGATTCTTAGGGAAAGTGTCAGCTTTCCATTAGAGCAAAATTTGAAAAAGAATATGTAGAATAGATGGTGAAGATATAAGGTATGTAGCTGAAAAGACCATAGATTTCAGAAGACATATGATAATGGTTTTAGGATTTGAGAAAGGATAGAAAAGGAGACAATAGTATATGTAAAATGACATACAAGGATTAACGTGAAGAATTTAAGATGTAACTGGGAGTGAGGGAGATTTCTGGAAACTCACATAACAAGATAAAATTTATTAAAATTTAATTATTATATGTTCAGGCAGGTTGTCGTGTCTGGGTCAATGTGTAGGGAGAGGTGGACATCTAGAGCTCTCTCTTTATCACAGTGACTTGGTACAAGTCAGCAAGAAATAGTCTTAGATCCCATGTGCTAGTAGTTCTTGCTGACTCCCAGTTGAAATAGGAGAGATCTTATTCCAGGTCTGTTTACACTGTCTTGATGGCTTGTGGAATTCTGGATAAGCTGGGTGTTACATCAATCGCACAGAACACATTTCATTTTAGTTAAGTTGGGCCTATATGTATGTATATCAGTGCATATGTGAAAATATATACAAATTTGCATTCTTTCTGTTCTGTTACATTCCAAAAGTGATGTATTCTGTTTTCTTTTCTAGAAATTCCTCAGTTTATTTCTTGTCTTTTCTTCCAGACGCTCTTTTTTTCTTTTAACCCTGTTGAATATACGTTTAATAAGAATTTGGTTGCAACTGCTGAAGCTGAATGGTCTGTAGACCTTGTACCTCATGAATATATGGAATTAAAATCTCAGAGAAATAATTTTTTTGCATTCCTACTTTTATAAGGTTTTCCCTATTGAAATACTTCTGTGCATTCCATCCTTAAAAGGGATAACTTGTCACCCTTTTTCTTTTTTTTGGTCCTCCATTATTGTGACTGAATCTATTGCTTGCATGTCTTAGTTAATTTCATGTGGGTATGGAAGTTAAATTTGGGGTTGGACATAATCGGAATCATTTTCTTATGTAATGTTTGGAAACACTCACAAATTCTTCACAAAGTGTCGATTTTTATTTTTTAAAGGGAATTTTCTCCTTTATGGACATAAAGTTTTCCCTGGAATTCATTCTTGCTTTGGGACATCAAGTTAGGAAATATTAGATTGACAAACACTATTCTGTAAATAAATATAAAAGGAAAAAGTTACACTTAAGCCAGACATTATAATTTTTCTTGTTAAAAATATAATTTATGCATCAATTCATCAATTATATATTGTGTTTATACTCTGTGTTAGACAGAGTTTTTAGTGTCTGGAATGTAACAGAAAATAAAGCTAATTAAAATTCTTGCTAAGTATGTAATTTATATCAAAATTAGGTGGAATGGATTAAAGGTAGAAAATAAAAAACTTAAAATAAATACAAAACAACTAAATTTAATGGTCTGTTAGAATGTAAGAAACATTATGGAATGATACAGTGCATTGAAGGAAATGAGAGTGGTAACAAAAAGTGGTTTGAAATTTTACAAAAGACTGTTGGGGCAGGACTCACTAATCAGGTGATGCACATGCAAATGCTGGTGAGAAAAGCAAAACGGGCCAAGGGAACAACCACTGCACAAGATCTAAGGTGGGGTATGAATGGTGTGTTTGAGGAATAACAGAGAAGTAATTGTTACAGAAGCTGCATCAGCAAGACAAAGAGAAGTGGAGTCAGAGACGTAATAGTGGTTGAATAATTTAGGGCATTTACAGGCTATTTTAAGGGTTTTCAATTTTTTTTCTGAATAACATGTGAGAAGATAGAATAATTTGAATAAAGAAATAACATAGTCTGACTCGTGTTAAAATCAATCACTGACTTCTGATTGTAGAATATTTGAGGCAAGGGTAGAAGCAGAAAGATAAATTTGGTGGCTACTGTACAAATTGATACCAGAAAGAAGAATGGCTTTGATGAAAGTTGTGCAGATGTAGATAATAGTCATATTATTATCTATTTTTAAAGTAAACCCAACATGAATTTTTAGCAGATTAGATATGATATAAGAGAAATAGAAGAGTCAAAGATAACTGAAACACTTTGTCTTGAGCTATTACAGGGAAAGAGTTGTCATCAGTTGGAGTGGAGAATACTGTATTGTGGTGTGTGTGTATTTAAATATCTGTAAGATATCTTAGTGGAGATATAAGTGGGCAGTTGGACATAAACATCTGGAGTTAAGGTGAGAGAACTGGCCTAGAGATATAACTTTGAGATTCCTGGCAAATATTTGATCATAAAGACATTTAACTGAATAAAATGAAGATCCACTGGATATGAACAGAAAAGAGAAGAAGACCAAGGACTGACTTCTAATGTGCACAATATCAAGAGGTTGGTTACAGGAAAAGGAATCAACACATATCCCTGACTAGTAAAGTAAGAGGAGAAAAGAATTACGTGATAACTTGGAATTCAACTGAAAGTTAATAAAGAAGGAGGGATTCACAATTACTTATGTACCCTTAAAGGTACATCCGGTAGAATGTAAGACTGATAGTGACAGAAAAACCAAATTAAGAGAGTGCATAGGATCCTTACAGTTAGGAGGTACAGGGTTCAGGACAGTGGAGAGGAAAGCATGAGGAGCTCTATTCAAGAGAGGCCAACATGCAGTTTCTTTGGAATTAGTCTCCAGGTGCCCAAATTTTCAGCCTAAAATAAATGCCTTCTAGGTAAGTTAGAGCTTTGGCTGCCTACTACCTCCATTTCCAGAGGTTCTGAAGTATTTTTTGATCTAGTTAGGCTCCATGTGTCTGCCTCCTAACTCTTGCGGTAGTGGATCCCTCATTTTCCTTCAACACTTATGAATAAGAATCATTGCTAAACAAAGGATTTCTCTGTAACAAATTCTAGAATTTTGTTATACCAATTTTAGAATTAGAACCACCAATTTTGTGTGCTAAAGAGTCAAATTGCTCCGTGCTAACCCCATTTCTGAAAACATAACACAGGACATGATATGATTTAGCAGAAATCATGACATTTCACCATTGTTATTAATAAATTTCCTAAAATTCTTTCTATTTCCCTTCAACAAATGTAACTTGACCTTTGTGGTGGCTCAAACTCTCTTGATTCTTCTTTTATAAATTAATACAACTGATTTGTGTGAGATAAAAGATAGCGCCTGGCACAGCACATTTCAGTGACTTTCCAGGCCCAAGACTTAGCAAATCAACTGCTGTAAATCATCATATTAACAATTTTTTTAAATTATATAATCATATCATTTAATTCAGAAACAACATTTGACAAAATTCCTCACTATTCATGATAAAAAAAAAACACTCAAGAAAATAAAAATAGAGGATAATATCAGTGATTTGATTTAAAATTCTATAAAAATTTACATGTGTCTGATATCATATCATACTTAATAGTGAGAACCTGGATACCTTCTTCCTAACTATTGCAAAAAAAGCAAGGATGTCCTTCTTCTCCACCACTCTTATTCAACATCGAACATGTATTGCAAGTTCTAGCTAGTGCAATATAACAAAAAATGAAGACAAATGAAAAAAAAAAAGGTTTTAAGGATAGAAAGGAAGAAATAAACTATAGATATTCACAGGTGGTATGAGGATGAGTCAAAAATTGTCCACAGTCTGGCTGTAGAATTTATTTTAATTAAATTTTAGAAAAGACAAATATATCATTTATTGGCATAATCTTCATGCTTTTCAATACACTTTGTTTATATTCCCTCATTAAAAAATGTTTTAGGCTGAACTGCAAGCCATGAATGCACCACTGTCTTCACTTTTTCATCAGAAGTGAATCTTTGTCCTCATAGGGCTGCTTTCAGGGGACCAAACAGGTGAAAGTCTGATGGAGTAAGATCAGGACTATAGGGAGGATGCTTTAACACCTTGAAATTAAGTTTTTCAGAGTGTCAACAGTGTGGGCAGAAGTGTGTGGACATGGATTGTCATACAAGATCAAAATGCACTTGGTTCAACAGTACCATTTCTTCAGATTCCATATATATGAGTTAGTGTATGGTATTTGTTTTTCTCTTTCTGGCTTACTTTGCTCTGTATGGCAGTCTCTAGGTCTATCCACCTCATTACATATAGCTCCATTTTGTTCCCTTTTATGACTGAGTAATATTCCATTGTATATATGTGCCACATTTTCTTTATCCATTCATCTGTTGATGGGTATTTAGTTTGCTTCCATGTCCTGCCTATTGTAAATAGTGCTGTAATGAACATTATGGTACATGTTTCTTTTTGGATTGTGGTTTTCTCTGGGTATATGCCCAGTAGTGGGATTACTGGATCATATGGTAGTTCTATTTTCAGTTTTTTAAGGAACCTCCAAACTGTTTCCCATAGTGGCTGTAACAACTTACATTCCCAATAACAGTGCAGGAGAGTTCCCTTTTCTCCACACCCTCTCCAACATTTATTGTTTTTAGATTTTGTGATGATGGCCAGTCTGACCAGTGTGAGGTGATACCTCATTGTGGCTTTGACTTGCATTTCTCTGATGATTAGTGATGTTGAACATCCTTTCATGTGTTTGTTGGCCATCTGTATTTCTTCTTTGGAGAATTGTCTATTAGAACACTTCCTAACACCATACATAAAAATAAACTCATAATGGATTAAATACATAAATGTAAGGCCAGACACTATAAAACTCCTAGAGGAAAACATAGGACACTCTTTGTAATAAATAACAGCAATATGATTTATTTATAATATGACATACATCAAAGCAAGATCCTTTTTGACCCACCTCCTACAATAATGTAAATAAAATCAAGAATAAACAAATGGGAACTAATGAAACTTAAAAGCTTTTGCACAGCAAAAGAAACCATAAACAAAATAAGAAGACTACCCTCAGAATGGGAGAAAATACTTGCCAACGAAGCAATGGACAAAGGATTAATCTCCAAAATATACAAGCAGCTCATGCAGCCTAATACCAAAAAAGCAAATAACCCAATCCACAAATGGGCAGATAACTTTTGACTCACAGTCTTATTATGGCCAATGTAGGGAAGTCCAAGGAATCATCATTAAGAACAACAAAAAACCATGGAACTAATATGCAGTTAAAGCAAGATTTTAGGATACAAAAGTAATATACTAAAGTCAGTTGCTTTTTCATCCACAATGGTTGAACAATTGGAATTTGAAATTAAAAGCCCAGCACCATTTACAGTAGTACCAAAAACAAAACAAAGAAATACTTAGATAAAAATCTATAAAAACATACATGTGAGAGGACAAAATATTAATGAAAAAAGTCAAAGAATATTTAAGTAAATGGATATTCTATAATCATGAATAAAATACCAAATATTAAGATGTTAATTATTTGATTTAAAGCCAACCCAATTAACTTGCAGCAAGTTATTTTATTCATATCAACACTGATTCTGAAGTTTGTTTGAAAAAGCAAGAGAACTTGAGCAGCTAACAATGAAAAAAAGAACAAAGCTTGATGACTGATACTGCCAAATTTAAAGACTTAAAGCAGTGTAGTGTTGGTGAAAGATTATACACATAGATCAATGGAACATAATATAGAACACAGAGATAGTCTACACTACACAAATATAGTCAATTGATCCTTGAACAAGGAATAATGCCAATTTAATGGAGAAAGGATGGTCTTTTCAACTAATAATGCTAGAACACTTGGATGTCCAAAAGCTAAAAAATGAACCTAGACACAGACCATACACCTTACAAAAATTAACTCAAATTGGATAATAGACCTAAACTGTAAAACTTCTTGACAACAACATAGAGTAGAATACATAACCTTGGATTTGATGAAGCATTTTTAAATACTAAAGTAAAAAGATGGTAAGATTAATGGTTAGTAGTTTTGTATGGTGATGGGGAGATGAATAGGTAAAGCATAGAGGATGTTTTAGGGTGGTGACTGTATTTTGTATTCTGGTGTAATTAAGCATTTGTCAAAACTCACAGAATATTACCACATAAAGTGTAAGCTTAATATATGTACAATTACACAATTCTGGAGGATCCTAGCATGGAAGGCAAAATGTGACCAAAATATCTAAATGTGTTAGAAATGCTTTAACTGACAACAATAAAGGGATTGGAGGAATAAGATGCAGATCTAAATAATGGTGGAAATAGGTGAAATATTTAAGACTAAAGCAAAAGGAATTTACATAAACATTATATCTAGCTCAAAGTTGTGTCCTGTTGGGGTTATGGGTTAAAAATTCTGAAACCATTCCACATGTACACTGGAATTAACAATAAAGCATATGTGTCAGATGATAGGAGCCATGTTTCTTACTGTTGATATAGAAGATTACAGATAAATAAGAGGTGGAGCCTAGAATAATCCATGTAATAATGGACTTTGAACATCAGTATGAACTTAAATTTTGTTTACTATCCATATAGATGGTTGTATATAGAAATATTTATGGATGTTTATATACACAGGTTATTATACATACATGTATTTTCTTGCTCTGTCAGCTGCTCTAAAAGCAACAATATTCCAGTAGCAATGAGCACAGATTGCATCCAGATACTAGTTTTTAATACCATTCTTCAATAAAAAGAACCAAGTTTGATTATTCTAGTACTAGGGAAGGAAATATACAAGGTAAGCCTGAAGTATCTTGTGGTTTGTAATTATAGAAGTGAGAAAGTACTCAACACATTCGCACACATACACACACACTGATAGGGTGTGTCAAAGGGACATAGGAGCTCCAAATGACAAAATAGAAAATTTTAACAACAAAATAAACAAATTAATATTGGATTATAACCCAATGTATAAAAAACATTAATGGTGTAAATAAATGATCAAATGGTTAAGTAAATGGAGACAAGATAAATCTCTCATGCAGAAAAATTCCAAATAATTTATAAACATACTATGCCCTTAGTATGTCGAGCATGGCTCCCGTCTCCTTAAAGTCTGACTTCACACAGTGATTTTCTTCCACAGATGTTCTATGTGGAAAGGAGTTATTAAAAAGTAAATTTATAGTGAAGTAAAATGACAATAACTTAACCAGGTGGTCAATGTTAAAATTAATAGTGATAGGTATATTAGTAGTATGTACTCTTGATAAGACATCACACAAATGACACCCCTGTGATCCTCCTCTCCAAAACCCATGGATTTTGTTAGGTCTAATCAGGGGGGAAATATAAGATACATCCTAATTAAAGAACATTCTGCAAAATACCTGAAGCAGTAATCCTTCAGTCAAGGTCATCTAAATAAAAGGTCATCTAAATAAAAATAAATCTGAGATATATCTAACCATTAGGAAACTAGGGAGACATAGCTAGCTATTCAATGTAATATGGCATCATAGGTGCATACTGAAACAGAAAGGACATTAGGGAAAGTCAAACAAAATCTGAATCATGTATGGACTTTTGTGGTAGACAGAATAATGGTTCCCCAAAATGTCCACACCCTAATCTCCAGAATCCATGAATATCTTATCTTACATGGAAACAGGAAATCTGCAAATGTGAGGTTAGGTTCTCAAATAAACACAAGGGCCATTGTAAAAGAGAGGCTGGAGGGCCAGAGTTAGAGAAGCTGTGGTGATGGAAATAGAGATGTGTGTTTATGTGTGTGAGAGAGAGCATGAGAGAGAGAGAGAGAGACAGAGAGAGAGAGAGAGATCTGGAGATGCTGTGTGTGTCTTGAAGGTGAAGGAAGATAGGAGACTGTGACTACAGAATGGAGCTGGCCTTTACAAACTGGAAAGGGAAAAAAAATGGATTCTCTTCTAGAGTCTCCAGAGGAACATTTGATTTTTGGATTCCTGACTTACAGAATCATAAGGCAATAAATTCATGTTACTTTAAGCTACTAAGTTTGTTGTTAGAGCAGCAATAGGAAAGTCATACAATTTTAATCATCAGGGAAATTGGAGGAATTTCTGCACTATCTTTGCAATAATTCCATTAATCTAAAACCATTCCAAAATAATTTCTTGAAAAACAATTAAATAACTGAGTTGTAGGAGATAGAATTAGCACCTGAAAATAGCAGCTTACAGGCAATCTCTGACATATTGTGACCCTTAGAATATGTTTGGCTCTGTATTACTTGTGCTCTCTGACTTTACTTACTTCACTTCTGCTGGGACCTTGGATCAGGAATTTTCTCCTTTTTCAACTCTAAAAATGAAATGCATTTATTCTTCATATATCCAAACTGTAATATTCTCTAAAATAATGTTTAAAAAATATAATTCAGAAAAATGTTGAAAATTTGGGAGGAGAGTACATTTTGCCAACTAGAATTTTTTTTAAATGATTGATGGTGAATTCACTTGATGAAATATTATGCAGCCCTTGTAAACATGGTAAATGACTAAAGGATGCTTCAGAAAAAGAAAAATATAAAAACAATAATAATGACATTCACATATAAGTATGAAATTATAATTTTTACTCAAAATATAAATGCTTTATAACCATTTTTAGAGTTAAGTGAAAACGCTGACAGTTTGATTTCCCAAAATCAAAGTTCTGTTTGTTTTGTCCCACTATTTTATTTATTTTATCTACTTCACCATTTTAACTATTTCAATTTATTTCATTTAATAAATAATGTTATTGTTTCCTTTAACTGGAAGCAATACTTTGAAACTTTGGGAAAAGATCAAGAGCCAGTGACTTTGACAAATTTGATTTTTCAACTTCTTTAATCTGCAATATTTATCACATGAGATTATGTATAAATGTTAGGAAACAACAAAGCCTTATCCACTGGTTTGATAGTCATTGTTATATTTTTTATGGTTTTATTTTACTTTATTGTATGTGTGTATTTATTTTGGAACTGTGGTGGAGGGGCAAAACAGTATAATGAAAAGAACAGTTTTTACTTCATCACTCCTGTCCTAGCCTTCTTTTCCATTAAGCCCATTGACAGACCTTCCATAGGTCAACTGTTAGCAGCATTTATCAAGCAGGACTCACTTTTATTCTGACAAAAGATTGGTTGTTCTATTTATGTTCCACTTTTCCCAATCCTATACATTTTAAAGGTCCACATGAAGTCTAAATGTTTCAAAAGACTTTGCTAACTACATCATTTCACAGTGTAAGCTAACAGCCTCTAGAATATATTTTCCCCACTAACTTGTTATTTTTTATTTACTACCAGAGACACTTCTGACACATATGGAAGCCAGGAGTAAATCACCATTTGCATGGCCCTTCCTTTTTTCCCCATCACTATAACTAATATGGTTTCTACTGGCTCAAAATGACAATTATCTCATTGCAATGTTTTTAGTGAATATTTTTAAATCTTTGATGAAATTTTTCCCAACAAATAAATTATAATATTAAAGCACATTCTATAAAACACACACAATTACAGATGCCTTGGTATAAAATGAAATCAAAGCATAGAGGACCTGGAAAAACTGCTTCTTCCTTTCCTTTATGTCTCCTTGAAGGAGCTATTTAATGCCCTTGGATTTCCTATCAACACAGTATAAGAGCATTAAACTAGAACATAGGAAAAGACTAATCCACTAAACTAATGGATCCCAATTACTTGATTGTATATACTATCAGTTAAAAAATGTCATTATCACTTGCAATGTATTTCTACTTATTTGTTTATAAATTATATTCATGTACTACTGTACTAGTGCATTTTATATTTTACATAAAAGCATTTGAATAAAAACATCCAATTTTTTAAAAATTGAATATAAATATAAATATAAATTCAATTTCTAATATTTTCTTCTAACACACTGATGAATTTCTTCACACATCATTTACCTGACTTACATGAGGCTTCAGAGACCATTAATCTATGTCAGTAATCCTCAACATCCTGCTTTAGAAGTAGATAAAATGTGATAACATTCACAGTGATAAGTACTGAAATAAGATAAATAAGAACACTGTAATGAAATGTCCATCAGCTAAACTAATTACATTTAAAGGATAGTTCTTATTCTGAAGTTGTTTAATTGCCTTTGATTAGCATACTAGATATCAATGTTTTATTTTCTGAATACCACTGATCATATAATATGTGGATATTGTTCCAATTTTTAAAGTTAATAAAAATCTGTTAACTACAGTCCTGGGAACTAAAGTTTTGCCAAAATTATTATCTATGTGCAAAATAAAGAGAATGATGTAGTCACATAAGTGAAGCTGATGAATTTTGCATTCAGATAATAATTGTATTTTTAGGGAATTCCCTGGGTGGTCTAGGTCTTAGGACTGGTCCTTTCACTGCCAAGGCCTGGGTTTAATCCCTGGTAGGGGAACTAGGATCCCACAAGCTACACAACATGACCAAAAAATTGAGTTTAAAAAAATAATAATTATATTTTTGTATTTCATTCTGACTATAATTTCAAGTGAAAGGATAGTGTCACAATTGTTCTACATGGTCATCAATGAGAAAAACGTTGAAAATGAGGCCTGTTTATGAAAGATTCCCCAGGTAACTGTTTACTGGCAATATTTTGTGGGTCTTTTTCCACCTGAGGTGGAAAAGGAAATTCTTTATAGAAAATTAAAAACAGAAAAAACAAACAAAAAAAAAAAAAAAACACTTTTCACTAACAAAGATATGTTTCTTTTGAGTACTTTCTTCAAGGACAGTAAATGTCACCAATACTGAGAATAGTCAATATACTGTCATCTTAAGTCAGGAGTAGTAGTAAAACTGAAATTCTAAACCCAGAAAATACATGCTACAGCAATGTTAACTGGGGATTAAATATTCACTTCGTTGGTTAAATTTTGTCTACTTTGGAAGAATCATAGAAAAAAGAAATGGAGAAATAAACATTATAAGGAATCAGCAAGAACCAAAGGAAGACATAACATGTTTTAATAGCCTAAAATAAATAAAAATAAAAAAACACTTACTAAGTATGTTTTAAATCTGACTCAGTATTTATTTTCATTTATTTCATTATTTAACTTATCTAACTTATTCCATTAAAGTATGTGGGTGATAAATGGTATTTAAGGTTGATTAATGAAAACAGTATTTAAAAGTTTATTTGATAGAAGTAGACATTATTTTTAGCATATATAGTAAATCTCTTTACTAAGAATAAAGGAGTAGATACACTTTTTTTTTTCATTAAACAAAAAGCTGTTTTCTCAAACTCAAGAGATACGTGTGCAAAAATATTTTATGAATATCTGATTGAAAGGGGCCCCATGTTTTAGCCCACTCACTACACAAAACTCCAATGTGAAAAATAAAGGCAGAGTCTACTCTTTGTAAGTGAGTAAATTGTGCAGAATCTTCTTCACACGTGGTGTCTTAAAAATGTGAGGGAAATTTCTTTGAACCATAGTGGTTCATTGAGAATCACTCAGCTAGGTCATGCAAGCAGAAATATGCTTTGCCTTGAAATATCAAGTTGTGCAAAAAATAATTTCAATATAAAACTGTTTTCCAATATTAATAGACACTGCTATTCTATATTTAATGCATTTAATTTTGAGGTAATGCTTAAGCATCATATATTTAATAGCAAAAAAAAGGAATAAAAAATGTTTAGACCAAATTTGTTTTCCATTGTGGAATCTACGTGTTTTGACACAGGAGGGGCTAGGGGAGAAGCAAAACAAATAATTGGGTTAGAGATGTGTCAACTGAAAAACAACACAAAACAATGCACAAAAAAAAAAGATGTGAGTTGAGTTTATTTGGTGTCTGAGGAGTATAATGCTGGAAACAGCCTCTTGAACAGCTCTGAGAAACCATTCCAAAGAGGCAAGGAGAGAGGTCTGTATATATGTGATGTTGGCAAAGGAGGCATTTGCAACCAAGTACACATCTGGGTAGAAAGTTGCTTCAAGGAACAGACATCTTAGTTGATGGTTTTAGTGCTTTTCTAAGTATGGGAAGATGCAAGAAATCGGGTTCATAAAATTTTCTCCTGAAAATATGTAACTATCTGAAGGCTTGTTCTGCCTGTTTTCCCAGAGCACAGAGTGCCTCATTCCTGATCTCAACCCTGAGCTCCTTTCAAGGAGATGTTAAAGGCCAGAGGCTGCAGTGGCTAATGACTCAATCCCCAAAGGGCTGGATGGAGAGGAACATTCTTTAATTGGCACTTGCTGAATAACATGTGAGTAGGGACAATCCAAGGAAATCCCCATGTGGAGATATTCTGGGAGAAGTTCCTCAAAGCCAAGGAGACATCTTTGGTCTCTTTGCTTAATAAAATGTCCTTGCATAGACAGAGATATGGGATTTCCTGTGCTTCTAATAAATACTCATATTAAATAAATTACAGGGCCTTAAATGTTCTATAAAATCCCAGGACAAAATTAGAAGTTTATACAAAAGCCTTTTTAAAACCATCATTTTGGTAAATGTTTCATGTTTTCAGCTTGTAGATAAGTATGATGAGATATACTGAAGAATTAAAAGTTATATCTTTAAGAAATTAAGGCATTATTTTCTATATGCATGATCAACCTCCCAACTATACAAAAATTAGTTATGAAAAATAGAAAAGAAGTGGTGCCGAGACCAGCTCGGCAACTCGAGGTGAGTGACGGGTGCCGCAAGCTTAAAGAAAACACAGACACAGATTTAAGAGAAAGATGGGACTGGGGGACTCAAGACCTCTAGGATCAAGAGCCTTGCTGATTGATCCCACGTTGCTTTTATTGAGTTCTTGGCATAGCCTAAGGGTCTAACACTTCCAGTTTAGTCCCACAAACAAGGCTATCTTTGAAATAAATAAACAAAGGCTTCACATGACTGGGGCAATGATCTTTGTTTCCTGGGTTCGATTTGAACAGGTGTGGATCTGAGCAGGGTGTGGATTTGAGCTGGGCGTGGAGAGCAAAGCAGCCCTGGGGGCAGGAGACCTCTCTCAGAAGGATTAAGGGTCTGTGCCCCACCCCTGTTGGCCCCTCTTAGACTGTGCCTGTCTTAGGTTGTTCCTCCCCTGAGGAATCTTACCTGTCTCTGGCTAACCAGCCATCCTCCAGGGCCAAACAGGGTGATATGAGGTGTGCAAGTGAGAAAGGGACTGCGCCCCTAGAGAGGGTCAATATTCTGTTTCCACAGTAGCCTATGCCCCCATAGTCTCCACACCCAGCACCCTTAGCTCCTCCACTGCTCAAGCAGGACATTCTGCATCCAGTCACTCAGCCCACATACTTTAATTACTTTTAGTAACATTTACAAGGTTTCAGAAAGACTTCTGAACGTCTTCCCACAAAGTGGCCTTAAAACAAATGTGAAATTATGTGGTTCAGAAAGGAGCTACCAGAATACCAGAAAGGTGAAATGGGAGGGCCATAGGGAAGTTTTCCTAGAGGAAGTGCAACTTAAAAAAATATACACAACCAAGGTCACTTTTCAAGGTGTACCTGTCTTGATCCCTGGTCAAACAAGATTTACAGCAACTTTGACCACACCGTGTTAGAAGACATGTTCCACAGCCTAATTGTGATCTGAATAGTTTCTTTCAGGCATCATATCATATACACTTTAAATACTCTCTGCCTTTTCAACACATCACAAAAGATTGGTCCTTCTTTTGTGATAGAAAAGTAATACTCCCAAGAACTTGAAATGGAAGAGATCAAAATTATGAGTCTGTTTTTAAAGAGACCATTTCTTTCCTGAAAAGCTGCCCAGCAGCAATAATGTTCTGTAAAGAAAAAGTGACATTGTCTTCTCCTTCTTCACCTGAACATTTTGTGAATTTGTGGAGGGTTCTTCTGTGAACTTTTGCAGGAAGTGTGTGTGTGTGTGTTTGAGATTCATTTTTATGGTTTGAAGTTGTAGAAATGATTGTATTACTAAAATACACAAACCAACATCCACTGAGTATGATTTAAAAATGCCATGATTTAATTTTAATTAAGTTATTCCAATTAAATGAGCAGGATTTTATTTAAAAAATAAATTATAAAGAGTATCTAATACACCCATCATGAAAAGTAAAATTACATAATACTGATTATAGACCTTTTTGAAATAGTTGCTTACAGATGCATAGCCAAAATGAATAAAAAAGAGGAGAGACAGTATACTTATATGAAATGAAAACAGAGATACACTTCATATGGAGAATGGATCAGAGTTAGTTCTTTAATGAAAGCAAATTTTTCTGTTTTCCAGTGGTCAATGTAGAAATAACACTAGGAAGACATTTTCAGAGATTTGGAAATAGAATACTGAATTTAAAACTATAAATATAAATGAGGCCTATAGAGGTAAAAAGGAAGCAAAAACAAACATTTTCCCTGGGCCATATAGTTATGTATCTTTAGAGTTGAGGCCGGTATTTTAAGCTCAGAAAAAGCAATCCAGGCTCCCTTGGAGTGTGATGTACTCTACTCAGCATTGCTAAGCCACTCGACATTGTTCTTTTCCACAGTTGTTTAGAGTATTCTTTGTCCTTTGAATTTCTGTATGAATTTTAGAATAAGATTATCAACTTCTGCTAATAAGCTATTGGGATTTTTATTAGAATTTCACTGAATTTATTTCATAGATCAATTTGGAAAGAATTGCTATCTTAACAATATTGAATCTTCTCATACATGAAAAGAGTACATCTCTACACTTATTTAGGTCTTCTTTGATTTCTCTTAGCATAGTTTTATAGTTTTCAGGTTTTAGAGCTTTCTTATTAGATGTCATATGTATCCTTATGTATTTTCTATTTTTGATGCAACTGCAATTTAATAACTTCTAGGAACTAAACAGGATTGATTGACAATGGAACTTACACTGTTTGGGTATATAAATAATAAAATAAAGAAAAAAGCTAGGAATTTGAGAAGGTCAATAAAGAAGCATGTAGCAAGAAAAGAGTGCACTTCGGAATAGTATCTGTGTGGCATGGGATAGATAGGTGCCAGGCTGAACAGCTGGAATTTGTCTTCTGTGCACAGATACTCCAAAATGAAGAGGAAGAGGAGCTAAGCCTTGCCCAGATAAAAGACCACATATTTTTCACTCTTGAGGTCAAGCACAGAAAGGCTCCTTGAAGGTCAAAAGGGAGTGATGCGGTACCACCCAGACGCGCGGCGGAGCGGCGACCCGGCGCCGGGGGCTCCGGCTCCTCCGGCGGGGCTCGGCATGAGGCTGGCGCGGCTGCTGCGCGGAGCCGCCTCGGCCGGCCCGAGCGCCGGGCTGCGCGCCGCCCGCCCCGGCGTCCGCCGCAGCCTCACCTCGGACTCGGGCTCCGGCCCGGCGCCCGAAGGCGGCGTCCCGGGCCAGGTGGACTTCTACGCGCGCTTCTCGCCGTCCCCGCTCTCCATGAAGCAGTTCCTGGACTTCGGATCTGTGAATGCTTGTGAAAAGACCTCATTTATGTTTCTGCGGCAAGAGTTGCCTGTGAGATTGGCAAATATAATGAAAGAAATGTCTTCTTCCAGATAATCTTCTCAGGACACCATCAGTTCAGTTGGTACAAAGCTGGTATATCCAGAGCCTTCAGGAGCTTCTTGAGTTTAAGGACAAAAGCGCTGAAGATGCTAAAACTATTTATGACTTTACAGATACTGTGATACGGATCAGGAACCGACACAATGACGTGATTCCCACCATGGCTCAGGGTGTGATTGAATACAAGGAGAGCTTTGGAGTGGATCCTGTCACCAGCCAGAATGTTCAGTACTTTTTGGATCGTTTCTACATGAGTCGCATTTCAATTAGAATGTTACTCAATCAGCACTCTTTATTATTTGGTGGAAAAGGCAAAGGAAGCCTGTCTCATCGAAAACACATTGGAAGCATAAATCCAAACTGCAATGTGGTTGAAGTTATTAAAGATGGCTATGAAAATGCTAGGCGTCTGTGTGATTTGTATTATATTAACTCTCCCGAACTAGAACTTGAAGAACTAAATGCAAAATCACCAGGACAGCCAATACAAGTGGTTTATGTACCATCCCATCTCTATCACATGGTGTTTGAACTTTTCAAGAATGCAATGAGAGCAACGATGGAGCATCATGCCGACAAAGGTGTTTACCCGCCTATCCAAGTCCATGTCACACTGGGTAATGAGGATTTGACTGTGAAGATGAGTGACCGAGGAGGTGGTGTTCCTCTGAGGAAAATTGACCGACTCTTCAACTACATGTACTCAACTGCACCCCGGCCTCGTGTCGAGACGTCCCGAGCAGTACCCCTGGCTGGTTTTGGTTACGGATTGCCAATATCACGCCTTTATGCACAATACTTCCAAGGAGACCTGAAGCTGTATTCCCTAGAGGGCTATGGGACAGATGCAGTTATCTACATTAAGGCTCTGTCAACGGAATCAATAGAAAGGCTCCCGGTGTATAACAAAGCTGCCTGGAAGCATTACAACACCAACCATGAGGCCGACGACTGGTGTGTCCCCAGCAGAGAACCAAAAGACATGACAACATTCCGCAGTGCCTAGACACTCTTGGGACCCTTGGAAAATCCAGATGTGGCTTTTTATTAAATTTGGAAGGGATGGTGTTCAGAACTACATTATACCAAATACTTCATGTGTCATTTTCATGGTTAAGTAGATAGAATAAGTGGAAAGTTAATTCCATTTATGCCTGTTATATCTCCTAAAGGGTGAAGTTGTATCTATTTTACACTCATTGTCAGTTAATTGAACATATTTTTAAACAACTGCAGTTTTGATCAACTTTCTCTTCACAGTAGCCTTCAGAAGTGTGGAAGTCTTTGGGTTTCTACAGGAAGCTGTATGGTTTGTTTGTTTGTTTTTTTAAATACTCTTACGTCTGCTAGAAACAGTTCCTTAATACTGATTAGCCAGTTAGCCATCTTTCTGTTTTAGAGGATTTCTGCCAGCCTTTGTTTAGTAATGACAGATGTAATAATATGATCTGTAGATTTACATGACTAACTACAATTAAAGCCGTAAACAGTTGGCCTGTAAGTGTAGAACCAGCCACCTTTCAGAAAAAAAAAAAAAAAAAAAAAAAAAAGGGAGTGATGCCAGTCTACCCACAGGCTTCTTCACTAGAATCCATCTTGGCTAAGAGATGAGAGCACACACATGGGTGGACTCTGAGATATACTAAATATGGACTCATAATTGGGCAAAGTAAGATTATTTGCCAGAGGAAATTTGGAAGAAATGCCCCATATGAGTGATTCAAACTACCATGAGGGTGCGACTCTCTCTCTGAGTCTTCCTGTGTTTCTGTCTACACGTACTCTTTCTTCTCCTAATAAATACTGTACTTGTTTCACTGCTTTCTGTCTTTGTGGGAATTCATTTCTGCAAAGCCAAAGGGCCAGGGACTTGTCGTTGGCCACTGCTCTAGTGGCTAGGATTCAGCACTCTCACTGCTGCGGACTAACTTCAATGTCTGGTTGGAACCGAAATCCTGCTTAAAGCCGCTGCAGGCTGAGGCCACCTGAGATCATCTGTACTTAGGTATAACAGTCCAACCAAGAAGATATTGTTGAAAACAAAAACACATTTTAAATTTATATTTTAATATAAATTTCAACAGGAATTATTCTCCTGTTGAAAATATGGGAAGATGTTTCCCTCCCCTTTATCAGAACATTTACCCTAGAGAACATGCAAATATAAGTACCTTCTCTGTCTCTTTAAAATGTATCTTTTCAAAAAAAATATTATCTTTTTTTTTTTTTTTTTTTTTTTTTTTTGCAATTTCAGAATCTTGGCATAGCTTCCTCAAGGCCCTGGGAACCATCTCTTTGAAAGGTAAATTTGTCCCTATCTCCCAGTTTCTGTGGGAAGCTCAGAGTCTAACTTTACTGTGTACCTTGCCTCAAGTTTTGCCTCAAGTTGTAAAATTTCCTCCAGTCACATATAAAGAGATGCTTCTTTTTCTCTCTTTCTGTTAACAAAAAAATCAATTAACTAACACAAATAACCACCTCAATTACTAGGATGAACTATGTGTGACAAAGGCTGAAATCAGTTCCTCTTACTGGAGGCCTCGTTATTGTTTACCTTGAGGACACACATGTAATCGGTTGTATTTTCTCACCTACATAAAAAGGTGATACTACTTTTTTTTGCAGCCTCTTAGAGGATGGCCTGTGATGTGCATCACATTCTGGTTTAATGCTTATTTAGTAATCTATTATTTTTCTCTACCACCTTTGTGGAAAGAATTTCTGGGTTGGGAGAGACTTTATAAATCTCCAGCAGTATCCAAAAGATAAGAAAATGCTGGAGAACTGCATTCCAATTGAATAACATATGTAAAGGTGTAAAGTGAGGAAAGAGCTTGACATGGATGAAAAACAGCAAAAGGAATCAGTGAAGTTGCTGGTGTGAGAGAATGGTAAGAAATGAAGTTGGAGAGAAAAGAGCTGTATTAAACTATATTATGTAAGAATATTATACTATAATAAGGAGTTTAAATATATTGTAATGTCAATGACTAGATGTTGAAATGGTTCAAATCTATCTAATTTGCTTCTGTAAGTGATCAAACCAGCTCTTATGAGTTAAGAATGGAAGGAGACCATTTAGCGTTACATGATCCTTGAAAAGAGATGTAATGACTTCAAGAATAGGAAGTACAAATTAAAAAAAAAAAAAAAAGGAGCCAAATATATTTTGTCATTAAAGCACAGAAAAACAAAGTTTTGGAAAGATGTAGAAAAAAGAACAAATCAAAATGATTCATAATTTTTTGATTGGTGCAACTAGGTACACATTGCTTAACAGAAATGGATAAAATTGGAGAGAGATTTGGCTGGAGTGGGAGGCAAGAATTATTTTAATTAACATTTTTTTACTCCCTTTGATAATAATATATCTATTTTAAATACTTGTTTTTTAATGATTTTATGGTCTTCCACATTATAAATATATGCTAATTCAAATAAGCAGCCCTCTGCAAAACTAAAAATAAAGTTACCATATGACCCAGCAATCCCACTTCTGGGCATATACCCTGAGAAAACCATAATTCAAAAAGACACATACACCCCAATGTTCACTGCAGCACTATTTACAATAGCCAGGACATGGAAGCAACCTAAATGTCCATCAACAGATGAGTGGGTAAAAAGATGTGGTACATATATACAATGGGATATTACTCAGCTGTAAAAAGCAATGAAACTGGGACATTTGTAGAGACATGGATGGACCTAAAGACTGTCATACAGCGTGAAGTGAGTCAGAAAGACAAAAACAAATATCATATATTAACACATATATGTGGAATATAGAAAAATCGTACAAATCAACTGGTTTGCAAGGCAGAAATAGAGACACAGACATAGAGAACAAACATATGGACACCAAGTGGGGAAAGTGGAGAGGGTTGGGGGGGAATGAATTGGGAGATTGGGATTGCCATATATATATTACTAATAAGAAAAACATACCAAATTTTACACTCTAAATATACGTAGTTTATTGTCTGTTATCTGTATCTCAATAAAAGTTCTTAAAAAACAAACAAAAAAACAAGTAAGCAGCCCTCTATTGTTGAATATTTGTTTCTCTATTCCACATAGCATTGTGATTAGCATTTTTATAATTAAATATGTATATGGACTAAACTTGGATTCTTTCCTAAGGATAAATTTGTGGAAATAGAATCTTTAGTTCTATGTAATGCTTCAAATGCATTAGTACTGCTGACTGTTGCCTCCCAAAAGACCACCAGGGAAAGTTGTTGATTAAGCAAAGCTAAGCATAGTAGTTCTTATTAAAATAAGAGGGAATATCAACTCAAGAGAGTGTTTCATGTGGGGAAAGTGAGGAGAGTATATTTATAGAGTTTGTGAACTTGAGTTGTGTGATATTAAAGTAAGAATTCCAATGTGTGAAATTGGTTGAGATTAGGTAGACTTAATGATATTTTGGCTTTGAATTGACGTACAATGTGTAGTAATGGTCTTGAAGTAAATCCTAAACAAGCTATTAGTCCTGAAAAGAAAACTGTCTTAGTTGGCTCACTGTCACATTTTCCAGAAGCAGATTTTTTGCTTGTCCTTAGCATTTTAAGATAATGTCATGGATATGGTCCAGCATTGTTCAATACAGGGACAGGTAATTATGTTGATTTCAGTCCTCAATTATACTGTTAAATTACTCTTAGTGAAGTTCACATCAACTAACATTTTTCTGTATTTACTCTGGAATTTTATTGCTGTCACTGATTATATTTTTAGGTGGATTTAGGGTATGATCATCTAAAAGATTTTTTATTGCTAATTATATGAAATCACATCTGATTTGTGATGTATGTCTTATTCTTAATATAAATTTGTATTTTTATAAAGTAACAGGTAAACAATAGCTGATCAGTAATTATTTGATAAATAGAATTATTAAAATATGCATATTCAAACCAATTATCGGTCTTTTAAAAAGAAATATCAAATGAGAGAAAGGTGTTTAAAATTAAGTACTCTAAGCTTCTGACAAACACATTAATTTATCTTATGAGTCACTTTTTCAATATTTCCACTACAGCATTTCAACTGCCAGCAGGGATTAGTGAGCAAAGATGGCTCTGGTATATTTCCAAAATGAGCTTGGTATTGAATCCTTCATTTAGGGAGCTATAGCAATGTTAGACAGATGATGACAGTCTCTTCCCAGTGGGAGGACTTGGGCTGCATATCTCGCTTATTATTCTTCTGCATAGTGACTAGACTATCAGAAATAGCTGTAGAAGATTAGCCAGTTTGGCCCATTTTACCCAGGCAGAGCTTTCATGGTAGGTATCAAAAGAAAGAAACCTAATACTCCAAGTCCTTCTCAAATGTAACCTAGAGGGGAAAAGCCCATTTTTGCATAGCAACAGTTGCAAGGAAATGTTTTAAAAAGTAGCAAGTATTTTGTATAAAGTAATACAATAGAATTAATTTTTTGTTGACAGGATTGACCTTTCTCACTAAAAAAGTCACTTCCTTAGGATCCAAAACAGTCACAAAAGAATAAAGTACACTCTTTAAAATTGGAGATAAATATACATATGTAATCTTTTTGATGCAAAAAGGCAAAATGTAAATTCTACTGACATCACTGTATTTTTTACCACAATGATTGTGGCAGAGTGTGATTTAATGATTGCATTTTCTGATTTTATTAACTTTTAATTGTAAATTGATATTTACTTAATATTTTACTTAAGCTTTTCATATGAGTTTGTAAATTATTTTTTATCAAGAACTATGGAATAATTTAGAATCCTAGACAAAAATAGAAAAAAAAACCAAAGAAGGGACAAATCACTGTCATATTGTCAGAAAGTAAATCTTGATATATTTGTTGAGGGTAGAGGACATAAAATTTATTTTTTCTTACAGTTTTATTGAGATATAATTGACATACAGCACTGTATAAGACTACAGTGTACAGCATAATGATGATTTACATACATCATGAAATAATTACAATTATTTCAATTAGTAAACATCCATCATCCCATATACATACAAAAACTAAGAAAAAGAAAAGTAATTTTTCTTTGTGATGATAACACTTAGAACTTACTCTTTTAACAATTTTCATACATAAGATACAATAATTAATTATATTAATTATATTGTACATTACATCCCTAGTGCTTATGCATCTTATAACTGCAAGATTTTACCTTTGACCACTTTCATCCAAATCCCTCTCCCTTCATGCCCCAGCCTCTGATAACCACAAATCTGATGTCTTTCTATGGGTTTGTTTATCTTTGAAGTATAATTCAGCTACACCTCTATGTTAGTCCCTGGAGTACAATATGGTGATTCAATATTTCTATACATTTCAAAATGATCACCGTCCATGAGTCTACTTACCATCTGTCACCCCACAATTATACCACATTACTATCGACTATATTCTCCACTGCATTTCATAACCATGACTCATTTATTTTGTAACAGGGATTTTCTACCTCTTAACTTCCCTAATTTTTTTCACATGTCTTCTCACCCCCTGCTTTCTAGCATTCACCTGTTTGTTCTCTATATCTATGACTTTTCTTCTGTTTTATTATGTGCATTTGTGTTGTTTTTTAGATTCCACATGAAGTGAAATTATGTGGTATTTGTCTCTCTCTGTCTGACTTATCTAAATGATATCTTCTAGGTCTATCCATATTGTAGCAAATGGCAAGATTTCATTCATTTTTATGGCTAAGTAATACTGCATTGAATACATATCCTGTACCTTCTTTATCCACTCACACTCTGGTGGACAATGTAGGTTTTTTCCATATTTTGGCTATGTAAACAATGCTTCAGTGAACATATGGGTGGACATATTTTTCAAGTTAGAGTTTTCATTTTCTTCAGACAAATATCTGGGAGTGGGATTTCTGGATAGTATGGGAGTTCAGATTTTAAGTTTTTGAGGACCGTTTTTACTGTTTTCAAGGTGACTGAAACAATTTACACTCCCATTGAGGTACATGAAGGTTTTCTTTACTTCATATTATTACCAACATTTGTAATCAGTAGATATTTTGATGATAGCCATTCTGACAGGTGGGAGGTAATATCTCCTTGAGCTTTAGATTTGCATTTCCCAAATGATTGGTGATATTGAACATCTTTACATGTGCCTATTGGCCATCTTCATGTCTTTGGTAAAGTGTCTATTAGGGTCCTCCCTCAATTTTTTAGTCAGATTTTTTTTATCTTGAGTTGTGTGAGTTCTTATTATATTTTGGATATTAACCCCTTATCTAATATGTCACTTTCAAATACCTTTTCCCATTCGGTAGGTGGCCTTTTCATTTTGGGGAGTTTCCATTACTGTATAAAAACATTTTACTTTCAGCAGAGAAAAGATGGCGGCTAAGTAGAGAGATGTGGAGTGCATCCCTCTCAACAGATGCATTGGGAATGCATGGAAGGACGCAGTAATTCCCACAGAGAACCAGCTGAACACCAGCAGATGGCCTCGGACACCAGAAAGGACTGTGGGGAGCCCAACATAGCCGGTAGGGAGGCATCTACAAAGGCTCAAAGAGGGTGAAGCAGCGGAGCTGTGGCAGACAGAAGGGAGTGAGAAACATACGAAGGGTCTGCAGCGCAGCTCAGCGTTCCCAGACTGAGACGTCGATCCGTGGCTGAACGGAGGGTCTGGGAGCGGGAGCATGGGAACCGGAGAGCTGGTTCAGGGTGAGAAACATTGTTGCCAGTAGGGTGACAGACTGAGAGGACAGGAGGGAGGAGATCCGCGGAGAGGAGTGCCTGTCCCTGAGAGCTGCCCGGCCATGATGGTGGCTGGAGGCTGCAGGCTCACGGGGGGGGGGGGGGGGAGCCGCATCTGTAGCCTCTCTCTCTCTTTCAGTGCCTTTGCAACAGGCAGTGGACAGACGCCCATGGGCCATCTAAGGTGCTCAGGGATAACAAGCACCCTCAGGCACTTGGGCGGGGCTAGACTAAAACCCCTTGCAACACCAGTAGCAGGGAGGCTGCCGAGAGAAAAAAAAAACAACAACAGCAACAAAAAAAAAAAACCCAAGAGAGGCCCAACTCTAAGACTTTCTGTTTACGCCTGAGCCACTGGCATCCCCCTGCAACAGGCATCTCCAAGCCTGACTGAAACAACAGAGCGCCACTGCTAACTCACTCCCAGGAGAAGGAGCCACTATTGTACCCTCTCCCTCCCCACACACTGACGCTTACACACGAACAATAAAGGAACCTCTGCTGGTCACAGAATAATGCAAAAAAACCCAAGGCAAGGAGAAGGACACTTACAGCTGAGACGCTAAGGAAACAGAAATAGTAGTATCAATACCTATTGAACTGGTCCATTCTGGGATCAGTTCTGGATTTTTTTTTCTTTCTCTCTCTCTCTCTCTCTCTTTTTTTTTTTTCTTTATTAAATACGATCTTAGCCCTAAGGGATCTACAAGTTTTATAACATTATTTTTTAATGATATTTTTCATTCTTTTTTTTTTCCTTTTCATATACTTCTATATCTAGCTAAGTTTTTGGTAGTACGGACAATATATCTCTCATACTTTCCTTTCATCCCTATCTTTTATACATTTCTATTCCTTTCTTTTTATTTGCATATTTCCAACCACATTATGCTCCTCTGTTCCCCTTTCTTCCAGCCTATTTAAGTTTATTTTATCTTAACATACTTATAAGCAATACTATCGGTCTGCTCAGACTCCTTGCTCTATTCTCCAGATGACGCACTGCCGTGGCAATTAATATTAGGCTTTTGTCTTTATCTTAGTTCTTAGTACAGTTGTCTAATTACATTCTGAGAATCTCCATTCTCTCTGGTGGTACTCCAGCTCTTTTCTATATTTGATCCTAGCTTACAAAATCTCCCTGGATTAATGATTGTACGTGTAAGGTGTTATTTGTTTGTTTGTGTGCTTTTGCTTTTCTCTCTGATTTGTTCTGTTTCAGTTGTCAATTGCTGTTGGGTTTCTCTTTGAATATTTGATAGCACACTGAGGTTCTGTCAGGTCTTTCTAGAGCCTTATGTCCTAACAGATTCAGTAATTGTGTGTCTTATACATGCATGTGTTTCCTAGACTTAATATTTGTTTAATCCAATATTGGACATTAGTCTGAAGGTTGGAAAGTCTTCTATAAACACCTCTAACACCAGGACAAGTAACCCCAAAAGTTTGGACAACCATGAGGAAACAAAGAAACACCATGCAGGCAAAGGAGCAGGAAAAAAACCCACAAGACCAAATAAATGAGGAGGAAATAGGAAAAATGCCTCAAAAAGAATTTAGAGTAATGATAGTAAAAATGATACAAAATCTCAATAATAAAATAGAGAAAGTACAAGAAACAGTTCATAAGAACTCAGAAAAACAAACAGCAATGGATAACAAAATAACTGAAATTAAAAATACTCTAGATGCTATGACCAGCAGAATGACTGAGGCAGAAGAACGAATAAGTGAGTTGGAAGATAGAATGGGGGAAATAAACACCACAGAGCAGGAAAAGGTAAAACAAATAAAAAGAATAGAAGACAGTCTCAGAGACCTCAGTGATAACATTAAGCATACCAACATTCGAATTATAGGCATCCCAGAAGAAGAAGAAAACAAGAAAGGGTCTGAGAAAATATTTGAAGAGGTTCTAGTGGAAAACTTCCCCAACATGGGAAAGGAAATAATTCACCAAGTCCAAGAAGCACAGAGAGTCCCATACAGAATAAACCCAAGGAGAAATACACCAAGACACATATTAATCAAACTAACAACAATTAAACACAAAAAGAAATATTAAAAATAGCAAGAGAAAAGCAACAAACAACATATAAGGGAAAACCCATCAGGATAACAGCTGACCTTTCTACAGAAACTCTGCAGGCCAGAAGGGAATGGCAGGATATCCTGAAAGTCCTGAAAGAGAGAAACCTACAGCCAAGAATTCTCTACCCAGCAAGAATCTCATTCAGATTTGAGGGAGAAATCAAAAGCTTTCCAGACAAGCAAAAGTTAAGAGAATTCAGCACCACCAAACCAGCCTTACAACAAGTGCTAAAGGAACTTCTCTAAGTCAGACACACAAGAAAAGGAAAACACCTACAAATACAAACCCAAAACAATTCAGAAAATGGTCATTGGAACACACATGTCAATAATCACTTTAAATGTAAATGGATTAAATGCTCCAACCAAAAGACACAGACTGGCTGAGTGGATACAAAAACAAGACCCTTCTATATGCTGCCTACAAGAAACCCACTTCAGACCAAGGGATACATATAGACTGAAAGGAAAGGGATGGAAAAACATATTCCATGCAAATGGAAGTCCAAAGAAAGCTGGAGTAGCAATACTCATATCAGACAAATTAGACTTGAAAGTAAAGACTATTAAAAGAGACAAGGAAGGACACTACATAATGATCAAGGGATCCATTCAAGAAGGGCATATCACAACGGTAAATATCTATGCTCCCAACAGAGGAGCACCTCAATACATAAGGCAAATGCTAACAGCTATAAAAGGGGACATCGACAGTAACACAATAATACTGGGAGACTTGAACACCCCACTTACATCAATGGACGTATCATCCAAACAGAAAATAAATAAGGACACACAAGCTTTAAATGACACATTAGACCATCTTGACTTAATCGATATTTATAGGACAGTCCATCCAAAAACGACAGAATACAATTTCTTCTGAAGTGCACACAGAACATTTTCCAGGATAGATCACATCTTGGGTCACAAATCAAACCTCGGCAAATTCAAGAAAATAGAAACCATATGAAGCATCTTCTCAGACCACAACGCCATGAGACTAGATATCAATTACAGGAAAAAAACTGCAAAAAATACAAACACATGGAGAATAAACAATTCACTCTTAAACAACCAAGGAATTGCTAAAGAAATCAAAGAGGAAATCAAAAAATATCTAGAAACAAATGACAACGAAAACACAGTGGCCCAAAACCCATGGGATGCAGCAAAAGCAGTTCTAAGAGGGAAGTTTATAGCAATACAGTCCTACCTTAAGAAACAAGAAAATGATCGAATAAACAACCTAACCTTACACCTAAAACAACTAGAGAAAGAAGAACAAAGAAACCCCAAAGAGAGCAGAAGGAAAGAAAGCATAAAGAACAGAGCAGAAATAAATGAAAAAGAAAAGAAGGAAACCATAACAAAAATAAATAAAACTAAAACCTGGTTCTTTGAGAAGATTAACAAAATTGATAAACCATTAACCAGACTCATCAAGAAAAACAGGGAGAAGATGCAAATTAACAGAATTAGAAATGAAAAAGGAGAGGTAACAACGGACACCTCAGAAATACAAAACATCATGAGAGACTACTACAAGCAACTATATGCCAATAAATCAGATAACCTGGAAGAAATGGGTACATTTTTAGAAAAATACAATCTTCTAAGACTGAACCAGGAAGAAATAGAAACCATGAATAGACCAATCACAAGTACAAAATTGTGGCAGTGATTAAAAATCTCCCAACACACAAAAGCCCAGGGCCAGATGGGTTCATGGGTGAATTCTATCAAACATTTCAAGAAGAGTTAAGACCTATCCTTCTCAAACTCTTCCAAAATATTGCAGAAGGCAGAACACTCCCAAATTCATTCTATGAGGCCACCATCACCCTGATACCAAAACCAGGAAAAGATGTCACAAAAAAAGAAAATTACAGACCAATATCACTGATGAATATAGATGCAAAAATCCTCAACAAAATACTAGCTAACAGACTCCAACAGCACATTAAAAAAATCATACCCCATGATCAAGTGGGGTTTATCCCTGGGATGCAAGGATTCTTCAATACACGCAAATCAATCAACATGATACATCATATCAACAAATTGAAGGATAAAAACCATATGATCATTTCAGTAGATGCAGAAAATCTTTTGATAAAGTTCAACATCCACTTATGATAAAAGCTCTCCAGAAAATGGGCATAGAAGGAAATTACCTCAACATAATAAAAGCCATATATGAGAAAGCAAAAGCCAACATCGTTCTCAATGGAGAAAAACTGGAAGAATTCCCTCTAAGAACAGGAACAAGACAAGAGTGTCCACTCTCACCACTATTATTCAACATAGTTTTGGAAGTTTTAGCCACAGCAATCAGAGAAGAAAAAGAAATAAAAGGAATCCAAATTGGAAAAGAAGAAGTAAAATTGTCACTCTTTGAAGATGACATAATATTATATATAGAAAACCTTAAAGACTCTACCAGAAAACTGCTAGCACTAATTGATGAGTTTCGTAAAGTAGCAAGATACAAAATCAATGCATAGAAATCTCTTGCATTCCTATACACTAACAATGGAAGAGCAGAAAGAGAAATTAAGGAAACTCTCCAATTCACCATTTCAACCAAAAGAATCAAATACCTAGGAATAAACTTGCCTAAGGAGGCAAAAGACCTGTATGCAGAAAACTTTAAGACATTGATGAAAGAAATCAAAGATGACACAAACAGATGGAGGGACATACCATGATCCTGGATTGGAAGAATCAACATAGTGAAAATGACTGTACTACCCAAAGCAATTTACAGATTCAATGCAATCCCGATCAAATTACCAATGGCATTTTTCACAGAACTAGAGCAAGAAATCTTACGATTTGTATGCAAATGCAAAAGACCCTGAATGGCCAAAGCAATCTTGAGAAGGAAAAATGGAGTTGGTGGAATCAGGCTTCCTGACTTCAAACTATACTACAAGGCCATAGTGATCAAGACAGTATGGTACTGGCACAAAAATAGAAGGGGCGGTCAATGGAATAGAATAGAGAACTCAGAGGTAAGCCCAAACACATATGGGCACCTTATCTTTGACAAAGGAGGCACAAGTATACAATGGAAAAAAGACAGCCTCTTCAATAAGTGGTGCTGGGAAAATTGGACAGCAACATGGAAAAGAATGAAATTAGAACACTTCCTAACACCATACACAAAAAGAAACTCCAAATGGATTAAAGACCTACATGTAAGTCCAGACAGTATAAAACTCCTAGAGGAAATCATAGGCAGAACGCTCTATGACATACATCAAAGCAAGATCCTTTTTGACCTACCTCCTAGAATCATGGAAATAAAATCAAGAATAAACACATGGGACCTCATGAAACTTAAAAGCTTTTGCACAGTGAAAGAAACCATAAGCATGACTAAAAGGCAACCCTCAGAACGGGAAAAAATAATTGCCTATGAAACAATGGACAAATGATCAACCTCCAAAATATACAAGCAGCACATGAAGCTTAATACCAAAAAAGCAAATAACCCATTCCACAAATGGGCAGAAGACCTAAATAGACATTTCTCCGAAGAAGACATACAGATGGCCAACACACACATGAAAAGATGCTCAACATCACTCATCATCAGAGAAATGCAAGTCAAAGCCACAATGAGGTATCACCTCACACCAATCAGAATGGCCATCATCACAAAATCTGGAAACAACAAATGTTGGAGAGGGTGTGGAGAAAAGGGAACTCTCCTGCACTGTTGGTGGGAATGTAAGTTGGTAGAGCCACTATGGAAAACTGTTTGGAGGTTCCTTAAAAAACTACAAATACAACTACCATATGATCCAGTAATCCCACTCCTGGGCATATACCCTATGAAAACCATAATCCCCCCCAAAAAAAACTTGTACCATAATGTTTATTGCAGCACTCTTTACAATAGCCAGGACATGGAAGCAACCTAAATGCCCATCAACAAATGAATGGATATAGAAGATGTGGCATATATACACAATGGAATATTACTCAGCTATAAAAAGGGATGAGATGGAGCTATATGTCATGAGGTGGATAGAACTACAATCTGTCATACAGAGTGAAGTAAGTCAGAAAAAGAAAGACAAATATTGTTTGCTAACTCACATATACGGAGTCTAAAAATGGTACTGATGAACTCAGTGACAAGAACAAGGATGCAGATACAGAGAATGGACTGGAGAACTCAAGGTATGGGAGGGGGCGGGGTGTGAATGGGAAACTGAGATGAAGCAAGAGAGTAGCACAGACATATATACTACCAAGTGTAAAACAGATAGTTAGTGGGAGGTTGTTTTATAACAAAGGGAGTCCAACTCGAGAATGGAAGATGCCTTAGAGGACTGGGGCGGGGAGGGTGGGGGGGACTTGAGGGGGGGGAGTCAAGGAAGGGAGGGAATACGGTGATATGTGTATAAAAACAGATGATTGAACTTGGTGTACCCCCAAAAAAATAAAAAAATAAAAAAACATTTTACCTTGATGTATTCCCATTTGTGTATTTTTGCTTTTGTTTCCCTTTTAGGATACAGATGCAAAATGGCATTGTGAAGAGTTATGTTATAGATGTTCTGCCAATGTTATCTTCTAAGAATCTTATGTTTCCAAAACTTAACATTGATGTTTTTAACCTAATGTAAGTTTACTTCTGCATATGTTGTGAGAAAGTTGTCTAGTTTGACTTAAATATAGCTATCCAGTTGGGAACAGCGACACTTATTGAAGAGGGTGTTTTTGCCCCCTTGTGCATTCTTGCCTCTTTCATCATAGACCAATTGACCACATAATTATGGGTTCATTTCTGGGCTCTGGTCTCTTCCATTGATCTATGTGTATTGTTTAGCTTTGACCCATTTGTGTTTTTCTTTTTTTTTTTTTTTTTGCAGTTTTCTTCTTGTAGTCAATTTCTTATCTCATAGCATTGAGGTCAGAAAAGATGCTTGATGTGTTTTCAATTTTCTTAAATTTACAGAGACTTGATTTTTGGCCTAACATGTGATCTATCCCAGAGAATGTTCTGTGTACACTTGAAAAGAATGTGAGTGTATTCCACTGCTTTTGGATAAAATGTTGTATATGTATCTATTAAGTTCACTTGATTTAATGTGTCACTTAAGGCCAGGTTTCATTATTGACTTTCTCTCTAGATATTCTGTCTATTGATGTTCATGGAGTGTTAACGTCCCCTACTATTACTGTGTTACTGTCAATTTCTCCTTTATGTCTGTTAGTTTTTGCTTTATGTATTTAAGTATTCTTATTTTGGGTACATATGTAATTACAATTGTTATTTCTTCTTCTGTGGATTGATTCCTCAATCAATATGTAATGTTTTTCTTTGTTTCTTGTTACAGACTTTGTTTTAAAGTTGATTTTGTCTGATATGAGCATTTCTACCTGGCTTTGTTATAATTTCCATTTGCACAGAATTACTTGTTCCATCCCCACACTTTTTGTCTGTGTGACCTTTAGGTCTGAATTTTGTCTCTTTTAGGCAGCATACAGATGAGTCTTGTTTTTGTATTCATTAAGTCAATGATTGGAGCATTTAGTCCATTTACATGTAAAGTAATTATTAATTGGTATGTACTTATTGCCATTTCTTAATTATTTTGAGGTTGATTTTTAATCATTTTTTTTTCTTTTCTTCTAATTCTTCCACGTGATTTTATGTTTTTAATATTATGTTGGAATCTTTTCTTTCTGTGTGTATCTATTTTGCTTCTATTATATATACATAAACTTATATATGATTATTTTTAGTTTCCCATCTCTTACGTTCAAATACATTTTAACAACGCTGCATTTTTATTCTCCCTCCCTATGTTTAATGTTTTTGACAACATAATTTACATCTTGTTGTTTTGTGTATCTCTTAACTGCTTATTGCCAATATAGATAATTTTTACAACTTTTGCCTTTTAACATTCTTACTAGTTTTACATGTGGTTGATTTACTGCCTTTACTGTATATTTACATTTACCAATGAGCTTTTCCTTCCATAAGTTTCATGTTTCTAGTTCTGGCCTTTTCTTTTTCACTTAAAGAAGTCCCTTTAACATTTCCTGTAATGCTAGTTTGGGAGTGATGAACACTTATCCTTTGCTTGTCAGTAAAACTTTTCATCTCTCCATCAAATCTGAATAAAAACTTCACCAGGTAAAGTATTCTTGGCTGTAGGGTTTTTTTACATTTTATCTCTTTAGATATATTGTGCATCTCCCTTCTGTCCTTCAGAGTTTCTGCTAAAAAGCCAACTGATGGCCTTATGGGAATTCACTTGTATGTAACAATGATTTTTCCCTTGCTGCTTTCAATATCCTCTCTTTATCTTTGTTTTTTTTTTTTTTTTTTTTTTGTCATTTTAATTACAATGTCTTAGTGTGGTCCCCTTGGGATTGATCCTGTTTGAGACTCTTTACTTCCTGGGCTTGGATGTCTGTTTCCTTTCCCAGGCTAAGGAAGTTTTTAGCTATTAAGGCTTCAAATATCTTATCTGCCTCCTTCTTTCTATTTATTCCTTTGAAGCTGCCATAATGTTAATAGTAGTATGCTTGACATTGCCCTAGAGGTCTCTTAAAATTTCTTCTTTTTTTTTTTTATTCTTTTTTCTTCTGTGTGTTCAGCATCAGTGATTTCCAGTACTCTGGCTTCCATCTTTTTGACTGATTCCTCTCTACAATTTAACCTGCTGTGGATTCCTTCCAGTGTATTTTTTCATTTTAGCTATTTTGTTCTTCATCTCTGTTTGATTTTCCACCTTTTTGTTTAAAATTTCTAATTTTTTACTCTGTTTATCAAATAGTCTCCTAAGTTCTTTGAACATCTTTACAATCATTACCTTGAGGTTTTTATCAGGTGTATCACCTACCTCCACTTCATTTAGCTCCTCTTCTGGAATTTTGTGTTGTTCCTTCCTTTAGAACATACTCCCCCATCACCTCTTTTTTTCTAATTTGCTCTATTTGTTTCTAGGTATTTGGTAGGTTGACTATATTCCTGACCTTAGAGGAGACATCATATATGTAGGAGACATCATGTATATCCCAGCAGTGCACTCTCCTCTGGTTCCCAGGGCTATGTGCTCTATTTGGGCTGTGTGCATACTTCTTTGTGGAAGGCAAACTACTGTGGGCAGTCTAGTGATGAGATTGGCCTGGGTCCAGTTGGTTGACAGGCTTTGCATTGTGTGGAGTCTGCTGATTGCTGTTGGGGGTGTCTGGGTCATGAGGCTGATAGCCCTGGAGACCTATGGAGTCCTGGACTAGTGAAGGACCACTGGTGCATTGGGCTGGGTTCTGGAATAGGTGTTTATGGAGCTGGAGTTCCTGAAATGGTGTCTACCTGCTGCTGAAAGGTGCTGGTTCCTGACATGGTTGGGTGTAGCTTCTGGTTGTCCCAAAGCTGCTGTTGGCCCACTGGTGAGTGGAGTTGATTTCCAGGATACCTGGCTGAGGAATCCAAGGTTACTTGGAGCTGGCATAGCCTGCTGGTGGGCAAGGCCAGAGTCCTGAATGTCCTGGGGCTGGTGCACTGGCTGGTTATTGGGGCCTGTCCTGATGCTAATGAGCTAGATGGACTATGCCAAAGTTGAACTTGCCCATACCAGCATCCTCTTGGTAGAATGTGCTCCCAAAAATTGCTGCTGAAATCATCTATCTCCCCAGCTTCCTCCTACCTCTCCAGGAGGTTCTCCAAGATCAGCAAGCAGGTATGACTCAGGTTTATTTCAAAATACTGCTTTTACTCTGGGTCTCAGATCATGTGAAAATTTGTGTGACCCTTTTAGGAATGGAGTCTGTTTCCCATAGCTCTCCAGCTTCCTCAAATGCAAGCCCTGCTGGCCTTCAAAGCCGGACATTCTGGGGACTTATCTTCCCAGTGCAGAAGCCCCAGGTTTAGGAGCCCAATGTGGGGCTCAGACTTCTCATTCCTTGGGGAAAATCTTTGCAATTGTGGTTATCCTGTCTTTATTTTACCACATCTCCATACCTCCTTCCTTGACTCCTTGTGGTTTCTTTGTTATATCTTTAGCTTTGGAAGGTCATTTCTGCTAGTCTTCAAGTTGTTTTCATCAGCAGTTGCCTTGTAAATAGTTGTGATTTTGATGTTCCCATGGGAGGAGGTGAGCTCAGGGTATACCTACTCTGCCATCTTGGCCTAATCATTAATATTTTTATGTATGCATATGGTATCACTTTATAATCAGAAACTCAAATCATGCTGAACATTGCTTTGAATTTCTCAACAACTTAAAATTTATATGTATTAGAAAAAAAGTTGAATGAGTTAAACTGTTTAATGAACCTGAAACTGGCAGATAAGATTAAAGAAAAGAACTTTAGAACAGGAAAGTATATTAAAGAGTATCTAACACAATTCATCAATCCTATTGACAAGAAATTGAAATGGGGAAAGTTAATGTGATTGCTCAGAGTTTCACTATTAGTTCACAGGACACATGGAATCACCAATAAGGCCCCTGACTCTCAGCTCCAGGCATCACTCCCTCACTCTGCCCCACAACAGGACATTTCCTACTTCACACATTTTTGGCTCCTCTCACAAAACAGAATTGTATATACATTTCTAAGCAGGATGTCCTGTTGTATTGCTAGTTCACCAATAAGTCTACCTCAAAAAAGTTTTGTTTCCTAGGAAGAAATAGTGGCAACTATGTTGATGTATAATTGTATAAGAAAAGAACTCTTTTTTCAAATAATTGGAGTTTGTGCTTCTTCAGTCTTCAAAAAAATATCAAGATAAAAAATGTTTTTGGTCCATTGTCCCAAACATCATACTAATATTTGGTGTAATCACAAATGATAGCCTTATGATTTATTTTGAACATATATTTCTGGTTTCTAAAATGCAATATATCTTGTATTTTGTTTAAAATAAATGATTGAATAGTTGAACAGATGAACAAAAATATATCTTAAAACTGTATCATTGGAGAGAAAAGATGGTGGCAAAGTAAAGGAACATGGAATGCATCCCTCTCCACAGATGCTTTGGGAATGCAACAAAAGATGCAATAATTCCCACAGAGAACCAACTGAACACTAGCAGATGACCTCAGACACCAGAAAGGACTACAAGGATCCTGACATAGCCAGTAGGGAGGCATCTACAACAGCTCAAAGAGGATGAAGCGGCTGTGCTTTGGCAGACTGGAGGGAGTGAGAAACACACAGAGGGTCCACACCACAGCTCAGTGTTCCCAGGCTGAGACATCTATTCACAACTGAACAGGGGTTCTGGGAGCAAGAGCATGGGAACAAGAGAATTGGTTCAGAGTGAGAAACATTGTTCCCAGTGGGGAGACAGACCAAGAGGACAGGAGAGAAGAGGTCCGCAGTAAGGAGTGCCTGCACTTGAGAACTGCTGGGCCATGGTGGCAGCTGGATGCTCCTGGCTCATAGGCGGGGGGTAGGAGCCATGGGCATAGCCTCTCTCTCTCTCAGCACTGGGAATGGGCAGAAGAAGGACCCCTGTGTATCAAGCTAAGGCACTCAGGCATAACAAAGGCCCTTAGTCCCTCAGGCAGGGCTGGCTTAGAGTGCCAGCAGCAGAGGGCAAAAAAGCCCAGAGAGAGGCCCAACTATGAGACATTCTGTTCACACCTGAGCCACCGGTGTCCCTCTGCAACAGGCATCTCCATGTCCGACTGAAATGACATGACCCAGACAGTGTGTCACTGCTCACTCGCACCCAGGGGAAGAAGCTGCTATTGTACTCTCTCCCTCCCCATACACCAGCACTTACAGACAAACAATAAGGGAAGCTCTGGTGGTCACAGAATAATACAAAAAAACAAAGGTGGGTAGAAGGACAATTACAGCTGAGACCCCAAGGAAACAGAAATATTAGTATTAATTCTATTGAACTGGTCCATTCTGGGGTTAGTTCTAGTTTTTTTTTTTTTTTTTTTCTTTATTAATTACAATCTTAGTCCTAGGGATCTACAAGTTTTATAACATATATTTATTCTATTTTTATTTTTAGCCTTTTTATGTACTTTTATCTCTAGATAAGTTTTTTGTAGTGCAAAATATATCTCTCTCCTACCTTCTTTTCATCTCTATCTTTTATACATTTCTATTTCTGTCTTTTTATTTTCATATTTCCAGTGACATTATGCTCTTCTGTTGCCCTGTCTCCTATCCTTTTTTAGTTTATTTCATCTTAACATACTTATAAGCAACATTATCAATCTGCTCAGCCTCCTTGCTTTATTTACCAGGAGACACACCACCTTGGTATTTTTTTATTAGGTTTGGGTCTTTATCTTAGTTCTTAGTATAATTGTCTAATTTCATTCTGAGAATCTCCAGTCTGTCTGGTAGTGCTCTAGCCTCTTTTTATGTTTGATCCTAGCTTTCAATATCTCCCTAGATTTGTGTTTGTGTGTGAGTGGTGTTATTATTTGTTTGTTTGTTTGTTTGTTTGTTTTTGATTTTGTGTCTATTTTGTTCTGTTTTGGTTTTGAATTTCTGTTGGTTTCTTCTTTGAATGTCTGATAGAATACTGGGGTTCTCCTGTCAGGTTTTCCTACTGCCTTATGTTCTACTGGATTCAGTACTTATGTGTCTCATACATGTCTGTGTTTCCTAGACTTAGTATTTGTTTAACCCAACACTGAGACATTAGTCTGGGGCTTGGGCAGTCTTCTTTAAACCCCTCTATTGCCAGGACAAGCAACCCCTGAAGTTTGGATTACCATGAAAAAACAAAGAAACACCATGCAGGCAAAGGAGCAGGAAAAAACCCTATAAGATCAAATAAATGAAGAGGAAATAGGAAAAATGCCTGAAAAAGAATTCAGAGTAATGATAGTAAAAATGATCCAAAATCTCAATAACAAAATAAAGAAAATAAAAGAAACAGTTAATAACAACTCAGGAGAACTAAAGAACAAGCAAACAGCAATGGAAAACAGAATAACTGAAATTAAAAATACTCTAGATGGTATAAACAGCAGAAAAACTGAGGGAGAAAAATGAATAAGTGAGCTGGAAGATAGAATGGGGGAAATAACTGCCACAGAGTAGGAAAAAGAAAAAAGAATAAAAAGAATAGAAGACAGTCTCAGAGACCTCACTGTTAACATTAAGCAGACCAACATTTGAATCATAAGCATCCAAGATGAAAAAGAAAAAAATAAAGGGTCTGAGAAAATATTTGAAGCAGTTAGATTGGAAAATTTTCCTAACATGGGAAAGCAAATAATTAACCAAGTCCAAGAAGCACAGAGAGTCCCATACAGAATAAACACAAGGAGAAAAAAAACGAGGCACATATTAATCAAACTAATCACAATAACACAAAGAAAAAATATTAAAAGCAGCAAGAGAAAAGCAACAAATGACATATAAGGGAAAACCCATAAGGATAAGAGCTGACCTTTCTACAGAAACTCTGCAGGCCAGAAGGGAATGGCAGGATATACAGAAAGTCCTGAAAGAGAAAAATCTACAGACAAGAATACTCTACCCAGCAAGTTTCCCATTTGGATTCAACAGAGAAATCAAAAGCTTTCCAGACAAGCAAAATTAAGAGAATTCAGCACCACCAAACCAGTCTTACAACAATTGCTAAAGAAACTTCTCTAAGTAGGAAACACAAGAGCAGGAAAAGACCTACAAAAACAAATCCAAAACAATTAAGAAAATGGTAATTGGAACACACATGTCAATAATCACCTTAAATGTAAATGGATTAAATGCTCCAACCAAAAGACACAGACTGGCTGAGTGGATACAAAAACAAGACCCTTCCATATGCTGCCTACAAGAAACCCACTTCAGACCAAGGGATACATATAGACTGAAAGTGAAGGGATGGAAAAAGATATTCCATGCAAATGGAAGTTAAAATAAAGCTGGAGTAGCAATACTCATATCAAACATATTAGACTTAGTAAAGACTCTTGCAAGAGACAAGGAAGGATACTCCATAATGATAAAGGGATCCACCCAAGAAGAAGGTATAACAGTTGTAAATATCTATGCACCCAACATAGGAGCACCTCAATACATAAGGCTAATGCTAACAACCATAAAAGGGGAAATCCAAAGTAATACAATAATAGTGGGAGATTTGAACACCCCACTACATCAATGGACAGATCATCCAAAGAGAAAATAAATAAAGACACACAAGCTTTAAATGACACATTAGTCCATCTTGACTTAATTGATATTTGTAGGATATTCCATCCAAAAATGACAGAACACACTTTCTTCTCAAGTGCACATGGAACATTTTCCAGGATAGATCACATCTTGGGTCACAAATCAAACCTCAGCAAATTCAAGAAAATTGAAATCATATCAAGCATCTTCTCAGACCACAACACCATGAGACTAGATTTCAATTACAGGGATAAAAAGTGCAAAAAATACAAACACATGGAGGCTAAACAATACACTATTAAACAACCAAGAAATCATTAAAGAAAACAGAGAGGAAATTAAAAAATACCTAGGAACAAATGGCAATGAAGACACAACAACCCAAATCTATGGGACACAGCAAAAGCAGTTCTAAGGGGGAAGTTTATAGCAATACAGTCCTACCTTAAGAAACAAGAAAAATATCAAATAAACAACCTAAACATACACCTAAGAAAACTAGAGAAAGAAGAACAAAGAAACCCCAAAGTGAGCAGAAAGAAAGAGAGTATAAAGATCAGATCAGAAATAAATGAAAAAGAAGGGAAGGAAACAATAGCAAAAATTAATGAAACTAAAAGCTGTTTCCTCAGGAGGATAAACAGCATTGATAAACCATTAACCAGACTCATCAGGAAAAAAACGGAGAAGATGCAAATCAACAGAATTAGAAATGAAAAGGGAGAAGTAAAAACAGACACCACAGAAATACAAAAGACAATGAGAGACTACTGCAAGCTACTGTATGCCAATAAATTGAATAACCTGGAAGAAATGGATAAATTCTAAGAAAAATACCATCTTCCAAGACTGAACCAGGAAAAAATAGAAACTATGAACAGACCAATCACAAGTATGGAAATTGAGACAGTGATTAAAAATCTCCCAACACACAAAAGCCCAGGGCCAGATAACTTCACGGGCAAATTCTATCAAACATTTTGAGAAGAGCTAACACCTCTGCTTCTCAAACTCTTCTAAAATATAGCAGAAGGCGGAACACTCCCAAACTCATTCTATGAGTCCACCATCACCCTGATACCAAAACCAGGCAAAGATGTCACAAAAAAAGAAAATTACAGACTAATATTACTGATGAATATAGATGCAAAAATCCTCAACAAAATACTAGCTAACAGAATCCGATAACATATTAAAAAAATCATACACCATAATCAAGTGGGGTTTATCCCTGGGATGCAAACATTCTTCACTATACCCAAATCAATGAACACGATAAAACATATCAAGAAATTGAAGTATAAAAACCATATGATCATCTCAAGAGATACAAAAAAAAAAAGCTTTTGACAAAATTCAACATCCATTTATGATAAAAGCTCTTCAGAAAGTGGGTATCAAAGGAAATTACCTCAACGTAATAAAAGCCATATATGAGAAACCAAAAGCCAACATCATTCTAAATGGTGAAAAACTGAAACAATTCCCTCTAAGAACAGCAACAAGACAAGGGTGTCCTCTGTTACCATTATTATTCAACATAGTTTTGGAAGTTTTAGCCAAAGCAATCAAAGAAGAAAATGAAATAAAAGGAATCCAAGTTGGAAAAGAAATAAAACTGTCAGTCTTTGCAGATGATATGATATTGTACATAGAAAATGCTAAAGTTTCTACCAGAAAACTGCTAGCACTAATTGATGAGTTTTGTAAAGTAGCAGGATACAAAATTAAAGCATAGAAATCTCTTGCATTCCTATACACTAACAAAGGAAGAGCAGAAAGAGAAATTAAGGAAACACTCCCATTTACCATTGCAACAAAAAGAATAAAATTCCTGGGAATAAACCTGCCTAAGGAGGCAAAAGACTTATATGCAGATAACTATAAGACACTGATGAAAGAAATCAAAGACAATACAAACAGATGGAGGGACATACCATGTTCCTGGATTGGAAGAATCAACATAGTGAAAAATGATTGTACTACCCAAAGCAATTTACAGATTCAACTCAATCCCTATCAGATTACCAATGGTATTGTTCACAGAACTAGAGCAAGAAATCTTACAACTTGTATGGAAGTGCAAAAGACCCTGCATAGCTAAAGCAATCTTGAGAAGGAAAAATGGAGTTGGTGGAATTAGGCTTCCTGACTTCAAGCTATACTACAAGGCCATAGTGATCAAGACAGTATGGTACTGACACAAAAATAGAAAGGAAGATCAATGGAACAAAATAGAGAACTCAGAGGTAAACCCAAACACATATGGGCACCTTATCTTTGAGAAAGGAGGCAAGCATATACAATGGAAAAAAGAGAACCTCTTCAATAAGTGGTTCTGGGATAATTGGACAGCAACATGGAAAAGAATGAAATTAGAACACCTAACACCATACACAAAAGTAAACTGAAAATTGATTAAAGACCTAAATATAAGACCAGACAGTATAAAACTCCTAGAAGAAAACATAGGCAGAACACTCTATGACATACATCAAAGCAAGATCCTTTTGGATCCACCTCCTAGAATCATGGAAATAAAATCAAGAATAAACAAATGGGACCTCATGAAACTTAAAAGCTTTTACACAGCAAAAGAAACCATAAACAAGACAAGAAGACAACCCTCAAAATGGGAGAAAATACTTGACAATGAAGCAATGGACAAAGGGTTAATCTCCAAAATATACAAACAGTTCATGCAGCTTAATGCCAAAAAAGCAGATAACCCAATTCACAAATGGGCGGAAGACCTTAATAGACATTTCTCCACAGAAGACATACAGATGACTAACACACACATGAAAAGATGCTCAACATCACTAATCATCAGAGAAATGCAAGTCAAAGCCACAGTGAGGTATCACCTCACACTGGTCAGACTGGCCATCATCACAAAATCTAGAAACAACAAATGTTGGAGAGGGTATGGAGAAAAGGGAACACTCCTGCACTTTTAGTGGGATCATAAGTTGGTACAGCCACTATGGAAAACAGTTTGGAGGTTCCTTAAAAAAGTAAAATTAGAACTACCATATGATCCAGTAATCCCACTATTGGGCATATACCCAAAGAAAACCACAATCCAAAAACAAACATGTACCATAATGTTCATTGCAGCACTATTTACAATAGCCAGGACATGGAAGCAACCTAAATGCACATCAACAAATGAATGGATACAGAAGATGTGGCATATATATACAATGGAATATTACTCAGCTATAAAAATAGATGAGATGGAGCTATATGTAATGAGGTGGATAGACGTAGAGTCTGTCATACAGAGTGAAGTAAGTCAGAAAGAGAAAGACAAATATTGTATGCTAACTCATACATATGGAATCAAAAAAAAATGGTACTGATGAACCCAGTGACTAGATAAGAATAAGGATGCAGATGCAGACAATGGACTAGAAGACATGAGGTTTGGGGGTCAGGGGGTGAAGGGGAACCTGGGATGAAGTGAGAGCATAACATAGACATGTATATATACTCCCAACTATAAAATAGATAGCCAGTGGGAAGTTGCTGTATAACAAAGGGAGATCAACTCGATGATGGATGATGCCTTAGAGGGCCAGGGCAGGGAGGGTGGGGGGGGTGTTGAGGAAGGGAAGAAATATGGGGATATGTGTATAAATACAGCTGCTTGACTTTGTTGTACCTCAAAAACTGGTACAAGGGTGTAAAGCAATTATATTCCAATAAAAAAAAAGAGAGAAAAAAATGTATCATTTTAATTTATTTAACTTAAACTCTTACTAATTTTTTTCTCTGCGTGTTGAATATATTTTTATTTGATTATACATATATATACACACAATTATTTATTTATTTATTTACTTATTTATTACAGTTGTTTCGTACTGAGTGATTTTAATTTTTTTCTTTAGGCTTACCTGTGATCATTAAAGTATATATAATTAAGCTGCATTTTATTTTGATTAAAAACTAAAAGTCATTAAAAGAAAAAGTAGCAACAATCATATCTAAGGGTAAAGAAATTTTGAGTGGATTTTGTCATTATTTCTTCACTATTTATCTTTTTAGAAGGTACACCTTCTAGTTAAGTCACTTTTTTATAAATGTGCCAGAATTTTGTCTTTTTATTTCAATTTTTTGCTTTTTTCAACTCAAAATGAAGAGGAAAATTAGAAAATTGCACTCAGCTAAAAATAACTCCATCCTCATTCTGCTTTTGTAAAATATGCTTGCTGTGGCAAAAAGGAAATACAAAAACAAAATAACCTAGCAATCAAATGTAACCACAGGATGTTTTGCTAAATATGGAATGTTCTGCACCTGCTCTTGTAAGTTTCTGTTTGCAAACTTCTGTGCTCTGTAAACCAAGTAAACATTCTACCAATTCTAACTGTAAACATGTGCACAGACCCCTATAAATGTAAAGCTCACCCTGAGCTTGGTGCCCAGAACTTTGGAGTGGTAGCTCATCTGGGGCTGCTGGCTTAATAAACCTGAGTTCTCCAACCCTTCGTGTGTGGTGCTTGGTTTCTTGACTGACTGATTTCTGCAACAAAACCATTTCCATCTTGGTTTTCTTTTTAAATTTGAGACATAATTAACATGTAACTTTGTGTAAGTTTAAGGTGTATAATGAGATTATTTGATACATTTAGATATTGCATTATTTTTACCACAGTATAACTGGTTAACAACTGAACCACATCACATAATTACAATTTCCTTTTTGTAGTAAGAATATTTAATATTTATTTTCTCACCAACTTTCAAGTATGCTACAGGTTATCATTAATTATAGTCACTATTCTGTTCATTAGCTCTCCAGAAATTATTCATTTTATAACTAGAAGTTTGGACACTTTGAGCAACATTTCCCCCATTTCTCTACCCCCAGTGCCTGGTAACCATCATTTCCTTTTATTTTTCTAGGAATTCCATTTTTTCCACTTTAAGTGATCATACAGTCTTTGTCCTTGTCTGAGTTATTTCAGTTAATATAATACCTTCAAGTTCTACTCATGTTGTTATAAATGGCAGTATTTCCTTCTTTCTCATGGCTGAATAATATTCTTCTATATTGGTTATTCTCAATAATGCTGCAAAGAACATTATATAAGGTACAGGTATTTCTCTAAGATTTTGATTTCATTTTCTTTGGATATATACCCAGAAGTGCAATTGCTGAATTATATGGTAGTTCTAGTTTCAGTTTTTGAGAATCCATATTTCTTTCCATAGTTTTTGTAACAATTTATATCTCTGCCAACATTGGACAAGGAATCTCTTTTCTCCATATTTTTACCAAAACTTATGTCTTTTTGATGATAGTCATTGTAACAGGTGTGAGGTGATAGCTCATTGTGATTTTAATTTGCATGATTAGTGATTGACGAACTTTCATTTATCTGTTGGTCATTACTACCTCTTTTTTGGAAAAATATCCAATCTGATCATCTCCCCATTTTAATCAGATTTGTTTTTGTTATTGAGTGTATGGGTTTCTTATATATTTTGAATAGTAAGCCCATGTCAGATAGATGGTTTGCAATTATTTTCCTCCATTCTGTAGGCTATCTGCTTCTTTTTTGCTATTCAGAAGCTATTTACTTTGAGGTAGCCACACAATTATTTTTCTCTTTTGTTTCCTGTGTTTTTGGTGACATAGTCAAAAAATTATTGACAAGACCAATGTTAAGTAGATTTTTCCATATGTTTTCTTCTAGGAGTATTATGCCAAGTCTTATCTTATGTCTTTAATCCATTTTGGGTTAATTTTTTGTCAGTGGTATCAGACAGGAATCCAATTTCCTTATTCTGTATGTGGCTATTAATTTTTCCCTACACAACACCATTTATTAAATAGACTGTTTTTTCTGCATTGGGTATTTGTGTTTATCTTATTAAATACTTGTTACCCTATATACCAGGGTTTATATCTGGGCTTTTGTTCTGTTGCTTTGGTTTATGTACATATTTTATGCTGTTTTAAAACAATACTGTTCTGATTACTATAATAATCAAATTTACATTTTTCTTTGTAATATAGTTTGAAATCACAAAGTGTGATGCCTCTGCCCTGTTTTTCTTTTAGGGTATTGCTTTGACTATGTAGGATCCTAAGTTATTCCCTATGAATTTTAGGATTTTTGTTTTTCACTTCAGTTAAAAATTCCACTGAGGTTGTAATTTGGATTGAATTGAATTTATAGATGACTTTGAGTAGTATGAAAAATTTAACATTATAAATTCTTCCAGTGCAAGAACAAGGGTTATCTTTCCACTTATTTGTGTCTTCCTCAATTACTTTTATTACAGTCATATTCTATAGCATAGAGAGCTCTTATCTCCTTAGTTAAATTTATTCTAAGTATTATATTTCTCTTAATGCTATTGTGAATGGATTTGCTTTAATTTTTCAGATATTTTATTGTAAATATGTGGAGATGCAACATATTTTGAGTATTGATTTTGTATTCTGTAACTTTACTAAATTTGGTGATTAGTTCTAATATGTTTTGGTAGAGTCTGTAGGGTTTTCTATATATAAGGTTATATCATTAGGAAAGAGAAAATTTCACTTATTTCTTTCTGATTTGGATAACTTTTATTTATTTTTATTGCCTAATCTCTCTTTCAAGGATTGCAAAAATATGTTGAATAAGAGAGTTGACAGTGGGCACCCTTTGTCTTTTTCCAGATCTTAGAGGAAAATTTTCAACGTTTAACATTGAGTATAATATTATCTGTGAGGTTGTCATATATGGCTTAGTATTTTGAGGTATGTTCCATTTTTTCTACATACAATTGACTGAGAAGTTTTATCATAAAATGATGTTGTATTTTGTCAAATACGTTTTCTGCATCTCTTGAGATGACCATATCATTTCACCTTTCATTCATATTATAAATGTATCACATTTACTGATTTACATATGTTGAAACATTTTTGCATGTCAAAGATAAATCCTACTTGGTCATGATGTATGTGCCAGTTGACCATTTTCCATAGGTCTTGATAGTACTGTATATTATCATTGTTTCTACTTTTGCCAATTTACAATAAAAATATAGTATTGTTTTATTTTGTTTATTTGATTAACAATTAATTTAAATATTGCATATGCTTTGGAGTTTTTCTTAAGATTAATTTCTTTAAGACATACATTTTCAAATTGAAGCTTACATAATTCTTTTCAATTTATTTTTAACTTACTTTTAAAATTCAATTTTAAACTGAGAGAAGTGTCTCTGTTAACATATGCAGTAAACAGTTTCCTCATATCATATCTTTCTTAATCTTTGAGAAAAGATTTGTTTTAACATAGAGATTAATATTTTACAGTCTGATTTGTTGTGACATCCTTCTAGTTTATGTCTCACACAAATATCAAGCCTGCCTATAATTGTTATTGTGTAAAGTATGGGGTTACTATCTAAGTCATCTTTCACAAAAATCAATATAGCTTTTAATATTGATTAAAAAATTTTCATTATATTCCATTTATGCATCAATCTGTCTGCCATAATAATATTTTTTTTAAATAGGGAGGGTGTGAAGGAGTAATGAGAGGGAGGGGATATGGAGATATATGTGTAAATACAGTTGATTCACTTTGTTGTACAGCAGAAACTGGCACAACAGTGTAAAGCAATTATACTCCAATAAAGAGCTAAAAAATAAAAAATACAGTAATTAAAAAAATTAATAAAAACAATTAAAATTAAAACAAATTTTGTGGAAGAATAGCAGAAAACCCTACAGACAGTTGAAATACCCTGATTAATAAAAACCAAGAATTTGAAAAAAAAATTATAATAGGGTGGCTTACATTGAAGCAATCAATCTTCTTTCAACACTTTCCAAGTTATCCCCATGTATAACTATTGTTAGGCTAATTCTATGAAGTTTATAATAAAAGATATAGGGATGGATGTTGTAAAATAAGTGTACATATTAATTTGTGAAGATTTGCTGTTCTACACACATTGAAAGACAGGGTGATTTTGTTTAGCTGTATAGTATTTCTGTATCTACATTCATAAGTAAACCAGTCTATATCTGTGTTGTATTTGTTTGACATTTACACTTGTATATCAGTCTTTAGTGTAAATACTGAATATATTTCAAAAATTACACATCTTTTCCCCTTAGCTTGGGAATTTAAAAAAAAATAGAAATTATCTGTTAATTCTATCTGTTAAGTTACTTGTGACTTTTACTTCATTGATGGATATTTAAGTGGTAGCAAATATAGAAAAAAGCAATAAAGTGCAATTATAAAATATGCCTGATTTCAAACTTGAAAGTCAGAGACAACTTGGCTTAATATGTTACCTAGGTAAACCTTTTGTAGCATTAGTTTATGTCTTATTTGGACATCATAATATTTCCTCACTCATGTGTGTAGTTCAGAGTCTTGAATGTCTAGTAGATGACAAAGTTTTCCTACTATTATTATCTAAAAATAATTTTATATAGTACTTGAATAGTAACAATTATAAAACTGGACTATAAAAAAATATGGTTTGTTCAGTACTAGTAAGTTAATTTATATAATAAATAACATCAATATACAAAAAAAAAGACAAAATTAGCATTACCTCAACAGGCAAAAAATTTCTTCTGGAAAAAATACAAGATTCATTTTTGTATATAAATTTAAACTCAATTGGGATTGCAAATATACTTTCTTTACATAATGAAGAATAACTATATTAAACAACACCCAAAATTATTCAAACCAACAGCTAAAATACAAAACTCTCAAGGGAAATTTTTATCCAATTAGCTGATTCCAAGACAACAATTTTTATTTACAGCAGCCATAACCAGAAAATATAATTGAAATTTAATCAACATTTAAACATATTATATACCTAGGGAAACATGAGCATAAACATACATAAAATGTAGAAAACTATTAAATTTTACTAAAGAAAGTAAAAAATTGAAAAAACATGACAAGACTATTTTCTCCAAATTAATTTAGAAATCAAAAGTTAATGAAGTTCTGAATAATCCTGATATACTCCCTGTCATTGACCTCTTGGCCTGGAAATTGCCACATTCACAGCTTTTCTAATGGGGCAATCTACAGGATACAAAAAGACCATTTGATAAAGAAGTGGAAACTGTTTAAAGACACTGTAGAGCAGAATAAAGAATCTCTTTTCTGCTGGTGGTTGGAAAAGAAAAAATGTGAAGAGTAACAGAGGGTTAAGCTGAACTCCTTTAATTTGGGGGCATTAAAGTTATACTTCAAATTACTACTGGTGAGGAACTCATAGTTAGTCAAATCCTGCTATGAAATTCAGACATATTTCAATAAAATTACTTGGATTTCTGTAGGATTCTTATCTTTCTAAATACTGTGTAAATCCTTTATACATATTCATTCTAATTTATGAGTCAGTCTCTACTCTTTACAAAGAAAACACCCTAAAAGTTCTGTGTACTTTTAGAAATGAGACATGAAATACATGGGGAAACTTGTCCTATTCAACACCACATTAAAAATATTTGTGTGCATGCGTGCATGTGTGTGTGTGTGTGTGCGAGAGAGAGAGAGAGATCAAGTTATCTATCTACATAGCTATCTATAAGAAATGTTGATGGCTTCCCATATCTTAACATCTTCCCCACAGAAAACATTGTGAAGAATTATTATAAAATAAAAAAATAAATAAAATAAAAGAGGCAGGTACAAACACAGAGAGAGACTGATTCCTTATAATATTATTTAAATCTTTTAGGACTTTTAAATCAACTCATAATTTTAAATCAATTAGAATAAAAATCTATTTTCATGGTAAATTTTATTGCATGCTTCAATAAAGAGTAAATTATCTTTTGATTATTAGGATTCTTGTAGGAATTTATCTTTCTAACAGAATTTAAAAGTCTATTTTTTCCTCACAGTTTTAGATATATCCTTTTATATTTTAGGGGGACTTTGTCTTGAGATAATTTGAAACAAAATGTAAAATCTGTAATATAAGGAAATCACATATACCTTTTACACAGATTCTCCAAATATGGCCCATTTGTTTTCTTGACATTTTGCTCCATTTTTCCTTTTTCATTCTCTCTCTATATAAATACACAGATAATATATGTTTGCATATACACATGTATATCTGTGTATATATGGTACATAATTTTTCATGATTATTTTTGTAAGTAATCTGGACACATTATGTCCCTTTACTCATAAATAATTTAATGTTTATATCCCAGGAATATAAAAAATTTCATAACCAGAATACAGTTTTCAAAATGAGGAAATGTAGCATAAATACAAGTTCATATTCAAATTTCTTGGGTTGTATCAGTAATATCTTTGATGGCCATTTTTCCACTTCTATGCCACATTACATGTAAGTATCATGTCTCTCTAGCCTGCTTTAATCTTGAGTAGTTCCTGAGCACTTACATTTTGTTTCTTCACCTTAAATTTTCCCATATTTTAATTGTAGTAAGATTTTTAAAATACATGTATGTAAAAGCAGATTTAATTTAAATAAATTTCCCCACTATGATTTAAATGATTACACATATGTAAAACAGAATGAATAGAATGAATTTTTGTAGGAGTAAGAATGTTTCCATCAAATAATTTCAGAAATGTGAGAAAATAATATGTATTGATTTTTTATGTGTATAAATTCTCTATTGATATTCACTTTTCCTGTAGATGAAAGTGCATACTTTTCTTTTAATTTTTAGGAAATTAAATAAGATTGATATTAAAATTTCAGAGTAATTGTCTTACTTGAGCTATTTTTAGAACATAGAGATTTCCCTATGTTCCCCTTAGAAATTACTCTGCCTGAGTAGGATGCCTATGAGTATGTTTATATATTTACACATTTTAAAACTATGGAAAGTTCAAGCAAGCAATTTTTGAGTGTCATGTATGCACAAAGAGTATAAAGGATGCAATGGTAGTGGGGGTGTTTTAATTAACTATGTTATTACCATGCTAAATAGAAACTGCTGCAGCCATTGTTTTCCATTTCTAGTGCAGAAATCTTTTGTCATTTGTCTTTCATATTTTCAACCCCATAGCCTGGGTCAGAGCCCTGCATATAGGAAATGTTCAACTCTTTACTTAATTTATACAAGTAATTCCTAACTTGATTGAAAAACTGCAGCTGAAGAAAAAAACATTTCAAAGTAAATAAAGAGTGTATATATAATGTATTCAAGAAAAAAAAAAAAGAGCATGCTACAAGTCACATGCCTTAAATTGCAAAATAATTGCCATCAATGTCAATTATTTGACCTAACCTTTTATCTTTAGAGACAATTAATATTACTCTGCAGAAACAAAGATTAAGCATATTGCAATAAATTCTAAGAAGCAGAAAGAAGAAATTTATATGAGCAGTATTTTTCCTCTCCATATTCTCACATAAGTGGGCCTTCTCTCATACCTGCCAGCCCCTAACACAGCCTATAAAAAACAGAAGAGAATTCAGTAGCTTTTATTTTTCTTATAAAAGGGCTATCTAATCTCAAAGGAGGATTCTGTAGGCATTTTCATATTTTTTAAACTAGTGAAGTCTTTTACAAGAATAAAAGAGAGAAGCAAAATGCTTTATTTTCCCTTTCAATATATTCAAAACCTTAAATGCTACCTAAGATTTTTGATGTAATGTTGCTCGATCCTACAAGACTTTAAATTTTCCCCCAACCCTGGGATGTTTCAACACTAGATATCCAAATTTGTGTGGCATACTGAAGTAGCATCTGAGATACATAGAAATTTAGGAGAGGGACTCAATCAACATATTGAAAATAATACCACTTAAAATCTACACTGCTGTTTTCTTTTGCCCTTTAGGAGATATAGTTATGGTGATAGCAGATTAACAATATATGGAGAAAAGATCGTATTGCTGGTAAAAGCATCCTTGTTGGAGAGATATAAAACTGGATCACTCATGGTTTCAGCTGGTATACTATAGTCAGACTTTCTCAATGTCTCTCTTTCCCTTGCTGGCCTAAAATAAAGAGACTGCTAGTTACTTCTCTAAAAAAATGAGTTTATTCAGGATCAACAATGAATTGCAATTTGATATCTGTAATGGTGAGCCAAATGCAAGTACCCTGCACAGTGGAAGAGTTGAGAGTTCAAAGTATATTTACTTTTCATTGACTGAATGCTGAGTCTCTCATTGGCTGAGCTCTTGCCAGGAAAGAAGAGAAAGTCTTTCCTCTTCTTTTGGGGCTCTGCTATTGTCATAGGGAATGAGCACTCCCCCTACTGACCTCCTGGCTATTTTAATTGAGGTTTATATTCATTAATTTTTACATTTACCCCTTTGGATGAAGCTATTTCTATCAAAGCATCACTAATCAAGAGTCAAGATTTTTGGTTTCAGCGGCTTTCCCCCTCAACGCAAGTGAGGACCTTTCCTGCATTTAATGTCCCACATCAGAAGGAAAGTGAACAGACTGAAAATCTATTGGTGTCACATTCAATTAACACAGAGTTAGGAAGGAGAACTCTTAGGCTATTTTTATCTAAAGTCAATATATAATCAAGATCATAAACATTGGAGATCATCTGAAGCATTATGTCATCATCAATATTTGGTGGACATGCTCCCATCAGGCCTGGTTTGAATGTCTTAAGAAAGCTGTATCATCAATTGCAATCAGCTCAATTCCTGGAAATCTTTCTTTGAGTTCATCAGATGATGTGCAAATCCATTCGGAATTTGGCGCTTTCTTAAGGTGTGTCATGTGAATCCAAGAGTCTATTTCCTTGAGTTCAGTGGCACAGGGGTTGGTTAGTAGTGCCTGATAGAAGAATTTCCAGTGAGGTTAAAGAGAGTTCTTCTGGAGGTGTCTTTGCCAACAGAAGAAATCTCTAGGGTTCAAGGTATGATGCTCAAGGTTTTCTTCTTCTGAGAACACACTGAAAAGTTTGCTCTACCAAAACATGGTTATTTTTAATAGAAACAATTACACTTTGTAATATTGGAGCATTTCTCTTTTTATTAATTGTGCATCAAAAGAGGAAGGAGGCTAGGACATTGATGTCCCATAACTATCTCAAAGGATCAGAGTTTATGAGTCCCAAGAGGGGTGGATCTGAAATTTAGAAAAAACAAAGAATGCTTTTGGCAAAGGAATTTGGAGAATCTGTACAAATTTTGCCAATTGAGTTTTTAAAAAGCCATTAGTGTGCTAGCCTAGACCAGAGAATTAATGGTAGTTAGTGCAATCAAAGTCTTGTAAAATTGCCAAACAGCACAGACTTTTTGAAGTACCTGACCAATAAAATGGATACCTTGGTTATTGTAAAGTTCTAGAGGAATTCCACTTGTGAAGATAATCCTCTCCAAAAAGATTTTACCTACAAAAAGAGGTAGTAACCTGTCTGCAAGGGAAGACATTAGCCCAGTGTGAAAATGTAAAGAACATGACTAAATATATTTATATCCATGAGACTGAGGATATACTTAAAATAAAATTGCCAAAATTCAAATGGTCTATTAGGTACTCCAAAACGTCTGGGAACAGTATGTACATCCTTCCCTGATTTGTACTTTAGACCAATGGGACAAGTGATGTAGGTACTTTTTACAACCTTGTTAATGTTTCTCCACCAATATTGATTCATGAATACTATTATTTTGTCAGTATACCAATGGTTTTATGCATGCATGGTGATTAAGAGCTGGAATTTTAGTCCCTCTGGTAGGACTGGGTTGTTGTTTGGTACAAAAAAAGAGCTTTCTCTTTTTATCAAACCCACAATTGTTGAGTACCCATCTTGCTTTCCCTTTTCTGAGGCCAATTGTTGGATTACTCTAGCCAATTTTTTCTAAGTTATCATTTGGGGGAATATCTCTTTGAACTATGACAGCAGTTTGGCTGCTGTTGGTTCCTTTAAGGTCAACATTTCTTGTGGAAATATCAGCAAGATGATTTCCTCTAGCTTCCAGAGAATCAAGTTTAAAATGCCCTGGAATTTAATAATAGTCAAAGAAGCAGGTAAAAGTATTGCATATGAACATGGAGATTATTTATAATTTTATTTCTGCTAGATGTATGAAGGCCATGTTGCTTCTACAACATTCCAAAATCATGAGCTACTCCTAAAGTGTATCTAGAACAGTATAAATATTGGCAGTTTTGCCCTTGGCTAAAGTGTAAGCCCATGTGAGAACATATAATTCCACTTGTTGGGCTGAAGTATCTGTCAGTAAAGATGCTGCCTCAAAAGGAATCAAGCATACCTAGCACAACATTTGCCACTGTCACCCTTTAAATAAGAAATATCCATGAATCATTAGAAGTCAGTGTTATCCAAGTGAATTTCTAGCAAATCATCAGAAGGAGTTAAAGAGGTGATCTATCAGCAATAAGCAGTTGTGAGGGACTGAGTCTCAACACGGGGGAAAGAGTAACAGGGTAAGATTAGTGTAATGTGAAAGAGTTATGTGAGGAGCAGTCAACAAAAGGACTTAATAGATATTGAGGTATTTGATTGAGAAGTGTTGTGTAAGATGAGAATTTAGGATGGTTTCCAATGAGTGAGGTACAAAAGTGATTAAAGGGGATTCCAGAACAATTTTCTTAGTGTCATTAACCAAAGGGGCAGTGGCAATAATTTCTCTAAGGCAAGGGGGTATCCGTGTGCCACAGGGTCTAGTTGCTGGTTATAATACAGTATGGGTCAATGCTGGTTTCCATGTTTTGGGGTGAGAAGCCCAAGGACATTCCTTTTCTTTCATATGCAAAAAGGAAAAAGAGAATCTTATAATTGGGACAACCAAGGGTAGGAGGGTTTATCAAGCTCTCCTTTAAGGTCTTAAAGGTTATGTCATTCAGTTCTTCCCTTAAAATTGGGTTGAGGTTGTTGTTCTTCAGTAAAACATACAGAGATTTTGGCCATTAGAGAGAAATTTGGAATCCATTTTCACCAGTAATCAACTATACCAAGAAAACCTTATAATTGATGCTAGTTTTGGATTTTGGGAAATTTTGAACACCATGAAGCCAACTTGGATCTAGGTGTAGTCCTTGTCCTAATATCAGATGTCCTAAATATCAAACATGGGTTGGGCAAACTGCAATTTTTCCTTGGCAACTTTATGTCCCTTCAAGTCATAAGAGGTTTAGCAAGTAGGTGCCCTCTTCTTGTGAGGAGGCTTGAGATGGAGAGCAAAGAAGCAAATCATTCACATATTGTAACAAAGTAGGATCTCTAGGGAATTTTAAGCTGTCAAAATCATCCTTTAGGATTTGTTAGAATTAAGAAAGACTCTCAGTAAAACCATGAGGCATCACTGTTCAGGTAATTGTTTTTCTTCCCAAGTGAAGACAAAAAGTTATTGGCTAGCTTGGTCAACTAGAATACTAAAGGATGCACTGCATATGTTAATTGCAGTAATGAATTTACTTATAGTGGAAATGGATTTAATAAGGTATTAGGGATGGGACAGCAGAATGTGAATGAATAAAAATATTATTTATTGCTCAGAGGTCCTGTACAAACCTCCACCCTCAGCCCTTAGGATTTCTCACTGGTAAAATTGGAGCATTATGAGACTAGAACAAGCAATAAAGTGTCCTTGAGCTTTGTAATCTGCTATTATGGGCTTTATATCTTGAAATGCTTCTTTACTTAAAGGGTATTGCTTAATTCTGGGAAGAGGTTTTGAGGGATCTATTTGAATCTTGATGGGAGGTAAGCTGTGAATTTTGACAACATCAGTTGGAGATTTTACCCCTAAGGAGCATTAGCTGATTCAGTAGGGACAAATGATCAGTTTTTCCAGAATCAGCTCTAGTATCATCAGAGATGAAACAAAGAAAAGATGTCAAGGGGTCATTTAATTCACCTAGTTGGCTGCTTTGATGACTATTGTCAAATTCTCAAATTATTTCACCCTTCTGGGAGAAAGAAATTCTGGCATGATATTTCTCTAAAAAGTCTTGGCCTACTAAATGGATAGGGGAAGAGGAAATAAGAAGAAAATGGTGTGTATCTCTCAAAGGGGCTAAACAAAAGGGATTATGTTAAGACAAAGGAAACTCTTGAGGTTGATTAGATATCATTTTTGAACTGTTTTAGAACTTTGAGAAAAGTGAAGTTTTACTCTGATGGGTGCAGTGATCACTGAGAGTGTGGCTCCATTGCCACACTCAGTGGGGAAAGTTTTACCCCCAACCTGGAGAAATGTTTATCCAGCCCAATTAAGAGGGGGGACTGGGAAGAGCCCCTGTAATTCCTTGAGAATTTGGAGGATGTTGGAAAGGTGCTGGTTAGAAAGCTAATGGAAACTGAAGCACTTAAATGTGTAGAAATCTCTTTTCCAATGTCCTGGATCTTTGCAATAACAGCAGGAACTGGGAGGAGAGGGAGTGGTGGCTTCCTTTAGAGGTCTTTATTTGCTGGGGTTGAAGAATAAGAATTTTGGCAGTCTTTCTTTTAGGTGACTCATCTAGAGTGTAACTAAATCTGCAGCTGATGTGGTTTTTCATCTATCCTGGTCCTTTTACTGGAATGGAAAAGTCCCAGTTCAGTCTACTAATAAACAATGTTAAAAGTTATCTGAGTGGAATCAACATCTGAAGATGGGAATTTTCTTTAAAAACAATCTGAAGTCAGTCATAATAGTTATGATCAATTTCATCAAATTTTTGTGTGCAAGCCTGAATTTTGTCCCAGGCTTTGGAATAGGCTTCAGAAAGGCCCTAGGAATTGCCCAGTGAAGTTACCTAGTTATTGCTCAAGCCTGATTATGTATTGTTAGCAAGCTAGTCTCTCTTCTAGAAACTTTTCAGGATGTTCCCAATTTTTAGTTTTCATCTAAATGGCAGACCTTGGTCTTCAAGAACATGCATATAAAATAGCTGATAAAAGTTGGAGAAATCAGGTTGATAAGTTTGAATGACTATATTAAATTCCTCATAAAAATGTGAGAATCTTCAGTTACTTTGGTACAATCTTTGCCTGTGGCTCGCAGTTCAACTTTAGTCCAAAGAATGTAAGAAATTAAGATTTTACCTCTGGATTCTCAGGAAGTTTTAAAGAGAGATTGTGATAGGGTCAGAAGAAAAGAGGGTGGGGAGAGTTTCAGGTGAAAAAGAAAAGTTCGGCCAGAGAATTAGTATGGGAGAACTGAGGGTGTAAAGGAGGTGTAGACTGTGAAGAAGAGGAGAAGGAGGATGGTACCAGAAGCAAGACCTAGGAGAAAGGAGCCAAAGAAGAGGAAGAAGATGGCACTAGAGGGAGAGCCTGAGATAAAGAGGCTGAGAAACAAGAGCATGAATCTTCAGAAACAATTTTATTTTTCTTTAATCACTTTCTTGCTTCAGTTAATCTTAGAATTACATTTTGCAGAGTCAATTTTAGACTCCTGATAACATTCGGAAGCCCCCAAATGCCAATCAAAATAGGTGTTCCATTCAATTTTGGAAGTTACAGGGCTAAGGTTTTCCTATTCAGTTTTAAGAAAAGTAAATTTAGGGATTTGAAAAGTTCCCCATAATGGCCATTGATATTCAAAATTACCTTTGGTCAGATTGGTCATTTAGTTAGAAGCATACATGGGGAAGGAGTGTGGTTTTTAAACATACAATTGGCCAGACTCCCTGTAGATGGGGTACCCTCAAAATATTTAAATACCTTGGATCCTACTTCTCAAAGTATTTTCTCTAAAGTGAAGGATAATTTTCAAACAGCTCAAAGAATCTGCAGGCCTAATAGTGTCCAGTTAAGGAAAAAGTCTAGTTTCAAAGAAGCCGGACTGAAGGCTGACCAGCAGAGCTGTAATGGGACAGCCTAGTGCTCAGGGAGTCCATCTTAACAGCACAGTTCCAACAGGACAGGTCCTATTCCAAAAGGAATCAGGACAAAGGCTGAACCTGCAGTGATCCAATCAAATGGCCCTTGTTCCTGAAGGAATGTGCCAAAGCCTAGCCAGTTCCAGTAGAAACAGCCTGGTTTCAAAAATCAGGTTGAAGTATTAAATGAGAACAAGCTCTTAACAAGAAAGGAGGAAGCCTTAAAATAGATTCCAAATAAAATCTGGAGAGCTTTAAAACACAAAGAAGATGGAAACTCAGATCCAGGAAAGACACTTAACACTCAAACCCCAGGGATGTCAAGAAAAGCAGTGAAAAGCAATGGATTCACTGTGGGTGCCACACCTGTTTGCTCACCAGCCTCAGAGTTGTTGGCAATCTTCTCTGCATCCCTGTACTGGCCACCAAAATGTTGAACTCAAGCAAATAGGCTGCTAATTATTTCTCCAGAAAAAAATGGATTTATTTGGGATCAACAAAGAATTACAATTCAGGGTCTGCAACCATGGTGAGCCACATAGAATTCCCTGCACAGCAAGGAGAGGAGAATCTTTTTAAAGAGGGTGAGAGGAAGTTGGGGGGCTATAGAAGTAAAATGTTCATCGGAGGCATTGAGAGATTGAAGTATGTTGGCTTTTTATTGACTGAGACCTTATAATCTCTCATCAGCTGAGCTCTTGTGGGCACAGAGGGGGGAGTCTTTCTCCTTCCTTTTTGGCTCTGATATTGTAGGACAGGAGAACTCCTTCTTCTGGCTTCCCAATTCTATTTTAATTGAGGTTTCTGTTTGTTAATTTTTGTACCCCATTACCCCATCCTCACCCCCAGGGTTAGCCAAACTTTGAATGGTAAAACATAGTCCTATCAGGTCTTTCCAGGACTTTTGACACCAGCTGTAAGGATTTAGGGTCCAGTTACAGAATTAGAGGGAATAGTCTACACAAGACTACCTTCATCTCTGAAGCCAACTGCAAGATTGGTGGTTTTCTACAACCACTCTCAGGTTAAGGTTCAATAATTAGAGAAAAGATTCACAAGATGTACTGAAAGCTGTTGTATTTGTGAATAAAGCTATTACAGGGGAAATTTTCCAATTAGGACCAGCCAAAGAAAGAGGCCCAAAGGGCAGAGTGTAGGAAGATTCCAAATATGAAGCTTCCAATGTCCTCAGAATGTGTTACCCACCCAACATTCACCTGTGGTAATCTGCATGGGGTATGTATGGCCTACTGGGCAAGTTCACCCAAACTTTGGAGTCCAGAATTTTATCGAGACATTCTTATGTTGGCCTGATTAATTTGTGTCCACATGGTTGAACTCAGTCTCTATGTCAGTTGATGTCTCTGACTTAAAGTCCCACTCTAAATCACCTGGTTAGTGTTTCTGGCATGGCCAGCCTGTAGCCTAAGACCATCAGGCATGGAGGTTCAGACTCTGAATTACTTCATTAACACAAACTATTAGTTGTGGTCAGAAAGGCCAACCATTGATTTAAAAAAAAAAAAAGAAAAAGAAAAGAGGAAGAAAAAAAAAAAAAAAGAGGAAGAAAAAAAAAAAAAGCACTCCTGTCACTCAGAAATTCCAAGGATTTAGAGGTTATCAACTAGGAGCCCAGTTAAAATACCAGACCTCTCTTTGGGCAAGGTCAAATGTTTTACTTCTCTCTGTCTTTTGCTTTCTCTCTGTCTCTGTGTCTGCCTCTCTCTCTGTTTTTCCTCCATATGGGTTCATACATGTTTCCATTAATATTCTATAAGTGAATCTGATCTTTCTTTATTTTATACAGTGGTGTCCAAAATGTGGCTGATGCTGCACCAGCACTTGGAAACTTTTTGGAAATGAAAATTCTTGAGCTTCACACAGATGTACTGAATCAGAAATTCTGAGAGAGGAATAGCAATCTGCTTTTAATAAGTCCTCCAGGTGATTCCCATTCATGCTTAAATTTACAATCCACTGTTCTAATCCTGAGATCCTTAGTGTCCATGGAGTAAGGAAAAAAATGGAAGAGCATTCAGGAGCCTTTCTGGGGAAGTAATATCACTGGAAAACTAAGCAATATTTGAATAGACAGATGGCTATTTGTTTGCTTCTTGAAACTTTAATCAAATTCTCCATCTTTGTGCCAAGGGAAATTCACATGACACTTCATTCATCTTCCATGTTTGTTTCCTATTTGACTCATTTTAAAAATAACTATTAATTTAGGTTAGTAAGTAGCCATCATGGAATTAGCAGAAATAGCTTTAGTAAAATAAAAATTTTGCCTTCATTTTCAATGTTAGATTTGTGGGTGTTTTTGTTCCCCTGACTGAAAATAAAGATAATTCTCTCATAAGTGGAGAATGTGTATCATATTCTGAAATGTGGAATAAGTTTTTTTTAATAGCTCAGCTATAAACCATTCAACATGGGGTCCATGATATGAAGGTGACAGTTTGTAACGTAGGTTTAATTAAACTGGGCAGTGCTATAATTAAAGGTTGGGAGTTATTAATGCATCACTCTGGCAAACATTTAATTTTTATCTTGTTGGTGAAACCCTTATTAAAACAGGATATTAGGCCAGCTAAATAGAATTTGCCACAGGAATAGTTTGGATTTTTAGATGTAATTCAGCACAATACACTGCAGTGATTGTTTTCCTTTTAACTAAAAAAGAGAACTTTTGGAACCTCAAGAAAATGAGTGCAGTTTGAGATGAGAGCAATTCCATTTAAAAAAAATCATAAATCAGGCAGTGAAACTAACTTTGAGAAGAATAATTGTAAATGCTCAGTGTTGGAAATCTATCTGTGGTCACCCCAAATCACCCCAGTATTTTGGGTTAGCAATATTGAGTCTGAAGTTTCAGGTTATATTAGTATCATTTTTACTATTTTAACAAGTCTTTTACTTATTTGATTTGCAACTACAAAAGGCAAAGGGGCAGATGCATCATTAACCTCTACACCTCTCAGAGCTAACATTAATGAAAAACATCATCTACATTTGTCTATCACAGGTTCCAGATGATTCTCTTAAATAGAGGTATTCTTCCCAGCCCATATTCCAATGCAGATTCAGTGATCCTTTCTCTAATTCTTAGAATCTAAATATAGAAAGCAGAAACTCTGAGCCCAAAATTCCTCAGAGAAAATTCTAGAGAACACCAGTTTCAGAGTTTAGTCTGTCATAATGCAAAACTTAAGTTAAATGAGGTTGGTAAATATTACATTTTATGTCCCATCTGCAAGATTCAAATTATGTGATAGCACATTAAAAATTATGAAGAATCTTATACTTAAGAAATAAAGAAAACTGTGTATTTCAACATGGGTTAAACTTAATTTACTGCAAGGCATGTTTCCCTCCCCTGAGCGTTATACTGTTCCACAGAGCATGTACTAGAAAACGCTGTCAAAAAGGAAAGAGGGCTGATTTAGCATTAATGAACCCCAAATCAATCCTGCTTCCCTTATTTGCTAACTGTATGAGCTTAGAGAAATTAATTAAATGCTTAAAGATTCAGTTTCTCATCTCTAAAATAAAATTGATAATTACCATAGAAGCTTGTTGTAAGGATTAAAATAATATGTAGATTCAGGAACTCAGCAAACATTTTTCCATTTAAAAAGTTTTATTGAGATATAATTGGCATACAATAAACAGCATATATTTAAAATGTACAACTTGATATTTTTTCTTATTTGTCATCTATTTTATACATATTAACATATATATGTCAACCCCAATCTCTCAATAGGAACTCAGTAAACTTTAAACTGCATTTGAAAAATTCATTTTAACTTCTTTGTCTCTTACTTACTCAGAAATTTGTCTTTAAACCTATCAGTTTCTTAGGTACTTTTTTTCTTATTTTGTCATTCTGTGTATTCTACTGGACATCGCCCAGTATGCAGAAGGTGATGGGGGATAGGAGGAGTGCCTAGGGTATATTAGAGTAGAGTGGGTCCACTTTGCTAAATATTTATCCCTTGGACATATTCAGGCAGAACTTGTTAGAATATTGTACGGAAAATACTGTACAAGGTTAATTAAGTTCAGGTTCCTTCTTATTCAAAGGTACTTTGACTTGAAAAATTACATTAGTGCTTGTAATGTAAATAAGACACTGACATTATCATCCAATGAATAAGTATTGACAAAGCATGGAGAGTGTATTCAGGTATAATGAAAGGGGGTACAAATTCATATTCATGTAAATTTATACTAGCTACTAACTGTTACTTTAAAGAAAGAGATATATATCTATAGATACATGATAGATAGATAGATGATAGATAGATAGATAGATAGATAGATAGATAAGGGGAAAAAGCAAAGTCTATATCAGACATGTTACATGAATTATTCTTTCAAGAGTTTATTCATGGAATAAGTATGGATTTAGTATGGATATTTGCAGAGATAGAATAGCAGAAAGAAGTTTATTGGTTTTTTTCTTTCATTTGTTTGTTTTGATAAGATGAGGGTTTTCTATGATCAGTTTAAAGGTGGAGGTGGGCAGGAAAGATTTAACAGTAAGATTTAAAGAGCATGCATGTCTGGAGAATGGGAGGTAATAATATAGACAGTCTACATTCATGTAGCTAACAGAATACAAAATTGGGAAAGCCCAAAATTCAAAGAGCTTCTTTTAGGAACCATGTTTTTTGCAGACATTATTCAGAATTTGTCTGTTAATCCGATACCAAATATGGTTCTAATTCAAAAGAAAGAAACTTCTTGGGGATTTTGATTGATAGTCACCTGTTCTTTCAGAATGAAATCCTGTGTTTGTGCTTGGTTCTTATATGAGTCATTTAAATTATTAATTAAGCTATGTGTCAGGTAAGAATTATTACATGAGCCTGTTTTAACAATTTAACCCTCTAGGTTAACACAAAACTGATACAACATCTTCGTTATTTTAGAATCATCCATCACCACCCACTATCCAGGGTCCTGTGAACAACATGTATCCCAGGTACTGGGATGCTCTTTCAATGCCTCCACTCAAAACAGAATCAGACTCTCTGGATTTAGATCATTTTTGTATGTGTGTGAACTCTCATACAATTGTTAAGCTTCATAAAATGTTAGATTTGCTGTCAAAGGCTGCATTTTTTATTGACTTCAATTAGATAGTAATGGTTTTACCCAAGACACAGTTTTTATCAGAAAATTTATCTTTCAGATACTGCAGAGAAATTCATGTATCTTTATACCCCAGTAGGTGACTGACAGTAAATGATTTTAGCACAAGACAGTCATATCTAGGATTTAACTGATTTTGCATAAGGAAGGATCTAAACATACCACCTAATGTTTTAAACTTTTAAACATGTTCAATGTTGAAAAGTGACTTTTGTTATTTATAGAGATCATAATGCAGATAAGAATCCCTGAATAAAGAGATTATACATTTTTAAGTTTGCTACTATGGGAAATAGTTTTTCATTTCTTGGCTTCTTCTCAAAAAAATTGTGATGTTGGCAGTATTTATCAACCTTATAAAAATCACATACTTTAAAAATCTAGAGCAGTATCTTACTTGAATAGTCCCTATTTAAATGCAAATTTTAGGTTCCTTCTGTCATAAAATGAATTTTTCAATAAAAAAAGTATGTATTTTTTAATGTTAATGGCCTGTTTATCCCACTCCATGACTTGGCATTAATGTCCAAGCACACGAGGTTTATCTTTGGGAGGGGATAAAAAAGATAGATGTACAGGGAAAAAATGCATAAATCTTCTTTGGTGAGGGAATTTACTAATAGAATAGTGAAAAGTTTTTAAAGAGTAATTTTGAAAATGGTATCTCTTAGGAAACCTAATTCTATTTTACAACAAACTATAAAATAAAATCTTCTTAGTGACTGCAGATTCCTATAAGGAAAAAGATTTGCAGTTCTATAAATCTTCTTATTACAGTGTAAAGAAATACAGCTGTATTTATTGAGTTAAAAATTGCAACTGTGTATTTCTTTTATTTTTCTAAATGACTAATATTTTTAAATGACTATTGAGTATTGAACATATAGTGAAGAAATATTTTTGAAGGCTCCTTATGCACAAAGCACCCTGACAGTCAGGCTGAGGGATGGTCAGTCCCTGTTTTGCTTTCTCTAGTTTCACTCAGCTGAGAACATGTGCCTCACATTTTCATATTCTTCAAATTTCTGCACTGATACTAACTGAGCAAGAAATCGGATTAGTGTCTCAATCTCCCTGTTTTAAATATGATATCAGAGCTATGATATTATATATAATAATATATATGCATAGTTACCTCTGACACAAAGTAACAAGTTATAAGGGCCTTAAAGTAAATAAAGACAACATGCCAGGCTTGGGAAAGGGGCAGGGAAAGGGAAAGGGAAAAAATGCTGTGGGCTTCAGGAAACTGAATCATTTAAACCTCGAAGGGGGTAAATATACATGTGAGGAAGTGGTGAAAAAGTTAACATTTCATTAGGAAAACTTAAATGAAAAGAAACAAAATTAAATTTTAAGAAGCTTTACTTTGTACAGTAATTTTAGAACAACATAAGATAATAAGATAAAGGAAAAGTTTATTTGGGGTTAATTCGCAGAGGACCTTGAATGACAATGAATTTAATTGTAATTTTGGGGGGAAACAAATGGAAAATGGTAAACAGTCATCTCTAAGAAAACAGTTTTAGACGTCAGAACTACATTATTTGCAAAAATTAGTAATTCATTTCTGATTGCATTATTTGTTGTATATTGGTCCTGTTCTCTAATTTTGATTACATTTATTAATATAAAAGGAGAAGAAGGCTGTTTCTATCACACTGTTAACCCCAAGGTAGAAAAGCAGCACATGCAGGTTGAGGCAAAGAAAATGATTTTGTGAATCAAAAGCAAGTATTATAGCTCTTTGTTCTTGTATTCCTTATCTTCCAATGACATCAACTTGATTCTTTCCTATAGAATGCTTCCTCCAGTTGCCTGGTGAGGTAAAACAGTAATGGCTATATTTCTCCACCTGGTATTTCCTGTGGATTAGTAGTTTAATTTAGTTCTTCTGTGGACCTTAGAAACAGATCTCTTTTCTTTTTTATCTGTCTCTCTCATCCTGTCATGGATTCTTCATGGCTTGCCTCATCTCATCATCAGAATAAATTAATAAAATATATAGTTCAATAGGTTGACATAAGAATGTGCAATGAGACCAGGAATCTGAGAGACGAGCTATATCAGGTCCTAAAACTGAAAAACTAACTTTATTTACAGATACATTTTTGTAAGTAATGTCTCTAGACAGAAATTCTGACTTCAAAATTTGAAGACAATTTGGAAATAGAATCTGTATGGCATGAGTTGTTTGTGGGGCTGGATGAGCCTTTCAGAGCAAGTTACATCACAGAAGAAGCTAAGGGTTCTAATATTTTCCCTTCATCCCCCATTCTCCTACCTTCTAGTCTCCACCCAGGAAATGCTCTGTTTTCTAGAGGCAGAAAAAAGACATCTGAAAATAGATATGACTTTATAGTCCTCTTGGACAAGCTTTACTGTAAAGTTGTTATTTAATTTGATTAAAGTTCATGACTTCACTTGTCTGCATTATGTCTAGCAGGCATATAAAATTTATTTTTAATAAATGTCACCTTTCTTTAGTTTCAATTGCTTCTGTGGGCACTTCTTTCTTAATTTTTATATATTTCTGTGCTCTTTTCATTGAGAAACTTGAGAGAGGTTAAGGGAGGTGGGCTTAGAGACAAGTGCACCAATATACTTCTCTATCTGTAAGTAGACTAGAGGCTTTTAAATAGTGCTTTGAGAACATTGCTGAGATACTTCAAAGGTTGCATTATTTCAGATTTAAAATAGAAGTAATGGTGATTGAAAAACTCTTTCCTTTGATGAAATTTTTCTTTTTCTAGAATTAACAATGCTTTTTAAACCAGAGTTGAAATCTTGAGGTAACATGAACAAAAGTTCAGGAATGTAGAGTATCAAATGGTTGTTGGAGGGGTTTTTCTTACCATTGATTCTGGTACAAGAAGGAAAGCTTTGATGTCTATGAAGAAGTGAGAATTTTACTGATAAAGATTCCTGTTAATGGCAGAAATAAGCAGAAAGATGTTGCTTAGATTCACTATTAATTGTCACTGGGGATTATTCCACTCACATAATTCAGAGATTTAAAGATGAAGTGCACCTTCAGATCTTAATCACAGCAATCCTGGAAACTAGAAAAGGAAAAAAAAAAAGAGGGGAGATACCTAAAACAGAAATTGTCTCTGAGAACCCTACAATGCCTGCAATGATTGTTAGGTTCTAATACAGCACATCAAGATAATGAGAAGCAACTTGCAGGCCATCATAACTAAAGGATTTCTGTTCAAGATATATAAAACTAATTTTGCTAGAATAAGAAAATGAAGGAAATCTGAAAATAGTAGGGCATCACTTAAAGAAAGTTGGTTATATCTTTAAACTGTAGGTATAGATCCTAACCATTTTTATGTTTATTTCTCCACCTCTACTGATAGAATAAAGAAGGGACTGAGGGAACATTAGATAATTCATTTAATTTATTTATGCATGGAAATTCATCCAGGGTATGACTATTTACAATGTTCTCTGCTTTTCCCCAAAGTATATATAGAGAAGGGTAGTTCTAATAATTATTTTCATGACCATTATTCTTATATAACCCATTCAGATATCTTGAACTACTTAATCTTAAATTTTATCCCATTTTTCTATTTTTCAAAAGTCTCCTGAGCTTCATTTTCTTCTAACCTTATTGATCTCTTGTACTGAGAATTATACCACTATTATTTTCATTGAAATTTACATTCACCAAACTACAAAGAATTTGCCCCTGCTTTCTTCATCTTATAACAAATTATATTATCTCATATGCTTCTTATCCACTAATCAGTGCCATTTAAGGCTAGAACATATTTCGGATTCAACACTGAGGGCTTGTGGAGAGAGATAATTTTAATTTCCACAATATCTGGAGCACTGCATTAGTGGAATTATCCAGGATTAAAAAAAGGATGGTTATATAATTCATTTTATCACACAATTGCTTAATTTTAATTTGATAATACTCTGTCTCATGCAGGGGAAAAGGTCAGTCTATACAGTGTTTAAAGATGAAAATGAAAATAAAAGAGAAAACAAAACAGCTCCAAAATTATCATACGCATTGAGTTAATGTGTTTCCTATTGAAGAAGACACTAAGTAAAATCGCTCAATGGCTCTATAAAGGGAAATAACAATCTGCTCAGCATCTTGTTCTGGCTTTCAAGGGGAAATTATCGTTAAAATAAAAGTAAAATTCCTCTCTCTTTACACAATGACATAAAATAATCAATATATTTTTAAAATTGTAATAAAAGATTTTTAAAAGACTTGAACTTGGTCTATAAAAACAAAATAGCAATATTTGGTTATCTGTGTTTTCCTAACTAGTACATTGTAAGGAAAGAAAATGCAATTATTGTTTCATTGCATTTTCCCATACCTGATTAAGAAAGAATTGCATTTTATATCTTAACTGAAAAACAAAATCAATTTCACATTGCAGAGTTCAAAGCAATAGAATATTAAAAGAGGAATATTATACAAGACATCTTTCATTAAATTATTATTAGGTCAATGTATACAGATTGGCAAGTGTAGGTCTTATGTTAGACTCTGTAAACAGGGCTCCATTATGCACTACTCATATGCTCCCTGGGTTTAGGCTACTTGCAGTGCTTCTGGGTTACAGCTGTCTCATTGATGGCTTATGTCATTCCCAAGGTCATAAATTTCTGGCTTCTGCTGGTGTGAATCAGCATGAGTGTGTCACTAGTGAGCAGTCCACACCATTTATCTGAAAAAGAAGCTAGAGAAGCAGCAAGAGAAAAAGGTCTTGAATACATGTCCAATGAAATTAGAATCTCCAAAGCTCTGGTTTTTCCAAGGCTACCTGCGGGAGCCAGGTAACATAAACTGAGGTACCAATGGAGAGCAGGAGAGAGGAAGAAGCCAACAGAAAAGCAGCTTGTCCTTGCTCTTGACTGTTACTAGAAGCAAGGGTTTTTTTGGAGATGTCTCACATGAACTGTCATTCAGCTGTTTTCTTAAGAATTGTACTCAACCTATAACAGATCTCCTTGTGTTTATTTTGCTTCTTCAGTCTCCTCAACCCTGAACCATTTACCTATTTCCCCCAGTCTGCCCTCTCTGGGATTGCATGTCTAAAAAAATGTATTAGTTTGAAAATGTGCTCTCTGATCTGCTTCCTGAAAAAAAAAAAAGAAAAACTATTTCTATTTTCTTGAACATCCTCTTGATGAGTTCAAGGTTTCTATGAAATGATTTATTATTTTATATTACTATATTACAATTTTATTAGTGATTTTGACACCTTTATTTATGTTGCCTCTGAGGAAGAAAGAAGAGCAAGTGTCATCTGTGAATGAGGAATTTTCTAAAGAATAATATTATGATTATTTCTACTTGAAAATATAAGTAAGTGGCATTCTGAAAAGGTTTGTTTTTAATGTAAAATGAAGCAGTGATAGCCTTGTACTGTTTGGCATTAACATTTCAGAGGAATATTTTAAAACCCAGTTATTGTTTAGGCTCTGATCTTTTAGGAAAAGCCATTGAGGCAAAAGCAATTAAGCTTCTAATTATTTTAATGATTTTAAGAAAATATAAGACAATCAACAATGTCTCAATTCTGATATAAAAACATGCAAGATGGAAGATAGTCATTAAGAAACTGCCCTTTGTAGACAGTGTTGACATAAAGTACCCCTCCAAATCATCTCCACAAATGGTATGAAATGACCTCACATTAGCAAAAATTTTATGCAATTACACACCTTCAGCATTACCTACACATAGAAAATGTCAAAACTACCAAAAAGCTATGAGGAAAAAGAAAGAGGAAAAAAATACAAGTGCCACGTACTGACATCCTCCTAACCACTCCCACCCTGTCACAGAGCTTAGGGGCAAAAGAAGAAAAACTGTGAGAGATAGTGTTGGGACACTACAGAAGAGGCCTGAAAGTGTGGTGAAACAACAACTAGAAAGATTAAATCTACCTCATCTATAAAAATCCTAAAAAGTATAAATAACAAGGAATATCAGACTATGAACTACATAGAAACAAATTCAAAGTATGCAATCTTTAAAGGGACAAACATCATAAAACATGTCAGACATCTGATGTAAAGGGACAGCTCTGTTTAATGAAGCAAGCTGATTTAAAAGGACAAGCACAATTTAAAGGGATAATCTGAATGCAGAAATTCTGGAAAAGAGAAAAATCCCAAAGGAGGAAAAGTTGTCCCTTGGTAATTAAATATTGAAGAAAGAAAAATAGGGAGATTTTGGGTACATAAGCTAAAAAACCATGATCCACACCACCAAACTGAAAAACAAGCAAATAAGCTTTGCTGAGGCACCAGGACTTTGGTGAAATGACAGAAAAGTTCATTCTTAAATGAAAAAGTGCATTGTTAAACACCTTAATATAAAAAAATGAACTAAATTAAGACCATAGAGAAGTACTGCAGATAATCTGGGAAAGTAAGTTAAAACAAGGGAAAAATAACAATGAAGCAAGAGAAAACTGTAATTTGTATTTCATACTGAATTGAATATATTCAAACAGATAATGTAGAATGTGAAAAATGACCTTGAAAGAGAATTTTTTAAACACCCAAAATATAGATAAAATTAACTATTAACTAACTAACTAACTAACTAACTAAATAAATAAATAAATAAATAACTTTTTGAATTCAGGAATAAAATGGATGAAAAAAGGCAAAATTTTCCCAGGATCAAAGAATTAGAAAGTTCCTAAGAGAATATATACTCAAATACATTTTTAATAATGAGCATCGAAGGCAATCAGCAGAATGAAAAATGACATGAAGGAAGAAAAAAGGATCAACAGAGAAAGTAGTGAAAATGCAAGGCAAAGACAGACTAATATCTGTATTATTGGCATCGTTTATGAAGAAAAAGAGAAAAATGGGTCAGAACTAATATTTAAATCAATATCCCAAGAAAACATACTAGAGATTGAAAAAGAACAGAATATACAAAATTGAAAGAGCTCACTGGTTTCTTGGAAAAATTACCAAGAATGATAAATTCTAAGACATATCATAGCGAAGCTATTAGCTTTCAAAGATTAAACTCCTCAAGAACTTGAACCAAGAAGACCAAATAGTTGACACTGGTAAAAAGTTAGACTAGCATGATTATTTTCAAAACATCAAAATGCACAAAAATGAAGCAGCATTTGTTTAAAAAAATAAAACAGGAAATGCGATCCCAAAATTTTTATATCCAGGTGAGTTGTTTTTAAATATCAAGGCTAGTTTTCAACATGCAGGAACTGAGAGAATTCTACATCCATCAGCCCCTCTTGAAGAGTACACTAAACCAGGAATCAGTAAACATTATATATGAAGGGCCAGATAGTATATAGTTTAGATTTTGTGAGTCTCTTTTAAAATTATTCAACCCTACCACTGTAATGCAAATGTTTGTAGGATGTTTGGGCTTGTCTAAAGTGCCTGTGGAGACATTTGGTCCATAATTCATCAAATAATACAAACATCTAACTTCATTACAATGTTATTTGTATACTTTTATTGTAATTCATGACAAATTCTGAATTTCACATTTATTCTTGCTTTTCTTTGTCATGAAATTCATCAGGCTTACTATTAAGTTGGCAAGCAATTACTCCCAAGTATGTATTGACTTAATTACTGGCTTTATATTCATTACATCCATTAACAATTGCAGTTATAGCAATTTTATTTTTACTGGTATTGTTATGAAGCTGGTGGCCACATTGCAGTGTGGTCACCAAGAACCTGAGTGAAAACTTGTTCAAACAATTTGCAAATTAAAGGATGATGCAACATCAGCTTTTGAAATTTGCTATGCCAGCCTTCTACTACACTATTTGTCCTGTGATCACCATTCAGAAGTGATGTATAACATTCTAAGTTTATTGTGAAAATCTTGGAGCTTTTTTTTTTGGGGGGGGTACACCAAGTTCAATCATCTGTTTTTATACACATATCCGTATCTTGGAGCTTTTAGTCTTCCACCTTACCACACCTTCCATAGACATACATCAGGCAATGCTGATTCTCCTCTCTTCACAGCACACATATATTTTACTCCTACCTTTGTTAAAGGAACAGAAATGATAACAAAAACCGTTGTAATGTACCATTGGCTTTTCTTTTTGTGAGCATGCTATTTCTGCCATATTCCACTGAAAATTTTCAAATAATGATGTCATATCGCCAAACAACAGAAGAAAAGTTTTTGTTGTTTTGTTTTGTTTTTGTAGCTGTCTGACCAATGGTCACTGGTTTATTGGTAGGGGAAACCATACTAATGTCTTATGGATTTAACACCCAGTTTGGCTAGGCTGTATCAGCCAGTGGATAGGCACCAGCCAAGGGAGTGGTGGTTCCTGCCAATTGGCAGGAGAGTGTAGGGTTATTATGGGCAATGCTGTCACAATATGATTGGACCAGTAAAACATGACAGTATTTTCATAGGTTAATTCTGCAAACCAAAAGTATAAATCAATGTTATGGGCTATATAAATCCAGGGACATTTTCTAAGAATGGACATTTTTGACAGTATCAAATACCAAGGACCATTCAGCATGGACAAACATGCTCATGGATGTTTTTAAGAGGACCAATTTCAAGGACTTTTTGGTGTGAACCAAATGCCTCAATGGATGTTTTAAACAGGGTCAAATATCAAGAACCTTCTGGCATAGGTCAGATATCACAAAAGTCATTTTGGACAGGACCAAAAGTCCACTAGTTATGCAAAAATAGCCATATATAATACACAAAAAAAGTGTGCCTATGTTTCAATAAAGCTCTATATACAAAAAAGCCAGATGGCCTCATTTGTTTTGTGGTCATAGATTCTTATCTCTGTACAAGAGCATGAGCCTTAATGACTTGATATTTCATCAAAATGACTGGTTTTCAAAAATAGTAACCAATACTTTTAAAACTACATAAATAGACGTAGTAGATTAAAACAAATTTAGGGATGAGAGTAGAAGACTATTTTTAAAATGCTGTATACGTGCTTAAGTAGAAATAATGCAACCAGAGCTAGGAGGAGAGAATAAAAGAAAATAAGAAGAAAATCCTCAAGTATACTTCTTATTTTTTTTTGATTCTTAAGCTCTTTATTGGAATATAATCTCTTTACACTCTTGTGCCAGTTCTCGAGGTACACCAAAGTGAGTCAGCTGTATTTATACATATATCCCCATATCCCCTCCCTCCCATGACTCCCTCACACCCTCCCCATCCTGGCCCTCTAAGTCATCACCCATCATCAAGTTGATCTCCCTATGTTATACAGCAACTTCCCACTAGCTAAAAACCGAATAAATGAGGTAATAAATAATGAAAAACCAGGTACATATGGGTCTGAAAAAGGACATAAATGCAAAGTTAACCACTTAAAAAATATAAACCTTCCTAAAAAACAAAACAAAAAAACCAAAAATTGACATCTTTTAAAGGAACAGTTCCCAACATTTTGGGCACCAGGGATGATTTTTGTGGAAGACAAGTTTTCCACGGATGGGGCCAGGGGATGGTTCAGGTGGTAATGAGAGCAATGGGGAGCAATGGGGAGCTGCAGATGAAGCTTTGCTCACTTGGGTGCTGCTCACCTCCTGCTGTGTGGCCCAGTTCCTAGCAGGCCATGGTCTGGTATCATTCCATGGTCAAGGGGTTAGGGACCCCTGTTTCAAAGAAAGACACACAGCAAATAAGATAGTATGCCCAAAATATAAAATCTTATGATTAATTTGAGACCAAACACATCAGTCATAATAGCAAATTTGAATGGGCTTAACTTATATTAAAAGAAAGGATGAAAATCTGTCTCACAACACAAAATCTAAGTACATGTAATTTATAAGAAATACACCTAAAATGAAATGCTACAGAATCTAAAATTACATGAATGGATAAATATATACCAGGCAAATGGAAGGCAAAATAGAGCATGCATAGCAATACTTACTGATAATGCAATTAAGGAATAATTCAAACCCCCAAAGCAAAGGAAAAATTTTAATACTAAAAGCCACTATCCACAATAAAGATATAACACTAATGAATATGTATGCATCAAATAACATAGCAGCTACTTTTTTTTTACACACACACAAAAATACAGAAAATGCAAGGAGATATAAGGAGTAACATAAAAAAAATGGAGAATTTACTACATTACTTTCAATACAAGACAGATTAAGTGGACAAAAATAAGTAGGAACATAAAAATTTTAGGTAACATAATAAATGGAGTATGTCTTTTATATATCTATTGATATTCACAGTCTGATAATAAGGAACATGTATTCTGTTTAAGTGCCCACTTTCACAAAAATTGTTCATATATTAGATTACAAAGACAATATCTGCTTCTCAAGGTAGAACTATTACAAAAATTTTCTGATCATAATGCCATTAAACTAGAATTATCAAAAAAAACAAAAAACAAAAACCAGATTGCTTCATGTGGAAATAAAAAAAAACAAACTTCTATTAGTTAACTTTTAGTTGAAAAGAAGGAATACAAAATAAAATTACTGAATTTTTTGAAAAGACAAAGAAATATTACATACTGGATCTATAGAATGCATGTAAAATAGTGAGGAAAGTAAATTCCTTGCATTAAACACCTACTTTGGTAAATATGAAATAAACAAATTTAAATAATTAAATTTCCAGTTTAAAATACTGGAACATAACAACCAAATAAACAAGGAAAGAAATAATAAATAAATATAAATTAATAAGGTAGAGAATAGAAGAACAATCTAATAAGTCAAATCCCTGATTTATTAAAAACACTTAAGAAAATATACAAACCATTGGCTAAGTTTATCAAAAAGAAAAAGGATTAGCAAGAATGTTCACAGTAAGAAATAACAAGAGGGAGATAACCATTGCAAAAAGAGAAATACAGAGAAATCCAAAATTGGAGCTAAAATGTTTTAAACATACCAATGTGCTTAAGAAGAAATAAAGATACTAAGGAATACCCCCACAATAAACACACCAGTCTCAGATACTCTTGCAGAGTAATTCTACCAATTTTTCAAAGACCAGATTGTCTTAATACTCTATTGTTTACTCCAAGCCATTGACAAGGAAAGAAGTTGTTCTGTTTATTCTTAACGTGCAATGGTAAATATAACACAAATGAAGAAAACTGCAGAACAATTTCATTAATGTTTTAATGCAGAAATGGAAAACAAAATATTAGAAACTGAACTCTATACCACATTAAGAAATGCATGACACGCAGGTGGGAATTATATCAGGAACCCAAAGTCCTTTAATATTAGATAGTTCATTAACAATGCACAACATAAGGATACACCTAAGGAAAAAATATCATCTTCACACATGCTGAGAAAACCCACAACAAGATTCAACATCTGCTCTTGATAAAAGCACTCAAGGAAATAGGAACTGTGGGTTACACTTTTAATATAAGATATCATTAACTTAGTCTTAAAGGCAGTGTCTTCTTTCATGAGAAAATCCTAGAGGCATTTCCAGTAATATCAGGAGCACAGCCAGAATGTCCACTATTTCTGTTACTATTCAACACAGTACTAGACTTACTTATCCATGTTATTTGTCAAGAGAAATGGAATAGAAGCCTTAGGGTGGGTAGAAATAAGCAAAACAATCTCTAATTACAGAGGGTATGATAGTATAACCAGAAAACTCCAGAAAAATAATTGTAAAACTAATTTAAATATTAAAATCATTCAATGAAGCAAGAAGATATAAAATTAGCATACAAATATCAATAGCACTTATATACACAAATAAACAGAAAACAATAGTAAATAAATTTTCATTCATTACCATAAAGTTCTTAGGAATAAGTTTAACATGAAAAGTGCAAAATTGATATTTGTGAAATTTTAAAACAGTCCTGAAAGACATAAAAATATATTTGAAAAAAATGAAAGACATCCCTATACTTGGATGATGGCAATTTCCAGTCTCCATAAGTTATTTTATAAATTAAATGCAATTTCAGTACAAATACCAACAAACTATTTCACATGGCCAGACAAGTTTATACAAAATGTCATATGCAAAAATAAAATATTCAAGAATAGCCAGGAAACTACTTAAAATATCTACAAAGGGTGTGCATCTCTACTAGATATTAAAGCATACCATAAAGAATCTATAGGCTAAAGAGCACAGTAAGGGAAAAAAGAGACAGTAGAATAGAATAGAAAGTCCAGATTTAGACTTAAATAACTGTTAAAGAAGTTACAAAAGGAAAGAGAATTGGCTGAAATGAATCTAATTGTATTGAATTGGAATCCAGCATATCAGTATAATTGGATGGCTTTAGATGGACAGATACATAGATACATATATAAAGATAGATACATGATAGATAGATGTGGGATTTCATTGAAAAAAGAAAATAGTCAAGCTCAAAATTCTGCAAATGGCCAAACTGGAACAATTAGAGAAAAAATAAATGATGATAACATTAAATTAAAAAAATAAATATCTGTATATATATATATTCTATACTGAGCTAAATAACTGATTAAATTAAATGGATCAATTAAAAGGGACTGGTCTTCCTTATAAAACATGGAAGAGTGAAATAGAAAACCATTATTTGTAAAAAAAAAAAAAAAAATCACTGTAATAATTAACGAACACAGCATCCACAGATAAAAATTAAAATTAGTGGGAAATGTTTGAGCATAAATATAATACAATAATTTCAAAATATATACCCAAGTTATTTATTAACTACAAAGGCAACGATAGTAACTTTGAGGTGGAGAAACGTGGAGAAATCACCTTGTGCAAGTGATCAAGGTCAACATTACCAATAATAAGCTATGTCCACACCATGAAGTCTGGGATTTAATGCACTGAGAAGGATAAACTGTCATTTCTATGGCATTCTTGACTAGAAAGCGTAATCTCAGTCCATTCATGAGAAAACATGAGACAAATTCAAACTAAGGGACATTTGGTGAAATAAACCCATCCCCCCCCAAAATAATCAACATCCTTCAAAAGTATCAAGATCATGAAAACAAGGAAAAAATGAAGAAATGTAGGAGGACTATAGGAAATTAAGGAGAATGAACAAGCATAAACAATGTGGGACCCTATGTGGGATCCCAGAGTAGAAATTAAAATAACATTAATGAAAAGGGTAGTAAAATTTGAATAAGCTCTTTAGTTTATTAGTACAAGTTTTAATTTCCTAGCTGTGTTTAATTATGCAAAGGTTATGTAAGGTGTTAACATTAAGTGAAGCTATGTGAGGAGATATACAGAAGTTCTTGACTATTTTTGCAATTTTTCTGTATGTCTAAAATTAGTTCCTCCAAAAGTGTATTAAAGTTGTAAAAAAATAAAAAAAGAAGTTGGCCTAACTCTAATGGACAGAAAAGTGATGGCTTTTTTCTACTCTGTATTTCTCTTGTTTATATGAGACTCAGAGGTGCAAATTCATGAACATAGCTCTCTCAGAATAGGAACATTAAAGACTGTCTCAGATGAAGCACAGTCCAGATTGTATCATAAATATGGCACCAATTGTGAATTATAAGTTTCTGGAGGAGAAAAATGTCTAGAACAAAAGGATTCCCTGCACTGGGATCAAATATGGAAAAAAAAACAAAAAAACAAAAATTTAATTCTGATATGTACTTGTACACAATGTCCAATAATTATGACTTCCTCTAAAAAGATTTTTTTGCCGTTTTAGAAAATTTTGCTCAATTTAAGCATAAGTAGATAATAAATAATTTAAGGATGGTATTTCAATAGTCTGCTAATTTTGATTACTGAGATAGTTTCTAAATATTTACTGTGCAATTTTAGGTTCCCATAGGTTTGGAAAAATATTCCCTTTTTGGTTGCTTTATTTCTCTGTTTTTTTGTTTTTGTTTGTTTGTTTTTATTTTAGAAATAGTACAATCAGATGGATATGTGGACAGTTAGATATGTTTGATAAATATATCTAAGCCATTCTATAATGATACTCCCAGAGGGAAGTCTTTTTTTTTAAATTTATTTATTTACTTATTTATTGTCTGTGTTGGATCTTCACTGCTGTATTGGGTCTTTGTTGCTGCACATGGGCTTTCTCAAGTTGCAGTGAGCAGGGGTGCTACTCTTTGTTGTGGTGTGCAGTTTCCTCATTGCAGTGGCTTCTCTTGCTGTGGAGCACACGCTCTAAGTGTGTGGGCTTCAGTAGTTGCAGCACATGGGCTCTAAAGCACAGGTTCAATAGTTGTGGAGCACGGGCTTAGTTGCTCCACGGCCTGTAGAATCTTCCTAGAGCAGGGATCAAACCCATGTCCTCTGCATTGGCAGGCAGATTCTTAACCACTGCACCACCTAGGAAGTCCCAATCTAAGCCATTCTTGCATTGTAGAAGTACAAATGTATCTACTTAATTTAGGAGTTTCCAAGATGAAGATCATGTAACCCTACAAGTAGGTGAAAGCTATATCAAAGAGCATTAACTTGCTGTGAAAGGAAGCATTGGTTAAATTAAACCTCCAGGAAGGAGACTAAAAACAGGTGAATATTACCAGGAGGCAGATGAGAAGAAAAGTTTGTAATATCTGTGTGGTGTGAAGTGCATTACAAAGGTCTAGGGTTAGTCAGGAAATATCAAATGAATTAAGGGCACTGGAGAACAAACTCAAGAATTTGGAGTGTATGAATTGTAAAATCATCCAATCCAAGACTAATTATTATAATAAAAAGAAACATTCAGAATAAGTTAAACTTTTCTCTAGATTTCATTTGAGTTCTATTCAAACATCCATGATAACACTAATTTCATTGTATTGTTATAGCTGTACTCATTCTCTCTCTGCACTTAGTCATGAGTTCCTAACTTAGCACAATGCCTGGCACAAAGCAGATATTCTATGTGTGTTTTAAAGTAATAAGTAAAAATAGTATATTAGTCATTCCAGGAGATGTTTCACAGTAGAGCTTCTATTTCTCAAATGTATTGTTTTAAAAACTGCTGTTATTATCTTTATGTAAAAGTGATGTATATTATTTGGAATAATTTGGAAAATTTAAACAAAAGCAACAACAAAAAACAAAACAAAACAAAAAAAACCCTAGTTATAAACTGTTGCTGGGATTATGCATTTAGTATTTTTCCTATGAATGATTACACTTATGTGCATGTGTATTTTTATCTCTTCATCTCTATATATAATTGAAAGTTTCTTTTGCATTTATATGTATATCATGAATATTCTTCCTGTCACTAAATATTTTTTTCTGTAATGTTTCTTGTAATTATTGCACAACATTCATTTCAAAGGGGCACCATACTCTAGGACATATTTTGATTATTTTTATCATTATACATATTTGGCTATTCTATATAATGGTCTAACAAATATTCTTGAGGCTAGAACTGAGAACAATTGTTATTATGTGTTTTGTGTCTCTCAAAGAAGTATTGCTAATTTCAATGATGGGCATATTTAAAGGTTTTACTCTTTATTGTTAAATTGTCCCCCAGAAATGCTTTACATTCCCACCAGGGTGGATGAAAATATCCTTTATCCAACAAAATATATTCTTTAGCATTGCTTGGAATGAATTGTTTCAGTTCAAAAGCATTAATCTTAATTATTTTAAATTATATAATAGTGGCAGACTATGGAATAATATGTGCTGTTTAAAGAATTAAAAATAATTATGAAGAGATGAAAATAACTTAACCTGGTCCATAAAGCTCACTTACATTATACAAACCAGTATTTAACATTTACTTGCACATTCTTTAGAGCAGTATGTACTCATCTGTCTTCTTGTGGTAAAAACCAAGAGTCCAGTGCCTACACAAATGCCATGAAAGGAATAGCACCCTTTAAAGCTCCAAAAGTCACAACAAAAACAGATTGCTATCACAAGGAAATTTAAGATTTTCCTCTCCAAATAATTCTGTAACGATTTTGCTGTCTCAAGTCGTTTAGCTAAGGTTACAGAAACTTAGCTGAAGAGACACAACCACAGGACCGCGGAAACGGTTGCAGCTTTTCCCTGTTCAATTACAAAATTCCTCATCCAGAGCACAAATCTGTGGGTGCCACTGTCAATGCAAAGAAGAGACTCATGGAAACTGAAAAGAATAACAGTACACATCACATTTTATAACACACATATATGTATATTATAGAATATATCTATCATAAAGTATTGTGCATATATCATAAAACATGTCTATATATTTTATAAAAGGTATACATAAATTATAAACATTATCTAGCTATATGTACATGTACTATAAAAGGTATACACACTACTTATTCACATTTGGGAACACTTAAGGAAGTACTTTCCCACAATAGTTTGCCCTAATAGGAAATAATTAATTACATACCTTCTGAAGCAGCTTTCTTAACTTTCTAACCTTAAACGTATTCAGGCTCAACCTGGCCATATCCTGTATTGATGGAAAAACCCTCATCATTGTCCAGGGGTGATTCCTGAGCAGTTTCCTGGCCTTCAAAGTTCAGGGTTACAGAAGCTCACTTCATCACATTATTCAATCAACTTTGAATATATCTCTCATTTTTGGATATGGATTAAAAATTTGAAGTAGAAATGGATACATTGATGTAGAAATGACATTTTTTTTCTAGATGGTATCAATAAGACAAATATTTTTAAAAGGTGCCAGAATTTCAAAGCATCTTTTATTAATTTAGTTTAATTTTATTTTTTATGATAGTCAATTTCTTAGAACAAGCCCTACTTACATATATACAGGAATAAATATATATATTATATACTATATATATTATATATATATAGTATATACTGCATGTGTATATACATGAAGCTCTTTTAGAGTGAAAAATGTACAAGCTTTGTTATTTAGATGATTAAAACACTTTAGGGGTTAAATATAGACAATTATGAAAAAGGTAATATTTGAAAAATACCTTCAGACACAGTGCTATCTGTATTTAACATCAAGCCTGGATGATTTGAATACACAGAAGAGCTGTGGACTACACAGCCTGGAATATACAGAATAGCTTTTTGTAGAGGATGGCATGTTATGTGGATTTTAAATAGGTAGATTTCTATCTTACAAGAATATTTTCTACTGCTGTCATATGAATTGTATCTATAAACACTGTAAATCCTACCTTAAAATATTATGGTACTGTTTTTCTCCACAAGTTTTATACTTTCTGTTTTATCTTTAATTTGGGACTAATTTTGAGTTAGTTTTTGTATAAATTTTAGATTAGTTTTTAAACTAGTTCTATATACGTTGTGTAGTTTTGTATAAGTCTAGATCAAGGTTCATTTTTTCTACCCATTGATGTCCAATTTTTCTAAACCGCTTGTGGAAAAGTCTATCCTTCCTAAATTGAATTGCTTTTGTGGCTTTGTCAAAAATTAGCTTGGCACATTTGCATCTATTTCTGCATTATTTTTCTGTTCCATTGATTTGTGTATCTACATCTCTGCCAATATCATACTGTCATGATTAATATAGCTACATAGTAAGCCTTAATATACACTGGAAATATTTTTCTCCTTTATTATTACTTGTCAAAATTGTTTGAGGTATTTTTTTTTTTATGTCATTTTTCAAATAAGCTTGTGTATGTGTAGAAAACCCTTGTAGGGATTTGTTAGGAATTGCATGAAGCCTAGAGATCAATTGGGAGAGAAGTAACATTTTTACCATGTTGAGTCTTCCAATCCATGAACATAGCATATCTTTTCAATTATTTACCAGTATGACTTCTTCTTTACATCTTTCAGTTTTTTCCTTTGTTTGCCTCTTGCATTATTTCCAGAGTTTATGGTTGTAATTATCAGGAAGAAACAGTGATAAACAATCTGTGCCATCCTGTCTGAATTGTAAGCCTCATGTATCCTCTTATTAGCCCCATAATACTGCTATAAATGATTATGCATGTTTTAAAGAAATTAAGAGGAAAACTTAGTCTCTTATATTTAGCCACACAAGTAACATTTCCAATGTACTTTAGTCTTTCATGAATATTTGACTTCTACTTGACATCAGGTCTCCTCATTCTGAAAAATTTAGTACAGATAGCTAGTATAACATTTTCTTATTGTTTAAATCTGAAAAAACCTTTATTTAGTGTTTTTAAGAATATTTTCATTGGAAACAATTATAGGTTGAGTTTTTGGTTTTGTTGTTGTTGTTGTTGTTTTTTCTATAGCATTTAAAATATTTTGGACCACTGACTTCTGGTAATCTTTGTTTCTAATAGGAAAAATATTATACTATATGGATATTAGCACACATTTAGTTCATAACTATTTGTATACTATATACAAATATCTAACTACAATGCTGTTTAGTAGAAGCACAAACACATTTTAATAACTTCTTATGGGGAGAAAAAATGGCGGCGAAGTAGAGGGACGTGGAATGCATCCCTCTCCACAGATGCATTGGGAATGCACCGAAGGATGCAATAATTCCCACAGAGAACCAGCTGAACACCAGCAGATGGCCTCAGACACCAGAAAGGATCACAAGGATCCCAACATAACTGGTAGGGAGGCACCTATGATGGCTCAAAGAGGGTGAAGCGGCAGAGCTGTGGCAGATGGGAGGAAGTGAGAAACATACAGAGGGTCTGCAACATAGCTCAGTGTTCCTGGACCAAGACATCAATCCACAGCTGAACAGAGGGTCTGGGATCGGGAGCATGGGAACCAGAGAGCTGGTTCAGGGTGAGAAACATTGTTGCCAGTAAGGTGACGGACTGAGAGGACAGGAGGGAAGAGGTCCGCAGTGAGAAGTGCCCTTCCCTGAGAGCTGCCCAGCCATGATGGTGGCTGGAGGCTGCAGGCAGACAGGCGGGGGGGGAGGAGCTGCGTGCATAGCCTCTCTCTCTTTTGGGGCCTCTGCAACAGGCAGTGGAGAGACACCCTGTGGGCCACCTAAGGCGTTCAGGGATAACAAGGACCCTCAGGCCCTCGGGCGGGGCTAGATTAAAACCTCTTGGAACACCAGCAGCAGGGAGGCTGCAGAGAAGAGAAAAAAAAAAAAAAACCCAAGAGAGGCTCAACTCTGAGACTTTCTGTTTATGCCTGAGCTACCAGTGTCCCTCTGCAACAAGCACCTCCAAGCCCGACTGAAACAACAGTGTGCCACTGCTCACTGACTCCCAGGGGAAGGAGCCACTATTGTACCCTCTCCCTCCCTGTACACCGAAGCTTACAGACAAACAATAAAGGAACCTCTGCTGGTCACAGAATAATGCAAAAAAACCCAAGGCGAGTACAAGGACACTTACAGCTGAAACTCTAAGGAAACAGAAATATTAGCATCAATCCTACTGAACTGGTACATTCTGGGATCAGTTCTGGATTTTTTTTCTCTCTCTCTCTTTCTTTTTTTTTTTTTTTTATTAATTACGATCTTAGTCCTAAGGGATCTACAAGTTTTATAACATAATTTTTTAATGATATTTTTTATTCTATTTATATTTTTTTGCCCTTTTTATATACTTCTATATCTAGCTAAGTTTTTGGTAGTATGGACAATATATCTCTCATACTTTCCTTTCATCCCTATTTTTTTACATTTCTATTCCTTTCTTTTTATTTGCATATTTCCAATCACACTGTGCTCTTCTGTTCCCCTTTCTTCCAGCCATTTTAAGTTTATCTTATCTTAACATACTTATAAGCAACACTATTGATCTGCTCAGACTCCTTGCTCTATGCTCCAGATGATGCACCACTGTGGTATTTAATATTAGGTTTTTGTCTTTATCTTAGTTCTTAGTACAATTGTCTAATTTCATTCTGAGAATCTTCATTCTGTCTGGTGGTACTCTAGCTCTTTTTTATATTTGATCCTAGCTTACAAATCTCCCTGAATTAGTGTTTGTATGTGTAAGGTGTTATTTGTTTGTTTGTTTGCTTTTGCTTTCCTCTCTGATTTGTTCTGTTTCAGTTGTCAATTTCTGTTGGGTTTCTCTTTGAATATCTGATAGCACACTGGGGTTCTGTCAGGTCTTTCTACAGCCTTATATCCTAATGGATTCAGTAATTGTGTAGCTTACACATGTATGGGTTACCTAGACTTAGTATTTGTTTAATCCAATACTTGGACATTAGTCTGAGGCTGGGGCAGTCTTCTTTAAACACCTCTATCGCCAGGACAAGCAACCCCAAAAGTTTGGACAACCATGAGGAAACAAAGAAACACCATGCAGGAAAAGGAGCAGGAAAAAAACCCACAAGACCAAATAAATGAGGAGGAAATAGGAAAAATGCCTGAAAAAGAATTTAGAGAAATGATAGTCAAAATTATACAAAATCTCGATAACAAAATAGAGAAAGTACAAGAAACAGTTCATAAGAACTCAGAAAAACAAACAGCAATGGATAACAAAATAACTGAAATTAAAAATACCCTAGATGCTATAACCAGCAGAATGACTGAGGCAGAAGAACGAATAAGTGAGTTGAAAAATAGAATGTTGGAAATAAATGCCACAGAGCAGGAAAAAGAAAAAAGAATAAAAAGAATAGAAGACAGTCTCAGAGACCTCAGTGATAACATTAAGCATACCAACATTCGAATTATAGGCATCTCAGAAGAAGAAGAAAAAAAAAAAGGGTCTGAGAAAATAATTCAAGAGCTTACAGTGGAAAACTTCCCCAACATGGGAAAGGAAATAATGAACAAAGTACAAGAAGCACAGAGAGTCCCATACAGAATAAACCCAAGGAGAAATACACCAAGACACATATTAATCAAACTAATGACAATTAAACACAAAGAAAAAATATTAAAAGCAGCAAGAGAAAAGCAACAAATCACATATAAGGGAAAACTCATCAGGATAACAGCTGACCTTTCTACAGAAACTCTGCAGGCCAGAAGGGAATGACAAGATATACTGAAAGTCCTGAAAGAGAGAAACCTACAGCCAAGAATACTCTACCCAACAAGAATCTCATTCAGATTTGAGGGAGAAATCAAAAGCTTTCCAGACAAGCAAAAGTGAAGAGAATTCAGCACCACCAAACCAGCCTTACAACAAGTGCTAAAGGAACTTCTCTAAGTAGGAAACACAAGAAAAGCAAAACACCTACAAATACAAACCCAAAACAATTCAGAAAATGGTAATTGGAACACATGTCAATAATCACTTTAAATGTAAATGGATTAAATGCTCCAACCAAAAGACCCAGACTGGATGAATGGATACAAAAACAAGACCCTTCTATATGCTGCCTACAAGAAACCCACTTCAGACCAAGGGATACATATAGACTGAAAGGAAAGGGATGGAAAAAGATATTCCATGCAAATGGCAGTCAAAAGAAAGCTGGAGTAGCAATACTCATATCAGACAAATTAGACTTGAAAGTAAAGACTATTAAAAGAGATAAGGAAGGACACTACATAATGATCAAGGGATCCATTCAAGAAGAACATATCACAATGGTAAACATCTATGCCCCCAACACAGGAGCACCTCAATACATAAGGCAAATGTTAACAGCCATAAAAGGGGACATCGACAGTAACACAATAATAGTGGGAGACTTGAACACCCCACTTACATCAATGGACATATCATCCAAAGAGAAAATAAATAAAGACACACAAGCTTTAAATGACACATTAGACCATCTCGACTTAATTGATATTTATAGGACATTCCATCCAAAAACGACAGATTACACTTTCTTCTCAAGTGCACACGAAACATTTTCTAGGAGAGATCACATCTTGGGTCACAATTAAAACCTCGGCAAATTCAAGAAAATAGAAACCATATCAAGCATCTTCTCAGACCACAACACCATGAGACGAGATATCAATTACAGGAAAAAACTGCAAAAAATGCAAACACATGGAGGCTAAACAATTCACTCTTAAACAACCAAGGAATCACTAAAGAAATCAAAGAGGAAATCAAAAAATATCTAGAAACAAATGACAATGAAAACACAACAACCCAAAACCCATGGGATGCAGCAAAAACAGTTCTAAGAGGGAAGTTTATAGCAATACAGTCCTACCTTAAGAAACAAGAAAATGATCGAATAAACAACCTAACCTTCCACCTCAAACAACTAGAGAAAGAAGAACAAAGAAACCCCAAAGTGAGCAGAAGGAAAAAAAGCATAAAGATCAGAGCAGAAATAAATGAAAAAGAAAGGAAAGAAACCATAAGAAAAATCAATAAAACTAAAAGCTGGTTCTTTGAGAAGATTAACAAAATTGATAAACCATTAGCCAGACTCATCAAGAAAAAAAGGGAGAAGATGCAAATCAACAGAATTAGAAATGAAAAAGGAGAAGTCACAATGGACACCTCAGAAATACAAAACATCATGAGAGACTACTACAAGCAACTATATGCCAATCAACTGGATAACCTGGAAGAAATGGATACATTCTTAGAAAAATACAATCTTCCAAGACTGAACCAGGAAGAAATAGAAACCATGAACAGACTAATCACAAGTATGGAAATTGAGGCAGTGATTAAAAATCTCCCAACACACAAAAGCCCAGAACCAGATGGGTTCACTGGTGAATTCTACCAAACATTTCGAGAAGAGTTAACAGCTATCCTTCTCAAACTCTTCCAAAATATTGCAGAAGGCGGAGCACTCCCAAACTCATTCTACAAGGCTACCATCACCCTGATACCAAAACCAGGCAAAGATGTCACAAAAAAAGAAAACTACAGACCAATATCACTGATGAATATAGATGCAAAAATCCTCAACAAAATACTAGCTAACAGAATCCAACAGCACATTAAAAAAATCATACCCCATCATCAAGTGGGGTTTATCCCTGGGATGCAAGGATTCTTCAATATATGCAAATCAATCAATGTGATACATCATATCAACAAACTGAAGGATAAAAGCCATATGCTCCTTTCAATAGATGCAGAGAAAGCTTTTGACAAGATTCAACATCCATTTATGATAAAAGCTCTCCAGAAAATGGGCAAAGAAGGAAATTACCTCAACATAATAAAAGCCATATATGAAAAACCAAAAGCCAACATCGTTCTAAATGGGGAAATACTGAAAGAATTCCCTCTAAGAACAGGAACAAGACAAGGGTGTCCACTCTCACCATTATTATTCAACATAGTTTTGGAAGTTTTAACCACAGCAATCAGAGAAGGAAAAGAAATAAAAGGAATCCAAATTGGAAAAGAAGAAGTAAAATTGTCACTCTTTTCAGATGACATGATAGTATATATAGAAAACCCTAAAGACTCTACCAGAAAACTGCTAGCACTAATTGATGAGTTTAGTAAAGTAGCAGGATACAAAATTAATGCCCAGAAATCTCTTGCATTCCTATACACTAACAATGGAAGAGCAGAAAGAGAAATGAAGGAAACTCTCCCATTCACCATTGCAACAAAAAGAATAAAATACCTAGGAATAAACCTGCCTATGGAGGCAAAAGATCTGTATGCAGAAAACTTTAAGACATTGATGAAAGAAATCAAAGATGATACAAACAGATAGAGGGACATACCATGAACCTGGATTGGAAGAATCAACATCGTGAAATGACTGTACTACCCAAAGCAATTTACAGATTCAATGCAATCCTGATCAAATTACCAATGGCATTTTTCACAGAACTAGAGCAAGAAATCTTACGATTTGTATGCAAATGCAAAAGACCCCGAATAGCCAAAGCAATCTTGAGAAGGAAAAATGGAGTTGGTGGAATCAGGCTTCCTGACTTCAAACTATACTACAAGGCCATAGTGGTACTGGCACAAAAATAGAAAGGAAGATCAATGGAATAAAATAGAGGAATCAGAAGTAAGCCCAAACACACATGGACACCTTATCTTTGACAAAGGAGGCATGAATATACAATGGAAAAAAGACAGCCTCTTCAATAAGTGGTGCTGGGAAAATTGGACAGCAACATGTAAAAGATTGAAATTAGAACACTTCCTAACACCATACACAAAAATAAACTCCAAATGGATTAAAGACCTACATGTAAGGCCAGACACTGTAAAACTCCTAGAGGAAAACATAGGCAGAACACTCTATGGCATACATCAAAGCAAGATCCTTTTTGACCCACCTCCTAGAATCATGGAAATAAAATCAAGAATAAACAAATGGGACCTCATGAAACTTAAAAGCTTTTGCACAGCAAAAGAAACCATAAACAAGACTAGAAGGCAGCCCTCAGAATGGGAAAAAAATACTTGCTTATGAAACAACGGACAAAGGATTAACCTCCAAAATATACAAGCAGCTCATGAAGCTTAATACCAAACAAGAAAATAACCCAATCCACAAATGGGCAGAAGACCTAAATAGACATTTCTCCAAAGAAGACATACAGATGGCCAACAAACACATGAAAAGATGCTCCACATCACTCATCATCAGAGAAATGCAAGTCAAAGCCACAATGAGGTATCACCTCACACCAGTCAGAATGGCCATCATCACAAAATCTGGAAACAACAAATGTTGGACAGGGTGTGGAGAAAAGGGAACTCTCCTACACTGTTGGTGGGAATATAAGTTGGTACAGCCACTATGGAAAACAATTTGGAGGTTCCTTAAAAAACTACAAATAGAACTACCATATGATCCAGTAATCCCACTCCTGGGCATATACCCAAAGAAAACCATAATCCCAAAAGAAACATGTACCATAATGTTTATTGCAGCACTATTTACAATAGCCAGGACATGGAAGCAACCTAAATGCCCATCAACAAATGAATGGATAAAGAAGATGTGGCATATATATACAATGGAATATTACTCAGCTATAAAAAAGGATGAGATGGAGCTATATGTAATGAGGTGGATAGACCTAGAGTCTGTCATACAGGGTGAAGTAAGTCAGAAAGAGAAAGACAAATATTGTATGCTAACTCATATATACAGAATCTAAAAATGGTACTGATGAACTCAGTGACAAGAACAAGGATGCAGATACAGAGAATGGACTGGAGAACTCGAGGTTTGGGAGGGGGCGGGGGGTGAAGGGGAAGCTGAGACAAAGCGAGAGAGTAGCACAGACATATATATAGTACCAGCTGTAAAAAAGCCAGTGGGAAGTTGTTGTATAACAAAAGGAGTCCAACTTGAGGATGGAAGATGCTTTAGAGGACTGGGACGGGGAGAGTGGGGGGGACTCGAAAGAGTGTGGGGAGGGAGTTGAGGGAGAGAGTGAAAATGGGGATATGTGTATAAAAACAGATGATTGAACTTGGTTTACCCCCAAAAAATAATAAATAAATAAATTTTAAAAAAAGTAACTTCTTCTGTAACTGTAGTTCATGTCTTACAATTAGGAAAATACAAAAGGTAATTTATTTTTAAAATGTGGGGAGGTAGTGGCTGCAGTTTACTGATTTTAAAACTTTTATTCCTCTTCCACTCTATCAAAATTTAACTTTTTTGTTATGTTACTAATTGCTTACAGCTCTATTAAATATAAACAAACAAAACATAAAAATATTTTAAGATTTATTCCCTGAAGTGTACATGGCTAACTGTGGCTTAACATGCCATTTTCACATGAGGTTAGCTTCCTTCTAGAATCATAATGCAGTGGCAGAAAATGAATGAAGTCCCTGCATTGAGGAAATAGCAACTGAAATTCTTTTGTCTTAGAATTTGAATACTGCCTTTTGTTTTTGAGCAATTCATTTAAATAATTTGGAGCTTGGTGTCCTTGCCTGTAAAACAGAAGTAATAACTGTATAATGTGTGATTTATAATATATTTCTCTAAAATATCATTGAAGGCTTCTTAATGTCTACCTAAAGATAAAATGACACTGCATATGCTAAACTATTTTGTAATCTGTCCAAAGTTATAAAATATTCAGTTGTAAAACTTAAAATTTTGCTGTAAATATATTTTAACAGCATTAAAAGCTAGACAATTTTGAGGAGGTAGTTGGAAAATGGGAGAAAAGTGACAATTTTTATTTCATTAAGTTGTCCATCAAATGTATTAATATATCTAAAAACACATATTGAATTTGCACTATTTGCCAAATATTGGTCTGAGATTCAGAGGAAAACTAGGCTCAATTCCTATCTTGGAGAGGCTCACACATGGTAGGGTAGATGAAAATAGAAATAAGAAAATGTTTTAATATGGTCATAGAGATGTGAAAATCAGGAGGAGTTTTCAAACCAGGCAGCTGAAAAAAAGAAAAAAAAATGTAACATAATTAACCTGACTATGGGACCTCACTCAAAGCTGAGAGGGAGCTCAAATCTACCCTTCCAGGGGAGTCTTTATCCTCATGCTGAGCACCCTCCTCTGACAAGGGACTTCTCAATGTGCTGCACAACTTAATCCTCATATTCTCTTTACAAATCTGAGAGTGCTAGTTCCAGAATTTTGCCACATTTAGTATTTCTTCATTTCATAATTTGTCATTTTAACTAAATTGTGACAAAATAATATGGGCATTTATTACTGAAAATACTACAGCCTTCACTTTTCACATAGTAGTTTGATATAAATTTATATAATATATAAATAAGTCATATATGGGAAAATGCCTTTTATTCAAAGTTAAAAATTTCATCAATAAACTTATATGATGGTAAAAGATCTACATTTAACATGTTGCTAAATTAATCTGTTTGCCCTTTGGTTTTACTTTCTGATTCACTAAACAGTAAATCAGGAGAATGGGAACAAGTAGCTTTGGGATTTATGGCCAATTCATTTTGTGACATTGGGTAAAATAGGTCTGATATTTTGTATCCCATTTTTCTCCTTATAAAGTGTGTTCTGTTGGTGGTGATGATAATGATTATCAAGAAGATCCAGCCAAAATTGCCAGCCATCTGTAAACAAATCTATAAATGTGATAAAATAAAACATACCCTCTCCTATTTTACTAACCTAGTATCTCCATCCAGTGGTACCAAACAGTCACTTTAAACAAAAGAAAACATAGGTGTTTTTTGTTTTTTTTTTTGTTTATCATTCTTGTATTCAGGAATGTATTATGGCAAATACCTATTATCTATTGCTCATAAAACAGCATAATCAGATAAATTTTAGCTTCTAAATCACAATATATAATACCACACTAAATAATATGCTGATAACATTTTGGAAGTGGCTAAAGAGAAAAAGAATTCTTTATTTTTTAGATGAATTTATTGAATTAATTGCATTTCTAGACTGAAATTTTCCTTTGATTAAAGAACCCAGGGTCAGAAAATTGAATATTTAGAGCAGATTCTCTAACTAACATATAAAAATATTTATTCTCAATTTTATATATGTTAAGACTTGTCTCTTGGTACAGAGAGAAATTATGACTGTGAAAAATGAGATATTTCTTATAAGTTGAGATTATTAAGGAAATAATAGTGTTGAGCTTTGACAATAACTTATACTTGTAATGTCATCAGTATAAATTATTAAAGGAAACATCCAATAGCTTTTTCTCTCAATTCTTGACAATTTTCATAAAATAGCACCTTTTGTTGTTTAAATGCTCTATGCTCATTTAAGAAAAACCCAACAGAAGTCAAAATTTCTACCTCTGACAATGAGTATGGTTGCTATGGAAATAATTATGACTTTTGGTGTGAAAGGATTAAAAAGCTGGAGAATTTGAAATGTTAAGAAATAAATACACTATTATCATGCAAAACTGCCTGATAGAAAGAGACATTTAAAAAGTATATACTGAATTAATCAGAACTTTTCTAAATAGAGCATTATCCAAAATCTTTAAAGTTTTGGCAGCTTCAAAACTTCAATAAAGTGCACTAAGAAAATGGGTGCTATGCATATGAACATGCCATACCAGCTCATGAGTTACTTACAATCAGAAGCAAGACCTTTTTAAAAATTGAATTGTTTTATAATAAAATGCTGAAAACTAAGACAACCTGGCACTAGTAATACATGGCTACACAAAATAATATATACCTACATATACCACATATACTTACATATACTACATATACCTAATATATACCTTCATATGCCACATATATATACATATGCTACATGTACCTAATATATACCACATATACCTACATATACCTACATATCTACAAATACCTAATATATACCTACATATATCACATATACTACATGTACCTGATATATACCACATATACCAGTAATCATTTCACTTTGCCACTTTTGTGTTGCTGTATCTTTCCCTTTCTCATCTCCCTTACAGTAGCTTATCCATGAAATAATGTCAATATAATATACCCTTTTAAAATATATGTATTCAATTATAAAATAAAAATGTAACTGAAACTCCTTTTCACACCCTTCCAACAAGCAAAGTCTATCAATTTTTTTTGAAAATTGCCCATACATACAGAATATTCATGGATGAATACATACAAATATTCTAATTATTTTTTTATTTTACAGGGAATGTTTATAATCATTTTTTTCTTAACTGTATATCACACATATTTCCATGTTAGCACATAAGTATTTACCACTCCTTTAAATGGCTACATAACATTAAAATGATAAATGCATTACAGCTACTTAATCAATACACAATTGATATATATTGAGAATTTATATATATATATATATAAAGTACATATCATATAAGTAAATATGCAGTATCATTTTCTTTACACAAATTTTGTAAAGTCTTTGTTTATGTAAATACTTTTTGGACATAAGGAAGTTATTTTTATAGGCTAAATATTAAGTCATACTGGGAATATAAATACTTTTTTGAAATTTTGATAAAATTAGCAAAATCACCCTTCAGAAAGACCAAACAGTTAATAACACTGTTTACTGTCAGTGGTTAGAAGTTTCAATGTTTTGGTATTGAAATCAATTTATTCATAAATATCTATAGATTCATTACCATGTAAGGCATTTTATTAGATTCCATGCATGAATTAGTTAATAAAATACACAGAATGTACAATCTAAGGGAAGCTAGCTTTTAAAACTATGATGAAAATTATTATGTAAAACTATTAATTGCTATTGATATGTACTAGGGGTTCTGGAAAAAAATTTGAAGCTGAGGGAATTGAATTAAAGCATTCCATTAATTTGTACTCTATTTTTGCTTATTATTTTTCTTTATATCATATGAAGTTATTCTTGCAGTTATGCCTAATTTGCTGAAATACCTTAAAGTAATTTTTCTGAGGATGTGAATTAATAGTAAAATTTCCAAAACTTTGTAACTCGAGACCCAGCAACATAAGAGGTAATGGGCTCCAGTAAATCAGTGAAACAGCATATTAAAGGCAAAGATTAAGCTGCCCTGTTCTTCTGATATGCTTAGGGGAGTGAATTTTCATGTTCTTTTTTTATTGGTTAAGTTTTTCTCCACATTGCCATATGGTTGACAATTACCCTGCTTATAAGAATAAAAATACAACCCAATGATAAGTAAATAGACACAATTAGAGCAATGGCAGATACAAGCCTGAAATACAACACTTACCCCAGGGTAGAGGTACTGATACTCAGTGGTGTCACATGAATGACCATTAGTATGAGTTGTCAGCACAACAACCATGGGCAGACATGAAGGATAAATGTCCCTTTGCCAGTTGATTCAGATAAAAAGCAAATAATAGCACATATGTGCTTGTCAGAAATTTGATCAGCACATAGAATCAGTTATTCATTGAAAATCAGTCACCATTTTGATTATACTTCCACAATATACAAACAGACACATTTTATATCCAAATAAAAGATAAGCACCAAAATGTAGAGTGACAGCACTTAGAAAGATCTGCTGCTTCAAGTTCAAGGCATCTATAATTTAGCAATCATTTTAGTGTTTGTATTTTATCAATGAGTTTTGACTGATTAATATTTGAAATTACTTATTGGAGTCAGGAAGTTTCAAAATCTTGGTGACAGGAGCAACAGTCAAAATTTCTGGGGACCGTCCCCAAATTTAGTACCAATAAATATGATTGTGTATTCCCAAGTTAGACATTTTGAGAAAGGTGACTAATCCCAATTTTCACTAAGTCAACCCCAATCACATAAGAGGACACCAAAATGGGATTTCAGAAGGTCAAGGTTTGCTCAGTGATGGTGACGATCCCATTAGCAGTGATAGTAGCAGCCAATTCATTTACTGTTTAAATGGTCCAGAATTTATGTGAAATACTATCTGAATTAGGATAGAATAACTTCATGTTACATCAGATTAACACATGCATGCCTGCACGTGCACACACATGCACACACAGTTTGTTTCTTGCTCACACCAAATTCACTGTAGGTCTGATAAATTTATTGAGAAAGCAGCTGATCTTCATGGAGCTACTCAGTGGTAAGTTGCTAGAGTTCTGTGGTTCTCAATACATAGCCTCTGGAAGGGAGACAAGGGAGAAAAATGCATCACTTCTGTGCTCTGCCAATTGGCTATAAGGCACTACTATTTCTACATGAGAAATAAAGGAGAGCAGGGAATATCTGATAAGCAAGATGATTATGTGAATTATCACCTTTAATGTCCTTAGCCCTGATTAAGAGAAGAAGGCCACCCAAACTTTCTCAGAAAGGCTAAAATTTGGAGACACCAAGTGAATATATAGACACATTTTTATGCCTTAATATGAGCCTTTTAAAATAGTTATAAAGCAAAAGCTTTTAATATGTCAATGGTAAATGACAGTTTCTATTAAATAACATTCAGTATATGCCTGTGTAGGCATATGTAATTAAATAAAACAATACAATAGATAATTAACAAAAACTAGCAGTTGAATAGCAGTTTAAAAAGCATCTTCAAACCATGCTTCGCTTTGATGGAAAACAGCTAAGCACAAGCCTTGGCAGCTGATTGTCTAGTAAATACTTAACTCTACTTCTTTATTCTGACTATCAAACATCAATGAAGATAAGAGCCAACTCATGAGGCCATATGTAAATTAAATGAATGAACACATATACTATACTTACAATCTTGTCTGGTATGTAAAAAAAATGCAGTATCAATTACAGGAAAAAACTGTAAAAAATACAAACACATGGAGGCTAAACAATTCACTCTTAAACAATCAAGAAATCCTTAAAGAAATCAAAGAGGAAATCAAAAAATATCTAGAAACAAATGACAATGAAAACACAACAACCTAAAATCTATGGGACACAGCAAAAGCAGTTCTAAGAGGGAAATTTATAGCAATACAGTCTTACCTTAAGAAACAAGACAAATATCAAATAAACAACCTAACCTTACATCTCAAACAATTAGAAAAAGAAGAACAAAGAAATCCCAAAGTGAACAGAAGGAAATAAATCATAAAGATCAGAGCATAAATAAATGAAAAAGAAAGGAAGGAAGCAATAGCAAAAATTAATAAAACTAAAAGCTGGTTCTTTGAGAAGATTAACAAAATTGATGAACCTTTAGTCAGACTCATCAGGAAAAAAAAAAGGAGAAGACGCAAATCAACAGAAGTAGAAATGAAAAAGGAGAAGTAACAACAGACACCACAGAAATACAAAAGATCATGAGAGACTACTACAAGCAACTATTTGCCAATAAGTTGAATAACCTGGAAGAAATGGATAAATCCTTAGAAAAATACAATCTTCCAAGACTGAACCAGGAAGAAATAGAAACTATGAACAGACCAATCACAAGTACAGAAATCGAGGCAGTGATTTAAAATCTCCCAACAAAAAAAGCCCAGGGCCAGACAGCTTCACAGGCAAATTCTATCCAACATTTAGAGAAGAGCTAACACTTATTCTTCTCAAACTCTTCCAAAATATAGCAAAAGGAGGAACACTCCCAAACTCATTCTATGAGTCCACCATCACCCTGATAACAAAACCAGGCAAAGATGTCACAAAAAAAGAAAATTACAGACCAATATCACTGATGAATATAGATGCAAAAATCTTCAACAAAATACTAGCTAACAGAATCCAACAGCACATTAAAAATTCATACACCATGATCAAGTGGGGTTTATCCCTGGAATGCAAGGATTCTTCACTATAAGCAAATCAATCAATGTGATACATCATATCAACAAATTGAAGGGTAAAAACCATATGATAATCTCAATAGATGCAGAAAAAGCTTTTGACAAAGTTCAACATCCATTTATGATAAAAGCTCTCCAGAAAATGGGCATAGAAGGAAATTACCTCAACATAATAAAAGCCATATATGAAAAACCAAAAGCCAACATCATTCTAAGTGGGGAAAAAATGAAAGAATTCCTTCTAAGAACAGGAACAAGACAAGGGTGTCCACTCTCACCATTATTATTGAACATAGTTTTGAAAGTTTTAGCCACAGCAATCAGAGAAGGAAAAGAAATAAAAGGAATCCAAATTGGAAAAGGAGAAGTAAAATTGTCACTCTTTGAAGATGACATGATATTATAGATAGAAAACCCTAAAGACTCTACCAGAAAACTGCTAGCATTAACTGATGAGTTTAGTCAAGTAGCAGGATACAAAATTAATGCACAGAAATCTCTTGCATCCCTATACACTAACAACGGAAGAGCAGAAAGAGAAATGAAGGAAACTCTCCAATTCACCATTGCAACAAAAAGAATCAAATACCCAGGAATAAACTTGCCTAAGGAGGCAAAAGATCTGTATGCAGAAAAGTTTAAGACATTGCTGAAAGAAATCAAAGATGACACAAACAGATGGAGGGACATACCATGATCCTGGATTGGAAGAATCAACATAGTGAAAATGACTGTACTACCCAAAGCAATTTACAGATTCAATGCAATCCCGATCAAATTACCAATGGCATTTTTCACAGAACTAGAGCAAGAAATCTTACGATTTGTATGGAAATGCAAAAGACCCTGAATAGCCAAAGCAATCTTGAGAAGGAAAAATGGAGTTGGTGGAATCAGGCTTCCTGACTTCAAACTATACTACAAGGCCATAGTGATCAAGACAGTATGGTACTGGCACAAAAATAGAAAGGAAGATCAATGGGAGAGAATAGAGAACTCAGAGGTAAGCCCAAACACATATGGGCACCTTATCTTTGACAAAGGAGGCATGAGTATACAATGGAAAAAAGACAGCCTCTTCAATAAGTGGTGCTGGGAAAATTGGACAGCTACATGTAAAAGAATGAAATTAGAACACTTCCTAACACCATACACACACACAAAAAAAAAAAAAACTGAAAATGGATTAAAGGCCTAAATGGAAGGCCAGACACTCTAAAACTCCTAGAGGAAAACATAGGCAGAACACTCTATGATATACATCAAAGCAAGATCCTTTTGGACTCACCTCCTAGAATCATGGAAATCAAATCAAGAATAAATAAATGGGACCTCATGAAACTTAAAAGCTTTTGCACAGCAAAAGAAACCATAAACAAGACTAAAAGGCAACCCTCAGAATGGGAAAAAATAGTTGTCAATGAAACAATGGACAAAGGATCAACCTCCAAAATATACAAGCAGCTCATGAAGCTTAATACCAAAAAAGCAAATAACCCATTCCACAAATGGGTGGAAGACCTAAATAGACATTTCTCCAAAGAAGACATACAGATGGCCAACAAACACATGAAAAGATGTTCATCATCACTAATCATCAGAGAAATGCAAGTCAAAGCCACAATGAGGTATCACCTCACACCAATCAGAATGGCCATCATCACAATATCTGCAAACAACAAATGTTGGAGAGGGTGTGGAGAAAAGGGAACTCTCCTGCACTGTTGGTGGGACTGTACGTTGGTACAGCCACTATGGAAAACAATTTGGAGGTTCCTTCAAAAACTACAAATAGAACTACCATATGATCCAGTAATCCCACTCCTGGGCATATACCCAAAGAAAACCATAGTCCCAAAAGAAACTTGTACCATAATGTTTATTGCACCACTATTTACAATAGCCAGGACATGGAAGCAACCTAAATGCCCATCAACAAATGAATGGATAAAGAAGATGTGGCATATATATACAATGGAATATTACTCAGCTATAAAAATGGAATGAGATGGAGCTATACGTAATGAGGTGGATAGACCTGTCTGTCATACAGAGTGAAATAAGTCAGAAAGAGAAAGACAAATATTGTATGCTAACTCATATACACAGAATCTAAAAATGGTACTGATGAAGTCAGTGACAAGACAAGAACAAGGACACAGATGCAGAGAATGGACTGGAGAACTCGAGGTTTGGGAGGGGCGGGGGGTGAAGGGGAAGCTGAGATGAAGTGAGAGAATAGCATAAACATATATATATTACCAAGTGTAAATTAGATAGCCAGTGGGAAGTTGCTGTATAACAAAGGGAGTTCAACTCGAGGATGGATGATGCCTTGGAGGACTGGGACGGGGAGGGTCGGGGGAGTTGAGGGAGGGAGGGAATATGGGGATATGTGTATAAAAACAGATGATTGAACTTGGTGTACCTCAAAAAATAATAAATAAATAAATAAAATGAATAAAAATGCAGTAAATTCTAGCTGTTTTTATAGCGACTAGGTAAGCATCCCACTTGCTAGTGGAGTTAATATTATCAGCTAGATTCTTATACTGATGGAGACAGAAGACTTAGAAAGTGGAGTTATTTGTCCAAATATCACATGTCTTGGAAAAAGTAGAACAATAGCTAAAACTCAGGGGTTATTTTGGAAATGCAGCTCTCTAATTCTTTTCCTGTACAAGTCAAAAATATCAGTAAAATTTCTATGCATGATTTTAGTCTTTAGGTGGTGATGAACTGGGACCCATGTTTTAATATAAAAGGTTCATGAATGAATGAAAACTAGCTGTCCATTTTCCTAATGCCTTATAGTCTATTCACAAAATTAAATTTATAAATTATGTGCTGACAAACACATAGTGTTTCAATGTAAAAATCTTCATTCACTTTTTTTTTTCTTCCTGTCATATTCATGTTTTGAGGTCAAGTACATAGATAGGGAATGGAGAGAGGTATTAATGTGTTTTATTAAAATAGAACATCTTCTTAGTCACACAGATCTGGATGCAAAATATACTTGTGTCACTAATCAGCTGAATGATAATAGAAATCTTTTTAAATTTGAGGCCTCCTCTGTAGAAAATGAATTAAATAGTTTGCTGAATGTTATTGTGAACAATTAAAAGGTAGTTTAAGTTTCCACTGGAAATTTAAAAATGATTCAGTGTGTATATTTTCTGTTGGAACAGAGGTTTTCATGAATTTATAAAATGCACAAGTCAGAGACCCACTAAAAAAAAAAGCCACAACTACTACTAAAGGGATAGCTTGCCTTTTGAATAAACTGATCTCAGGTCAGATAAAGGAAAAATAATAGTTGGCCTTCTTTACTTTTTATTTAATAAACACAGAGTGTTCTTAAAGCATCAGAGTAAATTTCAACCAAAAAAGAGCCACTGGCAATAAATTGATGTAATCTGTCCCAATACTAAAATGTCCATTGAGGACCAGAAATTAAAAAAAGGGAAAAGACTGAAAATTAAGACCAAGAAAGCCTACGGGAGAATTTAATCTGTAGTTTTGGAGTCTCCACTCACTAAAAGGCAAAAAGCATTGAACTGAAAACACAATTTGAAATGAGATCTTGGACATTATGTTATATTAATCTATAAAATGTAGCATCATACTTACCTAGTAGAACTGATATAAACATTAAATGGGGGAGGGAATTAAATGAGATAAATATGCTTAAATTTATCCAGGACATAGTAAGTATCCAATTAATGTTAGCTAAAAACAGTATGAATTAACACAAATAAGTCACTGTTAGGTACAATTGGAGGTAAAATTTGTAGCATTTCAAGTTAGATGTTTTTCTCACATCTTCTTTAGAAGGCCAGACAGCCAGCAGACTCTCACCTCAGCAGAGAAGAGTTGAGCTGAGAGGAAGCCTGGTGAAAACGGCAGTTAGATACTAGTTTTCTTTTGAACCTTTTATTAATGGATTTAGCACATTAGAGTGTGCTTACTCACATATCTACCTCTGTGTGTTTACGACTGACATTCTCTCCTAATAAGAAGAAGATATGAGCTAGGCTTCTGCCAGCTGTAGAAGGTCACCCCTACCCTGTACTCTAGCTTGCTTTCCCTTTTCCCCATTAAAAGAAACCATCACTTTCCACTGCCCCGATCCTTGCTTTGTCTTTTTTTCTTTTTCTTGTTTCTGTGAAATATTTTCTGCCTTCATCTGTTAGCCTCTGGACTACTGAATTTACTTAGTTCCTCCTCTATCTTGCTGGCTGCCTAGTCTCAATCTGGAGGTTATTTTATATCTGTCATCTTGCAGAGTAAACACATCACCGAGTCCAAGCTCACTCTGCTTGCCACATGACAGGCCAATGAATCAGAGATGAGGCGCTGAGGCAAGGAGTATGACCTTATTTAGAAAACCAGGAGACCAAGAAGATGGCAGACTCAGGTCTGTCAAAAAACCATCTTGCCTGAGTTAGAATTCCGGCTTCTTTTATACTAAAAAGGGGTTATTGTAGACTTCTTGGTGCCAGAATCCTCTGTTCTTGCAGCTGTCCACGTAGGTCAGGTCATGATGTTCTTCTAAACCTCCAACAAGGCAAATGTTATTCTCTGTTCTGCAACTTTAAAGGTCAGAGGTTTGAGAATGGGCTGGCCTGCATATTTCAGGTTATAAAGTAATATTCTATACTTGTAACAAAAGCAATAGAACACAAAGCTTAATGTAAAACAAACACATCTAACATGGAGTCCAATTCAGCTCTTCCCTGTAACAAACATAGTGAGGTAAAGTACTCAGGAAAATTAAAAAAATATTGCAGAATTAAATAGTTATTTAAAGACAACATACAGCAAACATAGTGCTATGAAAATCAGACCAGTAAGGTAGAAAGAAAATGTGAAATGGGCTTTGAAACACAAAACAAATAAAACTTCCTATCAGGGTTTACTATGTCAGGCACTTAACTGAAAATTTTGAGTTTTAACATGTTTAGTCCTCAGGACAATCCTTTGAAGCAAGTGCTGTTATTATGCCCAGTTTTCAAGGGAGTAAACTGAGGCCCTGAGATTTAAACTAACTTGAATAAGGTCACATTACTAGCCAGTGGTAGAGCTGAAAAATGAATCCCAGGTAGTCTGGCTTCAGAGCCTGACCATTGTAAAAGCATCTAGGTCATAAGTTAGATAGGAGGATTAAATGAGTCATTACATGTAACACTCCAAGGTAATTCCTATACACAATCAGTGTTTAATACAAGTAACTTGTTTTGGTTCATAATTTATACTTTTATATTTGTGTTTATTCATGGTTTGTTTTCTACATTTTAATTCATGATACAGATTTTCCTTTTTTTTAATGTGTGTGTGTGTACTTATTTTCTTCCAGTGAATTACAAAGTTTATAATGTGTCATCTATGCCCACTTTTTATTGTACACATTTATAAAAGCATATATCTTTCTACTAATCAACTTTAATGGTACAGCAGTGATTATTTAATTCCCCTATGTGATCACAAGTAATACACATTTTTACTTTCCCCATTTTCTTATGCCTCTTAGATCCCTTGGAATGGCCCCCAATTTTTTATCTTATGATGTCTCCTTAACAACAATCTACCAAATAAAAAGGAAGAAAGAGAGAAAGAAAATAAATCTTAATATGTTAAAAGTGTTTTAAAACATGATACAATTTACATACATTATTAAAATCTTCTTAAAAGAGTATTTTAAAACATGATATATTTTACATACATTACCTTTGGTTTTAAAAAATTCTAAAATGACATATGCAAAATATTAAAATAGTGTTTTCTAGGTATTGACCATTCTATTTAGTCAGATTTTCATTGTTTGTTGTGATTATTTTTGAGATTGAACACATTTAATAAAATATTTTAGGAAATAAAGTCCATGTGTAAAATCTAACAGACAAGATATTTTTGAATATTTTGTGTTGTATGTGTTATTTGGGATAAAAAGTAAGATTGTTTTCTTCTTTAATTAAAAAAAAAAGTTGTTTTCATTTACTTATGTCTTGTTTTTTCCAACAGTGTCTCCCTTGACCCAGTACCTTTTTGTCTAAAATAGGGAAAATATCTGTTTCATTTAGGATTTTGTAAAGCTTCAAAAAGATGCCACTTGAGAGCAGTTAAATTACCTGGAAAATAATATGTTTTAAATAAATGGAAGCTATTATTGATAGTAACAATAATTTCTCATATCTCACCTAGAATGCAAAGTAAAGGGCCACTTTAATGTGAGTGTTGGCAGAGGTCACTAAGAGAACATGAGCCCTGGTTGACCTGAGAGCTGGACCCGTGCAGCTGGAAGCTTGCTACCCCCTGCCCTGTCCTTGGAATATATGTCCCGCCTACTATTCCCACACTAGCAGTCATTTCATGGATGCAGCCTTGAGAGAGCAATGTGGTATTAAGACCATTTGGGCTGAATTACATGACTGAACTCCATTAAATCTTTCATAAACTTTTAAGACTCTGGCAGGTGGGTGGAGGGAACTGCTCATATGTAAGTTTCTCTGCATATTAAATCCACCACCTGCCAATCTGGAGTAAACTGCCATTTTCTTTGGTTTTCCTTTTTCCTCCATGTGCTGGAGCCAGTTTGCTTTCACCCAGGGACCTCCTGAGGTTTTTAACCAATATTTGACAAGCCAGCCAGGAGACCAAAGAAATAAGTCTAGGAAAGAGGCAACCACAGGGGAAAGCCTGCTGGCCATTGACCTCTACGTGGGGAGGGGGGGCCTGCATGTCACATGTTGGTGGCCTGTGGATACAGGGATGCCCTGAACATGCCAGGTGCCTCAGGTGCTTGTTTGAAGACTGGTGGCAGCAGAGGGAACTGACTGGTTGTGCAGTGGGCTGGCCCCTACTGTGGGCAGTTGGGTGGCCTGACTACAGGTAGAAGCTTGGGTTAGATAGATGGAAGAAGAGCTGAGGTTAGAGAAGGACGTGAGGTATCCACTGCTTTGTTCCTTTTGGGGCTCACAGAAAAGACAGGAGAGCTGTATAATAAGTTGGAGATGGTAGCCTGAGGTTTTTGCAAAGCCAGCAGGGCTCAGGCTTCTGCAAATAAAGTTCTGAGCACTTATAGCAAAGCCTGATTAAGCTGCTAAGAGGTGGAATTCCTGGGAAAGTGAGGATAGCAAAGAGGAGGATGTGTAGTGATTGAAGGTGGAACAAATAAAATGCCCTTTGCTGTCCAACCCCTAATAATACAAAGGGAAGAAAAAACAAAGCCAGTGAGATAGCTTCCAGTTCAGGAAATATTCATGATTAGAAAATATACTCCCAGTGAATTTATTGATACATCTGCCAAGTTCCAGCAAAAGGCCAGGGAAAGTACCCAGGCATGGTTAGTGTGGTCATGGGATACGGGAGGTGATGGCATTTCTCTGATTAGGCAGGAGGCAGAGAGCATGAGCAACATCACCACACACCCTACCCTCCAGCAGCACCTGCAGGGCACTGGGGGCTCAAGGCACTCCCTCCTTTATAGACTGGATTATTCTAGCCTGCAGGAAGTCTTGGCCCAATGAGGAGGCTCTTCCTGAGCACATGGGGCCTTGGAAATCTACAGAGGAGGCACAACACATTCTCAGGAAATTGGGAATGAGGAAGGCCACCTAAACACTTGTCTTTGAAGTTCCTGATTGGGCTACATTATCTGTAAGAATGAAAGTCAGGATACTTCAGTCTGTCATGTGGGACACCGACATCTATGCTAAGCTCAGTTGTGGGACAAGACATCTATGATTTGGGGCAACCCATTGCTGATTGGGGGAAGCTGACAAGCCCAGGAGTGGTACAGGGCTGGGAAAGACCTAAAACAGAGAGGAGCTCAAAGCTTTGCCAATTCACTGTAAAGCATCAGGTAAAGGTAACCCAGAAGGAAATGTGGTTTGACCTCATTGTTCCCAGGACACCACCTGAAAAGACAGCCCAGCAGCCCAGCCCTGTGCTGGTGGGGCTGTGGGAAGCCTTAAACCAGAACAGCCGTTCAGGCCTGCCTCACCTGTCTCTACCCCCCCGATGCCCCACCTGCTCCAGCAGAGGCCTCAGGGATACAGTCTCATTCTAGCTGAGTTTCTCCTATGCCCCAGATACATGATTCAGGTCAAGATCACCTCCAGTTCAGGGCCATTGGAGGTGATGCCACATGTTGAGTTCGCTATTCACTGGTCTCCAAGAAAAAATAAAAGGTGACAACTCTGGTGGATACTGGAGCCCAAGGTACTCTAATACATGGTCACCCTCAGGAGTTCTCTGCCCCCCTCAGTGCCATCAATGGTTAGGGAAGGAAAATGGTTAGGGTCAGAAATATCCCTCTGACCCTGCAAATTGCATATTCTGCCCCAATGAGAGTTTGAGGTTTCTGTCTCACCAATACCAGAGAACATCTTAGACAAGGTCATGACATATTCGACAAGGTAAAACTCTGCAAACCTCTATTGGTAAATTCTGCCTCCAGGTTAGAGTAATCAAATCAGTGCTGAGGGGAGTCATCAACCGGGAACCAGTCTTTCACCTTCCAAAAGAGTAGTAGCTGTCAAACAATATAAATTGCCTGTGGAGCATAAGAGGATAGGAGAACTATCCAAGAACTACACCAAGTAAATGTGGAGGTAAAAAAGCCAGAAGGCTCATAGAGGATGGTCATCGACTACAGGACAATGAACAAGGTAGTGCCACCCCATCCATGCCCTGTGCCCAACTTTACTGCCATCTTAACTGACTTAGCAAGTGTTTTTTTCAGTCTACCCCTGGCTGCTAAGGCACAAGATCAAATTGCCTTCACTTGGGAGGGCAACAAAAGACCTTTCAAGTGTTTCCAATAGGCTCCCTGCACAGCCACACAACATGTCATGGGACAGTAGCCAAAGATCTTCCCTGTTCCCCTTCCCCACCAGTAAAGGTGGGGCCATTACATTGATGATATAACATTAATATGTGAACACTTGCCTCTGTTGCAGGACACTCTGCAGACTTTCCTGGAACAGTTGCTAGGAAGATGATGGGCAGTGAACTCAAATAAAATTAATGCCCAAGCACCACTGTAAAGTTTCTGAGAGTCATATGATTGGGTGAGACACATGTTGTCCCAGAAACTGTGATTGATAAGGTGCAAATCTGTCCCCCCTCTAACAACATGAAAGAGGTGCAAACCTTTGTAGGCATTTGGGGGATTTAGAAGACTTTTATTCCCCACCTGGCACAGTGCCTCAATCCTTTTTACCACCTGGTAAAGAAAAGACATGTGTGGGACTGGGGATCATGGTAGTAAGCTGCCTTTGAGAAGGCAAAACTACTAGAGAAACAGATTAAAGCTCTGAGTATCTCCCAAGCAGGACCACCATTTGAGTTCAATGTGTCTCTGACTCGAATAGGTATGGAGTGGGCACTCTGGCAGAGACAACAGAAAGAAGGAGTATACTGAGGGTTTTGATCCCAGCTCTGGAAGGAGACAAAAACCTGATATATCTTCAAAGAGCACCAGTGACTAGCAGTGTACACAGCGATCCTCCAGTTAGAGCATCTCATTAAGAAATGGCATATCATAGAAAGAACTTCCTGTCCTAAGAAGGGGTGGGTTAAGACTATGGTCCATTGGCACACCTCTGCCATGGTTCAAATTCTCACTTTGACTAAGTGGCACATCTGTTTGTACCCTGTGTGCCAGCCCACTCTCTCTAGGAATGTGGGTACTACTTGGCCTTATATAGCATGTAGATCCTCCAAATGTCCCCACTATTCTTGTGGCAGCCCCTACAGCCTGTAGGGAGGGGTTCACCACTGATGCCTGATATGCTGTCAGGTCTGTTAGGGTCAACCCACCCACATGGACTGCAATCATTATTCAGCCCAACACTGACACCATTGGTATGAAAATAGGAACAAACCATAGTAGCCAGTAGGTTTGGATGGTGATCACTCACAAGAGTTGGCCATTAGTGTAAAGACATTGGGTTTCCCTAAAAGAGTCCAAGGCATTCCTCATTGCCTTCCATGTCCTGGCTTATAAGCTACTTATACCCTCTTGCAGTCAGGAAGCCAATGCCTTAACTCAGGCACAAGCCCTAGTGACTGACTCTTCAATATATATAGCAGACTGGGTTCATAAGAAGAGTGTCTGCCATAGTGCCCAGATGGATTGCCCTTGGAGCACAGTGACTTGGTTCATGCAGTAACAGCATGCCCTTTGTGTTCTAAACAAGGCCCAGGGCAACTGCCAAAGGAGTCTGAGACCATATGCTAGTGTTTACAACCAGTGAAGGATTAGCAAAGTGATTACATAGGCCCCTTCTCTCTGAGTGAGAGTTCTAAATATGCCTTGTTTTTTGTGGATACCACCTCTGGTCTAACCCAAGGTTTCCCCTGATGCAAAGCAAATCAGTCCTCGATGATTAGACACTTAAAGAAGTTTAGGACCTTGTCAAATAGACAGTATTTGAGGGTCACATGTCAACTGTCATGATAGGCAAGACTGAGCAAAACACATGGCATTGAATGGAGTTTCCATCTCCACTATAACAAGCAAGCAGCAGGGTTGGTAGATAGGAAGAACAGAATATTAAAGCCACAGAGTAAATTATAAGTAAAAATGCCTTGACTGAGTGAACTAAAGTACTGCCCCAGGCTTTAATACATCTGAATGATCAATCGGTAGGGCCTGTTGCCCCATATGACAGATGGGGATCCATGCTGAAACACCAACTCCTTAAAGGTATGACAGTCTCAGGAGATAGCCATTGCCTGACTCTCACCATGCATCAGCATGCTATGTTGCTAAGAACACCAAGTCCCATCATGCCTGGCAAAGGTGTTATCTACTAGAATTTGTCGTGGGACATCCCACTGGGATGGGTGAGTCACTTTGCACCCCTGGGTGAGGGGGAACTACTCAGTCTTCACTAAGATACTGTTGTCCTGCTACAAGCTTGTCCTGTTGAAATGCACTATATTTGGCATGGAACATGCACTGTTGAAAGAGGGCAGAAGGTGGGTGTCCTGGTCTGGGCATATCCCACCCCCAGTCCATCTCTTCACACCTGAGAGTGCTGCATCCCAAAATCAACATGTACTAGGTCAAGTTCCTAAAGCTGCCAACCTCCCTATCCTCAAGGCCAGATTAGTGCTTTCTATTCTCCACCAGCATGATCATTTGGTCCCTCTGTTTGTCTGGAGGATGATGTAGCATACATGGAAGCCCTTACTGAATTCACCCAACAAAGCTTAAATAACAAAGCCTGTCTTTACTGAACACTAGAGTGTTTTCTACAGTGAAGAAAACTGTCCACCAAAATAGGATGATGACCTTGGACATTATTACTACCTCACAAGGAAGCACCTGTGCTATTATCCAAATAGAATGTTGTGTGTTCAGACCTGATGGGTCTGTTAATGTATGATCTTTGTTAAATCACATGAGGACACTGATTATTCTGACCTCCAGCTGAGGGGACTTAAATCAGTGTTTCAGATTATGAGGTGTTTTGTGGAAAAAATTGTTACCTACTTTGGGAATCATTATCTGAATCTGTGTTTTCTCTTGCATGTGCCTATGTTGTTGCTGTGTTTTCTGCCTCCAGTGCAGGCAGAGAGCCTCCAAACGAGCCACCTCCATCTCGTGACACCCCTTACAGACAGCTCAGGGCACATTTCAAAAGAGGGAGGAGAGGGGCGTGTAAGATTGTAAGTGCTGGTCAGGAGGGGTAGAGTGTTGGGGGAGATCTTTGAGAGGACATGACTGCCGGTTGACCCAAGAACTGGTCCTCGGCAACTGGAGGCTCCTTATTCCTTCCCCCATCCCTGGAATGTATGTCCCTCCTACTAGATCTACTAGTCTTGTGACCATCCAAGACAAGCTTCATTAAGTAAACTCCACTGTTTATTAAACCTACTGATTGCTAATCTGGAGTTGTCTTTCCTTGGTTTCTCCTTGCCCTCCATGTTTGGGGACCAGTTTCAAATTTCATCATGGGAACTCCCAAGGTTGGAACAAACAGTATGGTGTGTTTGTTTTCCAGCCTGCTTTTAGTAGGACACTGACTCTGCTTTTCCAAAATTCCTCAACACATCTACATTTCTGCATGCTTTAATATATCCATGTATATATACATATATATACATATCCTAAGTTGATAGATGATAGATAGATGATAGATAGATGATAGATAGATAGATAGATAGATAGATAGATAGATAGATAGATAGATAGATATTTTCTCTGATATTATTTTTAGAAGTTGTGGCTCTGATTGGCTTTGACAGACAGCAAGGAAAGTAGGAAGAAGTGAACGTAGAGGTATTCTAGCAGCAAAGAAATACCTTTTGTGCTTGGAGATTTATTTTCCTTATATTTTGGGGCAACCTTTGTAAGTAACATACTACAATCATTCCATTGTTTTTTGTGTGCTTTGTTTAGTTTTGTTTTGTTTTTTGTTTCTTTTCTTTTCTTTTAATTTTTCATGTGTTCCAGTGGCATCTGCAAAGAAAAAGGAAAAAGTTAGTTACTGATTGGACTCAGTCATTTAGTTTGCTGGCAAGGGTCTTTATCATATGGTCACCTTTGCCTTTAGTTCCTGCTACTTTAGCATCAGCGTGTTAGTTACAAATACAACTCCATTGCTAAGCAGGTTGGGGGTAACAAGTATCTCTTCCTTCAGTCTGTATCTGGGAATCTGCAGTATGTGTTGATATTTTAGCAGGAAAACAAGCTAATCACATTTGAGATGGCCCTGTTATTCACATGCTTTGAATCAAGAGTTGTAAGTACTTCCTTTCTAAGATGCAAACTTTCTGTACTGTATAATTCAGAAAACACTGTAATTTGGGTCTATAATGACACTTTGCTTTTTAGAAATAATTCAAATATTTTGGAATTTTACTGGGAGAACTTCTGATGCTTAATTTAATTTGTTTCTGTCAATCCTATGAAAATTGAAAGCAGATACATTTAAATATTTGGATATAAGTGAATATCTTGAAAACAGAATTTTTATTTTGTCTAACTTTACAATAAATATATATATCACTTTTACATGAGAATAACACAATTTCTTTAAAATTAAATCACTGTTTTGTTTTCTTTACCTAACAGTATTCCCCCAACACCACAGATACTTTGTATATTAGCTAAGGAGCATGAAAGTATAAAAAAAGATTTCATGATTTTGCAGTGCTTGCCATTTGAGGAAAATATTATCTTTTTCAGATGAACCTAACAGCTATAATTTTCATGAAGCATAATCACATTTTTAAATTAAAGGTATGCCTTTTTACAACTTTTGACCTTTCAAATAGTCAGGCAAGATATGTAATTGATGCTTATTCTTTAATGGCTCTAAAGGAATGAGTAAAAGTGACCTTTCGGTAGCAGCTCTAGTTAGTGATTGTGCCAAGGCAGCAATTGGCATAATAGAATTTACAAAGCAGGACCCAGGTGCGTGAGTGTGTATGAATGTGTGTGCTATTTAAATATCTGTAATGAAATTGAAACACTAACTCAACATAGGCTTTCTGCCAGCTGGCCCTGAACAACAACCTTTCAGCTCTTTTATGATTCACCTTCAGGTGATGGACATTTACATTTCAAGTTTCTTTGTTATTGTTGTTGTTGTATTTTATTCGGTCCTGAATCCATTCTAGAAGTGTAACAGTAATAAGATCAATTATATAGTGTTCCTCTGATTATAAAATCACTTTGCATTAATTATCCTATTTACTTCTTTTAGCGTAGTACCTATTAATATAGCATTGTTTTTCACATATAATAATTTAATACAGAGATGGAATTCAAGCCTAAGTCTTACAATTTTGTGTTATTTCCATTACAACATATATCTTTACAAAAGAGGAATACTACAGAGTATAAGGTAGCAATCCTGCAAGGAAATGCACATGAGAAAACTTTCACAGATGCTTATATATTTTGATTAAATTACAAAATTACATTTTACTTCATTAGACTTATCTGCTTAGGTGGAAATCCATCAGAAACATAATGAATGCACAAGTTAGCACATTAGAGTGGCAAATGCCCTCTTCTGTTTACTTTAACTCCACAATTAGTATAAAATAAAGGAGACATACTTTTTAAAGAAAGTAAAGAAAGACTAAAGGAAAGGCCTGAAATTTCCTCATTTCTTAGTGCCAGACTTAGAAACAAAAACAAAGGCAGACTCATAGTTATCGTTCTACTTTTAAAGAAAAGAAATAAGTAATATTCTTTCAGAGAAAGTAGAGGGACCAATATATTAAATTAGTCTTTTGGAAGTCAATTATGTTCCTATTTTTCTTAAGGAAGCACAATTTCTATTTAAGATCTAAAAACAATGTATGTTTATCAGAGAAAATTTGAAAATAAAAAATGGTATAGAAAAATCACCTATAGAGAGTTATTTCTGGTTATAATATAAAAGGCTTTGTAAGAGCTTTACTTCCATGGAAACCCTCCAAAACTCTGGATAAAAGATTTACCAAAGAGCATTGTTTATAAAGATGCATGGATGAATAGGATGCCCTGTCTTTCTTGGATGAACAGGGAGCAGTATGTGTACCTTCCATTTCCAAAGTCTGCTTTATGTCACTTCTCTTTTATGAAAGACCAATGTTAGTACCTGTTTTTGGTAACTGAGATAAATTAGAGAAGGACTTTTGTTTTTACAAAGAAAGGTCAAAAGTGAGTCCTTACTGAGGTGGCTTGCACCCTGAACAGCTAGAGTGCCCCAACCAAGCTCCTTCCCCTGGAACTACACTCAGCATCTCAGTAACAAGCTGCCACAGCTTTGAACTGTGTCTGTGAGCATCTATGCTTTATTTCAGTTTATTTTGTGCATCCCTTAGCAAGATGTGTCCTGAGGTAATTGCTTCTTTTCTTTACACCATTTTGGTTTATGAAAAGTTTCATAGGAATGCTCTACTTTTGGAGAGTGCAGGAAACCTGTAGTAGTTTCATGGGGCAAATACATGGTGTCAATACAAGCAGGCAGATTATCTGTCCTATTAAATCATCTGTGTTGAGGAGAGTCTGGCTGAACTGTTAGCAAAAGTTGGGAGCAAGTGAAACCTAATAGATTCTGGAAGACTCCCAAATGCAACAATAGTTCACCCAACCTGACAATTGTTCTTTCCCCAGCAAGAAGAATTGAGAAAATCACCAAAAGGTCAATGTTAGTTATCCGAATGATTAAGAAAAATGGCAATGAGACTTATCAAGAAAAAAAGAGAAATTTACCACAACACCCCAAAGCTTCACAGAACCACCTGGGTTTTACCACCTGTTTGTGGTAAAAACAATGAGACACACAGACAGGAGATGAATTCTGAGATTACCAAGTCCTCTGACCTCAAAAGAATCAGAGACTGAGTTCTGGCCTCATTTGTGAGTGATTAAAAAACAACAAGAAGGGACCAGTTAGGCCTCACTAAGCCCCTGGGGATTAAAGGACATATCAATAGAGAGTCTCTAAGGAAAGTTTGGATAGATGGTCTGCTAATATACAAATCTTTGGGAATTTAGAATTGTTGCATTTGGGAATATCAATCACTATATTTCAACCTGAACATACCAGTTACATTTGGAAAAAAGTATTAAACTGAAGCTCTGAGAAGTTAGGCTTGAAGTCTCAAAAGGAAGAATTCTATATCATGAAAAAAGAGTGTAAGGATATAAATTCTAAAGGTATGATATGTAGGAAGCAAAATCATTTAAAACAACTTTTTTTAAATATAAATATTTTAAATTATTTATTCTATGAATATTCTTATATCAATTTACTTAATAACCCTACATATTTTCACTGACTGTTGAAATATAGCATTCTAAAACTAAAACTCATAAACTTATGAAATCTAAGGATTAGAAGGGATTTATGAGGGCATCAGGACAAATTTCCCCTCTATAACAATTCAGATTTCCCTTATATAACATCCCAAAGCATAAAACCACAACAAGAAAATGTGTTCTTGGATGGTACTGATGACCTACATGTGATGATCCAATTTTCTAAAATTAAATGGGATTAAAAGGAGCAACACCTAGTTATGACTTAATCCTCCTACAAGAACTATTGAATAGGCTTCTTTACCAATTAACTCCCACTAAAGGAAACATACTAAATAACTGCTTAGCAGTCAAGTTCATCCTAAAGAAGAAAAAAATAAAACCTCTGCATCTGAGGGCTTAGTAACTAGCATTTGTTTGCGGGAGTAGAGCACAGCCTCCATTGGAATTCAGAATGAACTTTGGACTATAATATTGATAGAGACACACAACAACATTATTTTCTTAGCTCCCATGACTTAACTTCTTTTCATGAAACAGAATATTTTTAAATCTACAATAAACATTTCTAGTGTTGGTGGTGAAAAAAAAAAAAAGGAGAGAGAGAGAGAAATTATTGATAGGGATTGATTGAGGGATGTTACCACATATCCACATACTTTACAAGATACTAAGAGAATAATGTGAACTAATTTTTGTTGAGGAAGTCAACAACAAATGTAAGGGACACATACTTATGAAAAAAAACTTACAAAATTAACACTAGATGAAATAAACAACCTCACAAGGCATAGGTATAAAATAAGTTATAGTAAATTAAAAAAAAAAAAACATAGAAACATTCTGGCTTCAAGGTTTTATGGTGAATATTATCAAACATTTAATGAAAAATTAAATTAATTGTTCACAACTATGTCATAAAAATGGTATGTGGAAAAAATCCCAATATGTTTCCGGACCTACTGTAAACCTAATACCATATTCTGTTGACATACAAAAAGCTGAGATTTAACAACTAATATCACAAGCATAGTGACCAAAATTCTTAAGAAGATTATCAAATTGATTCCAGCAATATTAAAAACAGAAAAATACATTGTGATCAAGTGGAATTTATCTCAGAAATGCAAAGGTGATTCAACATTTCAAAATAAAACCATGTTTTCTTCACAATAACAGAATGTATCTGAAGAAAATCTTTCTATTATATTGATGCAGAAAAATAATTTTACAGAATAATTATTTGTTCCTGATAAAATTCCTTAATGAACTAGAGACAAAAAGAAACTTTCTCAAACTGAGATAGGGCTTGTGGAAAATCAAAAACCAACAATTACCACTATACTTCATGGTAAAATATGAATTGATTTCCTCCTAAGCTTAGGAGAATATTAAGGATATCATCTCTCACAACTTCTGTGCAACACTAACTAGTGGTCCAAGTCAGTGTGATAAGGCAAGAAAAATGAATAACAAATAGCAGAAAGGGAAAAGTACATTTTTCAATTAGTAGATGACATGATTGCCTAAGTAAAAATATAAAGAATGCTATACCAAGCCCACTGGCTCTAACAAGTGAAATCAGCAAGGGCACACAAAACAATGTTAATATGCAAAAATTAAGTGCATTTCTACTTACAAACAAAAGGAATAGAAATTGAAAAAAAAATCTGGCTATAATAGTAGAAAAAATACATGAAATAATGAAAATTATAACAAAAATGTGCAAAACCACAAATATTAGAAAAATTAACAATGATATAAATAAGTATATCACAGTTGTTACAGTCAGTATTATAGAAATGTATAATTTTTTCACAAATTGATATATAAAATCAATGCAATTCAGGTTAAAAACCCCAGGTGGACTTTTATTTTTTAGAAATTCATACATTAATAATAAAACATATAATGATACAAAAATCCATGTATTTACCAAAATAATCTTGTAAGAAAAGAATAAATTTAGGAGGTTCACACTATGGTATTTTGCCTTTTTATACAACTTTAATAATTAAAATAGTGTGATGTTTTTGCAAGTTTAGACAATAGTCAATTGAAGAGATGGAAGAATTAACCATACATATATACAGTAAAATATTTTAGACATGGGTGTAAATGAAAGCAAAGGGAATAGATATTCATAAATATTACAAGAACAATTGTATTCATATCAGAGGAAAAGAACCTTGAGCTATTCCTCACACTATATACAAATTGACAGGAATGGATTATAGACCTAAATATGGAAGAGAAATATCTATAAGAAAATACAGAAAATATTAATACCATGATTTAAGAAAATATTATTTTAGACAGACCTCAGAAACTACTGAGCATGAAATAAAGAAAACTGACTAATTGATATCACCAAAATCAAAAGTCTCTTCTTATCAAAAGAGTAGTTCAAACTCAGACTTAGAGAAAATATTAATAATACATATACCTGACAAAAATCTCATATCTAGAACATAGAAAACAACTCCTACATCAAATATTTTTAAATGGGCAAAACTGTGAAGAGACTCCAAAAAATACTTGTGATTGTACAATAAGGATACAAAGAGATGCCCAACATCAATATTTATTAGTGAACTGCAATTAAACTTAAACGAGATATTACTAGAACCCTACTGGAATGGTTAACATGAAAAGAACAAAACCCAGCGTTGGAGAAGATACCTAACAGCTGGAACTCGTACATTGCTGGTAAAAAATTCATTGGCAGTTTCATAAAAGTTCAACATATAACTAGCATATGACCCAGTAATTTCATGTTTTGGGAATATCTATAGGAATGTAAATCAAAGATTGATTTCACTTTGAGAAGGATAGTGATTCACTGAAAGGCATATAAAGGGTGATCATTGCAATTTCAGTTACACAAGTGTGTATACCTGTAAATAATCATTAAACATTCATCCAGTGTTTAACTATATCTTCACTAATTTTTTAAATGTACTATGAATTTCTCAAGGACAAAACAAAAGTCACCAATAAGTCTTGGATTACAGTGAAAACTTCTTAGTATTTCAGTGTATATTTTCCCATAGTTTTCCTATGCATGTTTTTAGAGTTGAGCTTGTATTAGATATAAAATACAGTTGCCAGCCTTTCTTTCCCAATTAATATTCAACCAATACTTTGTCCATGACACTTTAATGTTACTAGCTACTTTTATCCTATTACTCATATATAATACATACATATTTTAATAATATAAATATATGACACAATATATAGTGGCTAAGAATTCCACATGTATCAACTATAATTTCATAGAAGTAAAATTAGTGAGTCAAAGTTATAAGCATTTTAAAATATAGTCATAGATGTCAGCAAGTTTCTTGCAATAGAAAAGATTGCCAGCAAACAACATTTATTTTAGTAATTCTTAAGAATTTACCCATGGAGTTGTTGTTAAGCATACAGATGCATACATTTATATTCACAGTACATAATTTCATTTTATGTTTTGCTTTTCAAACGTATTTGAGACAGTACACCACTATGTATTTAATGCAAAGCTGATTTTCACAGGGAAGTCTGAGCTTGAATGTAATCATCCACTTGCTTCAAATATAAGGGATAATTTTGTCATTAAGACATGGCCTTTGTTTTGTAGGACTAAAGTCTAGTCAAGGTGGGTAACTGAACCAAGAAACAGATTTAGTAAGGAAAATGTTGAATTAAAATGTGTAAAAGGCTTGAAATCATGTATAAAAAGGAATTCAAAATTGTGTCCAAAACATGTATATTTGCTATACCTACTCCCTGTAATTTTCTCCTGGTGTTCAAATGGCAAGTTTTCTCATTTTCTTCACTCCGTCCTCCTTGTCTTGCTTTACTTTTCTTCATGGCACTGATCACTCTGTGTGTGTGTGTGAGAGAGAGACACAGAGAGAGAAACAGAGACAAATAGAGACAGAGACAGAACATGTTTATTTTCCCTCTGCTATGATATAAGCTCCTTGAGATCAGGGATTTTGTCTCCTCTATGTCTCTCACTTCTAGGACAATAAGTGGCATATGGTTGGTGAATAAATTGTTAGTAAGTCCCTGTAGGTTTATATTTTTTATAGCTTCTTAGGATTGGTATGTCTATCAAGATATAGCCTCCCTTTTTATCTCTACCAGTGTGTTTTCCTTTAAATGATATAGCTACTATAGACATTTATGTTTTTATTTATAATTTGCACACTGTAAATGCTTTTGTCTATTTTGTTTCATCCTTTTTTAAATATGTGCATGTGTCTTTTAAGAAACAAGTAACTGGCTATTTTTCTTAGGTAATTTGCTAGCTATTTTTAAAGGTTAAGTTTTATTCACTTACACTTATTGTAATTACCGATACTTATATTTGCATTAATTAATGCCATCTTGATTTGCATTTTCTGTTTAAAGCTTTTTTTTTTTCCTTTTCTGTGCCTTTTGTTTGAATAAGTCAAAGTCACTTTTCTATTTTAATTAAAAAATATAGATTACATTTCTATTCTTTTGGTGTTTGGAGATTTCAGAGGCTGGGTATAATTATACTCCTTTTATTACAAAGCCTACATTTATTGAATATTTTTTCTTTTTCTGACAATGATTAGCAATTTAACCTATATCCACAATGAGTAAAAAATTTTCTGAGATTTACTGTTATATTTTAAGCACAAAATGTATACTTACATATATTTTAGTAGGTGTTTTAATTTACTAACTTTTTAAAAAATTTCTGAGTTAAATACCTTTTCCTTCATACCTCTCTGAGTTTAATTTTCTTCTTGCTAAAGATACCTTTCACTGACCACCTGTGTGTAAATCTCTGAGTTTAAGGAACATTTTAAGCAACTTCTCATTAAACAATACTTTTCTTTCATTTTTCCAATCTCTTCACCTTCCTAGTGGACAAAATCAGAGCATCTTCATCTACCTTCCATCTGTATTAACATTTTTAATGTTTTAATCTCATCTCTCTAAACTGAGTTTTTCATGAATGTATTGCTTTTCAATGCACTAATTCTATTTTTGAATTTCTTCTACCTAGAGATCATTTAATTCATGGCACTGTATATTTCAATCAAATGTTTCATATCCAATATGTCCTACTTTTGCCTTTATAGTTATCCAACCAAACTTGTATCATCTTTTTGTGTGTCCTAATTTATGATTTTTAGTAAAACTATGCCTTTGATTTTTTAACCTCAGAATTTTTATTTTAAAGTCTCTGATTATTGATAATTTATATTTCATATGAAACCATTTTGTTTCTTAACAGTAGATTGGTGTATGCTTTTTGGAAGTTTTGTACAAAGTTCTATTTGTTGTTTGATGGTGCTGGTGATTTTAGGTATTTGTTCATTGGTTTGTTTTCTTCTCTCCCTCTGCACCAACATTCTGCGCAATTGCTGCTACCTCCACCTATTGCTCTGGGCCTCCAGGAAAATCATTAATTATTATCAGGGTTTGGCATACTGTGCCTGTAGAAATATTGAGGATATTACAGATCCCAAGTAGAATAGTAGGTGTCTTATCTCTAGTAATAAGTTATGTTTGTCCCTCCACCTGCAATCCCCAACCACTTGAGGCACAAGTCTAAATAAAATCACATACTCCCTGATTGACATTTAGTGTAGCTTTTTTCTCAGGTGGGAGCTGCTCAAACTAGCTTCTGGATTTTAGCAGTGAATTATTTCTGGTATCCTATTTCATAAGAAACATCTTTAATGTCTCCTCCTCCATCTCCATCTCTTCCTTCTCCTCCTTCTTCTTGCCCAAGGATATGTGATCCTAGGCTTGGATATTCCCCTTTTTAGGATAAATGTAACTTGTCACAACTATCTGGATCATAATCTTCCATGCCTCAGTCTTTACTTTCCATCTTGAGAATGGTAGGCACCAATTCCTCTTTATTTTTATTCCAATACCTAGTTTTAATTAGTCAGAAACAGAAATTTCAGAAATAATCATTATTATGAAAAATATTAAGTTGAACATTTTAGACACATTTTATAGTCCTCGCATATTATTTTTCTAAAGATAAGTTTGTAGAGAGGATTTGTTGGCTCAAAAGATACACAAATAAGAAGATATACAGACATTTTGTGCTGGCTAAAATTTAGTCTCTCGTTTCAACCTGATGTTTATGAAATAAATGTTAAATGTGATTAGCAGGAACACACTAGTTTTTATTAATTAAAATTTGCAAATTGAAACCAATTTCTACCTTAATTTATTCCCTCAGGTCAAGGTTCTAAAGAAAATATACAAAACATTTCCTGTACCACTGCATGTTCTCTAATTCAATTTTCTCTTGCTGTTTTCCAAACTAGAAATTTATAGGATTGTGTTCAAGGTTTTATCATTTAGGTAATAAAATACATCATTGATTTCTACTAAGCAGCACACCATGACTGATTTTGTTATAGAATTTGGCCTGAGATTATCAATTTTCTGCTAGTTTATGACTTTATGTGCATATCATAATATATTAAAGAGAACTATAGATCTATGACTGGATATAAGTGTTATGTTTGTTAGTTTCTTTATTTGATTTTGTTATAGTAAGTATGTGTGTGTGTTTGACTTCTATTAGAAAACCCACTAAATGAAAGCAGAAGTAATTTGTATGTTGGTCTATTGTGAACATTCTATGTTTTAACATTTTTTTTTTTTTTTTTTATATTTAAGAGTTCTGGGTAACTGCCCATGTGACCACTTCTTAATTCTGTTCCTGGTATATGTAATGAAATATCTTCATGTCACAGAATACAGTGGGTGGTTTTCTCAGTTATATTATCCCATCTACTCTCCCATCACGTCTTTCTGCTTCAGGGCTTTTTGTATCCTTTAGTTTTGGCAATTATAATACTAAGGATATTTTCACATATGAGTACTTTCCAGGAGCAAACATAAATCTTCAGACTTAATTTTGACTTCATACTTTAAACTCTTCATATATTCATTTTTATAGAGCTATTGGTTACTTAATATACTGGGTTTACAATGTCATTGAAATGCATTTTTGTTAGATGTTTGCAAATATATACTGAATAGTTTCAAGGTTAATGTTGTTGCTGTTTTGTTTTACATGGCAAATATCATGACATCAGTTATCAGATTAGTAATTAGTAGATTTGTCTCAATTATATTTCATGTCTTTTACAGACAATGTTTACATTTTTATATTTCCATTTTTCTCTTTACCTCAAATTGAAATCTATTTTAGTTAATGTTGTAGAAGGATTATTATGAATTTTGAAAAAAATATTTCTTTGGTTCCTGTCCATTACATGTAGATTACATTAATTGCATCTGGCTAATATATTATGTCTCATGTATCACTATCTTCTATTTTAAATAAGAGTAAAATTGAGTAATGGAACTACACTGATATGTCTTTGCAACAAACAATTGAATAAGAAATTAACATTAATATTTGTAAGCAAGTTGCATAACTTGGCAGTTTTCAGGATTTCATGACAGCATGCTATACTCACAAACACATTAACATGTTTTGTTTTCCTTTGAAATCAATCTGTTGCTATCAATTTGAAAATCAGCTGTTGAGTGAAAAATCTTTTAATGTGAGGAAGTTGCTCTTGTACTGATTCTGGAGGTTACATAGAACATTGCTCTAGATCGGAGCTTGACAAAGATTTTCTGTGTAGTAAATATTTTAGATTTCACTGGCCACACAGTCTCTGTTGCAACTGCTAAGCTCCACTGTTATAGCCAAAAGTCGCTGTAAAGAATATGTAAACACATGAGTATTTAGTCCTGGTACAATAAAACTTTATTTACAAAACAGGTGGTGACATAGATTTTTGCCTCCAAGACATAGTTTACTGATCCCTGCTTTAGATCAAGCATTAGGAAAAAATGTATAGTACACTTTTAAACCATACAACAAATATTAATTTGTTAATATACAAATATTAAAATATTGATATAATATATACCAAAGATATGCAAAAATTGATATATTTATTTATACACAATAACTATAAATGGAATAGGATTCAAGGACTATAATCAGAAGCAGTTTTATGTTTTACTCTCACCATCCCTTTACATTTGTTCTGTGTATGATGCTTTTCTGCTTCTGAATGAAAATTAGGGTGAGATCCATGATTTTTAGTTTCAGTGTCAGGAAAGATAACAGTCTCAGTTAATAAATAATAAGCCTGGTTCAGTCTATCACAGTCATAAAACATTTAGTCTTCACTCACAGTAGTACTGCCTGTGCTAGAAGCAGGTTGGGCTCTTCATTGATAGATGGCTGCATGATGGTCACATCCATTTTCCATCCAGTTTACTCATCATGATTTTTCAGTCACCTGGGTATGCTCAATGGAGAGAAAGGTGAGCAAAGAGAGCAGAAGCATTCCTATTGGACTAATATTCTCATGACATAGCATCATGTTCTTTGGATAAAAGAAATACTTAATGCGAATATATTTTTATGGGGCCCTTTGTGGGAACATAGTAGAAAACTAAGCTCTTACTCGAAGCTCTTAAACCTGAAATTCCTGTGAAAAGTAGAGAGGAGTAGTTTCAGCTGTTGTTTGATTATGATACTTCTTAAGTCCCTAAGCATCAGAGAACCTCCACTTTCATTTTGCTGATGTATTTCTCTTGTTCCTGATAACACCTACAACCTGGAGCTCTCACTACTGTGACCTATATCGTATGTGTGGAAATTACTTTTTTTTTTTTTTTTTTCTGAAATACATTGGAAGATCAGGCCAGTCCCAATACCATCACCTCTCCTTGGCTGCATTGTTAAAATAGTCAGGCTGATCAACTCTTACCTTTTAGAGTCTCTAGACAGAAGTAAGCACACAGTCCATGATTTCCCCCAAGCTATAGAGATTATTCACAATGTTCTCCAAGTGAGAGGGGAGTCTCGTTACAACATATCTTTTTTCACTTAGGGTAAAGAGTAAACACCAATGACTTTGAAAATACTAAGATATTCTCTTTAGTTTCCAATAATTTCCAACTCATTGTAGTCTTGTTGTGAGTGAAGATTTAAGAGTTTTGTAACTAGCTCTATTATATTCATTTTTGTCCAGTTTTACTGAGATATAATTGAGAGCCAGCACTGTATAAGTTTAAGGTCTACAGCATATTGATGTTACCTACATACATCATGAAATATTATATGAAAACAGTTAGTTTAGTGACCATCCATCACCTCATATAAATATAGTTCTCAACAACATGGGTATAAAGGAAACACCTCAACATAATAAAGACCATATATGACAAACCTACACCCACTATCATACTCACTTGAAAACAGCTGACAGCATTTCCTCTAAGATCAGGAACAAGTCAAGGAAGTCCACTCTTACCATTTTTTCCAACATGGTTTTGGTAGGTCTAGCCACAGTATTCAACAAATAAAAAAGAATAAACATAATCCAAATTGAAAGGAAGAACTAAAATTGTCACTGTTTGCAGATCAAATAATATTTTTTTAAATTTTTTAGGCTCTTTATTGGAATATAATTGCTTTACACTATTGTGCCAGTTTTTGTTGTACAATGAAGTGACTTAGCTGTATTTATACATATAACCCTATATCACCTCCCTCTTGGGCCTCCCTCCCACCCTCCCTACTCCACCCCTCTAGGTCATCACCAAACATCAAGTTGATTTCCCTGTGCTATGCAGCAGCTTCCCACTAGCCATCTATTTTACATTTGATAGTGCACATATGTCCATGCTACTCTCTCATTTCGTACCAGTTTCTCATTCCCCACCCGTGTGCTCAAGTCCATTCTCTATGTCTGCATCTTTATTCCTGACCTGCCACTAGGTTCATCAGTACAGTTTTTTTAGATTCCATATATATCTGTTAGTATATGGTATTTGTTTTTCTCTGTCTGACTTCACTCTGTATGACAGACTCCAGGTTCATCCACCTCACTATAGATAACTCAATTTCATTCCATTTTATGGCTGAGTAATATTGCATTGTATATATGTGCCACATCTTCTTTATCCATTCTTCTGTTGATGGACATTTAGGTTCCTTCCATGTCCTGGTTATTATAAATAGTGCTACAATGAACATATATCTTGGTACATGTATCATTTTAAATTATGGTTTTCTCAGGGTATGTGACCAGTAGTGGGATTGCTGGGTCATATGGTAGTTCTATTTTTAGTATGTTTAAGGAAAGTCCATACTGTTCTCCAAAGTGGTTGTATCAATTTACATTCCCACTAACAGTACAAGAAGATTCCATTTTCTAAACACCTCTCCAGGATATATTATCTGTAGATTTTCTGATGATGGTCATTCTGACTGTGTGAAGTGATATTCATTGTGACTTTGATTTGAATTTCTCTAATGATTAGTGATCATGAGCATCTTTTCATGTGTTTGCTGGCAAACTGTATGTCTATGCTATAGAAATGTCTGTTTAGGTCCTCTGCCCGTTTTTGAATTGGGTTGTTCATTTTTTTAATATTGAGCTGAATGAGCTGTTTGTGTATTTTAGAGACTAATCCTTTGTCCATTGCTTCATTTGCAGATATTTTCTCCCATTCTGAGTGTTGTCTTTTCATCTTGTTTATGGTTTCCTTTGCTGCGCAAAAGCTTTTAAGTTTCATTAAGTCTCCTTTGTTTATGTCTGATTTTATTTCTATTACTCTAAGAGGTGGATCAAATAGGATCTTGCTGTGATTTATGTCATAGAGTGTCCTGTCTATGTTTTCCTCTAAGAGTTTTATAGTGTCTGTCCTTACATTTAGATCTTTAATCCATTTTGAGTTTATCTTTGTGTATGGTGTTAGTAAGTGTTCTAATTTCATTCTTTCACATGTGGCTGTCCAGTTTTCTCAGCACCACTTGTTGAAGAGGGTGTCTTTTATCCATTGTATATTCTTGACTCCTTTGTCAAAGAGAAGGTGACCATATGTGCATGGGTTTATCTCTGAGCTGTCTATCCTGTTCTGTTGATCTTTATTTCTGTTTTTATGCCAGTACCATACTCTCTTGTTTACTGTAGTTTTGTAGTATAGTCTGAAGTCAGGGAGCCTGATTCCTCAAGCTTTTTATTTCTTTCTCAAGCTTACTTTGGCTATTATGTGTCTTTTGTTTTTCCATACAAATTGTAAAATGTATTGTTCTAGTTCTGTGAAAAAATGTATTGGTAATTTGATAGAGATTGTATTGAAGCTATAGATTGCTTTGGGTAGTATAGTCATTTTCACAATGTTGATTATTCCAATCCAAGAACATGATATATCTCTCCATGTTTATGTGTCATCTTTGATTTCTTTCATCAGTGTTTTATAGATTTCTGCATACAGATCTTTTGCCTCCTTAGGTAGGTTTTATCCTAGGTATTTTACTCTTTATGTTGCAATGGTAAATGGAAGTGTTTCCTTAATTTCTGTTTCTGAATTTTTGTTGTTAGTGTATAGAAATGCAAGAGATTTATGAACATTAATTTTGTGTCCTGCTACATTACTAAATTCATTGATTAGTTCTAGTAGTTTTCTGGTGACATCTTTAGGATTTTCTATGCATAGTATCAGGTCATCTGCAAACAGTGACAGTTTTACTTCTTTTTTTCCAATTTGGATTCCTTTTACTTCTTTTTCTGATTGCCATGGCTAAAACTTCCAAAACTATGTGGAATAACAGTGGTGAGAGTGGACATCCTTGTCTTGTTCCTGATCTTAGAGGAAATGTTTTCAGGTTTCACCATTGGGAATGATGTTGGCTGTGGATATGTCATATATGGCCTTTATTATGTTGAGGTAGGTTCACTCTAAGCCAACTTTCTGGAGAGTTTTTATCATAAATGGGTGTTGAATTCTGTCAAAAGCTTTCTCTGCACCTATTGAGATTATTGTATGGTTTTTAATTCCTTATTTGTAAACATGGTGCATCACATGGTTTAATTTGCATGTATTGAAGAATCCTTGCACCCCTGGGATAAACCTCACTTGTTCATGGTGTTTGATCCCTTTAATGTGCTGTTGGATTCTGTTTGCTAGTATTTTGTTGAGAATTTTTGCATCTATGTTCATCTGTGATATAAGCCTGTAATTTTCTTTCCTTTTTTTTTTTTTTTTTTTGTGATATCTTTGTCTGGTTTTGGTATCGGGGAATGGTGGCCTTGTAGAATGAGTTTGGGAATGTTCCTCCCTCTGCTATGTTTTGGAAGACTGAGAAGAATAGGTGTTAGCTCTTCTCTAAATTTCTGATAGTATTTGTCTGTGAAGCTACCTGGTGCTGGGCTTTTGTTGGAAGATTTTTAATCACAGTTTCAATTTCAGTGTTTGTGTTTGGTCTATTCATATTGTCTATTTATCCTTGTTCAGTCTTGGAAGGTTGTACTTTTCTAAGGATTTGTCCATTTCTTCCAGGTTGTCCATTTTATTGGCATATAGTTACTAGTAGTAGTCTGTCATGATCTTTTGTATTTCTGCAGTGTCAGTTATTACTTCTCCTTTTTCATTTCTAATTCTGTTGATGTGAGTCTTGTCTGTTTTTATCCAGATGAGGTTGGCTAAAGGTTCATCAACTTTGTTTATCTTCTCAAAGAACCAGCTGTTAGTTTTATTGATCTTTGCTATTATTTCCTTCATTTTTTTTCATTTATTTCTGATCTGATCTTTATGATTTCCGTCTTTCTGCTAAATTTGGGGTTTTTTTGTTCCTCTTTCTCTAGTTGCTTTAGGCATAACTTTATGTGGTTTATTTTAATTTTTTCTTGTTTCTTGAACTAGGATTGTATTGTAAAACACTTCCCTCTTAGAACTACTTTTACTGTATCCCATAGGTTTTGGGTAATTGTGTTTTCATTGTCATTTGTTTCTAGGTATTTTTTGATTTCCTCTTTGATTTCTTCAGTGATCTCTTGGTGGTTTAGTAGCATATTATTTAGCCTCCATGTGTTTTTTATTTTATACAGTTTTTTTTTTTTTTTTCTGTAATTCATATCTAATCTTATAGGGCTGTAGTCAGAAAAGATGCTTGATATGATTTTAATTTTCTTAAATTTACCAAGGCTTGATTTGTGACCCTGTATGTGATCTATCCTGGAAAACGCTCTGTGTGCACTTGAGAAGAAAGTGTATTCTGTTGTTTTTGGAGGGAATGTCCTTTCAATAATGATTAAGTCCATTTGTTCTAATGTGTCATTTAAAGCTTGTGTTTCCTTATTTATTTTCTGTTTGGATGATTTGTCCATTGCTGTAAGCAGGGTGTTAAAATCCCCTCCTATTATTGTGTTACTGTCAATTTCCATTTTATGCCTCTTAGCATTTGCCTTATGTATTGAGGTGCTCTTATGTTGGGTTCATAGATATTTACGATTGTTATGTGTTCTTCTTGGATTGATCCCTTCATCATCATGTAGTATTCTTCCTTGTCTTTTGTAATAGTCTTTATTTTAAAGTCTATTTTTTCTGATATGAGTATTGCTACTCAAGCTTTGTTTTGACTTCCATTTGCATGGAATATCTTTTTCCATCCCCTCACTTTCAGTCTGTATGTGTCCCTGGGTCTGAAGTCAGTCTCTTGTTGACAGCATATATACACATCTTGTTTTTGTATCCATTCAGCCCATCTGTGTCTTTTGCTTGGAGCATTTAATCCATTTACATTTACCATAATTATTGATATGTATGTTCCTTTTACCATTTTCATGATTATTTTGTGTTTGTTTTTGTAGGTCTTTTCCTTCCTTTGTGTTTCCTGCCTAGAGAAGTTCCTTTAGCATTTGTTGTAAAGCTGGTTTGATGATGCTGACTTCTCTTAAATTTGCTTGTCTGGAAAGCTTTTGATTTCTCCATGGAATCTGAATGAGTTCCTTTCTGGGTAGAGTAATCTTGCTTGTAGCCTTTTTTCTTTCATCATTTTAAATATATCCTGCCATTCTCTTCTGGCCTGCAGAGTTTCTGCTGAAAGATCAGCTTTTAACCTTATGACAATTCCCTTGTATGTTATTTGTTGCATTTTCCTTTTCTACTTTTAATATTTTTTCTTTGTGTTTAATTTTCGTTAGTTTGATTAATGTGTGTCTCAGCATGTTTCCCCTTGTGTTTTTTCCTGTATGGGATCCTCTGTGCTTCCTGGACTTGATTGCCTATTTACTTTCCCATACTCTGTGCTTCCTGGACTTGATTGACTATTTACTTTCCCAAATTCGACTAAAATCTTTTCAAATATTTTCTCAGACCCTTTCTTTTTTTCTTCTTCTTCTGGGATGCCTATAATTTGAATGTTGGTCTTAATGTTGTTGCAGAGGTCTCTGATTCTGTCCTCCATTCTTTTCATTCTTTCTTCTTTATTTTGCTCTGTGGCAGTTATCTCCATCATTCTATCTCCAGCTCACTTCTTCATTCCTCTGTCTCAGTTATTTTTCTATTGATTCCTTCTAGAGTATTTTTAATTTCAGTTATTGTGTTGTTCATTACTGTTTGTTTGCTCTTTAGTTCTTCCCTATTCTGTTTCCAAAATTTTGGATCATCTTTAGTATATTTACTCTGAATTCTTTTTTAGGTAGTTTGCCTATTTCTTCTTCATTTACTTGGTATTGTGGGTACTTATCTTGCTCCTTTGCCTGCAAGATATTTTTCTGTCTTCTCATTTTGTCTAATTTACAGTATTTGAGGTCTCCTTTCCCTAGGCTGCAGGGTCATAGTTCCTCTTGCTTCTCTTCTCTGCCTCTGGTGGTGGGGTTTGCCTATTGTCTTGTATAGGCTTCCCAGATGAGATGTACTGGTACCTGCATGCTGGCGTGTGGAGCTGAGTCTTTTCCCTCTGATGAGCATGACCATGTCAGGTGGTGTGTTTTGGGGTTTCTGTGAGCTTAGTGCAACTTTAGGTAGTCTGTGAGCTGATAGGGGGGTTTGTGCTCCTGCCTTGTTTGTTGTTTGGTGTGAGGCATCCAGCACTGGGAGCTACAGACAGTTGGGTGGAGCCAGGTCTTGGATTCAGATAGAGATCTCCTTGAGAGCTCTCAGCAATTAATCTTCACTGGGCCAGGAATTCTCTAGTGGACCAGTGTCCTGGACTTGGTGCTTCCACCCAAGAGCCTCAGGACCAACTTCTGATCAAAGAACCAAAATCCCTCAGTTCTCTCATCTCAACAATAAAGGGGATTAAAAATAAAAACAAAACAAAGACTAACAAAACCTGAGACAAATGGTAAAAATAAATTCAAACAAGCAAAAACCAAAACAAGAAAACATGCATAAACAGAAAATATACAAAATGGAACCAAGTACAACAGAAAGCAAGAGTACAACCAGACAAACAAAAGTACCTCAGAACAAAATCAAACAATTTAAAAGAAAACTAACAAAAACACAAAAGCAAAAAACAAAAGTCAAGCAGAGTGCCAACTGGAAAATGAAGCAAAGAAACAAAACAAACCAACTAAAAATGAAAAGAGAGAGAGAGAGAGAAAGGGAAAGTAAGACCCACCAACAGAAGAGCAACATAGAAATAGAAATATAAAAAAAGGAAAAGAAAAAATATATTAAGAAAAAAAAAAGGCAAACAGAACCCCACAGAAAGTGTGAAAAAAAATCAAACAAGCAGAAACAGAAACATGGAAACACACACACACACACACACACACACACACAAGAAAAAAAAAAAAAAAAAGAACCAAATAAAACAAAAAGTGATAGAACAACCAGATAAACAAAATAACCTAAAAACCAAATCAAACAATTAGAATCAGAACTAAGAAAAACACAAAACCTAAAAACAAAACCAAAGCAGAGTGCCAGCTGAAAAATAAAGCAAGGAAACAAAACAAACTGATAAAAATGATTAAAAATAAAATAAATAAAATAAAATAAAAAGGCGGAAACACAAAACAACAAAAAAGCAAAGTAGAAATGGAAAAATAAAAAAAGTAAATATATTAAAGAAAAAGAAGAAAAAATAAGGGAAAAGAACACACAACAACAGAAATGCACAGTAAAAATAGAAATATATTTAAAAGGTTGAAAAATATGTTACATAGCAAGAAAATCTCAAAAGATTATAGAAAGAATACTACTCAATTTGGGGTGATAACTGAGAGGGCCAGGATAGGGAGGATGAGAGGGAGTTGTGGGAGGGAGGGGATATGGGGATATATGTATAGATATAGCTGATTCACTTGGTGTACCTCAAAAACTGGCACAAGAGTTTAAAGCAATTATATTCCAATAAAGAGCTTAAAAATAATTAAAATTTGAAAAAAAAAAAAAAAAACTAAAACAACAGTAAACAAAAAACCCTCCCAAAAGCCAGAACCAGCAATAGAATAAATCAAAACATAATAGACTTTATAGTAATAATTATGTCTCCCTGAGGTATTAGCTGTAAGTGTCCTTGCACATGCCCTGAGCCACAGCCCATCTCTGCCTCCCCAAGAGGTCCTCCTCTGCCTATGGGCTTGTCTCTGGACCCAACATAAGGCACATGAAGGCCAGCCTTGGCCCTGGGCTTTTTCTGGCATCTGACAGCAGGCACATGAGTGCCAGCCCTGAGAGGGTCTTTTAATTGTCCTGCAGCCAGCTCTGATGGTGCTTTTTCTATTAGTTGGCAACTGGCATGCAAGAGCCAGTCCTGAGGTGGCTTCCTTTATTGTTTGTTGGCAGGTGCCTGTATGTGGAGAGACAGGCTACAATAGTGTCTCCTCCCTTTGCATGTGACTCAACAATAGTGCTCTGCTTTTATGACAGTCTAGTCTTCCTCTGTAGGCATTCCCTGCTGTGGATTTCCTCCCTCCCATCCCCTCAGTCCATCTCCCCACAGCCAACAGAGTCCTCACTCTAAGCCTATTCTTCAGTCTCCACTTCAGTTCCCAGCTCCCTTGCACATCTGTGAACACACATTCCAGTCCAGGTCACATAGGGCCATGGTATGGACCATCTGTGGGTTTTGCATTCTGTACCGTCTGCCACAGATCAGCCACTTCAACCTTTTCTGACAGCCTCAAATGCTTCCCTTCTGTCCCAATTGATTTCCCCATCAAAGAGGGGATTTCCCCATCTGATAGGGCGTTTCCAAGAATTGGGAACCTCTCCTCTGCTTCAGCTCCCCTGCCCCAGGGTGCAGGTCCCATCCCAATTCCTTGCCTCCTCTTTTTCCCTTCTTCTTTTTTTTTTTTTTTTTTTTTTTTTTTGTCCTACTCATTATGCAGGGATCTTTATAGTCCTTTCTGGTGCCCAAGGTCTTCTGCTAATGTTCAGCTGGTGTTTTGTGAGGATTGTTGCATCTATAGATGTATTCCTGATGCATCCATGGAGAGAGATGAACCCCATGTTCTCCAATTTCTCTCCCATCTTAACACCCCACTTCCCTTCTATTTTTAATAATCCCTTTTTATCTTTATTTTTTGCCATTTTAATTACACTTTGTATTGGTGTGGCCTCTTTGGCTTGATCTATTTTGGGACTCTCTGTGATTCCTAGACCAAGGTGTCTGTTTTATTTCCTATATTAAGAAAGTTTTCTGTTACTATTGCTTCAAGTAAGTTACCTGCCCCTTTCTCTCTCTCTCTTCTCCTTTTAGAACCCCTATAATGCAAATGTTAATATGATCAATGTTGTCCCAGAAGTCTCTTAAACTGTTCTCTCTCTTTTTTTTTAATCCTTTTTTTCCTTTTCTTTTCACCTTGGGTTATTTCCACTACTCTGTCTTCCTGTCCACTGATCTGTTCCTCTGTATCATCTAATCTACTATTGATTTCTTATGGTGTATTTTTTTTTTATTTCAGTTATTGTATCCTTCAGTCCATTTGACTTTTCTTTATATTTTCTCTTTGTTAGACTGCTCATTGTGTTTATCCAATATTTCTGAGTTCATTGATCATCTTTATACTTATAACCTTGAACTGTTTAGTGAGTAGATCACTTATCTCCACTTCACTTAGTTTTTCATCTGGAGTTTTATCTTGCTAAAGATAAAACTGTGGGGGGAAGATAGTTCTCTGTTGTCTCATTTTCCCTAATTTCCCATGTTTATTTGTAAATATTAGGTAGGTTGGTTGTGTTTCCCAATCCTAGAAAATTATCTTTATGTAGGAGCTGTCCTATGGGGCCCAGCAGCACACTGCTTTCTGTTCATGAGAACTATACGATCTAGTGATGCCCCTTATGTGGGCTAATTGAGCCCTTTCATTGTGTCAAGGCCAACTACTGTGGATATCCTCATATGTGGTGCTGGTCCCTGGCCCTATTTGCTGCTAGGCCTTTCCTTGTGTGGAGGCTGCCTGCCACTATTCAGCAAGGACAAGACCTGGAGAGGCTGTCTCTGGGCCCTAGGGTTCCCAGACTTGGTAATGGCACACTAGTGGGCTGAACCAGGTCCCAGCATAATTTCTGCAGGGTCAGGGCTCCTGGAGAAGCTGGCTGCAGGAAGCTGTCATGGAAGTCCTGGGTTGGTGCCAACCAGCTGGTGGATGGGACTAGATCCTGGTGTGACTGGATCTTTGTGGTCCCAGGGCTGGTCCTGGTGCACTGTGGGTGGTGCTGTGTCCATGGTTGGTTTGTTAAGGGACATGAGAGATCCCTGGGTTAGTGTCTGTCCACTGGTGGATAGAGTTGGGTCCCCATGCAACTGGCTGCTTGGCTGGGGGACATCCTAGGAGTGGTGCTGACTGGATAGTGGACAGGGCCAGGCCCTGACGTTAATAGTCTAGAGGGAGGATTCCAAGATGCTTGCACCAGTGTCCCTGTGGTTGAACAATCCCAGAAATGGATGCTGCCAACATACATGTCCCCAGGAGGAATCCCAGTTGCCTTCTGCATCTCTGGGATGCTTTTGCAAGATCCAGCAAGTGGGAGTGATCCAGACTCCATTCAAATTACTGCCTCTGTGCTAGTCTCAGAATATGTAAGATTTTGCCTGTGCCCTTTAAGAGTGAAGTCTCTATTTCCTACAGACCTCTGGCTCTCCCAAACAGAGACCCCACTGGCCTTTAAACCAGACATTCACCTTCCCAGTTTAGGACCCCTAGGCTGGGGAGCCCAGTGGAAATTCAGACCCCTTGCACCTTGGGGAGAACCTTGGCAAGTGATTTTCCTGTGTAACCTACCTGGGGTACGAGTCTTTACTATACCACATTTCCACCCCTATTCCCTGCCTCTTTGTGGTTCCTTCTTTACATTTTTAGTTGTGGAAAATATTTTCTGCTAGTTTTCAGGTCATTCTCATCAATAATTGCTCTTTAAATAGTTGTGATTTTAATATGCTCATGGGAAGAAGTAAGCTCAGAATTTTCTTACTCAGTCATCTTAGTCTATCTCTTCTTTGGCATTCTTTGTAAATCCTTCATGGCTTCTCCATTCCCCCTGCAGTAAGGCATCTATTGCTTTGGTACCCAGAATCAGGGTTGAGCCTCTGAAGGCACTAAAGTTTGTACACAGAAAAATTTTAGAGTCTGTGTAAATGGAATTTTCTGGAGCTCCTGTATATGGCAGCATGCATCTACCAAAAATGAGATTGAAAAAATTATGATTAACATACATTTGCATACATAATATTTAATATAATTAGCAGTTAGATTAATGAATTTGTCTTAATTACATATTAGTTTATGCATTGAAATCTAACATATTTTAGTACTCATCATATTTGGTAATGCATTCTGATGAATATTCCCATCTTTTTGATAAATTATTTTTTTAACATCATATTTTTTTCTTCTGGTACTCCTACTTTCTTGGTTTCTCCTTAGGCTCACTTGTCAGTTCCTCCTCCTTTCTGTATTCTTAAATATTGGAGTTTCTTAAATCTCAAACCTGAACACTCTTCTTTCTGACACTGCACATTCTCTCTACAGAGTTTCATCATATTTACTGAATTACCATTTATATACTTCTGTGTTCATGATTCATACTTTTAGCCTAAATATCACCTTTATAAATCTAACTGCCTACATATTATGTCTTCTGTGAATATCCTAAAGCCATTTCAAATTCAGCATGTCAATAGCTGAAGTCACAACTGATACCTCTTTAGCCCAATCTCCTTAATTTCTTCTAAACATGAGCCAGCTTTATACATTCATTGCAACTCGAGTAACATATAAAAAGTAAATCTGATCACATAATTTTGTCCTGAAAACATTTTTCCATTGCTCTTTGTAGAAGCTCACCTAATTGTCATAGCCTGCATACTCCCTCTCCCATTTTTAACTTCTGTGAACTTATTGCCTGATATTGTCATTCTTATGTTTCCTCCTTTTAACCTGAAATTTCTTTGTTTCTATGAGTGTAATATGATTCATCTATTACAGAGAATCTCTATTATAGATATTTTTCCCCTATAATAGGAAATAGTTCTGTCTAGAATCACTGTTCTCAATTCCACTGTATCTGGTTATAGGATAATTATTTACTGAAACCAGATCTCAGTTCAAGCATTATAAAGCTGGGAAAATTTTTCTTAGGCTTCTAAATAAAATAACCTCATTTTATATATTCTTTATCCAGCTTCTGATGATTTTTTTCATAACATCTACCAAAATTCATTCATATTATTTTTGTCATAATTGTTGTCATCCCTGCAGGTTCTAGAAGGACAGGGACTCTTTGTTCACCATTGCAACCTTAATACTTAGCTGATTATTGCTTGGTAAATAGTAATAGATTTTCTGAATAAGTAAATAAACATATGTTCCTGCAGTGTGTCATGATATTAAGAAAAACATTGAATAAGTTGTGGTTTTTACATCTCTATTCTCAAGGCAAATTAAAATGATAAACGGTAACATAGAAAATTGAAGGCAATTAATCTTTTCTAGAAGAAAGTGAAAAAAAAATCAAGGAAGAAAAGGCATATTATGGAATAGTAGAAAATATTCACAAACCATATATTTCATAAAGGGTAAGTGTGCATAATATGTAAGAAATACATACAATTCAATAACAAAAATCTGATTAAAAAATGGGCTGAGGACTTGAGTAGATTTTCTCCAAAAATGACATCCAATTACCAAGCGGTACATAAAAATAATGCTCAAAAAATTAAAAATAGAATTACTATATGATCTAGTAATCAGAAAATTTCAAATCAAAACCACAATGAGATGTCACCTCACACCTTTTAGAATGGCTATCATCAAGAAGAAAAGAGACAACAAATGTTGGTGAGGAGGTGGAGAAAGGGAACACTTGGCCCTCTTGGTGTAAATGTAAATTGGTGCAGCCATTATAGAAAACAGTATAGTTGATCCCCCCAAGATTAAAATAGAACTACTATATGATCCAGTTACCCCACTCCTCAGTAGTTATTCAGGATATCAAAAAGGTATCTGTACTCTCATGTTTAATGAAGAATTATTCACAATAGCCAAGATATAGAAACAACCCAAGTGTCTGTTAATGGATAAACAAATAAAGGAAAGGTGGTATGTGTATATATATGTGTGTGTGAATGTATATATATATATACATATATATGTATATATTTGTATACATGCATATACAAACATATACATACATATATATGTATATATATACATGAGGGTGTGAATGTGTGTGTGTGTATGTGTACATATGTATACTTGAAAGTGAGTCAAAAATTGTCAGCACTCAGGCTGTACAATTTTTAATTAAATTTTAGAAAAGACAAATACATCCTTTTTCAACATAATTTTGCTTTTCAATACAGTTTATCCATCTGTCAAGAAGCTTTCATATTTCCTCATTCAAAAATGATTGAGGCTGAGCTGTAAGCCATGAATGCACTGCTGTCTTCACTTTTTCATGAGAAATGAATCTTCATCCTTGTAGGGCTGCTTTCAGGGCATTATACAGGTGAAAGTCTGATGGAGCAAGATCAGGACTATAGGTAGGATGCTTTTTTTTTTTGGAGGGGGCACCTGGATGGTAGGATGCTTTAACACCTCAAAATGAAGTAATCCATGACAGACTTAGGTTGCAAAAAGTTTGTGCGAGATGGGTACTGAAACAACTCATGGAACAGCATAAACAGAAGCATTTGGACATCTGCAAGCAAAATTTGGATGGATACTCTAAGGAAGGTGAAAGTTTCTTAAAGAGAATCATTACTGGTGATGAGACATGGATTCATCCCTATGAGCCTGAGAGTAAACAGCAGAGTATGGAATGGAAACATCCTCAATAGCCGACCAAGAAAAAGTTCAAAAGTTAACCATCAGCTGAAAAATTGATGCTTACAGTTTTGTGGGATTCTCAGTGGACAGTATTGAAACATTAGCAGGAAAAATATTCAGCAATCAAGAGTGTTCATTGCAGTGAGATTCTTATTGCAGAGCTGAAGACTAAACTTCGGATTACACACAGAGGACTGCTATCCAAGAGTGTTGTGATCTTGCACAACAATGCATGTCCACACATTTCTGCCCATACTGTTGACAGTCTGCAAAAACTTCATTTTGAGGTGTTAAAGTATCCTCCCTCTAGTCCTGATGTTGCTCCAACTGACTTTCCCCTATTTGGTCCCCTGAAAGAAGCCCTACAAGGACAAAGATTTACTTCTGATGAAGAAGTGAAGACAGCAGTACATTTGTGGCTTGCAGCTCAGCCTCAAACTTTTTTTTTTTTTTTTTTAATGAGGGAATATGAAAGCTTGTTGACAGATGGACAAAGGGTATTGAAAAGCAAGGAGATTATGTCAAAAATGATGTATTTGTCTTTTCTAAAATTTAATTTAAACAAATTCTACAGCCAGAGTGTGGATAATTTTTGATTCACCCTCATAATTTACAATATATATGATATGCAATACATAATATACAGTATATATTATGTGTTATATATAGAGATATATATATAATGGGAAATTATCTATCTATTAGAAAGAATGAAATCCTGCCATTTGTGACATCATGGATTGATCTTGAGGGTATTATGCTTCGTGAGATAGGCCAGACAGAGAAAGACAAACATTTTATGATATCACAGATATATGGAATCTAAAAAGCCAGACTCATAGAAACAGAGAATAGAATGGTGGTTACCAGAGGTTGGGAGTAGAGGAAATGGGGAGATATTGTTAAAAGGTACAAACCTGCAATTAGAAGCTGAGATCTAATGCATAGCACAGTGTAATCAATGGTACTGTATTATATGATTCAAAATTGTGGAGAGATTAGACCTTAAGTATTCTCACCACAAAAAATAAATGATCATTATTTGACATAGTATTGCTGTTAGCTAAAGATATATAGGTAATCATATTTCAATATGTAAATGTGTCAAATCAATGCATTGTACAGCTTATACTTACACAATAGTGTACGTCAATTTTACTTCATTTTTAAAAGGAGAGATTAAATCAATAATTAATATATTAATTAAATATTTGACACAATTCATCAGTGAAGCCATTTTAGCCTGGGCTTTCTTTGTGAGAAGTGATTTTAATGACTATTTTATTTTCATTAATTCTAAACTTTCTTCAGTGAATATTTACTGCTTTAGTAATACTATTAAAGAGGCTAGTAATAAAGTTTCATTGACACACTAAGGAAATACTTATAACAAATACAGGGTACATAACATTTATAAATAGAATTCCTTATGGCATAAAGAATCCCATGCCTCAATGAGGAAAATGTAAGTAACACAAGAGAAAGAACTGTGAAAGATCTGGTAAAGTTAAGGAGAGAAAATCCAATAACATATTATTATACTTCCAAGTAGGAATATTACATTGCTACACCAATTCTGGAGTACTTTATGCAACTGTGTTTTTAAAAAACACATCATGTTTAATCAAGAACTCCCTCTTCTAGTAATTTCTCTTAATAATTTATTGGATTATTTTTGGAAAGCTGATACCAATTTCTCCCCCTTTCCAGTGTTTTTGCTTGCTTTCTTATTGATCTCAGATGAAGAGAGTTATTTTCCTGTTTTGACATCACTGTCTTACCCCATGCTTTGTCTCACTTATTTTATATGGAGAATGTATTAGGATATATTAGTTGTTGTAATGCATACGTCAAAAAATGTGAAATAGGTCATATGTGATAGAAGTTCATTTTTTGTACTCATGTAGAGTCCAAATGGATGTTTCTGACTGATGTTTCTCAATCCTGAGTGGCTGTCATCTTCAACAGGGCACATCCCAGTTCTCAGTGCTCTTTCTCAACAAGTATGTGAAAGCAGACTTTGCAGGAAATTATATGCAAGATTTTTTTTGGACAGACTTGGAAGTGATGCACATTTCCAATCACCTCTGTTGCCTAAATATTGGTCATATATCCCGCTCCCTGAGAAATCTGTGGTAGGTTAGTAAATGTATTCTAGCTCCCTGAGAAAAGAAGAAACAGCCTTAGTGTCTGTCCCTAGGGTAAAAGAGACGTTATGCTCCCAGTGATAAGTTTTTAACAGCACATATTAGTTTTTTCTCTTTTGAATGCTATGAATTTAAATGTATGCTATGTAGCACTCATCACATATTACCATTCACTTCAAAACGTAAAAGTTAAAATTATTCATGCTTGATTTAAAGTTTTCAATTTCTTGTTCTGCTTTATTTTGCCTCTGCTCTGTAACAGATATCCATTTTAAAAAACAACCTAATTTTCCCTATTCCTTCTTAATTTTTTTTCTCTCCAAACAAAAATATTTTACTTCATCGTTGCTTTATCTTTTAACTTTTTTTTATTCCAAAGTCTTTTCATATAAGCCCTATAAAAAAGAGATTAATATTTACTAAATAATATGTCTTGTCCAAATGATAAACCCACACATGTGTAGGCACATGCTTTCTGAAAGGATTTCATGGTTTATGGATGATCAATAAAAACTAGCTATCAATGAAGTGAACAACTAGAAAATTACCTAATATTTGCTTTTTTAATCTCACATTATATCTCTGAATCCTTCAATGTTACTTATTTTCAAATTGCCTTTGTTATTTATCAAAGTAGTATAAGCCCATCATTTTCTAAAAAATGAAATAAAGCCTAAAAACACTTACAATTAAAAACAACTTACCCAAACCCCTATTTCTACCCTAACTCCCAATTTTCAGTTAACCTCTCTATATCATTTAGTTGTGCCTTCTTAGAGTTACTTTCTCCTTATTTTTTCCAAACAATGTATCTACTGTTATTTTTACTACAAATGCTCAGATTGATCTGTTTTATGCCTATGAAAGTTTTTGCCAAAGTTAAACTCACTAAACATCTAGCTGCTCTATATTCCCTCTCACTCTCACCACCCATCCAAGGACATCCCCTCACAGTGCTCAGTCCTCAAGAGTCACCTTAAACTTGGCACTATCTTGTCTTGGTTTGGTGACAGTTGTGAAATGGGAATTCCTTTATCCTCTGTTTGTAGGGTATAAATTTGCCCACTTGCTTTGCAAAACCTGGGTCCAAGAAGAAGTATATTGCCCCAGTTGATGTGCAGGGTATTTTTGTTTGTTTATCTTTACTGGAATATATTTGCTTTATAGTATTGTGTTAGTGTCTGCTGTACAACAAAGTAAATCAGCTAAATGTATACATATATCCCCATATCCCCTCCCTCTGGAGACTCCCTAGCCCACCTCTTTAGGTCTTCAGAGAGCACTGAGCTGATCTCCCTGTGCTCTGCAACAGCTTCCCACTAGTTATCTATTTTATATTTGGTAGTGTATATGTCAGTGCTACTCTCTCACTATGTCCCACCTTCCTCTCCCCCACCCTCACTGTGAGCTCAAGTCCATTCTCTATGTCTATATCTCTATTCCTGCCCTGCCGTTGAGTTCATCAGTACCAGTTTTCTAGATTCCATATATATGCGTTAGCATAAGATACTTGTTTTTCTTTTGATTTACTTCACTCTGTATGACAGAGTCTAGGATGTGCAGGTTTTTAATTAATTCTCCAGTTATCAATAGGTAACTTCCTTCTGAAGTGGTTTGTGCTCCTGCCTCTGGGGTGTCTTGCATTTAATTAACCCACAGAATGAACCTGTGTGCCATGAGATTGTAAGAAAGGGCATTTTTATGGATGATTTTCAATGTTCCCATTAAAAAGACCTTGAGATTCCAACTCCTCTGTATTTCAATTTTTGGCAATTTTTTCTTTTCAACCGCCAGCCTTCTGTGGTACTTGGTTCTTTAACATAAGGAGACTGTTAAGAGTTTTGTGGAGCACTTTGGGCTTTAGCTCTTTGGTTTCCACACTACAGTCACCCAGGTAACTGCTTCCTAAAGCAGTTAGCGCTCCTCCAACTTCCTTTTTGTCTTCAAATTTTGTTGAAATATCAAACATACTGTTGCCTTTTCTCCAGTTTTCTCTGTCCCTGGGAATATAACCTCTTACTTTATTATTGGATTAAGAAAATATGTGTATAGTCAAACTCCAATCATTCATTTAATTCTTTTCTAATTAAATTTTAGAGAGGATATCACATATCCCTGAGCTGTTGATTTTTTGTCCTGTTTAATCCTGAAATCTGTGTTTTAATTCTCTAGAGTGCTAGGCTAATCACTCTAGAAATATTAAAAATAACTTTCAACTCTTAAGCCTAGACCCAAGCTGGATATATGTAATATTCCACTCTTTCTAGTCCTCAGAATCATCTTCTCCTCCACTTAACCCTGTGTATTGTGGGAGGGACATATTCCAATAAAAAGGCAAATACAGCTCCCTTTTATCTATTCAGGTCCAGAAAGAGAGAATAAGGGAAGTTTGTAAGCAAAAGATCTTTGTAATCTGTGAAACTGTAACCCTAAAGGATGATACTGAATTTTTCTCAATATTATTTTTAGTAAATGTATGACATTAAAAACCCGTGGTTTGCACACAAAACTATAAATTTCACTTAAGCCTCATAATAATGAGGATATTTTCATTTGGTCAGAAATATTAATGGAATTATTTAGCCCTTATCATAGATTACTTATAAATATGTATACTAGCATCAAAATGGCTAATATATTTATTTACTTAATAGAAAACAGTGAGTTGCTGAAGACTATTTATAGAATGACCTCATTTCTGAAAAGTAAATGATAAATTTGATAGAGGATAGCATACAAACAGAAAACTGTCTGGAAAGTAATATATTCAACTGTTTGTAGATGATTACTTTAAAGAAAGGGAATACAGTAGTCTTTCTAAATTTTATTCCTCTATAATGTTCCCATTTTCTTTCACTATATGATATGTTTCATGATGAAAATTTAATTATGTCATATTTATTGAATATATGACATTTGCCCAGCACAATGCCAGGAGTCAAATATTTTATAAAAAAATAAGGTACTAATTCTAATTTCATGTATCTTGTGTTATCAAGACAAGATACATAGACAAAAACCACATAATTATACAAAAAATATGTGAAAATTGTCTAAATTAGTGGTTCTGTTTTAGTTCAAAGAGCCAAAAGTTCAAAGCAGGATAGAATAGGGAAATGATAGAACCTGAAATGCATACTAAGAGAGGAATTCTATTTGTATAAGTCAACTAGAGTTCTAGAGTACATTAAAGCAGGAGTTATTCAGGCAAGAGAGACCCAAGTATTTAAGGTAGAAATTAATGTTACCAAATCATTTTAATACCCAGATTCTTAATTTGAAAATATTTAGATTTATGAATAAGATAGTGTTAACATTATGTCAAATGATTATTTACACAGGAAAAAAAACAACATATAGAGGAAAAGTAGTTCTTGTGCAAGAAAACATGGAGGACATATGTGACAAAAATTGTGTTTGTCTTTCTCTCGCCCGACCCCCAATGACTTGTATCGGCATAATAGCTTAGCAACTACTAGGTACCTATATTATTTAAGATAAGGTAAAGCGGCCAAAAAATCAGGACAGAAATTATCGTGGATTATGTAAATTGAAGTTTTTTTTTTTTTTTTTAAATTAAGAATCCATTTCTTTCAAATATATGACCCAGAGTTAATGATGTTTTGAGGAGTCTTAGCTAAATTCATTTGTGGCTCTGCAATTTCTCAGTGCAACTCTTCAAACATTTGATCCAATATTTCTGCTCCAGTTTCCACTATCATAATTGTTTTTTCCCAACAGACACTGGGGAGATGGGCACACAAAGTCTTAATCAAGCAAAAACAATCAAGTTGAGTAGCAGAACTCAACCTTGACTGCCCATTAAAATCACCAGTGAGCTTCACAGGACAATTCAATCAGAATCTGTAGGGAACAAGTAAACAGTAGTTTTCCAGAGCCCCACAGGTGATTGCACTGTACAGGCAAGACTGAATACTACTGAACTTAGGTGAACTCGGATTACTGAGTGAAAGGGAATATACATACAAAGAATGAGTAGTTTCCACTGACGTAGAACTCATGGAAAATCCATAAGGGAAATTTAAATACAAGAAAAATTAAGAGTTTTTAAGGAAAATAAATAAAATAGATAAAATAATTTTAGGCAATATGATCAAGAATTTTGAATTTGGAAATGCAGTAGACAAAGTAGAAGTGAGATGATCACTACTAAGAAATAGATAAAATTTCTTAAATTTCCAGTGGAAGAAATATCTTAAAATTTACAGATAAAATTTAAAAAGATAGAAAAATAACTGAAAATATAAGTACTTGGTATATGCATATATGAGCTATAACATGGGACATATAAGCCTTCCATAAAAAGAAAAATATATGGAGAAATACACTTAGACTCAATTAGTAGAGAAAAAAAAAATATTCATTATGTAAGTAAGGAATTGACTCTGCAGAATGGAATGTTTCCACAAGGCCCAGAAGAGATTAATGCAGAAAACAAGTAAAAAATAAAATGAGACATCAATATTAATCATTATCAATAGTGGAAATTTTGAATTCAAAGATTAAAGAGAATGACCTTATAAGCTAAAGACAAATATCTTAACAAAGAAAGAAAATTTAACAACAGAATTCTTTAGAAACAGAAGAGACAATAAATAAAAGCATCATATAGAATAAAAATTAAAGGACAGAGACCCAAGAATACTATTCCCAGTTAAAACATTATTTACCTGTCAGGAGAAAAACAATTGTAATTATGAAAGGATTCAAAAAGTTTAGCATACACATTATTAATATGAAGGAAGTGTTGGTGATAATGTTCTAATCAACAAATAAAAAAGAATATTTTTTCAAAGAGTAATATTATGGGGAAAAATAGGAAAATATTTTAAAAAAAATTAAATGTAACATTATAAGAATTTTCTATTATATATGGAAGTGAAAGTTTAAAAGTATATATACATATTTTAAAATATCTATTGGATTATATTGGATTTACAATGTTGTGTTAGTTTCAGGTGCACAGAAAAGTAAATCAGTTATACATATACATATATCTAGTCATTTTTAGATTCTTTTCTCATATAGGCCGTTACAAAGCAAAACATTGGATTGCAAGTAACTTGTTCTGCAAGCATTCTGTAAGACTAGCAAACATTTCTAATAAATTCTAACTTGGTGAATGAGCAATGTCTTGCAATATGAGGAGTACACGATGATGAATGTCACAGGATCACAACATAGCCAATGGAGCTGACCACCGTCGAACTGATGGAACTGCATCACAAACAATAGCAAGAGGTTATATAGGAGATCTTGCCTGCGGAGGAGGAGGAGAAAAAGGCGGAGGAATCCCTCACTTCAAATGAGATTAGGGAGATGTGTAAAATGTGGGAAACAGTGCAAAATTTTGTAGAAAAGCACCACCCAAATAAGGCTGTAGCAGTGCGAGCGATGAATCTGTTTAATGACAATGCAATGTCACATTTCCACAAAATCCTCAAAAGGAGGCAAAAGCAAGTGTCATTGGATAGGTTCCTCATTAAAGGTGCATGAAAAGAAAAAGATTCCATTGAGCCAATAGATAGCTGTGATTCCATTAGTGATAGTGAAAGTCGTCCTACACTGTAACCCTGCTCTCTTGTCTCTCTCACACCACCCATGAAGGTTTTAAAAGGTAAGTGCAGGTTAATTTGTTTATTTTTCTTTATATTTTGTATTTTCTTTATTATTTTCAATTATATTACTGTACTGTAATCATTTTTATATGAATATTTTTGTGTTGTGGAATGAATCATCTGAGTTTCCATTATTTCTTATGGGGAAATTTGCTTTGATATACAAGTGCTTTGAATTACAAGCATGTTTCCGGAACAAATTATGCTCGCAAACCAAGGTTTTACTGTATTCAGTGCTATTACAGTAGGTCCTTATTAGCTATATATTTTACATATAGTAGTGTGTATATGTCAATCCCAATCTCCTCGTTTGTCCCTACCCCCCTTCCTCCCTGAAAACTAAAAGTTTGTTTTCTGCATCTGTGATTCTATTTCTGTTTTATAGATAAGTTCATTAGCACCTTTTTTTAGATTCCACATACAAGTGATATCATATGATATTTCTCTTTCTCTGTCTGACTTCTTCACACAGTATCTAAGCCCAGTAGTTGAAAAAAAAAAAAAAAAAAGTAAAGTAGGGAGAATAGGAATTCACTAAAACAGAATTTCAAAAAAAGTTTTCATCAGTGAAATTGACCTTCCCATGTAAAGGAAGGAACAGCATAATAAGATGAGAAGACCTTATGAAGCTTTATTTAACTAGTCTAAAAATAGTAAAAAATGAATTCAAGGGATAGCAAAAATTTAAATGGGCTAGCAATTTTGGTAGGGGTGATCCTAGAGAACAAAATAAACCTCAAGTGATTAAATTCTATACAAATTTGTTAAAATAGTTTATCACGTATTGATCTAAAATATTGATCAATGGAATATGTTACCCTATGGATGACAGCATAGTCCAACTCTAGAGTTCATACGGACAATACAGTTTATGACCTCAGTGTTGGAGTAGCACATCCCAATGGTGTAATCACTGTTAATGCTTTATTTGTCCTATGATCAAAGTCCTACCTAATCTGAGTTCACACTGGAGTAACCCAGATTAGCTTCTGTCTATTGCATGTTTCTCCCAGTACAAAAGAACAAGAAAAATAAGACCCACTTCACAGAAGCTTCTTTAATCTAATAGATGGTATGTTCTAAATTCAACTAAATTATATACAGCCCTGCCCATGAACAGGGTTTGTTATGGTGGCAGAGCCTGCTAATTGTGTAAAACTTAAACCTTTTTGCCAGATATTCAATTCCTCTTCCTAGCAACTTATAACTAATAACCTTTCAACTAATTATCCCTATTCTACTTGCCATAGCGTTCCTCACACTCGTAGAGCAAAAAGTTGTAGGTTATATACAACTCTGAAAAGGACCAATCATTGTCATAGATAGGCCTACTATAACCTATCTACAATGCTGTCAAAGTATTCATTACAGAGCCACCAGGTCCACTAACATCATCAATGACTTTCTGTAATGGGCAGGATAGCAAATATTTTAGACTTTCTAGGCCATGTGGTCTTTGTAACAGTTGTTTATGTCTGCCATTGTAACACAAAGTCATCAAAGGCAGGCATAGACAATGCATACACTTATGAGAATAGCTGTATTCCAACAAAATTTTATTTACAAAATTAGGCAGTGAGACTGATTTGCTTTATGGGCAGTAGTTTAATAACCTCTGTTGTAAGAGAACTATTTTGGTGGGGAGGAGCAGATAGGCTAATGAAATTATGAAAGTATAAATGAAAGGGCAGACAAAATGGGGGAGCACGTCATGAATGACAGTATGAGGAACTCCGTGGATATGCTCTCCAGTGAAACACCCATAACTACTAAAAGTTTTGGGAAATTTCCTTAGGGCATACATCAAATGAAAAAAATCTTTATTCAAGAAATGCTACAAAATCTCATTAAAAACAGTGAAAACCTATAGTACTTGAGCCATAATCCACTACCTGCCTCTACCCTCACGTCAATGTGACCAAAGCTCCACTCTGAGTGTGTATGGTTAACATTGTGCCCTCATTTCCTAGCCCCTAGTATGGTATTTCCCTGGAAGAGACAAACCACCAATATTTCTCATTCCCACAAGCTGCATGTTATAGAGGCTAAATTCCAGGTGAGTGTGTTCTAGAGGTTGGCACTTCCTCCTTTTATTGAAGGATACTGGGTCATTTTTCACCCCAACTCACTCATAGGGATGATGTTCTTCACCACAAGACACAAGTCAAAAAGACTAGTACTTCTGCCCCTGACCAGCACCTAGCTTATAAAGCATGGATGCCGTCCTAAGAAAAGCACTGAATTTTATGTGATAATTAAGGATTCAGAAAAGGTACAAAGGTAACCATCATAATATTACCTCTAATTTAAAAATAATTTGGAATTAAAACTGTGTGAAAATTTAAATTTTATTAAGAATGGAAAATTAAAGAAAATTATGCCATATCTTCACAACATAGAAAGAATAGCCAAGAAAAGTCCTCAGACGTTTGAAGGAAGAAAACAAAGTGAGTGATGTAACAAACCACAAAACAAGGACAAGACAGAGAGTATTAATAAAGCTAAAATTCGTTCCAAAAGTCACACAAATTAACAAAACAAGTGACTACAATGATCACAAAAAGAAAAAAGTACAAATAATTAATGAAAGGAATTAAAGTAAAGGATATATATCTAGTACATACATATAGTAAAGGGATAAAAAAATCATATCATGAAAATATTTTGTCAATATAATTGAAAATGTAAAGGAAATGGCTATATCCTAGAAAAATACAGCTTATAAGTAATGACAATAATGAACAGAAACTCTGAATAATTCTAGACTTACAAAGATATCAAAATTTTTCACTTAAAGAATATCTCAGGCCTTGATGGTGATTTTACCCAAAACAGGCAGAGCTAACCACCCATTAAAATGGAATATTTCCAGAGGTTACCAAAAAAATGGACTGGACATACCCTAGCATATTTTGTGAGTCTAGCATCCTATTCAATCATAACAAGAATAATAAGGAAAGGGAAATTATAGTCTAATCTTAATTATGAACATTAATTAAAATTATTTTTAAATTACATAAAAAATTATCCATCTCTTTATATAAATGAATAAATATGACCAGTTTGGATTTATTCTGGATATTGAAAGTTGATCTAATATTTAAAAATAACAATGTAATTTAGAGTACTATAGAATAATTGGGAAAAATAAATTATCGCAGTAGATGCAGAAAAATGATTTGATAAAATTCAGAATTCATGAATGACAAAACAGTTAGCAAAATTTAAAAAAAATGGACATTAGGTAAAATTATAGGACCCTTAAAAATTCTAAAGAAAATATTATACTTAATGACATATCAAATGCTTTCATTTGAGAATATTAGTTATACAAGCATAACTACTATCCCTATCTAGCCATCCAGTAAGACAAGATAAAGAAATAAGTGATATAGAACTGGAAAGGAATAAACAAAACTATCATTTCCACATGATATGACTAATACACAGAAAATTTTTAAGGTTTAACAATCAGAATAAATAATTTAGAAAAGTTTAAGGATTCAAAATTGTTGTAAAGATTGTTTAAATTTCTCCATTCTTGCAACAAACCGAATATAAAATTTTCAAATGATACCACTTACTTAAAGTAGTGTAAAAAAACACTGAGAGCCTAGGATTAAATCTAACAAGTCATGTGCATGACAATAAAGAGAATCCAATAGAGTTTTACATAGGGAATGGATTATTCATCAACTGGAAGACTTGGTATGGTAACATACCAATTAGGAATAATTGATTTGTATAATTAATTATATCTCAATCAATTTTCCAAAAGATTTTCTTTTGGAAACTTATATAATGATTTTTAACTTTATGTATGAAGGGCCAGAATAACCAAGACACTATTATAGAAGAAAAGATGGGCATCCTCACTGTAAATGATAACAAGAGATATTAAAATGGTGTCAGCTACAACAGTATGTTTTGTGTGAAGGCATACAAATAGACTAAATAGAAGACAAGAAAGAGACTGACTAATGCCTGCATGGATGCTAAACTCATTAATTTATTAATTTCTTGTCAAGTTATCACATCAGAGTAAAGAGAAAGGTTAGTCTTGTTAACATTGTAGTGAGATAATGCCTATAAATGCGGAGAAAGTATTGACGCCCCCAACACAAAAAAAAACTGGTTTCAAATGGATTGCATATCTGAGTTTAAGCAGTTAATATGGATAGCATTTAAAAGATAATACAGGGGAACACATATAATTTCAAAGTTGGAAAGGTCTTATTACATGGAATATTTAAACACTGATTACAAAGAGATAAATTGATAATTGAATCACATTAATATTAAGAACTTTTGCTTATTAAAATACTACTCCCCCGAAAAGAAAATAGGAATCCACTGTGTGGAAGAAGAAATTTTCCACAACTAAAATGGCTAAAGTTGTGTATCTTGAGTATATACTTTGCAATAGATAGAAAACAAAATAGTCATCAAGTTTAGATCTTTATGTATTCATGACTTTACAAGATGGATTTTCAATTATTTCCATCAAGAACAGATGTCTTCTAGCTCTTGAATCTGAGATAGCCTTGAATATTGTTTTGCCAATGAAATAGGGCTGAAGCAATGTTTTACCACATATAAGATTAGGCTTCAAAAAGTATTTCATGCTTCTACTCTGGCTCTTTGTTCTGCCCAATTGACTAGGTTAATAAGCTCAAGCTAGCCTTTTGGATGATAAGAATCATGTGGTTTCATCATCCCCATCATCCAACTCAAGCTAGCCAACCCCAGAAACAAAGCTGCACTAAGTTGCATGAGTCAATCTAACCGAGTTCAGTCCTAATTACTCATTCACAGACTGTAAGAAAAATATTGTTGTTTTAAACCATTAAATTTCAAATAGCTTATTATGTAATAAAATGTAATAAATAGTGACTCAAATAGGCACATCATTTAGGAAGATATTCAAGTGAAGATCTACAATGACTTAACAATCACCAAGTGACAAAAAACAAGGATAACACCAAGTGTTGACAGGACATGTTGCAAATGGAATTTTTATACATTGTTGATGGAAGTGCTAATTTATAAAACAACTTAGCAAAGTGGTTGGCATTAGCTATTCAATTAAAAGATTTTCATAAACTATGATGTTCCATGTCTACTCCCAGGTAAAATTCAACAGAATGCATGTATGTATGTTTTATCAAAAGACATGCACATACATTGTCATTGTAGCAATAGCTTAATATTGAAAAAATGAAAAACAAATTAAATGTCCATCAACACTATAATGGATATTTATTTGTGGTTTGCTCATGTTAATGTATGATTCTGAAGTAATTGAAATTTACCTACTAAACCTACAAAACATGGATGAAACTCACAAGCAGAATTTTGAGACAAAGAAACCAGAAACAAAAATAATATGTACTGTTTAATTCCATTATTGTATGTTTCAATAATTCAGCAAAGATAAAAAGTGCTGTTTAGTGATTTATGTTTATCTGGTAAAACTCTAAAGGAAAGCAAACAAGTTTTATCCTAATAATTAGGTTAATGGTTCCCTTTTTAAAATAATTTTTAATTCAAATAGATTTAACATATAATATTTATAAGGTTAAGATGTACAGCACATTGATTTGATACATTTATATATTGCAATATGATTGCTATTGTAGTGTAAGCCAGCACCTCTATCACATCAGGTAATTATCATGTCTTTTTTGTGGTAGGAATAATGAAGCTCTAGTCTCTCAGTAAGTTTGATTTTTGTAATACATGATTGTTGCCTATAATCACTATATTGTGCATTAAATCTTCAGGACTTATTTATTTATGTTGTAAGTTTGTATCCTTATACAACATCTCTCCTATTCCCCAATCCCCAGGCCCTGGTAATACCCATTTTACTCTATGTTTTTATGAGTTTGGCTCTTTTAGATCCCACAAATATGTGACATCACACAGTACTTGCTTTTTTCTGTCTGACTTATCTCAGGCTAATATGCTCAAGATCTATACATGCAGTTGTACACGGCAAGATTTCCTTTTGCTCGTGGATGAATAATATTCTATTATAAATATATATCACATCTTCTTTACCCACCCATCTGTTGATAGGCACCTAGGTTGTTTCCATAGGTGGACTATTGTGAATAATGCTGCAATAAACATTGTAGTGCTTATGTCTCTTTGATATCCTGTTTTAATTTCCTTTGGGTATATATCTCAACCTGGAATTGCTGAATCATGTAGTAGTTCTACTTGAAATTTTTAAGGAATCTCCATACTGTTATCTATAGTGGCTGAACCAATTTACATTCCCACAAGCAGTATACAATTTCCTTTTTTTCACCATCCTCAACAACAATTATCTTTCATCTTCTTAATGATAACAATTCTAACAGATGTGAGATGATCTCTTGTTGTAGTTTTGATTTGCAATTCCCTGATAACTAATGATGTTGGACATCTCTTCATGTACCTACTGGCCATTTGGCTGTCTTCTTTGGAAAAATGTTCATATGCCCATTTTTAAATCAGGCTGTTTTTGTTGTTGTTGTTGTTATTGAGTTTGAAATTTTTATATATTTTGCTTATTTTTATATTTTATATTTTATATATTTTGCTTATCAATCTCTTTATCCAACATATGGTTTGGAAATATTTTCTCCCATTCAAGAGGTTGCCTTTTTATCATGTTGATTATTTCTTTTGCTTGTAAGTTTGACATAGTACTATAGCTGATTTTGGTTTTTGGTGTCATATCTAAAAAGTCATTGCATGAACAATATTAAGGAGTTCTTCCCTGTGTTTTCTTCTAGGAGTTTTGTGGTATTTTTGATCCATTTTGAATTAGTTTTTGTGAATGGTGTTAAGATAGTGGTATAATTTCATTTTCTTCTATGTGTTTACCTAGTTTTCCCAACACCATTGGTTGAAGAGACTGTTCTTTCCATATTAGGTGTTCTTGATTCTTTTGTAAAAAATTAATTGACTATATATGCACTGCAGCAGAATCCATGTTCTTCTCAGGTACACAGGGAGCATTCCTCATTCTTCCTTTTGTCTATTTAATAAGAATGAGCAACAGAAGTTGCTTTTCAAAAATCAAATGTCCTTGGGCTTCTCTGGTGGCACATGGGTTAAGAATCTGCCTGACAGTGCAGGGAACAGGGATACAAGCCCTGGTCCAGGAAGATCCCACATGACACGGAGCAAATAAACCTGTGTGCCACAACTACTGAGCCTGTGCTCCAGAGCCTGCAAGCCACAACTATTGAGCCCATGCACCACAACTACTGAAGCCGGCATGCCTAGAGCCCATGCTCCACAACAAGAGAAGCCACCACAATAAGAAGTCCATGCACTGCAATGAAGAGCAGCTCCCGCTCTCTGCAACTACAGAAAGCCCATGTACAGCAACAAAGACCCAATGCAGCCAATAAATAAAAAAAATAAAATAAAATAATTGTTTTTAAATTTTAAAAATTAAAAGATAAAATGTCAATACATGTGAGTCTTTTTCTGGAACATTTATTATGTTCCATTCATCTATTTTATCAAACTTGACACCAGTACCACATTTTCTTATTTATTGTGGCTTTATAATAATTTTGCTAATCACAGTGTTAGTCTTCCAACTTCGTTCTACATTTTCAAATTTTTTTTTATTATTCTATGTCCTTTGTATGTCCATATGGATATTAGAATTCGTTAATTTCAATTAAAACAAAAACAAAAACCAAACACCTATCAAAATTTTGAATAAGATTGCATGGAACTGACAGAAAACTTTGGAAAGAAGAGACATCTTGCGAATATTGAGTCTTCTGAATCATGAACCCTATACTTCTACCCATTTTGTTAAACAATCTTTAATTTCTTTCACCAATTTTTATAGTTTTCACTCTACAGGTCTTCCATATCTTCTGTCAGATTTATCTTTATTTCATATTTTAATGCTATTTAAATATTATTTATAATTCCAAATTTATTGTTATTTGTGGAAATACAATTCATTTTTGTATATTGTTCTTCTCAAGAACAAATTTGTGGTGTAACTTTTTGGCTCTCTTACTTTTTTATTTGTTTTGTATTTCCCTAATATTTTTCTGCGATCTTGTTATTGTCTTTTTTCTATTATTCTGTCTTTCATTTGTTTTTCTTTTCAAGTTTCTTGAGTTTCTTTTCAAGTTTCTTGAGTCACTGATTTGAGATCTTCACTTTTTTTAATATTAGTGTTCAGTGCTATAAATTCCACCTAAGTACTGCTTTATTAGCATCTCACAAATTCTGATACATCATAGTTTTGCTTTTATTCAGTGGCAAATAACTTCTAATTTCAATCCTAAAATTCATTCATGGGTTATTTAAAGTGTGTAACTTGGTTTTTAAATATTGGAGGATTTTCCAGGAATTCTTATTTTGATTTCTAATTTAATTCCTTGTTTTGCCAGAAAACATAATTTATATAATGTTGATCTTTATTGAGAAATGTTTGTTGGTCCAAAATATGGTCTATTTGGGGTAATCTTCCAAGAACTTTTTTTTTTAATGTACATTTTCTGGTTGCTGGATAAGATATTGAATAAACAGCATAGAGGTCATGTTGGTTGACAGTGTTGTTCAGGTCATTGATATTCTAATTTTTTATCTTCTTGTCCTATCAATTATTGAGAAAGAAGTATAATATAATATAATCTAACTACAATTGTGGATTTTCCTATTACTCCTTCTAGTCTGACATTTTACCTTATGTATTTGGAAACTTTGGTGCATAAACATTTGATTGGTATATTCTCTTGGATTAATACTTTAGGATTATAACATAAACTTCATCTCCAATAATCTACCTTGCTCTGAAAGTTACTTTGATATTAATATGGCCACTCTAGCTTTTCAAAATTTGTTTTAGCTTGGTGTCTGTTTACTCAAAGTGTATTTTTATGAAGGAAGCATAGAATGAGATTTTTTATTTAGTCTCACAATCTCTGTTTTTGTTTATGGTATTTAGAACATTTACATTAATTGCTATTATTGGTATTGTTAGATTTATCACAATCATCTACATGTTGTGAAGTTTTCCCATCTGTACTTTTTGCTCTCATTCTCTTTATCTGCCTTTTTTTTTTAAGAATAGTATATATTTTTAGGATTCTATTTCAACTCCCTTATTTGTTATAACTCTTTGTTTTGTTATTTTAGTGAATGATTTTGGGTTCATAATATACACATAACTTTTTAGATTCAAACTTTATATGATATTATACCATGTCTCATACAGTATAAGAGAATTATAATAATATACTCTCATTTCCTGTCTCTCATGTTCTGTGCTAATTTGTCATACATTAATTTTACATATGTTAAACCCTATACTGCATTGTTCTTAATTATGTGAAGTGATCAATTATCTTTTAGTGATATTTCAATAATAATAAAAATCTTCTGTATTTACTTATGTAGCTACCACTTCCAGTACTCATCATTCATTCGTGTAGCTCAATACTTTATATCTATTGTCATTTTTATTCTGTCTTAAAATCTTCCTTTATCATTTTATTTAATGCAGTTCTCTTGGATATAAATATTCATCTTCTTGGTGATAATCTAATATTCTTACTCTTAGAATGTATTCAAATATGGTATTAAGTTACTTCATAAGAGTTTAATTTGGGGAGCTTGATATGTTAGATCCAGAGTCAGTGTCAGTCTAGGGCTATTGTTCCCCAGCATTGAGATACAACTAGTCCTTGCTTTGTGCACAAGTCCCTGTGAATCATAAGGTTTGACATTTATGGTGAGAGGAAGTACTATTCTTAGATCTGTATGAGTACTGTGCACAGTTATCTCTAATATTGTCAGACAGTTCTTTTCCTAGCATTGAGTAATTTCTGCTAAATATGCAAAGGGTACCATCTACAAATCTCTGGAGTTCTCTTTCAGTAGAGCTCTCTTCTATCTAGAACTCTGTCCTATGAATTCCAACTACTCAGATCTTCAAGACTTTCAGATATCCTATCAATTCAAGGAGTGCACTAGTCTCCACCTGAGTACCCTATTCCCTAGCCTCTAAACTTTCTTAAGCTGGGTCAATCACAAACTCACCTTGCTTGTTTTCCAGCTTTTAGGGATAAATGACCTTCATTATGTGATGTATTTAAGAGCCATTGTTTCATAAATTTTGCTTTGCTTTGCTTATTTCAGGCAGTAGGGTAAATGTATACATGTTATTCTATCTCGACAAGGTTATAATTGCCTGTGGACTGTTATCGCCTGAAGGAAGTAGTTAAAATGATGGTTGAATGGTTTGAAAAGAAAAGTCATGTAATCAAACTAAGGCTTCCTTATGCTTCTAAAATTTTCTTTTGTTAATATATAAATATTAACCTGTAATTGAAAAATTGCCTTATGGACCTGAATGGTTATTTCCAAATTATCAAAAAAACTAGATTTCTGATGCTTTTACCATTTTAAGGAACTATTTCCATATTGCTAAATCAGCATGGGATGATTAAAATCACCAGCAAATCAACCCAGTATATACTAAATTTATAGAGATTAAATTTGTAGATTCCTGGATTTTATTCAAATTGATTTCTGAAATCTATACCATGTTAATTTATGAATTATTTATAGACTTGAAGAATTTTAGGACCTGTCCTTTAAGCTTCACGTCGAACAAAATACTTTATATTCACACAGCGCATCCATCTTGGTAACTGAAGAGAACTTGACACTCAATGCATGTATATTTTTCCAATTTTAGTATTTGATAACTTCTTATATTTCATATGGCATTTACAATATAGATAAATCTTCTTGAATGAATATTTAATGGCAACATGATTTTTTTTATGTCTCAAATATCACTGTAGGAGCCTATTTCACAGTACATAGAATAACTCCAAATTTTTAAGATTGATGGGAAAAAAAAAATGTTTACAATGTCCTCCAGTAAATGCTCTTACCATGGAGTTATAACTGATGTGATCATCCTACATTAACAAGAATTCTAAAAAGAAGTTCAACATAGCAGTAAAAGACAACTTTGTAAAAATAACCAATAAAGACAACTTTGAAGTTTAAAAAATAATAATAATGGTTAAAATTTTACTGAAGTGTAAGACTTAAATGGGCAATATGCACAAAAGCATATAATCAAAAGCAAAATGTGTTAATATTCATTGTAGAGATTGTTAGTGCTATACTATGATGTATTTAGATAACATAGAGTGAATAATTGAAATAGTATATTGCCAATAGCTTTTTTGTCATAATTGAGATTTTAGTTTGAGAGGTTTTCAAAAGGACCTAATTTTGATTCTAATTATTATTGAAAAACAAAAGTCAATTTTCATATAATATCTTATTTTTGACATCTGTGGAACTGGATATTCATATTACCTTTGTGTATAAAGGGAATTGCTATTGAATATTAAAATACATTTTGTACATAGAGGAGTTTTGCTGTTGTTATTAGGTGCAGAGAAATTTATAGGACAGAAATAGTATCTCAATTTGAAATTGGAGAGAAAATGTACTTTATAAAAATGGGTAAATGAACTTAAGTTATGCTTAAGTCAGGGATCTTAATTATTCTTATCCTAGTCAATGTAAATATGAATAACAAATCATAGGTTCTCAATAAAAATTTAATCTAACTGAATTTGAATCAATTTGAGGACATCAGTAAAACCTGAGCAAAACAAGAAATTATACACACAAACTAGACATGGAAACTAGAAAATTGAGTTCTTTCAAAATGATCTGCATTTCTTTGCAAACACACACACCAAAAACATTTCTTAACCTGTTTAAAATTTGTGTTTCTTTAAAATTCAGCACTTGAGCAACCATTTCTAAGGTAGCATAATAGTTGTTTTCTTTTGTTTTGTTTTGTTTTGTTTTAAAGTAATTAAACAAGGGGACCATTAGACTAGGGTGACTCTAATGCCTTGGTAGCCCAGTAAGCAGACCAAAACCTAAGCCATAATCAATGTACTTCAATTAGAGACAAAGAAATTTAAGAACAACCAATCGCAAAGAGATAACTAGGCTTTCCCAAATCAGGTATCCACTTAAGCTATAGTCAATAATATATTTGAAAGCTGCTAAGTGAGTAGATCTTAAATGTTCTCACCACAAAACATAGATAGTAATAATGTGACTGTGATGTTAGATAATGCTACGGTCATAATCATTTTGCAATATATGTGAATCATATCAAAACATTACAGACCTTAAACTTACACACTGTTATATGTCAATTTATGTCAATAGAACTGGAAAAAAATTAGGGAACCTAAACAATTTCCTTGCTTTGTTTCTGTATTTTCTCTGTAAAATCTTTTTCTCTGGCTCCTATCTTGCTGCACTCCTAATCAATATTGGTTTAGCATTGCCTGATTCAAATTGATGTATACTCAAATAAAATCTTGACATTTTTAATATGCCTCAGTTTGTGTTTTAACACCTCTGATATCCCTGGATTTTCTTGCTATAGGCAAAGTGTTACTTAGAGCCGGCTCTCTGTGCAAGTTCATTTACATCAACCTGCACTGTGAACTGACATAAACACAAATATCCTCAAGGACATCACACTGTTAAGAAAACTCTATGTCTAATCTATTTGGAGAAAAATTATTATAGGGGAACAATACCTGGCATTTTCAGAGGTTAAGTTTCCATGAATCTTTAATAACCTTGAAATTGAACATATTATTATTCTTAGGTTGTCTGAGCTCTTTTACACATTTTTGGTTTTGAAATTAACATAATAAATAGAAAAAATGGTTTAAAAGTAATTTAATTTAAATAAAGTGTCAAGTAACATGAGTTTTAGCCATGCAATGTGCTTACTCTCATAACTACTTTAGATAGTTCTAACATAAACCTATTTTAAATAGAATCTTACCCTAAATTAAACTGCAGAAGACAATTGTTTGTGTAACATAAATTAGCAAGTATTCACATTTATCTGCATCACTTAATTTTTATTTTTTACTATGTGCAGTTTCATTGGGAGACACTGCTGTAGATGTAGTGGATGAACAGATGGATTCCTCAGTCACTGAATGTTGATTAAAGGTGTGTGGTTGTTCTATATTCTTTACATGTATTACTTTATTTAATTTTTCAGCCTGATGATATATGAGTATTAGTTTCTGTAAGAAAAGATCTCAAGGTTAAATAATTTGTCCAAGGTCACACAGGCAGGTAATGAAAGAACCAAGAGTTGAGGCCAGAATATCTTTTGCAATGTTACATATAAATAGATCAGCAACATATAAGAGTTTCATGAACTAAACCTATAAGTAAAAATATAAACAATTTACATTTGATAGCTTTTATCTATGACATAGCCAAGTTCTCTGCAGAGTGAAAAAAGAGTTTCATGCTATGCCATCTCATTCAGAAGAACTGTAATTTCTGCTTACAGATCTGTTTTTATAACATTAATGACACATGTGTTTCTGTGGCACTAAAATAGTAATAAAAGTTATTATACACTGAAAATAAAAAATGGTTATAAACTGTAATAAATGTTATAAAGGAAAGAACAGGGTGCTATGATAAAACAAAATAGGATGAGATAATCTTTCAATGGACAATGTCACTAGAATTGCAATCTGACATATGAGGAAGGTTTAGTTTGCCTCAGGATGAAGGCAAACATTCCAGCAAGTGGGACTACATGAGTAAACCTCTGTGAATGATTGAATGTTGTTTGCTCCAGGAACCCAGAGGATTGAAGTGGCTGGAGAACAATGAGGAAAGGGAAAATGAGCTTGAAACACTTATTGATAGCAAGAAGGGATCACCTTCAACTACCCATGTGTGGTCATTAATTTAGCTATGATCCAAAATGCAATGGAATATGATTGCAGTGTTTGAAGCTGTGTGACATGGTGAACTATCTTCCATAAAAGATGATTCTGTCTTTTATGTAGATAATGAATTGGGGAGACCCAAAGCAGGAACCACAAGACCAATTGGCTAGCAGACATTTAAATTAGAGGCAACACTGCCCTGCATTAAATGGTTTGGGTAGATGAAGAGAAGTGGGAGACAGAATGTATTTTGGATGTGAATTTTGATGTAGGAGGATGAAGGGACATGATATGTCAAGATTTCTATTACAGTTACTAAGTGCAAGGAGTACCATTTACTGTATGAAGGTAATGATAAAGTGAAATTTTTGGTGATGAGAGAATAAAAGTTAATTTTATACTTTCTAAGTTTGAGAAGAATGTGCAACATACATAGTGAAATGTTATAAGATAGTTGAATACATACAGTTTAGAAGAGGTCTGGTCTTGGTATGAAAGTTTGAGAAATGCCTGCATTTTGTTGTATCTTTTAAATATTTCAAAATGAATGAGGTTGTGTAGAGAGGGAGTGGAGAACAGCAAGGCACAAGGGAAAATATCTGGAATATTAGCTTAGTTGTCAAGTAGAGATGGATAAAATGTCGCCAAATATGTCAAAGCTTGGAAAGTATTAACTTGGATTCAATACTGTTCTGACATCACTCATTCCCATTAGATTTAACAAAAGTAGCTCACTAGTGAGTTACTCTGAAGACATTTTTGTGTATTGTTGGAAGAGTGATCATGAGCACATTCATTGGTGGAGAAATATGGAAAGACAGAAGTAAGGTAACTAAACTTAATTAAGAACCTTGTCTATTCAGAGGTGGTAAAAGATAGGAAAATATCTGAGGTAGCTTGCAAGATTAACAGGTGGCATTGTTTGGGGTTTTGAGCTTTATTTACATTTAATTTGTATTTATTGCTTTGAACACACTGTTGAGAAGGGGCAAATATAGCTTCTATCTAAGTACCTACTACTGGGAAAAAAAAAAAAGCAGTGTTAAAATTTGCATCAGATCACTTTCTGGGCTTCCCTGATGGTGCCATGGTTAAGAATCCACCTGCCAATGCAGGGGACATGGGTTCAAGCCCTGGACCAGGAAGATCTCACATGTCTCGGAGCAACTAAGCCCATGCACCACAACTACTGAGCCTGTGCTCTAGAGCCCGCGAGCCACAACTACTGAGCCCATGTGTCACAACTTCTGAAGCCTGCATGCCTATAGCCCATGCTCTGCAAACAAAAGAAGCCACTGCAATTAGAAGCCTGTGCACCACAAAGAAGAGTAGCCCCCACTCTCCGCAATTAAAGAAAGCCCAAACACAGCATTGAAAACCCAATGCAACCAATAAATAAATAATAAACATATAAATTTAAAAAAAATTGTGTCAGATCACTTTCTGTTAAAAAAAAGAAAAATATAATGCTAAGACTCCATTCCACATAATATTTTCCCTACCCTATCTCCAAAGGGCAACACTTAATGTGATGTAACAATGAGTCATTCCAATGGAAGTTTTGTATTGTCTCTTTACATACATTTGTAAATAACTATAGAATTTTGTTTTATGTTTTTAATATTTGTATAAATATTGTTTCTCATAGTGTTTCATACTTTGGCAAATAGCTTTTTAAACTTGTACTTATGTTTTGATATTTATCCAGGGATACAAATAGATAGAGCTCATTTTGTTTACTATTTATTATTGTGTTGTTAGAATAAACTAAAATATAATTCGTTTATTCACCTCTGAGGGACATTTAAGATTCCCAGGTATTTATTTCCTACAAACAGAGATATAGCAACCTTTCTTATATGTCTCTTTTTGAAAGCATAACAGATTCTCTAGGGTAGACACTTAAAAGTACAATTGATGGGTTGTAGATTGCATTCCTTTTCTTCCTTGCTTGGAAATTTTAAGTTATTTTGCCTTATGATTACCAATTTTACTATTTCTAAAATACATGTTTTCCAAATTTTAGACATTGATTTTCTTGTAAACATGTTCATCAGGAAATGATAATTTACTGTCACATTACACTCTTTAATGGTCAGTAGTAGAGTTGAGCACTTATTTATTTGATTATTGGTCTTTTGGGTTTCTTCCTCCCTGAATTGCATGTTCTTATATCTTTTATCCATTGTGACTTTCCTTCTCGAGTTGTAGGTGTTCTGAGATGTGAACAATAGGGGAGTCTGGGCATAGGGTATATGTAAGGAAATCCTTGACATCATCCTGAGACCCCTCTGTAAATCTATAACATATCAAAAGCAGAGAAAGTTTATTAAATGTTAGCTTTACTTCTCTTTCTCCATCTTGCCAAAGAGCTTCAGCTAAGTTTTTTATGTTTTGCTGTATAAATTAGGAACTTAAATGAGTCTTGCTAAATATATCTGTGGTCTCTTTCTACCAATCTGAAGCTCTGCTATGATGTTCCAAAAATCTTAATATAAAGAAACAAGAGTGTAATATAAGAATGTTGGTTTTTTTAAGAGAAAATAACTACAATTTTACATTTTTACTCCTTTTTAAAAACTGTTAAAAATTCCAATTTAGAGGATGTATACTTAAGAAAATCTTTCTCATGTGTAGTGAAAAGACAGATACTTTAATTCTAACACCCAGTGCTCACCTCTACCTGAAGATCAAATAGGATTAAACCCAGCAGTGTGTTGTGAATTCTGTTCCTACTTTTGTTGTTTAGAAACTACTTCTGCTAAGAATGTTTATGAACTTGGAAGACTCTTTAAACAAAATAACAAACATAATAGCAATAAAAATGATAATCAGAGTAACAACAAATCTGCTTTCCAAAGAGTATTTTTGCATACTGTGACTTCTCTACTAGACAAATCAAGATAGGGAAATATATTTTTCCATTGACAAAATTGTAAAATTTTAGTATATGAAGTACTCAGTTTAATCAGTGAAGCATGCATCTCAATCATATACAGTGAATTGGGAAAAACACACAATTAAATTCCTTCAGTAAAGTTTGTTTCTTGAGTTGTAGAGCAACTTAAAATTATGAGTAAATCAGGCACCTATTAAATTAGGCAACACTTTAATCAATTATGCCCTGAAAGTCCTTCACAAGAGAGTAGTCAAATCAGTAAAATCTGCAACTCATTCATAAGATAGTGCATACTGATCATTGCATTAGGATATTCTATCACCAATGGGTAAATGCACATTGAAATTCATCGTATTTATTTCCATCTTCATACCTATTCAAAATCCTAACCTTACAACCATGCCTATGAAGATCATAATACATAGACACTTCCTTCCCACACGCAAACCTGATACTCCTCAAAGTTCATCATTAATTATATCTGGGACCCAGAAAACACAGGAACAGATATTCAAGTAAATACCATGTGTGAATATAGCCTTGAATTCTGTAAACATTCTATATGTCAGGAGAAAAGTGAACACACTCTCCACTTTGTAGATGTGTCAAAGACACACAGTTTTCCAGATTCTATCTTTAGCTAGATCTACAAATAACTCTGCTATGACCCCATCGATTTGCAGAGAATAGATTCAACCTTGTCTTGTGATTTCTTTTTTTAAATTGGAAACAGAAAGATCTTCATTGTTTTAGATGAAGCACTTGTAATGTAAAGCACAGTTTGTAATGTAAAGTCAATCTTTTCATCTAATTGCAGTTCTTATAATAGAAAAATTACAAATATGGGGGGGGGAGTACTACTATTTTTTTCACACCTGTCACTTTTTGTCCCTCCATCCTGGCTAACTTTTAAAATCAATGTTCTTTTATTTCCAATTCTCCATATTTCTAATTTAGATGATAAACATAGGTCACTCTCCCATACTTATGACTCATCACATAAGCACATAACTCATAAATATATACACCCACATGCATGAACACACACTTGTCATGGTGGATTAACTTCCAAAAATGGCAACAATCTAATTGGAGCTATGAATCACAGTGTATGTAAAGGGCTTTTAATATTAATATAACATGCACTGTAGGGTGTAGTTAGGTGCCAAGTTACCCACAGCCTCTCATTTAAAAAGTGTAAAAACAAGACAGAAATATGGATGAAGAAGTAAATGTACAATGATACAATAAGACAAAAGTTTTAAAATGAAGAGGTGTAGTGGGGACGAATAAACAAAAATATGTTAAATCACATCTAGGCTCTGTGTACATGTTGACCTAAAAAGATGATACAAATGAACTTATTTATGAAACAGACTCACAGACTTAGAAAACAAACATAAGGTTTGTTTCCCTCCCAAAAGGGAAAAGTGAGGGGGGATGAATTAGGAGTTTGGGATTAATGTGTACATACTACTATATATAAAGTAGATAATCATCAGAGACCTAGTGTATAGCACAGGGAACTCTACTCAATATTCTGTAATGACCTATAAGGGAAAATAATCTGAAAAAGAATGGATACATATATATATAAATAAACCACTTTGCTGTACACCTGAAACTAACACAATACTGTAAGTCAACTATACCCAATATAAAATAAAAATTAAATTGAAAAAAATAAATTAAATTAAATTAAAAAAGAAAAATAATATTTATAATATATGTGAATTTGATACTAAATAGCAGTAATTACAAATCTAGGGTTTAATTGTCTAGTCCATTCTGCCATGTTCTCTCCACTCATATTTCTTCTTGACTTCCCCCATACTCATGCCAACAAGACTCTTACCTGAAATTATACATCACTCTCTTTTTTACCCTTGAGCAGTCAAATAATATGCATTTTTGTAAAAAAAATATGTGCCACTTAAATTTTTATGCTTCAGAAATTTATATAAAATAAATCTGGCTGGATATGCTATAACTATATTTTTATTACTTTATATTTATTTTATTACATATATTAATATGTATGTTTATGCTTATTTTTTATTATTAATTAATGGGTTCATGCAAGTTTATATGTGCCACTGTAGTTCCTTTACTTTTAGTGCCATATTGTGTGACAATTCCACCTTTTGGAACTTTTTCCACATATTTGTTCTAATAGATATTACTGTTTTGAAAATTTTGGATGCACATACACAAAAGTTTCTAAAGAGTATATTATTAGTAAAATTGACATTCCTGAGTCATGGAAAATGCAAAAATTTTGCTTTATTAAATAATGTCAAGTTATTTTGCAAACTGTTATGGAGCAATTTACAGTTCCAACAATCATAGTGTGTACATAGTATAGACCAGTGCTTGACACTCATTGCCAAACTTTTTAATATTTGTCAGTCTGGTAAGTACAAATAGTATCCTTTTCTTTCCTTCTTTCTTTCTTTCTTCCTTTCTTTCTTTCTTCCTTCCTTTCTTTCTTTCTTTCTTTCTTTCTTTCTTTCTTTCTTTCTTTCTTTCTTTCTTTCTTTCTTTCTCTTTCTTTCTTTCTTTCTTTCTTTCTTTCTTTCTTTCCTTCTTTCTTTCTTTCTTTCTCCTTCTTTCCTTCCCTCCTTCCTTTCTTTCTTATTTGTATTTTGTTATGTGCTAATTAAGATTAATTCATTTTAATACATGTATTGTCATTTCATATGTCTTTCTGTAAAGCACACATTCATCTTTTGCCCTGTTTTCAAGCATTTAAAAAATCGTGCGGGCATATATCTTTATCATCTTTACGCGTTGCTAAGTTTTCTCAGTTTGTACATTTCTGTTATTCTTCCTCTAACATCTGAAGCCTTAATTTCAATGTAGTTGGATTTACTAGTCATTTTCTTTATGGTCTGGGCTTATGTCTTATGTGGAAAAATTCAGACAGTCCTCCTTTTTGAGTGCTGGAGCAGATTTCCTCTAGCTTCTGAAAATGTTGGCAGGTGACATATGACACAGCTGACTCTCATTGCTCACCCCTCCACAGACACATTTTGCCGAGAGTTTGTTGTTGGCTGAAGAATGCCACCTTCACAAATGTTTCTTCTCTTCCCTGGAGGGGTATTGTGTACAATGACTGGTTAATATGGGGGTAGAGATGTGTGGCCTCTTGTCCCACATTAGGACAATATGACATGGTAGGGCCATCCCAGTCCCCAAATTCCACATTGACCACAATGGCCATGCTAGCCATTTATGGCCAATTTCCAGTGATGGGATTTTGGCTTTGCTCTGATTCACTTTGCGCCCACAATCACCAGCTTTCAAATATATACATTTTTTAACTTAAGTTACTTATGGTAATGCATGTATCCTAAGAATATATAAATATTGTTTTTGGTCTTTGTTTGCCTAAATTAACCTAAACTGGATTTTGGTTTTTGCACATAAGAAAATTCCTTGGTCATCAACTAGAATAAAGTTCACTTTGAAGACAAGGCATTTGGAGATACAAGTAATTGAACTAAATAGTATTAAAAACAAAAACAAAACAAGAGGAAACAAAATTCAACCACCTACATTAGGCTAGAGTAATTTTGTTACTATGTATATAAATATCAAATTCCAAAGAAATACGTTAGTGGTTGTGAAGAGGAAAATTAAAAGTTTGTGCTCAACTACAAATAACTTCATGCTTGCTCTGCTTCTGTAAAATCTGCTTGCTGCACCAAGATAAGAACAAGATGACCTAGCAATCAACTGTAATCTTAAGATGTTCTGAGAGGTATGGAATGTTCTGTTCTTGCTCCTGCAAGTTTCTGTTTGGAAAGCACTTGCATGTAACCCATAGCAACTCTTGAGCTCTGTAACTGCCCATAACCTATAGTAACCAGGTAACCAATCAACCAATGCTAACTGTAACCATGTGCACTTACCCCTATAAAGGTAAAGCTCACCCTGAGCTCAGGGCCTCAGAACTTTAGAGCATTAGTTCATCTGGGACCACCGGCTTAATAAACCTGAGTTCTCCAACCCTCCGAATGTGGTGCCTGGCTTCTTGACAGACTGATTTGGTTTCTGCAACATTTCTGGAGACCCCAGCAAGATTCCAACCACACAAGCCCCTTGTGCCAGTGGACCAGTGGCTCAGCTAGGTTGGGGCGAAGGTGCTTCAAGATGAAAAATGAGGTTCGCCACCCAACAGTATTCTGGGTTCTCTTTTGGACTGGTGCTCCGACTCTCCGGATGGCTGGGCCCCGGTGGGACTCATTGGAGGCATGGACCAACTCCACAGGAATGGCCACAGGATCAGGTAAGGCCCTGGGGCACTGAACCCAGTCAGGTCCCATCTCCAGATGGAAGAGGAGCTTGATCACCTCCTACGTTCCTCAGTAAGAAGACCACCAGGTGGGGACCTTCACGGTGGGGAGACACCTACCAGTTAGGGACCTTCCCAGGGCAGGGAGGCACCCACCAGTTAGGGACCTTCCCAGAGTGGGGAGGCACTGTGATAAACTCTGGTCTGAATGTGTGTGTGAGTGAGGGCCCTGACTCATCCTCTTTCCAAGGCAATTATGTGGCTCCACAGCCTTCATGGCTACAGAGTCTGAGTGGGCCCTAACCTGCCATTCCATGGTGATCTCATATGGCTCAGGGCAGTATCTGCCTCTGGGGGACCATCCCTCCCTGTGAGTCAGATTCAAGTTAGGATTCTATAACACCCGCCAAAGCTAAGAGGCACCTAAGTTCCCCATAGAGTTGCGGCCAGGTGGGCACCTGAGTGGTCACCTCTTCGGAGGGGGCACCTACATTTGTTTGTTTTTTTTTTGTGCCACCAACACAGGGTGGGATAGCAGGGCAGGGTAGGGATTGGTTACTGATTTGATTTAGAAATTGTGTATGTCCAAATGGCCCTTTTGCTCTAGGGCCCTTTGCCAACATTTTCTTAAAAATTGTATGGGTCACTCTCCCCTTCTGCTAGCTGACTCTTTAAGCTGACTTATTGAGAAATTACATTTTCCCCAAAAGACTTGCCCCTTTTGCCAGACAGATCTGCACCTCTCTCTCTCTCTCTAGGTCCCCTGGGCCAGTCTGTGTGTAGTGGCACACTCTGATATGTTCTTGTATACTTTTGGACTCTCATTACAAGGCTGCCTTCCTCTATCATCTTTCCTTCATAATCCTCTGATTCCCCAAAGATTTCAGGCTCTTCGCTTAGGCAAGGAGTACACATACTGCTCCTTCACCTGCTCAGTGCCCACAAGAGGATCAGTCACCCAAGACCCCCTCCAGTGCCCCACCTGAACTTATTCCTCCACAAACCCCATTACAAGGGACTGCCTCCTTTCAGCTCCATCTCCCTGAGACATTTAATGATCAGGGCCATCTTCAAGGAGGCATGTAATTGTGCTGTCTGGGAATACTGGGCTTTCCAGGAGTGGCAACACCAGTGCTACCTAGGTTATAAAGCTCTAAGACAAGGCTCTTTCCATGCATGTCCCTCTTCCTTGTCAAAGAGGTAAGTTACACTTGTCAACAATAGGGAAACAAAGTCATCTTAAGAGGAAATTGCTTGTACCTTTGAGAGGTAAAGGTCTTATCTGGTCATCTAGGGAACACTTATCTCTGCTATCTTTTTAAATGCAGATTAAAAAAAAAGAGGCAAAGTAATTTAAAACTTGACTTGTTAAGGATAGATAGAAATCCTAGATGTCTTTTCTGTAAATAGTAAAAGGGTTTAGCCATCTAGATAGGTGATGACTAGATGGGTGACCTCGATTTGTTCCATCTGCTAGAAGCCAATTTAAATCCAACCCCTTGTGACTGATGTCTTTTATGTTGTACCTGACTCAGTATTGAAATTTTAGAATGAAAACTATGAGGCCTCTGTATTTGTTTATGTGTTCATATACATCTATATGTTCATTGTAGGTGTATGGTATTGCCAAAAGAATTCATAAAAGAGCTCTAATTTGCTTAAAAAAAATTAAGTGCTTATAAATACTCAGAAATAAAAAATAATCTGGCCAGAATGAATTTCAGGTTCATGACATCTAGAAAATTCTGTACTAAACTGATATCTGGTATTGAAGATGGCTTAAGCTTGTTAGTTTGATTTATATAGACATGTTTTATTAGAGTCATCAACATTAAGTATAATTTTATGTAAATTTCTATTGTGCCTAGGTGTAATATAAGCTAAATACAATCTCATTATATCTGTTACAAATTTGTCAGCAAGGAAAGTAACTTCATGTAAAGAAACTTCTAAGGAAAGAAAATGTAAATAAGATAAAAGCTTTTAGATAAACTCTGTCAAGAAGAATTATGCTTTAGGAATGTCTACCTAAAATAGTCTCTCCAGATCATGGTAACTGGAAATTCTGGAGTTGCCCTAAATTAAGTGATGAAAGCTTATTGACTAGCTAGATCATTCCCAAATAAGAAAAGATACTGAAACATTAATTACTGAACATTGGCTTCCTTTTACAGAGAGACAAAAGGATATTTAGGATTATTGATAAATATGTTTGGTGCCACCTTCTGTAAAGAAAGCAAATGTTTTTAGAAAATATCACTGGTATTTATGTTCACCAATCTACAGAATGCTAACATTAAGGACAGTTCATGATTGCTCAAGAAAAGTAGGATATGTGTTTTCAAGAAGGCATGAGAAATGCAATTACATTTTATTAAGGAAAAAGGTAATAGGTCTGACTTACAGGTGGCTGTTTCTGAATGGGAAATAAAGTAATGATACAGAAAGTGATAAGAAGGTTTGTGGAAAGTGGACCCTGAGAAAAGAGTTTTGTGCATGATCAGGATTGACTAAGTTTAGATAAATTTAGTTGAGTAAATTAATTTTAAAAGTAAGCTGGTGCAGAACTTGAATTTGGCTTTTCTCTCTGTTAAGAGGACAAGTTTTCTTAAAATGTTGAATTGCCTTTTGATAACAGATTTCAAGTTTTCTTACCTTTTAAGTGATCTGTTCTTGTTACTTTGGCTAAGTGAATAACTATTGTTTCACAGTGACCTATAAGCCTATCTGACTGAATGTTCTAAACCCTTTTTGGTATTTTCAACAAAACTTCCTGAAACAAATTTTGATAAAGTCCTTTTGACCTCTAGCTAACTTTGGGATGCTTCAAAGGGCCCCTAAAACATCCCAAAGAGAGATATAAACTAGATTCATTTGGTACATTGTTACATGGAAAGTATTGTCAACCAAATAATAAATCTTAGATTTTAACACATAGTAATTGTTATTAATATAGATATTCTAGAAATTATATGGGGTTCCTAAAATTCTGATATGTCCTGGTAAAATGTTATCAGTCATAATTCTAGTTGTTATCTTAAAATGTTGTATGTCACAACAGTAACAAAATTAATTGCCCTTGCAATCAGATTTTAAACACACCTTCTTAGGCCTTATGTCTTAAGATGACTCTGGTTTTATTCTGATGCCTTTGTAAAAATGCTTCCTCTTCAAGAAGATTTATAAAAAGGACTTTTGGATAAATACAAGTTTCTGACTTTCAGACCGTAATGCTGAATGAAATAAAAAAATAAATAAATAAAAATCCTAATAAAAATAACTTGATGGTTTCATAAGCTGTTAACAAAAAATATGTTACATATGACTGAGTAAACTGGTGAATATGGTTATAAATTTTATGGTTTCTATTTAAAAAAAAAATAGTGTTTTCCAGATGTAAGGAAAACCTTCCCTTCAAACTAACTATGATTTACAGTTTGATAAAGTATACATTTGTAAAAAGGATTGAAACATTTATCTTTTCTCTCTATCTGTTCCCTCCAGACATTAGAAACTCTTAGGTTCCCAGCACTTTATCAGATAAATTAGGATTTTCTATACCTCAGTAACAGGTATTTTGGGAACCTTGAAAAGGGAGGAATTCACTTACATCTGTTAGGTAAAAATCTGTGATAAGCCCAAGCCCTTGGTGTGGCTTTCCTACCCCTGAGAGATCTTTTAAAAAGTACAGTCTGAGACTCCTTATAAAAGTTTCAACAAAGCCAAAACACTATATGATCAAATATAGTTACAAAAATTATCAGGCCAAGTTTCATTTGAGACCAGACCTATTTTGCAAACAAATTAGCCTTAATCTATTTATATTAGGTAAAAATGAGGGTAATTTTAGAAAGAAAAATATTGTTTCAATAAATATTAAGTGCCAGTTTTGCTGATGGAGGTCCGTATTTACTAAGCTTCACTCCCTGGATAGTTCCATGCTGTTGTACTATAGTAATGTAAAATCCAACTAAGTTTTTAAAAGGACACTCTAAGTTTGTTTCTGAAGCTTATCTCAGTAATCTATCATTGGATAAAAACCAGATGCCCCTCAACCTTCAACCAGGGGATTATGGATACTAAAAGGACATAATTTAAAGGACAATCTACCTAGACAGAAGGACACTTATCAAAGGAAAAACTACATTCACACTAGGATGAGAAGAAACCAACATCAGAAGTAGACAGCTAGCCCAAGATGCTAGATCTGACTCTTATGAGCATTTATAATATTTTTTTGACTTCTTGGACCTTTACATATAAATCAAATGTTTTTCTATCATGGGCACAATACTACACTAATTTTAAAAATCAATCCAATTATTGGGTTTACTTTTGGTTTGCCTTGGTGTGTTTCTCCCCTCCAAGGCTCTAATTGGATGGCCCTTAGGAAATTTGCTCTAAAAAAAGAAAAAAAAAATTATAATCCTGTTCAGGGGATTCCCTCACCTAGCCAATTAATAATACTTGCTCAGATTTCTGCAACCCACTCCAAAGTCTTGAGCTCTTCAAAAACTGGTTTGGCGTGGGAAGCTCATGTCTTAAGTATTTACTTGTAACTCTATTGATGCTACTAGCTATATTATTTGTATTTTGTCTGCTTTTCAAGATTATTGCTTCTCATATTACCAAATGTGTGACTGAACCACCAACAAAAATAATGATGACTAGGCTACTTGAAGCAGTTGATCAAATATATAGTTCTGTAGGTGATCAATGATTGTAATAGTGTAACTCTGGATATGGAAAGATGTAACAAGAGGAAATTTTTCCTGGACCATAACAGATTAGGAACACAGGTGGTCCAGAGAGCTTTGGTTTTTATTACAAAGACCTAACCCAGTACTGGCACACTGAGTGGCCTATCGGCAAGATCTTCATCAGACCTAGAAATGAGCCTTCCTAGCACTGTGGGATGAAATGGTCATGAAACGCCTCCCAAAGCATGGTCAAATTTATGACCATGAGGGGGCCCTGTCAACTATAAATTGGAACTTGCCATCTGCCTGTACAAAGACTAAATCACTTTGTGCTGCTATAATTACTGACCTTCCACATCCCCCTGAAGGGAATTCAAGATGGAGACCAGGAATGAGGCACTCTATACTTTGGAGGATGGGCAAAACAGGTCTTCAGGTAGTTAGATGTTTTCAGGAGCTGATTTTATGAGCCCAACCCTTGCATCTCCTCATATCTAGAAAAACACTAAATCTCTACATGATGACATCTGCTCCTCATGACTAGCAAAAAAACCCTACTATATATATATATAATATTATATGCACTTCTTCTATTTCCTACTTTTCTTAGCCCAAGGTAAATCATTAGGGGTCCCAGTTTATGAAGACAGAGGTCTCACCAGGAAATGCAGGTCTCTACAGATTGAAAACTGGAAAGGTGATGAGTGGACTCCTGAACACATAATCCAATATTATGGGCCAGCCACTTGAGCAGAAGATGAGTCCTTGGGCTACCGAACCCCAATTTATATGCTTAACAGAATTATCTGACTCCAGGTGGTAATTAAAATCATTACTAATGAAATGGCCAAGGCTCTTAAGTTATTGGTAAAACAACAAACCAAAATGCATAATGCTATTTATCAGAATCTCCTGGCCCTAGATTACTTACTGGCTGCAGAGGTGGTTGTCTTTGGGAAGTTCAATCTCAGTAACTGTTATCTAAAAATAGATGATAAGGACAAGGTTTTGAAAAAATAAAAATAAATAACCAACAAGATGACTAAAATAGCTCGTCCCAGTCCAGACTTGGAAGAGATGGAATCCCGGAGAGCTATTTGGGGAGTAGTTCTCTTACTTGGGAGGATTCAAGACTCTTGTAAAAATAATTCTGCTCCTCCTGGGGACCTGCCTCCTCTTACCTTGCCTCTTGCCATTATTCATGAGGATAATTTCCAGCCTAACTGAAGCCACCTCGGATAGGAGGGCCACTGCACACCTCCTAGCCCTGAGAGGTTACCAGCCCCTCAGCCTAGAAGATGAAAAGGTTGATGCCTTGTAAGATTTAAGGGGCATCAAGAGGGGGAAAAGAAGAGGAAAATTAGAAGTTTGCACTCAGCTGGAAATAACTTCATGCTTGCTCTGCTTCTGTAAAATCTGCTTGTTGCACCAAGATAAGAACAAGATGACCTAGCAATCAACTGTAATCTTAAGATGTTCTGAGAGGTATGGAATGTTCTGCTCTTGCTCCTGCAAGTTTCTGTTTGGAAACCCCCTGCCCATAACCCATAGCAACTCCAGTGCTCTGTAATTGCCCGTAGCCTATAGTAACCAGGTAACCAATCAACCAATGCTAACTGTAACCATGTGCACTGATCCCTATAAAGGTAAAGCTCACCCTGAGCTCAGGGCCCCAGAACTTTAGAGCATTAGCTCATCTGGGACTGCTGGCTTAAGAAACCTGAATTCTCCAACCCTCTGAGTGCGGTGCTTGGTTTCTTGACAGACAGATCCAGTTTCTGCAACAGTTGCTCTCAATACATGAAATTAAAATACGAGCAATTATGTTACAATTTAAGAGACAAAAGGCCAAAACTTTGGGAAATAGGATGCTCTAATAATTTGTTACAACTATCCAGCAGTTACCCAAAAGGATACAAAAGACATCCTTAGCAATTTCCTGAGAAACGTACTAGGGGGGTGAGCTCTATAACTCTTAATAGCACTTCAATGACTGTTATCTGCAGTTAATAATCCACATAATGTCCTTGACTTCAAGGAGGATAGAAAGATTCAAGACAGAGAAAAAGGTGTGGCATTTAAATGACCGAGACTAAGTTAGCTTGAAATAATTATTGGAATCGTTTGGTCTATAGATTTTTTTTGCAGCAACAGCTAAAATCAAGTGAAGATACTGGGTCAGTCTATGAAGGTAATTTTATAAGAGATATACAAACTATTACATCAGTTAAACAGGTGCCTGACTTGAACCCTAACAGTAAGAGTTGGCTTTGGGATACAGTTGTTATTATAAATGTAGGCAAAAGTTGTAAGGTGATCTTGAGCTTCAATGAGGACTCCCTTAAGCAGCGGTCCCCAAATTTTTGGCAACAGGGACCGATTTTCTAGAAGATAATTTTCCCACGGATAGGGTGGGGCGATGGTTCAGGTATTAATGCCATTCAAAGTGATGCAGAGCAGCGCATGAAGCTTCGCTCACTTGCCCTCACTCACCTCCTGCTGTGCAGTCCAGTTCTTAATTGGTCTGCAGCCTGGGTGACCCCTGCTCTAAAGGATTCCTAGTTCTTATATTTCCCAGAAAGCCTTTCTAAATAATGGTACAACATCCTGGTCACACCAGGACAGTCTTCATCCCACATGGAGGAATCAGACAAAGGTCCATTATAATATTATCCTTTCAGGCAAGAGAACATTGGGGTGGCAGATGGTAGGAATGTGTTCCATGATGAAGTGTTTAGTTGGTTTCTACCACTGTCAGTCAGCTAAATTGCTGAGAGCTTGTCATTTTCTTTGGATGACCCTACACAACAGATCTCTCACTTGCTACACAGGGGGAATTGAGTGTGGTCATAGTGTGCTTTTCCCTCATTACAAATGCTTGCATTGATTCGATTTTTACTGGTTACTATTTTGTTTCTGTTCAGAATAAACTTTGCATCAATCGTCTATCTGATGACCCTCAAGTGAATTAATTTTCCTAATTCAAAACTGAAATGAGATTTATTTCTTTCCAACACATAGTCTTGTTCTTGATTCTTCACCTCTGAAACTAAGTTTCAAAATAATTTCTTTTAGCCATACCAATCCAGAACAGTCTCAGCCAATTTCTTCTTGTCAAGCAATATAGTTTTTTTATTATTCATCCCATTTTAGGAAAATTAGGCTTTTTAGATAGTGTTACCTCTTCATCTGCTCTCCCTCTTCCCCATATTTCGATAATCGGTTTCCTCATCTGTAAAATAATTGTGTATCTTCTTCTTATCTTATAGTATAGTTGGGAAATGAATATATATAATATCTGCAAAAGTGTTTTTTATTCCTTAAAACACACACACACACAGATGGAAGTAGTAGTTTATATTAATAGTCATGAACTATGCCACACAATTTTAGAGTAGTGTGATTATTTCTAAATATATACGGACATTTCTTGAATCTTTCCTTGTTATCTCATTCCTGGATCCCACTCTGTCATAGATTTAGCTTCTCTATACCTCTGTTTCACAAGGAAATAAGGGAAAAACATTGGCCTGGGCTAAAAGTGAGACAGGCTGGGACCTGGGATACTTTGCTGCAATGCTTATATCTGGACAAACATCTCCTAGAGCAACAAAATATAAAGAAACTATACAGGACTTAAAATATGTATGTACATGTGCAGTTGGGGCAAACTATGGACAAACAGATACAACAGACTGAAAAAACTCAACTGCCACTTCTGAAGAGCCAGGAGCAAACATAGAGTGTTGGGAGCAAAAGTAGGGTGCTACACATGCACCTGCAATAAATGCCACCAGAGGTGTGGTCAAAACCCCTAAACCACCCCATTGTTTGACCCTTGGACACACCCCTACCCTCACCCCACATAGGGGACAAGCTTGCCCCCCTCAAGCAGTGAGCAGGTGAGAGAACCTGTTGCTTTTCCTTGCTCCCCTTGCTGCAGCAGGGGCCCCAATAAAGCCTTGTCTAAAGTTGTTTTCTGGCCTCTAGTCAATTTGTATTGACTGGGGAAGGCCAAGAATCCTGCTTGGGATCAAAAATGGTAATGAAACTAGTATGAAAACAGACCCCAGGCTCAAAATCATTGGAACAAGATATTTCCATTCTAGAACACTTTCATTAGACTATCTTCCCACATTATATCCACCCTATTCTACTTCACACATCATACAAATCAATTGCCTGCAGTCAAACTGAATTGTTCATATGCTACAGGTACAGGTTAGCCTTCCCAATCTCAGCACATTTGCTTAACATAATTTGCACCATGTTAGTATCATGACATTCCCCAAGGCAATCACCACTGTCATGGTGTTACTGATCTACTTTGTCAAATGTGATCTCTTTCTCCCCATGTCTTTAGGACTTTGCATTTTTCTTAAGGCACTGCCCACACTCTGCCTTATATTAGGATTCTAGTTTCACCTCTGGTTTTATCTTCTCCCCACATTCTTGTAAGTTGTCTGAGGGCAGTGTCTATGCTTCCATTTTCTACATCCTCTACAAAGCTATGGCTCCAACAGCAGTAACAATTAACATTTTGAACTGGATAAAATTGAGAAATGATTTAGAGTAATATACTATAATGAACATTTTAGAAAGGCTATTAAGAGGTTTATAACTCAGCCAAGAAAACTCTTAAGTCTAAATTATCATTGTGAGATTGATTATATTAGAGCTAGAGAAAATTTCTGACTGATAGAGGAGTCAGGAGATTTTGCCACTAAGCTATGGCTATTCAGAAATTTAGGTGGCAAGAACATTCCACTATAGGCTTATTTCCTTTTACTCTCTGTGAACATACTATACTGGCTCCCTCCTCCCAGACATCTGTGATTTAACCAACTGTAAGTCTATAAATTGAAAGGTTTGTGGCTTTTTTCCCACTAGAATGTTTTTATTTTCTCTGTGAAGTTAGAACAACATAGTTAAGAGTTATAACTGTACCTTTGGGTGAGCATTGAAGTTGGCATTTCTCAAATAATGATGAGGCATGAAACACAATTTTACCTTCTAGAGCAAAGTTGCAAAGAAATTTTCAGAACCTCCTAAAACATCTTTTTATTCCTGGTCCCTCAAGACATTTTTCTGATTTAATCACATCTTTGCATTTGCTTTCTGATATTATCATTGTTATTGTGTCTTAAAAATTACTGCCTTTTTTTTCCTTTTAAAATTTTATTGAAATATAGTTGATTTACAATGTTGTGTTAGTTTCACATGTACAGCAAAGTGACTCAGTTATACATATATATATATATATATATATATATATATTCTTTTCTTACATTCTCTTCCATCATAGGTTATTACAAGATATTAAGTATTGTTCCCTGTGCTATACAGTAAGTCCTTATTTGTTATCTTTTTTGTATATAATAGTGTGTAATGTTTAACGCCAAACTCCTAATTTAGCTTTCCCCTTGTTTCCCCTTTGATAACCATAAGTTTGTTTTCTATGTCTGTGAGTCTGTTTCTGTTTTGTAAATAAGTTAATTTGTATCATTTTTAGATTCCACATATAGCTGATATCATATGATTCTTGTTGTTCTCTGTCTTGCTTACTTCACTTAGTATGATCTTCTCTAGGTCCATCCCTGTTGGTGTAAATGGCATGATTTCATTCTTTTTGTTATGGCTGAGTAACGTTCCACCATGTATATATATATATTAAGTCTTGAATACCACTTTCACGCAAATCCATGTCAACAGAACCTACATTTACCTTTAGGACCATTTTCTTTATCAGCATTCAATAATGATCAGTTCTCCAGGCACCTTGAACATAGCAAATCTGGCTAGGTTTGTACATGTGAATAGCATAGAAGCCACTCCTTCACTCCCATACTTTCTTACTTTGATAGAGGAAAGGATGACAAATAAAAGCTGAAAAACTGTGTAACTAATATACAGCAATTTTGTAACTGTGGTACAGAGTGCTGAGCTGAAAGGAATCATACTAACACTTAAAATATTTCTGCAAGCTGTATAAGTCCTTGAGAATACTGTATTAATCAATTTGTAATGACTGAGCACTGTGAATTTTAAGTCCCATGCCTCTGAGAATCCAGAATTAAAGTGGTAGATTGTTTCATAGCAATCTTTATGATAGCCACCTAAAATCTCTTGCTTGGGAGCTTGTCTGTTACCTTTTAAAAAATCTGTATTCATAAACTATCGTGAGGAATGATGTTAGCATAAACTTTTTGTAAACCGTGTGGTCATGCTTGTGACAATCATGATTAAATTAGGTAAAGGACAGGACCCTACAAAACCAACCCAGAAGTCAAAGAATAAGGGGTGAAGGTCCACAGAGCAGACATTTTGAAAACACAAATATGATTTGGTCTCTTTTTTGAGTATTGACATAATGTTAAAAGAAAAAAAATAAGAGTAACAGAATAAATATATGCACAGATTTTTATCAATAAATATATATTAATTATATAATTACATTTTTTGTGTATGTTAGAAAAACTAAAATTACCAAAACCAAAAACATCAGGATGTTAACATCAATTATTTCTTAGTGGTGTGATCCTTATACGTTTTTATTTTTTGTGCTTTTGCAGCATACATTATCTTCCAAAAAATTAAACAAAAACTTAATAAGAATTCTATAACTGGGTATATACCCAGAGAAAACCATAATTCAGAAAAACACATGCACCCCAATGTTCATTGCAGCACTATCTACAATAGCCAGGTCATAGAAGCAACCTAAATGTCCATCAACAGATGAATGGATAAAGAAGACATGGTCCATAGAATATTACTCAGCCTTAAAAAGGAATGGAATTGGGACAATTGTAGAGACATGGATGGACCTAGAGACTATCATACAGAGCAAAGTAAGCCAGAAAGAGAAAAACAAATATCATATAGTAATGAATATATATATATATATGGAATATAGAAAAATCACACAGATCAACCAGTTTTCAAGGCAGAAATAGAGACACAGATGTAGAGAACAAACATATGGACACCAAAGGGGGAAAGCAGGGGGTGGGGGTTGAGGTAGCATGAATTGGGAATTGGGATTGCCAAATATACATTACTAATAAGAAAAAAATCAAATTTTACACTAAATATATGCAGTTTATTGTATGTCAATTATATCTCAATAAAATTTCTTTAAAAAAAAGAATTTCTATAGATTTCTTATTTCACAGGTCAAGAAACTATGACCCGGTAGCCAAGCATATTTTTTTAATGAAGTTTTATCAGAACGTAGGTATATGCATTTATTTCCATTAAATGTCCTTTACTGTTTGTGGCTGCTTTCATAATATAATAACAAATTTAAGTAGTTCATAAAGAGACAACATACATATCAAATCTAAAATAGTTATTATCTGGACGTTTTGCAAAAAGTTTGCCTACTCCTGTTTTATGTCATCAATTCTTTCTCAACTCAACCTGTGTATGATAGCCCAGAGAACAATTTATAGGCCAACACTTTCTTAAAAGTATAATCTCACTTTTACCAGCAACAAGGCTGTTTCTTAGTATTAAGTTGTTATACAGCCAGTTTAAATTCACAGGTGGAAGAATATGTCAACAGATGCAAAATTTTGACTGCTGCTATATTTTTGTGAGCTATTTCAACAGCAATTTGTATTTAGTTAAAAATATTTTTATTACAATTCAAGCTTAAATAAGCTCTGTGTCTGTCTGTTATGATACTTTCATATTCTGGCCTTTCTTCTGAAGGCTTTTCTGAATAAAAAACAGATGGGATTCCAGAACTAGAGAAACTGTATGCATATCTGAGTTGCTTGTTTTTAAAAAAAGTTAAAAAGGAGAAAAGTCTACAGATAACTTAAAAGTAAATGAATAATCCAGAAATTTTATATCTTGTGTGCACATCTTTTATGATGGAAGTTGTTGAACTTTAGTTTGTATGTAATTTGATCATATAGGTACAAAATCTGTGAGTAAGCAATGCAACAAAAGATTAGGCAGATACTTAACACACAGCTATCCACCAAATGTAGATGTTAACAAAGGTGAAACATGAAATAGAATCAGGAAAAATGTTCAATATTTTATTTGTGGCCTACAAAATGCTTATAAATGGGCCACAAAATTGATTAAGATTTCTCATAGACAAAGTGGAAAAGGAGACTTGCGTAGTAACAGAATTCTTTGTTCATAAGCTGAACACAGATCTATTGCCCAGAAGAAGCACAAACATCCTTATGTACTACATAGCCAGGGAGGAATTTTCTTAGGAGACCTCATCAAGAGGATCCTGAGTTATTGCAAGCCTTCTTCACCCAATTCATGCAAGAGCTAAAAAAGGAAACTCTAAAGAATTTCATTCTAAGCTGAAGATGTCACACAACAAAGGACAATTATTTTATTTTTGTTTGTTTTTTGTTTTCTAATAAAATAATGTCCTGAATGGGAGCCCAGCTCTTTGCTACTCAGATTTGAGCCAATGGTAAATATTAAAATATGTAAAAAATAAGTTACATTTAATTAGGTCCATTTGTTAATTTTTATTTTCATTACTCTAGGGGGTGGGTCAAAAGACATCTAGCTTCAATTTAAATCAAAGAGTGTTCTGCCTATGTTTTCCTATAAGAGTTTTATAGTGCCCAGTCTTACATTTAGGCCTTGAATCCATTTTGAGTTTATTTTTGTGTACAGTGTTAGGGAATTTTCTAATTTCATTCTTTTACATGTAGCTGTCTAATTTTCCCAGCACCTAATTAAACTTAAAAGCTTTTGCACAGCAAAGGAAATCATAAACAAAACAAAAAAGACAACTTTCAGAATGGGAGAAAATATTTGCAAACAAAGCAAATGACAGGGGATTAATCTCCAAAATATACAAACTGCTCATGCAGGTCAATATTAAAATAACAAACAACCCAATCAGAAAGGAAAACCTAAATAGACATTTCTCCAAAGAAGACATACAGAAGGCCAAGAGGCACATGAAAAGATGCTCAACATCACTAATTATTAGAGAAATGCAAATCAAAACTATAATGAGGTACCACCTCACATCTCATCATCTCCAAATGGCCATCATCAAAAAATCTACAAACAATAAATGCTGGAGAGGATGTGGAGAAAAGGGAACCTCCTATACTGTTGGTGGGAGTGTAAGTTGGTATAGTCACTATGGAGAACAGTATGGAGTTTCCTCAAAAAATAAAAATAAAACTACCATATGACCCAGCAATTCCACTCCTGGGCATATACCCATAGAAAACCATCATTCAAAAAGATACACACAGCCCAATGTTCATTGCAGCACTATTTACAGCAGCCAGGACATGGAAGCAACCTAAATGTCCATCAACAGAGGAATGGATTAAGAAAATGTGGTACAAATACACAATGGAATATTACTCAGCCATAAAAAGTAATGAAACAATGCCATTTTCAGAGATGAAGATGGACCTAGGACTGTCATACAGATTGAAGTAAGTCAGAAAGAGAAAAAAATATATCATAATATCACTTATATGTGGAATCTAGAAAAATGGTACAGATGATCTTGCAAAGTGGAAATAGAGTCACAGATGTAAAGAACATTGAACTCTAATGTTCTGTGGTAACCTAAATGGGAAGGAAATCTGAAAAAGTGGGGATACATGTGTACATATAACTGATTCACTTTGCTGTACAGCAGAAACAAACACAACATTGTAAAGCAAAGCAACTATACTCCAATAAACATTTTTACAAATATGTTACAAATTATTTACTGGCCAACAAAAACTTCCATATATAATATTATATACATAGTATAGGTTACAAATGTTTTATGTATATAGATAGAAATACACATATATAAGGTTTTTTTAAACTTCTTTTTATGTAATAGGTGGAAAAGGTAGCATAAACTGAAATGGTAACAATGTTAACAATGGGTTTCTCCTATTTACAGAAGAAAGCTGGCTGATTTGGTTTGTTTCTCTGTTTCTTGTAAAGAGGTTAAAATACTCCTGTTACTTCCATAGTAAGAAATACAACTTTAAACTCTTTTCCCTTAATCTGTAGCTTATAATACTCTTATCAAATTACTTTTCTCCTTTATTAAATGTATTATATTTAATGAAGTTTTATTCTTCAAGCATCTATTTATAATTTAAAGTGGAGCCAACCAGAGATTTGAAGCACCCTTGCCACCACTCAGTAGGAGTACACTAAAATCACATGGACAGACTTATCAGATAGAATTAACTTCAAATATGAGAGAAAGCATACATGATATAATTTTGATACATGTTGCCATCTTTAATTTGGGGTTTATGTATGTGTCAGAATTTTTTTAAAACCCTAAAATACCTAATAAAAGCATATCAGAAGTTTTCTGCAACCTCCACAGAAATCGAAGAAATACAAATTAAGAAAATCATTAAATGACAAGTTAAACTATGAAATTACAATGTTGTGTATATTGTAAAGCTAATTTCAGCATTGTTGAAAGTGAATAGGAATACTTAAAGCATACTTAACACTATTATTGAATGCAAAACTTCTGGATGACACTTTGGCAACATATATCAAGAGTACAACCTTTGATCAAGCAATTAACTTAGAGGTCTTTATAAACAAAATAACACCAAGATATGCCAAGATTTATACACAGGAATATTCTTACTTATCAATCCTAGTAAGCAAAATAGAGGGAATTTAATACAGAGAACTGGCTATACTGGTGACAGAAGAGCTGATATGCCAATCATGGCATTATAAGTTCCATAAGAGCAGGAAGGCTTCACCACTATAGGTTGCAGCGACAAAGGAAGAAGGCTACAAGAACTCAGAGATGGAGATCATCTGCTAAGAGCTGGAGACATGTCACCATGGCCTTTCCAGTGGGTACTGGAGCCTCAGGGAAAATGAAGCTGATGTCAGAGGTACCACCCAATGGAGAGGGAAAAGAAGTACTCTCTCTTTCTTCCTCCTGCCTTTCAATGTCCCATTGATCCAGCCAGTCAGAAGTCAGCTGACCTAGGAGCTCCCCACACACATACTGCAGGAGTCTCTCTCCTGAGATACAGAGGAGGGCAGGGTTGGAATGGCTCAGAGAGCAAATAGGACAAGAACGAGCAAATTATCAAAAACTATTCATCTTATGTCAGCAGTTACTGTACAGTAATATGATAGAATTAATAATATGCAGTCAGGAAATATTTTTTATAAAAGAGCTTGTAAACATATTCAAGATGTATGAAAAATCCACATAGAAACATATTTTTTAAAATACAATTCAAATATTTTATTTTTATTTTTAAAAAGCCATATTACCTCCCCCTATACACAGGCTGTCTCTCTCTCTAAAAACAAAACAAAACAAAACAGGAGAATAAGTTGTTGGACATATATTTAGCACATATGGTTTGGTTTGGTTTTGTGTGGATGATTATAAAGGGCTTTAAAAAAATGGGTTTGGATGCAAACTTTGTGCTCTCAATGTTGCAGAAAACCGATCCCAGGAGAGACCAAACACCAGGCTCAGAGGGTTGAAGAACTCAGGTTTATTGAGCCAGAGGACCCAGATGAGCTAATTCTCCAAAATTCTGGGGCCCCGTTTCAGGGGAATCTTTTCCTTTTATAGGTTAAGTCATATAGCTATAATTGGCACAGAATGATTAGTTGCTTTAAACAAGGCTCTAGTTGAGTTTGGCACAAACTGATTGGTTACATAATTACTATAGATTAGGGCAGTTACAGAGCAGAGAGTTGCTATGGGTTACATGCAAAAGGGGGGGAGGGGGTGTTTCCAAACAGAAACTTGCATGAGCAGGAGCAGGACATTCCATACTTATCAGAACATCTTAAGGTTACAGTTGATAACTAGGTCATCTTGTTCCTATCACGGCACAGCAAGCAGTCTTTACAGAAACAGAGCTAGCATAAAGTTATAAACTTCAAATTTCCCCCATCATCAACACACACACAGCATAATTACTTAAATTTTAAGTTTTTAGCAAAGGCAGGAAAAATGTCTTCAGAAAATTAAGATACATATTAATTTAGCATGTTCCAATTATTAAATATTAGATACCATGTATATTTCAATTTGAGTTTAGCAATTTTGTTTAAGGAGAAGTTACAAGACAATATAATTGGATTTTTTTTGAGATTAAAGTGTCCACATATTTTTGTAAAAGGATTTAGGACAAAATTGTGCTCCTAAAAGTTTATTGCTGTTTGATTGAAGACAGAGAAACAAGCGGGGAGTGAACACATTTTCATCTCTATGTGGTGTGATTAAGGACAAAACCAGGAATTTTGTTGTGAAAAGTGAAAAAGAAAGAACAAATCAAATGGTGGTAGCCTTAGAAATGGTTACAGGGATTTGTAACTCTGTTCCTGATACAAAGCAGGAATGTGGAAGTAATCAACACCCTTTTATGAGAAGAAATGGTTTCTGAAGAAAGGTTTTATCATGTAGAGACAAGGCAATACTTCCCAAATGTTTGTTATGGACATGCCTTTCAAATAACTTTCTTTTGAAGTTTCATCATTTATTACTATGTCATCTTCTCTACAGAATGTCACAACAAAACTCCCCTCCCAGAATGGCAGGGAGTCTCTTCTCACATCTTTCATGCCTTGAACTCCACCCATCCTGAGTGTCAGGAAGCCTTCTTCCCCTTCTTTGTCCTTCTTTTTTTACAACAGCCTTTCTTTTTACAAAAGCCTTTCTCAGAAAGGGTCTCAGGTGATGCTCTGGACACAACACATCTGTAGTTTTGATGTGTTAGGGGATGTGGTGACACAAGCTCCTGATGTGTAAACATTTTTTTCTTCCTTCTTGCAATTCAGACTTTTTAAAAGAGCTTTAAAATTATAGATAGAAGATTTTCTATTCTGACTCTGTGGTCTTATTTTACATTGCAGTGAGAATGGGAAAGCCTGGAGAAGGGGAAATAAGATAATGTGTTCATGTTTTGACATGTCAAGTTTTATTATTTTAACAAGATATTCACGTGCAGATGTCTTGTTTAAAAACATAGCTATAGAACTAGATTAGATTCTAAATCTATAACAGTGAAGGTTGATTCAAAAATGTCCACAGGGACTGTGAAATAATTCAGAATTTCTGATTGTTGTTAAAAATAAATTAGATTCTAATTTACCTCAGAACAGTTAACTGTTGTTCATTTTAAAAAGGAGTTAATGGAATGTTTTTGCATCACCACCATCTCAACTAAAAAGAAATTTTTGAGAATGAACAGCCCATATAAACTTGAACTTTGCTACTTAGCATATATTACAAATTTTATCTAATTTGCTTCCTTATAAAAATAAAATTTGTCTTTTTTTGCTAAATACAGAAGCATTATTTTTATTTGTAGTTCTTACCAAAAAACTGTATTTGAACAAATAGACAGTAAATTTGTAAAATGAAATTTCCATTACATTGATTTTTAGAGAATGTAGCTTCTTGAGTATATTCAATTTTGAAACATATTAAAAAGTGACATACTATTTTTATAGTTCTCTATATAGTTTGAGATGTTAGTCTATAGATATTTGGGGAGAAGTAATTGAATTGTGTCTTATCTTTCTGATACTATAAGTCTGTCTTTATCATGCCAGAAGTGAGATGTTTATTTTTCTGATGCTTTAAAAATATAAAAATATCAAAACATTTCATTTTTTTACTTTGCATCCTTATCCAGGGAAAATATATGTTCAGTGGCATATATTTGAATTCAATTATTTAAATTAATTATTTTTGGAGCAATATATATTTTGAAACCTATAATGAACACTTTTCCATTGATATTTAATTGGCTTTCTTGGATCATAGATCTAAATATCTCTACATTTCTTTTGCATTCAACACCTACCATTTTTCCTAAGCTTTTTTCCTTAATCAATGCAAGTTTTAAAACAGACTAAGCAACACAAAATATGTGACACTACAAAATTTGATTTTCACATTCCAGTGGTTTACTCTAAGGAAAGTTGAGACAAGGAATAACTTATAAGTCCTACGTTACCAGGTGTTTAATTGCTCAAAATTTATTTAAAATTATAAAAAAAATGTAGAATTTTCAGAATGGAAACTAATTTTGAACCATCTTCTAACAAAAATAATTTCTTTTCTTGAAATAACTGCTTCTTTTAGTATGAACCAAATAAGCTTACTAATTGAAAAGAGTTAGTAGGAAATTACTTGGTTTTGATTTCATGTGAGAGAGGTATTATAAGTCAATATATCATATAATTTTAATATGTACTTAACCTTACCAAATAAATTTCGAGGTTAAAAATAACAGTGTCTATACATTTTAAATAAAAAGTATTGCTGTATGGTTATCGTTTGTATTAATTAAATGAAAAAAAGATTTGTAATTGAAATAAAAACTACATTTGGAAAAACATCAGAAAGCATTCCCATGTTCTACAAGGCCCTGTAGATCTGGTTCCAACTTAGCTCTAGAATTTTCTTATACAAATCTCACCTTAACTCACCCTGCTCCAGACTCACTGGCTTTCCTCATGTTCTTTCAACATGCCAGGTTCATTTCCATGACCAGGTCCAAATTTATTACATGTGATGTAACAGATGACTTTACACTTTCTTGCTTAATCTAGTCTCTTAATGTAGTCTCTTAATCTAGTCTCAATCTATTTCCTCAAAAGGAACTATAAAGATTTCCGCATCATTTTCAAATACATCTACATATATGAACACATACACAAGTATACATAGGCACATCAGATTTAATAATGCTGCAGTTCTTCATGTAATAATTTGTAATAAAACTAAATTATCTAGTTTCTTCTTCATTAAAAATGTTAAGAAGTTCACAGGTAAATTTAACAAGTACAAAAATAGTATTGTATACCTAATTTACTTTTTTATTACTTGATCACATAAAAAGTATTTGTCAACATAAAAATACTTTAAATTTATATAATCAGTTGAATGATATTTGAAAATTAAGTTTAGATCTTCATTTTAAACCAATGAAAATAATATGGTCTATATTTCATGTTGCAAGGCTGTTGATAAATTTATTCATACTAGGATGTTAGTGGTGAGATATCTTAGGTTAAACTTATTAAACCACTAAGGGTTTCATTAATAAAAACAATTTTCCAAGCTCAAAACTAAAGCAGGGCATAGAAAAAGAGTTTTCAAATTATTTTATAATACTAATAGATTTGATACAAAATCATAATAATGACAGTGCAGTAAAGAAATCTATAGGACTATAACTTATAAGAAGAATTTTAAAATAACAATACGTTTAAGTAAACTTTATTGATCAGGGTATTAACTGAATAATGTAACATATCCCCAGAATTAAATATCCTAGAGTTTTAAACCTAGATCAATAATATAAAATGTAATAATAATTCATTATTCAGCAAATTTGTATTGAGTACCTACTAATGGCCATGTGATACAACAAGTAGAAAGTTACCTGCTCTCATGGGACCTGAATTTTGGATAAGGAGAGAGCAAAGGATGTAAAGGATGATAATTAATGTATACAGTAAGTTAGAAGGGGAAAGTGTTTCCAAAAGATAGCAGAGATTGGAAGAATTGGAATTATTCATATTAATAGATTTGATGAGAATAAAAGTATGAATATTGTTAGTTCAAATTTCAGAAAACATGATAGATACTGAAAAGCATTTGAAGAATAATATATCTATCTCAAATATACAGAACATTGGTAAAATAGGAATAAAATGATGTCTCTATCATAAAAATATCTGTACCTCAAATTTAGTCAATAAAATTATTTTAGATTAGTGTGTATTATTTTTCTCCTTATTCTTTTATATTTTTGCTAATTTATACTATTCTTCTCTGTCCTTTATTATAATCTCTGATCGAACTACAGCTCTTTTTCAAGAGATAACTTTTTCCATCCTAATTTTCTTCTTTTTTTTTCTTTTTTTTTTAAAAAGGCAAAAAAGACTTTATCTAAGGCTATTACATTGGCAGAGGCCAGAACAGAGTTTGAACTGAACTCTGCTGAAATAAGAAAAGGTAGGTTTTCAAGAACCAGAGTAAGGAGGAGATGGTAGTCTATTTCTGTTGTTACAACTTGAAGCAAGGCACCATTGAGGCAGACTCCTACCCTTCTACAGAGACTGGGAAATGGAGTATTCTTTTCCTTGATGATTATATTTCAAAGAGATGATTCCCAGGATCTTGAGAAAGACAATGCTGGTTTGTAAAACTATTAAGAGGCTTAAAAATATTTATTTATATGTTTGGCCACAGTGTACAGTTTCTGGGATTTTAGTTTCTGACCAGGGATTGAACCTGGGCCAAGGCAGTGAAAGCGCCAACCCAGATGACTGGATAACCAGGGAATTCCCCCTAATTTTCATTCTTCATTCATTCAATAAATGTTTGTTGAGAGCATACCAAATTGCAGGTGTAATTCCTTTGTTTGAATCATAAAATGTTAAGAAACTATAAATTTATGGAAAAAATGAGTTTAGAGTTCATGAATTACCATTTTAAATAGATTAGTTAGGGTAAGCTCATTGAAAAGGCAGAATTTTAGCAATAATTTGAAATCAAAAAAGGAAACTGAGATGAAGCGAGAGAGTAGCACAGACATATATATACTACCAACTGTAAAATAGTCAGTGGGAAGTTGTTGTATAACAAAGGGAGTCCAACTCAAGGATGGAAGATGCCTTAGAGGACTGGGGCAGGGAGGGTAGGGGGGACTCAAGGTGGGGGAGTCAAGGAAGGGAGGGAATATGGGGATATGTGTATAAAAACAGATGATTGAACCTGGTGTACCCCCAAAAAATAAAAATAAATTAAAAAAATAAAATAAAATTTAAAAAAAAGGAATTTTCCATTTAAAGGAAAGGATAACATTATTATATATTAAAAGGATCACTCTTTCAGATACAGACTGAAGAGGGCAATGTTGGAAACAGGGAAACAGGACTTTGTTGCATAAAAAGACCTAAAAGATGATGATGGGTGGAAAGTACCAAGACATTTATTATGAGTTTCTAACAAGTAATACAGATATATTGTGAAGGCCATGAGAACAATTTCCTGTAATACTATATTTGATTTTTTAGAGAAAAATGATGAGGTGTGAAGCTTGAGAATTAGATTAAGATATGTTATCAACCCAAAGGGGTGGGTTATGTATGGGATGTGTTTGAAAGACAAAAACAAAAGTTCACCTTGGATATGTAATGTTGATATTTTATTAGACCAGGTGGAGATATTAAAGAAAGAGTGGATATGAATCTGGAATTAGGGAAATAAATCTGAGCCATAAATATAAATGTGTGAGTCACTAGAGTTTAGGATGTTTTTAAGGACATCGCAAAGGGAGTTAGTGAGGTTAAAGCAGAGAAAAAAACCAAGGACTGAATCATGGCAGTCTTCAATATTAAGGACTTTGAGATAAAAAGATGAAGAGAAGTTGAATGAGAATCGGTGTGGTCCGTGTGGTAGGAACACAACCAGGTGAGTGTGGTATATTAGAAATCACATGTAGAAGGCAGAGAATGATAAACTGTGTCCAAGGCTTCAAATAATATATTATATATGTATATATAAAATATATATACTTAAAATTAGCCATGTTATATTGATGTAGCAATTATGACATTATTGATGACCTACACATGAACAATGGAATAGTGAAAACAAAAGCCTGATTTGAGTGAATTTAGTAGAGAGCTAGAATAGAGAAATTAGAGACAAAGATAAGGGGTAAAGATGTTTCTTTCAAGGAATTTTGCTGTAGAAAGAGCAAAGAAGTGGGATAAACCTGGTAGAAAACTTAGAAGATATGGCTTATTATTTTTTTATATAATATTGGAAAGATAACAGCATATTCCTAAGTTGAAAGAAATGATAAAGAGGGAAAATTAACACAGCAGGCAAGAGAGAAGCATCCTGGAGCAACTTCCTTGAGTAACTGAGAGGGGATGAAGCCTATACACAAGTGGAGAGATTGGCTCTGTGTAGAGCACAGATGGTTCACTACAGTAACAGGTGGGAAGGTAGATATTATTGGTGCAGCTGGTGGAGGGTTGGGGAATAAAGCTGTGGGAGTTTGTGGAAGTTTGCTTCTGATTGCTTAATTTTTCTCAGTGAAATAGGAAAAGTTCATCATCTGAGAGAGAGTATGAGGAAAGACGTGTTGCAGGTTTCAAGACAGAGAAAACTGAAATTGTTATCTAGGGAAATGGTGGAATATATGGTTAGACATATACAATGTAACTGTTGTACAGCATTTAGAGACCACTTCATGATAACAGTCATGATTTAAAGTGGGACCTAAAACAGTTTTACTTTTTTTCCTACAGCCATATTCAGTTGCATGGGTGTGGGTGTGCAGTAGGCTGGATTATATTTAATCAAGGGTGATTTTATCATGTGAGCATGATGACAGTCAGCCCACAGGTGGGAAAACAGGATACATGCAAGAAAGTGATTATGATGGTCACAGAACTTAAGCTGATGTGAAAGTCAGGATGGTGAAAAGGTAAATAGATCAAATGTGTGGGTAGACAAAGAATTGTGGAGATTAGGTGGTAGAGGGAGTGAGAAGCATATAGATGATTTCGTGGTCATGAGTAAGATGTGCTGAATGAAATTTAAGGAATGATTGCAGTTACTTGAAAAGAAAAAAATTGTAGGATATGACAATGCAATGTGTGTTTGAGACTGGGTGATATACAAGACCATTTTATAAAATGTGATAAAAATGGCACTTCACCACAGTGACTGTCCTCCTCAAAACCCATAATCCATGTCAATTATGAAAAGAACACCAAAAGGATTTCAGTTGAGGAACATCTTGCAGTATACCTGACCAGTACTCCTCTCAACTGACAAAGTCATCATAAATAAGTAAAGCCTGAAAAACTGTCACAACCAACAGGAGCTAAAGGAGACATGACAGTGAAGTGTAATGTGGTATTCTGGATGGGATCATGGTTGAGAAAAACAACATTATCTAAAACCTAAGGACATCTGAATAAACTATGGGCTTTAGATTATAATAATAGTTAATATTGATTCACTACTTATAACAAGCTTACGGTATGAAGATGTTAATCACAGGGGAAATTGGATATGGAGGTATATGGGACTTCTGTGTGCTATCTTAATTTTTCTCTAAATCTAAAACTGTACTAAATAACAAAGTTCATTTTTGAAAATGTGGTCCTAAAAATCACATTTATCCATTGACTGGATGCAAATAGAGCACCCAACATTGGTAGTAGGTAGAGTATTGGTAACCCCTGAAATGCTACTTCAGTATAATTATTGAATTTTTTCCAAGGGTAAATACTAATGGAGTAGTGATACAGGGAGTGCAATGGGCCTCCACTATCTCAGATATTTGGAATTTGGGGCAAAGTATAAATTTGTAAAAGGACTATAGCATTGGATGCCTATAGGTGCTTTGATTGAACAACTGAGGGTGATAAATCACCAATTTATAGTGACATGTGGAAGTCAGAGTTTCATCTGCAGCCTGGGGCAGGAAAAGCTAAAGTCCAAAGATTAAATTTAAGAATAGCACAGTTCCTGAGATGTTTGGATTCTCAATTCTGGCATGTCTACTACACTAAGATCAAGGCCCTAGAAGGAATTAAACTCAGAAAGGTGGGGTGGGGATTCTTGCTTTGATTCTCTTCAATGTCCAAATTCTTCTCAACCATATGTGCTGCAGAAGTGGCCCACACCTCTCTGTTAAAAGCTGTCACTCACTTGGTGTTTGCCTATGACACAGAAACCTCTATCTTGAAAAACAGGACACACTTTCTAACCCCCAATCCACCATATTTCTTAATTTATCATACACACACACACACACACACACACACATACACACACACACATATGCAATTGCTTTAGGTCTATTTTCTTTATTATTATTATTTCTTTATTTATTGGCCATACTGGGTCTTCATTGCTGCACATGGCCTTTCTTTAGTTGCAGCGAGCGGGGGCTACTTTTCATTGCAGTGTGCAGGCTTCTCATTGCGGTGGCTTCTCTTGTTGGGGAGCATGGGCTTTGGTGTGCAGGCTTCAGTAGTTGTGGCACGTGGGGTCAGTAGTTGTGGGTCTCAGGCTCTAGAGCACAGCCTCGGTAGTTGTGGCACATGCGGCATGTGGGATTTTCCCTGACCAGGGCTCAAACCCATGTCCCCTGCATTGGCAGGTGGATTCTTAACCACTGTGCCACCAAGGAAGTCCAGGTCTATTTTCTAATTAAATACTTCTATATTTATGTATTTCTTATCTGCCCATTAATTAAACTACACATTTATAATTAAAAATAACACTTAATAATTTACCTCTACTTATTTTATATTTATCTTGCTATTTTTATAGTTCCTAATTATTTGCTTATGTGTCTAGTATGACTTTCCTTTTACTAACTTTTACGTAGATTTATTTTATATTCCTTCCTGACAATATCTATATCTGGGATACTCATGGGTATAATTCATCGGCTTATTTCTGCTTCTTCTCTGAGGTTTTCATATGCATTTCTTTTCTCAGGGATCTGCTGGGTGGCCTGATGAGTCTGAGTTTAAGCTGTATTCCTCCAGAGAGAATCCTCAATTGCTTCTGCCTGGTGGACTAGGGCACCGCTAACTAGAGAACACTTTAAAATATTTTCTGGGCTGGTGGTTTTCAGATCAGAAATAATGTACATTCAAATCCTAAATATACATAAGACAAGGCTGGGTTATGAATTCTTGTAGGAAATTGGCTTTATTTTCCATCCAGATGCATAATTCAGAAATACAGTTTTGCAAGAAGAAAGATATTTCCTAGCCGGTTCCATTCTGCAATGAAAGCGCTGCAGTGTCCTCAAGAATGTCATTCTGCCTTCCACATATTTTTGGCAGATGGATTTTTGTCAGCAAATATCTTCTGGGCAACTCTTAATTCATGCTAAGTTTGCACTGGCTGGTTTTTCCTTACTTTCTTAGTACCCAAGCCTGTGTGCTTGTGTTTGTGTGGAAAGAGAGATTGCAGTATTTTATCCAGCATGTTCAGGAGTTCGGGATCTGGAAAAGTTTTCAGAATATATAGTCTACTATTTTTCTAAAGTCTGTAAATTCCACTGATGTCTAGTTTTCAGAATTGTGGATGAGAAGTTGATTCCTATGCTGATATTTTTTTCTTTTATACATAAACTCTTCTTTCTGTATAGGTTATATATATTTCTCTTTATTGTATGGCTTCATAAATTCTACCAAGGTACAAGTGGATTTTTTTTTTAAAGTTAGTATATCTGACACTCAAATGTTTTAATCTAAAATGCTAACTTTGTCTCATTGGGGAGTTTATTCTCTTGTTCATTTCTTCTATTTATTATTTCTTCTTTAATCATTTTCTTCAAGAAAGGCTCTTTATTTTAAATATTTTTATTTCTTCTTTTCTATCCAATAAATTATTTTCTTCAGTAGTGACTCACTTGTGGTTTTCATACTTTTAGATCAATCTTCCTTTTTAAAATATTTGTTCTTTACTGTAAGAGATATCCTCTAATCATTATGTATTTTCTCATTGCCTCTATTTGTGAAATGTACATGCCATCTTCCAGAAGATAATTGTCTGAGACGTGTCCTTCTTCTGAATCTTCATAGAACAATTTTCCTCCCTGTTTTTATTCCCATGGCCCTGGCCTCTAACTTGTTATGATTACTACTTTAGGTCTTTAATCTTCCATTTTTTCTTGGTCTGACATTACAAAGATGCAAGTTGATACTTACAAACCTCAGGTCAATTTCTACTTTTTAAATACTTTTCTTCTGGAGATGCTCTGTTCTCCAGAAATGAAAACTTCTCTCACCTCCATGTCTTGACTGTTTTGTTGTTGTTGCCTTACCTTTGTTTTAATACAAAAAATAAAAAGTAGCCATCAAAACTATGCTCCTTACTATGTCTGTTCCTCCCAAAGAACTTCCAAAACAGTAATTTGGGTGTTTATATCAGTAGGTGTGAGGGCAGTACTATTTCTTAAAGCAAGAGAACACATTATAAGTGTGATAAAAGGAGGTTGGGCAAGGGATAGACAGAAGTAAACCAAATTCTGGCCCATATTTAAGAATCATGAAAATTGAGTTTCCTTGGTAATGCTGTAAAAATGGTGAAACAAAGAGACTAAAGATATAGATGGTGAAATGAAAAAGTATTATGCTTCTTTGCTAAGTTGCTGTCAGCCTCATTTCTAATTCAATTTTGACTTGTACTAAACACATTTAGCATAAATAACCTTTCTTTATTTCCCTTTTCTGCTTCCATGAAAGTTCTATTAAATCAAACCTTTCCTAGTAGTAGAATATGGTAGTCCCATGTTTCTGTAGGTGTATATGTACTCAAAACAAGATAAAAACAAAAAGAAGCATCAGTGATGTCCCCAGAATGTGAGAAGGTTGCCTAGGCACTGATTGCTGTTCTGTCATCATTTCTATTGCTTAACAGTTGGAGATTCAGAGTTTATGGCAGCAAATTCTGTTTAACTGGCAGACACAGTTGTAAATATTAAAAATGAAAGAATGTGAAAAATTTCACCAGATAATCTAAGACCTAGTGAGACTGAGATTGTGTTTTGGCTTTAAATTAACTCACTAGCTAAAAGTCAATAAATAAATAAATAAATAAATAAATAAATAAATGCAGATATACATTACACACACACACACACACACACACACACACACCATATTTGTTCCTTAGGGAGATTGTGAACAGAAGTTGGAGTTTTTAAATTATGTTACTTTCATTCTAAACATAGTTGTTCCTCGTTCCTAATCTACCACACTTACTGATTTAAAAAAAGTATTTTTCAAGAAATTCTTAATGGTTATAAAATAGAATGAACTTAATACAAGATGACTTATAACTTAAATGTTTAGTAACTGAGATGCTTCAAGATAATTTCTTCCAGGCTTCACAATATTTTGAATCATTCAATACCAGGTATAACCTGCATCTTGATTATAGGTAATAAGAACCCTGAAAGGCATCTTGCTGTTGTCACTGGCCATCTGACCAATGAGCATTTGATGTTGAATTGTGTTTCAGTGACCAACAACTCTTAAAATTTAGTGGCCTAAAGCAACAATCACACTAGTATATTTCATTATTTTGTGTCTATGTAATAATGGGAAATGTTCTGCAGTGGGATCTTTTTGCTCTAGCACAGGAGTCACTCAGTGGGATTTAGCTTGTGGTCTGCATGGTTCAAGATGGCTTCACTCAGATGCCTTTCACTTCAGCAGAGATGGCCTGAAGACTGGGCACAGCTGGCCCCTTTCTTTCTCCAGATAGTCTCAGGGCCTCTTATTTGGTCTTTGCAATAGGGTACCTAGACTTTTTATGTGGTGGCTGAGGGCTCTAAGAACATGTGTTCCCAGAAACCTGGTCAGGATCCCAAAGCCTTTTTATGGCAGCCTCAGAAGTTCAGAGTAACATTCGTGCCATATTGCATTGATCAACCAAGTCTCTAAGGCCAGGAGACTTAGACCTCACCTCTCAGTGAGAGGAATGCCAATAAATTTCAAGCCATTTTTAATAGACTACAACTGTGTTAGATCACTCATGCTTAACTCCAAGACATCCTGGAGAAGTGAATAAATACATTTTTTTCATAACATCCAGGATCTTTAAAAACAATCATTGATATTTCCTGGAAAACGACTTTCTAATGGCAAGTCTAGGAATGAAAGTTTACATAAAGTTAAATACACAAACTTTTCTCTGAGGGTGAGAGCATTATTAGGCAAAACAAAGGAGATTCTAAATTATGAGACACAGGAAGCTATAGAAGGCTGAATGGGAAAGCAGTTGGCATGGTGAATCTGAAGACCAATGGAAGGAGAGACTGAAGAGGCAAATTAGGACATCATGAGATTTAACTCAGCAGTAGCAGAAAATTAGATCCAAACCTACTCATCTGCTGCTTGGAAACTGTAGCCAATTCATTTTTTAATGTAGGAATTGATTTTCTAAGCAAGGCCCACAGTTATATAGGTTGGTAACAGGCTGAGTATTTCATCTATTTGTTAATACTAATATACATTTTATTTTACATCATTTTACATAATACACTTAATTAAAGGCTAAAATTATACTTAAAGGCTTAGCATGTTTGAATTATAATTCATATTGTCCTAATGTTAGCAAAACTAGAAGATGCTAGAGAAGCTGACAGAGCACAGTACCGATTGCTGCTTCCAGGTGCAAAGTGGCCCCAGCATCAGGACAGTTTGTTTGTTGTATGCAACATCATGGTATACAAATGTCAGAATAAAGGTGCATGTAAGGGGCAAAAAGCAAGGATCATGAGATGTTAACAAGCCTAAGAAACCTTACATGCCTTTCTTCAGCTATTTGTCTATAAGTCATATTAAAGTCAAAAGGGGAGAATAAAATGAAAGTTCCTGTAAGCCTTAAAAATCATCAGTGTTCTTGATTAAACATTCTACTTTTGATCACAAAACTACAGTTTCCCTGTTAACCAATATACAGACCACTAAGGTGGACCAAAAATGGCCCCCAAACTTCAACTTATTGGCCCAGAAGTACAATATGTGATCAAGGTTCCAGATCAAGAGCAGAAGAATTTTGGTTGAATTTCCTCTCACACTTGTCTTCAGTTTCTTTAGCACTTTATTATTTTCCAAGTGCCTACAAACCTCCTAATTAATTATGTTCAAAAAAGTCTTTCAAGAGACATCTTTAATTTCATAGACAAGGAAATCAGCACAGAGAGGACAAACTCTCTGCTCAGCATCATAATGCCAGGCTCTAGATATCAGTCATAAAATCAGATATATTTTAGTCAGGGATAGGCCCTCATAAGCCCACCCTCTAATAGTTATTCAAGAGTCTGCATTTAGCTGTTGACATAATAGATTCTGGTATACATTCTGCCACTTATTCAGATAAATGGATATTGCACATGTCCAGCTAGGAGAACAGAAATGGAGTGGATAAAGATCCTTGTCCTTACAGTTCAGAGTGAACTTTCAAAGTGCTGTGCCAAGAAATCTAATAAAAGTTGAAATCTGGCCACTCACATGGACCCTCAGATATACAGATCCACTTCAATATGCATCGGTCTAGGTCAGGTCGGAAAAATGAGTCCTTCTCCAATTAATTCTAAGAATGGAATAAATGAAACTAGTAGCTAAAAATCTGTTAAGAGATCAAGATCCAACAACAAGGCAACAACAGCTAAAGGTAATGTAATTCAAATTAACAATAGTAGTTCCTACCTTTCCAGAGATGGAAGGACAAGAGGAAAGGCTGTTACTAAAACCTACTATCTCAGACCACTTGAATGGAGTTGAAACAACAATGAAAGCTTTCAGTGGGAGCTGTGTTCATGGAAGAAAATGCTGTTCATGGCTGGGTGTGGGTGGTGGAGGAGGGTGGAGGCTCAAACCACTGTGAAAATGTAGACAATGCCAACGGATTCAGCCCAAAACAAAGACAGTGAGGGCATGAAATCCCTCTCTTCCAGTCTCTCACTTACCACCTAACTTAAGAGAAAATATGCAAAGGTGCCAGGTGAATGTAATTTGCAGCAATACAAGGCAGAATAGAGGAAGCACAGTAAGTGGATGTGAAAGCAATGGGCACAGAAAAGGATTTATAATTGTGTATAATCTAATAATTATGATCCATTGTGTAATAAGTATTCACTGACTAGAATTTAAGCTTTATGTGCAGAAATTCTTTCAAGTAGTTTTGGGTAATCTATTAATTTTGCTTGTTTGAATTTACATTTCTACTTTGTATAGCAGAGAGAATATTTTATGTGCTCTCCAGGAATTACTGCATTCTTAGGAGATAACCATATAGCTAATGTATGATTTGGTAAATTAGCTATTTAGAACCTTAATCAGTAATTCATCAACAGATGACTGGATGTTCCACCATAGAAGACCAAGAAGCTATAGCCTCTGGTTTATCTTCAACTGTTTTCCTAAAAAAAACTATGACAATAACAATGAGAGAGAGAGAGAAAAAGAGAGGGGATAATAATAATACCACAGACTAGGATTAGGCCATGATGAGCTATAAAAAAATGAGAAGAATATCCAAAGCTAAAACTCTGGAAGACTAATACCAATATAGGACCATGATACTGGTATGTTGGGGATTTTGGAAAGGAAGAGGGTGACATTGGAAGGGGCCTGGATTTTAAATTGAAAAGCCAGGTCTGAAGTTATGTTAATTGCTCTGATTAAAGAAGAAGCAACTCTGTTCTCACATTAAGAGAGACATAAGGTGAAGAGAAAGAAAGGCATTGCTATCTATTGTTTATTGCTTGTTTTTCTTCCCTCTGTAACTAAGGCCATGCCTGAGGATACACTTCCCTCTCCACTATGTTTTTACAATATTTAAAGGAAGTAAAATACGGTTTAGTACATTGTAGTAAATCAACATTTATTCCTTTATGTATTTTGTGCTAATGAAGTTGTCATTCTTTCTTCAAATAAGAACATAAAAACTAAGACATTTTTCTCTGCACATATAACATTCAGATCTTTCTGTTTTACCATGCTCTCCTTCCCTGAAACATGATATAGTTGTGGAGACTTCATCTACTAGGGAAAGCTAGTGTTGTGTTTATCAAAGTCGTTCTCTGAATATCTATGACTCTACCATAATCCAATTACCTCTTCCAATGCTTATTTAATTGATCTGTTTGGACCCAGTGACTCATGGCACCCAAATTATGGCATGTGAAACTAAGAGTTAGAAAAAAATGAGTTTGGAAAGAGCACTGGAATGGTGCAAAAGTAATTTTATCTAGAATAAAAAAGAAACTGTGCTTCAAGCTATCCCCAGTTAAAATTTACTTCCTAGAAAAAGAATAACATAATGGCAACTTCAGACCAGTATTGATTCATAAAAGAAAGGCTTCAAAACAGCAGGAAGTTACCTAAAAATGGTAGTATCCATCAGTCTTCCAGTAGTAAGCTATTTCTAACACAAAAATGTTAGGTTAAGATGAGGACTAACAAGAAACCACACAATTAGGTTCTCAAAAAACAGGTGTTAAATGAATGAAAAAAATGTGATAGAATCCAGGTCTACTTGTCACTGTTATTACAGTGTGATTAGTCTTTTTTAACTAATCTCATTATTTTAATTCTATAATAATCCATCAATTCAATTCACTGAGCAGCACCACCAACCACAATAGACCCACTTTGTCCACATCCCTTCTCATTCAAACCTGGAGTCATTAAGTAGATGAACGGTTTGTTTCTTTGTTTTAATTGATTTTTTTAAGGAGAGGAAAAAATGTGAAGCCATTATTATAGATTTTTGCCTCCAATGAAAATTTCAATTAACAGAAAATATTCTTCTTTACACTACTAGTTTCCATATTCAACTTACAAAATACCAAAAGACATTCTAAGCAGCCTATAGTAGGTCCTTTTGAGGCATATGCTTCGAGAAAGTTGATAGATCATGTCATCAGCTATCAACTGATCTATCATGATCTATCAACTTTGAGCAGCCTAGGGATTTTTCTTTTTTTTTTTTTTTTTTGTAAGCACTATTTGAAAGTCACCTCAAAGATGAAATTCATAGTTTAAATATACATTTTATGTCCCATAATAAATTTTTCATGAGTAAAAATGAGCCTAGATAAAGAGGATATGAAATGAATCCATGAATAAAAGTTTTTAATCATAGGAGAGTTAGAATGAGTTAGTAAGAGGCAACCCTTAGGAACTGGGTTCAGTTCTGTGCAAAGTACTTTAACTACAACATAATGCATTAGAGTGAATTCAAAGAAGAGTAAAGAGGAGAATAAAAGTACTTAGGACCGTGTCATATGCAAGATAGTAAATAATGAGGGTGTTTATATTCCAGAAGAAATAAATAAGATGGCACAGGAAAGATTTCTTCAAATATTTGAGAAGATGTTCTGTTGGAAAGGATTTATGGGACCCCAGAGTTCAGATCAAGGATAAGAGAGTGAATGTTTAAAAGTAACATTGAGGCTGAATAAAAGAAAGGACTGCATATCAATAAAAGCTAACAAAAATTAGAATGAATTTTGTGAACTTCATAGGAATAATATAAACAAATAACACTATATTTGAATGTGAATGAACCAAAAGATAGAGACCAAACACTAGTTGATTTGTAGAATTTCTTCATCTCAGTTTCAGTGTTTTGGTGAAATGACATAACCAAAGGTACAGATCTTTTTTTTTTTTTTTTTTTTTTTTTTTGATACTGATTAAAAACTTAGGGTAGAAAATTTTACCAAAATTGTTGTCAAGTAGCTACATAAATGATTTTCAGACTGTGGGCTGTAATCTATTCATAGGCCTAAAACCAACTTAGTGGGTCAAATGAGTAAAATAGAATAAGTAAAATATGAAAAATTTCACCTAACAAGGATACATATTGTTTCATACAACTTTTTTTTACTGTGTGTGTTTGTGTGTGTACACTGTAATTACATAAAATCTATTTTCCACTGTAGACCATGTTCTAAAATTTTTGAAAATCACTTTCTTGAACCATGTCTCTATGTATAACTTGCACAATTTTGACTGAATTGGATAATGATGTAATAGGCACATTGTTGTGAACAAGTGGTAAATTGTCTGATATTTTTGTCAATTAATTCATTTTAATTACCTTATTTTATTTACTATTTGCATCATTTCATAATAGTGGTCTTCTTCCACAGTGTTTCTCCCTTGAAAGTAACTGCAATTTCTTTGAGATTTAATTGAGATCCTTTCAAACATAGGAGTGTTTGAGGAATAATATTTCAAGCAACTATAGTTAAATCCCCAGGCCAAATGCTCATATATTGAGTTTTAATAAAGAACTGAGTTATGAAGAGTTAGTAGGAGGATGAACTTTAGAACCAGACATATCTGGGTTCAAATATTAACACTTTCTATATTTTATTTAACCTTGGACAAATTATTTTACTTTTCTGATTGTTGATTGAAATGTATATATAAATATATATGTGTTTTCAAAAAGTTCAATTTTTATGTCATGTCCCTCCACTAATCTAACTTCATGACTGGCATTAAGATTACAGAGGATACCAGAGCCTTTGCACTTTTTGATGGAGTCTTCAGTAAAAAGTAAAAGAAAGAAAGAGGAAGGAAGGAAGGAAGGGAGAAAGGAAGGAAGGAAGGAAGGAAGGGAGGGAGAGATGGAGGGAGGGAGGGAAGGAGGGAGGGAGAGAGAAAGAAAAAAGAAGAAAAGAAACAGAATCAAAATCTCTTCCATTTATTGTGTAGTATTTTACTATCTGCTGTTGATGAAAGGATTCCCATCTATTTAGGAAATACTGTTCTTAACATGGGCACTTGAAGGCAGAAAAAGATCAAGAAGAAAGAAAAACAAGGAAAAATTTTTCTCATAGAAAAAAAATTTAATTGGGTACTTGACAAGAATTTTACCACAGCACACCAAGATAGGACCCCAGATATGAATATTAAGACACAAAGGTCATGTAAGAATTAAGGGTATTATTTTGACTAATGAGAGCTCTGTTGTGTGTCCTTCAGTATCCTGTATCTGGTTTCAGATGGCAATAAACAGTAGAAATTTAGAAATTTAGTGCTCCATGTGTTAATAGGGGGCCTTAAAGATAATCCCTAAACTATCAAGCAAGGCTCCCAAAGAGAATAGCATTTTGTAATGACTTTTTCTTTTTTTAAGTTGGTCACCAAATTATCCTTAAAGTAGTTGCAATTTACAGACCTTAGATATAAAGCTAACTACTACAATTTGTTTATAATAGTTTGAATTAAGACATACAAATACTACATATGTGTGTGTGTGTGTGTGTGTGTGTGTGTGTGTCTGTGTGTGAGGTTGTATTCAATAATCTGCTGGAGCTAGCTTATACTGGCTCATAAGAACCAATTTTTAAATTTTCAGGAAATTTTGAAACATGGTGTGAATGTAAATTGGTACAGCCACTATGGAAACAGTATGGGGGTTCCTTTAAAAACTAAAAATAGAACTACCATACGACCCAGCAATCCCACTACTAGGCATATACCCTGAGAAAACCATAATCCAAAACATATGTGTACCTCAACATTCATTGCAACGCTATTTACAATAGGCAGGATGTGGAAGCAAACTAAATGCCCATCAACAGATGAATGGATAAAGAAAATGTGGCACATATATGCAATGGAACATTACTCAGCCATAAAAAGGAATGAAATTGAGTTACTCATAGTGAGATGGATGGTCCTAGATTCTGTCATACAGAGCAAAGTAAGTCAGAAAGAGAAAAACAAATACTGTAGGCAAACTCATATGTATGGAATTTTAAAAAATGGTACTGATGAACCCAGTGACAGGGCAAGAATAAAGATGCAGATGTAGAGAACAGACTTGAGGACATAGAGTAGGGGGTGAAGGGGAAGCTGGGACAAAGTGAGAAAGTAGCATTGACACATATACACTACCAAAAGTAAAATAGATGGCTAGTGGGAAGCTGCTGCATAACACAGGGAGATCAACTCGATGATGGATGATGACTTAAGGGGTGGGATAGGGAGGGTGGGTGGGAGTCACAGGAGGGAGGGTATAAATAAAGCTGATTCACTTTGTTGTACAGCAAAAAAAAAAAGAAAAAGGAAAAAAAAGAAATACTAAAACTATCAGATTCCATTTGAAACAAAAATTAAATTGCATAAATGTACATTTTAATACATTATATTTAAAGTGGCTAATCTTTACAATAAATTTATCATTCCTAATTATTTTATTACATTTTACTATTATCTATACTCTTGAGAGTACATGTTCTGTTGTTTCAGTATGTTATAAATAAAATACAATGATATGCTACTGCTTATTTTCCCCCAATGTTCAGTGATATACTGTTAGTTTGAAATCAACATTGCTGGGAATAGCTACACCACAGAAATGGTAAATACTACAAATCAGGGCTTTTTTGTTAAAGGGTCAGTTGTTATAGAATTACCATTATACCAATAGATTTTTGTCAACAGATTTCAAAGAGTATTGGTGGCTTGCATTTCTTTAGGAAACCCCAGACCAGAAATTTCTAGCTCTTTCAATTTCATTATTATGCTACGCTGCATATCATCAGATCAGAGGACATCTGCCCCTTTAGAGAAATGATCAGAGGACTGATGTTCTAGAACACCTGAAGGCCAGAATATGTTTGCCTCTCATTTCACTGCCTGAGAACAAGTGAGAACAGGCTGTACTTCTTTGTATAAGACAAGGATAATCCAGCATCCAAGAGACATCATGAATAATTCTTTAGACAATTAATACAAAATTTGTTTGCCACATACAGTCATACATAAACTTAGGTCCTGTCTCTTTTTAACTTTTTCTTCTATCAAAATGAACTTATGTTTCCTCAAGTTGAATAATTTACTCTTGTACACTTCACCTGAAACTCAGATTAATGTGTTGTGCAAGGGAGATTTCCATGATTTCCCTGAAATCATTGTTGATCTACAAAAATATTTTTCCATTTATCCTCCAACCTCCACTTGCAAACTTTCACTACAAAAAAGATTTGTCCTAATGCAGAAATTTAGTGAAAATATGAATGTGTAACAAAGTTAAAAAAAAAAATCATGAAACAATATGTACTCTATTGACAACTTCATAGCAAAATATGGAACACATTGATTTTTTAGGCTGGCTAGAATTCTCCTCCTGCATCAAAAGGGAGTTCATATGTAGGGATTTTCTGCTTATTAAGATGGATGTAAAAACTGTGTATTACTGGGATATAGTGAAAAGCTAATTTTTTCTTTTTTTTTTTTTTTTAAACTAGAAGGTCAAAGAGAGAATTACTGGTATAACTGTGGAAGAAAGAGTCTTTGTCAAACTACTTGCTGTGTCCTCTGTGAATACATATTTAATGCAGTTTATTCTTTTATAATTTCTGTGGGAAATTTATATATATATATACATATATATATATGTATATATATATATAATATTGAGGTGAAAGAAATTTGAGAATTCATCTTGTTCCACTGAAGTATGCTTGTAGATAGACATTATTTTTTCTGTTAGGGTGTATAGCCTCTTCTGTTCCTGGAGATGCTGTTATGATATTTCTTCTATAAAGACAAGCAGTTAAGAACTTCATAAATGTACCTGATATAAGTGTCTTCCAAATTAATTTAAATCTTCTCCATGGATACGGAGAACAAGTGATAATCATTGCCTAATGAGCCCTCTACTTACAGGCAGAACTAATCAATTCACATTGGAGTTTTCTTTTCTCTAGCTTAAAATGCCCCAATAGGGTTAAACTTTGGAAAGGCACTCCATTCCAGCTTTTATCATTTTCCTTGACACTTTACCAAATCCTTCCCCCCTTTTCCTAATCTAGGAAGTAAACTTTATACTTTATCCTTAGTTAATACATCCCTTTCTACCAGGAAGTTAAGACAGGTGTATAGATATTTCTGACTCTCAAGTTAAGTATTTTGTCTTAAATGCTCCAAGCAGTGGATTCTATTTTGACAAAGACAAACAATAAACCAAACTAATAGAAAATTAACTTTCAAAATACCTGCATTTGAAGAGAGATTCTACAACATTGATTCTCTTCTGGTCTTCCTAGTTTACATTAGTGATTTTTTTTTTTAGCTCTTTATTGGAATATAATTGCCTTATACTCTTGCACCAGCTTTTGAGGTACACCAAAGTGAATCAGCTGTATTTATACATATATCCCTATATCCCCTTCCTCCTGTGACTCCCTCCCACTCTCCCTGTCCTGGCCCTCTAAGGCATCACCCATCATCGAGTTGATCTCCCTTTGTTATACAACAAATTCCCACTAGCTATCTATTTTACAGTTGGTAGTGTAAATATGTCTATGCTACTCTCTCATGTCATCCCAGCTTCCCCTTCCCCCCTGCCCCCCTAACCCTGTGTCCTCTAGTCCATTCTCTGCATCTGCATCCTTATTCTTGCCCTGTCACTGGGTTCATCAGTACCATATTTTTTTAGATTCCATATATATGTTAGCATACAGTATTTGTTTTCCTCTTTCTGGCTTACTTCACTCTGTGTGACAGTCTCTAGGTCAATCCACCTCATTACATATAGCTCCATTTCATTACTTTTTATGTCTGAGTAATATTCCATTGTATATATGTGCCACATCTTCTTTATCCATTCATCTGTTGATGGACATTTAGGTTGCAGCCACTATGGAAAACAGTTTGGAGTTTCCTTAAAAAACTAAAAATAGAACTACCATATGATCCAGTAATCCCACTACTGGGCATATACCCAGAGAAAACCATAATCCAAAAAGAAATATGTACCATAATGTTCATTGCAGAACTATTTACAATAGCCAGGACATTATTGAATTTTTAAAATCATCATTATACATTTTTGTCTTTAAATCCAGGAAACTAATTCTTTTGGAAGCATATTTTTACCATGAATAGTATAGTATTTGTTGGCATGATACATTTACATAACTCATACATATTAACTCATGCCTATTACATAACTCATGCCAGTTAAAAGGCCTGAGTACTTCATACTGCCATATGAAGTAATATTTCAGTGTTTGAAAAGCAGACTCTAATTTCATGTGATGTGTTTTTTTGAAGTTTCAATATGACAGTATTTGCGGAAAGCAAATTATGCATACTTCAATATTAAAAATTATAAGCATTAGTATTTTTCTTTTAGGATTGTTAGAAACAAAGTTGTTCAATTTATAAACAAGTAACAAATTACAGATTGCTTCTAAAGACAATATATATCAAAAGCTTTACAAACTCTGTCTTTATAAAGCCAATTTATTTTGGTCACACTCTACTGTAGGATATATCACTAGGAGTGAATTTAAAATTTCAGCAAGTGCACTGAGAAATCGATTTACCACCTAATCTTCTCCCTGTACTTTATAGCCATAAAACATTATTCAAAATGTGATGGGACTCTGGCACTTGCTTCAGAAGTAGGAATTGTCAGTAAAATAGTTATTTATGTTTATTAAGAATTAATGTAGTTTGAGTCAGTGGGAAGTTGTTGTATAAAAAAGGGAGTCCAACTCAAGGATGGAAGATGCCTTAGAGGACTGGGGCGGGGAGGGTGGGGGGGACTCAAAGCGGGGGAGTCAAGGAAGGAAGGGAATACGGGGATATGAGTATAAAAACAGATGATTGAACTTGGTGTACCCCCCCAAAAAAAATAAAATAAAAATAAAATTTAAAAAAAATAAAAAAAGAAAATAATTAATGTAGTTTGAAGCACTTTGAAAGAATTGCAGGTGGGTTAGAAGTCTGTGTTTATTGATTATGAGACTCAGTCTTTACAAACATAAAGTTCTCCAGACTTTTTATTACTTTCTTCACCTTCATATTCACATACATTTTGATTCCTCCATAATTTATTTGTGATTATCAATATGCTTTATGAATTACTTCATTTTGTAGAAAGATTAATTGAACATAGAATTTTTGCAAGAATAGTAAATTCAAGTTCAGATCAAGGTAACATTTCACAATCCCATGACATTTCAATTTAGTATCAAATGAGAAGAGAAGGTGAAGTTATGCCTCCAATTTTAGCATAATCTACTATGATAATGTAACTTATTTTTTCCTGTAAATGTTTTTTAGTAGTTGGTATGCAGGTAATTTGCTTTAGCTTTATTTGCTTTAATTTTAGATATATTTCATTTTAGGTGCTCAGTCTCCATAATATAGAGATGAGTTATGTTTGTGAGGAAAATATGAGGTCATTTTAAGCTGAATAACTTAGAAAATGAGATGTAGATTCTGTTCAAGTTTTTGAAGGCAGGGGAAAATCTAAGCAAGTACATAATCTCAGCTGGGGACTTGCCTCATCCTGATCATGTGGGGAAGCTCTGGAACATGACTTACATTTATAGAGTAGGTACTCTCAGCCAAAGAGTGTCAATCTTCTGTATTCCCAAGTGAATCATTTAATTGATGGCTGGACATTACAGTTCCTGTATGCCTGAGGACATTTCTTTGGAATAGGGGGCTACTGTGAGCAATTAGTAGCCTACACCAACAGGGTCTGGGGTACATACACACCATCAGTAAAAGGGAATCTGAATGAGTCACCAAAAGAATCCATTATGGAAACTTACAAAGAAATTAACAAATAACCTTTGATGATCACTAACTAGTTAGCTAGCTAACCAGTTAAACAGATTTATATCAAATAAAAAACAGTGCCTAGAGTCCAATTACAATGCATGTTTGTTTTTACCTGTTAAATTACTATATTGATTTAAATTTATTTAAATCAGAATGCTTGTAGACTAGGTATGATCAGGCATTATTTTCTAAATCCCTATAGCCCTATGTGCATTAACCTCACAAATTTTTATTATCTCCTTTGATTTGAAGGAATTTGAATCTGATAAATATGGCATATCTATTGAAGATCAAAAGTTCATTCAGGAAACACCGAAAAGAACTTTTTGGCCAACCCAATATATAGAAGGGACTTAATTATGACAATTGAATAAGAGTTAGGCTAGGATATTAGTCTCAAAATTGATAAATCCCCTAAATCACCCCTTGACACTACAACTTTTTGAATTTCCAATTGTACTTCATAAAATCAGAATTAAGGCACGGCAGAGGTCTTAGAACTGCTTACCTTTATAAACAAAATACAAATAATGCTCAGCCCATGGTAAATAGACTTCTTCAGATATTATTATTGTAGTTAGTTCTTCTAATTGTTATTGTTCTCCAAACAATATTGTGGTGGGACCCCTAGGAGCTTTAGGACCCAGAGGCCATAACTCAACTGAAGAGAAATGTAGCTAGCTCCAGTTGTTATCTATATGTGCCTGGGAAAATCCTCTTGCATGTTTCCTACCTACCTCTATTACTATGTAGCCCTTGTAACTCTAAAACAGCCCAGAGACCATGAAAGAAAAGTATCCAATCAAATCACTTGTTACCTTCCTTGTTACCTTGTTTGGGGAACAAAGAAAGCCTAATGTACAGGATCTTGACAAAAGGTGCAAAAGAAATTGCCCTGCTTTGTTCAGGGCTCAGCCTCTGGATAATAATCCACTGAGTTAGTGCCGGCACAAATAAATGCTGCTTCCTGCATATAGCCTTAGTGTCTTGCTTCACTCTGTAAGAATCCTGCAACAACATAAGAGAAAATTAAAGTACAGAAAGAAGTAAAAAAAAGGACAGAAAGTATGGAAAGAAGCTCCAGACTGTTCAGCTAGTGAGACAAGAATCAGGTCTTGATTAACGAGTTTAGGATCAGCAATTCCAACTGGATCAATAACTCAGACTTGATCAACAAAATCTATTTCCTTTTCCATAATTTCTCTGTGGCTCCTTAAACATCAGTAATTTCTTCCATTTTATATGAGATAGTTTGTGAAGACCAGAAGCAATGCCCACTTTCACTAACGTCCTCCGCTTTGAACATAAGCGGTGAGACTAATTCATTCCTTGTGGTTCTTGATGTCTGCCCTGGCATGGAACTGGTCATGCTACTGGCTTCTGCCTATTGGCCTTACTGATGGAAGTGTCTTTTTCTTCCCCTTACATTTCTATGAATAAAGCTTCCCTCAGTCACACTGTCTGCTTCCAGTGTCTGAATGACTCCCTTTTATGGAATTGGGTAATTGACATGCTGGTGATTTTTTTTTAATAGTAACATTTGCACTTTTAATAGTAACAGCTCAATTTTATGAACTTTTCTGATGAAACCAGTTTTAAGACCTGTTAAACACTAAGGAACAAGTGGCCTGAATCCAAAGACAAAGGCACAGATCTTTCTACTCTAACTTCCTCAGATCTAGCCATCTCTTTGAACTTGCCCTTAGGTTTCCCTTGCCAAGCTTAGAACTGAATTAAGACCTCTTCATGTCCTCTCATTCAATTGTCTGGGCTTTTTATTCTTTATCTTTATTTCTTTACTTTCTCAGCTTCTTCTCATTCAGTATATCTGTGATACTTTGTCAAATTTATTTTTCTTATTTGTGGGAAGACATTCAGGAGTCTTTCTGAAACCTTGAAAATGTTAAAGTATGTGGGCTGAGTGACTGGATGCAGAATGTCCTGCTTGAGCAGTGGAGGAGTTAAGGGTGTGGGGCATGGAGAATATGGGGACATAGGCAGAAAATTGACCCTCTCTGAGGGTGCAACCCCTTTCTCACTGCATTCCTCATAATCACCCTGTTTGGCCCTGGAGGATGGCTGGTTAGCCAGAGATGGGTAAGATTCTTCAGGGGAGGAACAACCTAAGACAGGCACAGCCACAGAGGGGCCAACAGGGGTGGGGCACAGGCCCTTAATCCTTCTGAGAGAGGTCTCCTGCCCCCAGGACTGCTTTGCTCCCATGCCCAGCTCAAATCCGCACCCTGCTCAGATCCACACCTGCTCAAATCGGACCCAGGAGGCAAACAAAGATCATTGCCCCAGTCATGTGAGGCCTTTGATTGTTTATGGGATTAACCTGGGAAGTGTTAGCCAAGAACTCAATAAAAGCAACGTGGGATGAATCAGCAAGGCTCTTGATCCTAGAGGTCTAGAGCTCCCCTGGTCCCATCTTTCTCTTCAGTCTGTGTCTGTGTTTTCTTCAGTCTGTGTCTGTGTTTTCTTCAAGCTTGCGGCAACCGTCACTCACCTCGAGTCGCCGAGCTGGTCTCAGCACTTATTAATATCTATTGCCTTCATTGGAGTAAAAATACACTCACAAAGGATTATAATGAAAAGCAGTAGTCCTGTGAATCAAGCTCTGCCCCCTTAGTCCTCCTCCACAGAGACATACACTGACACATTTCTAGTTTTGTTGCTACTGGTGATTAATCCCATGTCTATAAATAATGGTTTATATAATGACATTTATTAACATTTCATCTTAATTATTTACCTATTATTTACATAATATGAAGATTTGTATAATTTAATCTGTCAAATGCCCTCTTTTATGCTCTGGAATTTTTCTCCCAGGTATCCCTATGGTCTATAGAGAAACCATGACCATAGAACTTGTATTCAATTGTCCCTGGAGTTGGGTCCATTGTTTATTGTATCTATGACTTTCCCTTTAGTTTCACATTTTTGCATGTAATATATGAATAAATATAAAAAATATCATACTAGGTAAATTAATCCAGATATAAAAGACTAAATATTTTGTGACTCCATTTATATGACATTTCAGGAAAAGGAAAACTATCCAAGGGCATAAAACATATTGCTGCTTGACACTGGTGGGGGGGAGGGGAGTAGGTAATCAATTACAAGGAGCCATAGTGGAAACATTTGGGGGGATAAAAATGTTCTAGGTTTAGATTTTTGTGATAGTTATACAACCAAATATATATATCAACAATATTCATTGAATGGTATAATAAAATGATTGATTGTACTATATGTTATCTCAATTTGAAATAACAGTATTTTAAAAAATTCTATATTATTTATTATGTCAATTCAGATACTGTAAGAAAGATTCCCATATTCAGTAATTTGGTTCCTTTTTTCTTTATTGAGGTACAATTGACATACAACATTATATACTTTCAGGTGTACAACAATGAATAGATATTTGCATATATTGCAAAACGGTCATCACAATATGTTTAAGTTAACATCGTAATCACACACAGTTACAATTTTTTTCTTGTAATGAGAACTCTTATGATCCACTATCTTAGCAGTTTTCAAATATGCGATACAATATTTCTAACTATGGTCACCATGCTATAAATTACACACCTGTGACTATTTTATGACTCAAAGTTTATACACTGAGCCCCTTCACCCATATTCCTGATGCCACCCCCACCTCTGGCCAAGTATTCAATATCTTAAACAAAATAGAAGTTCACTTCCTGTAAAGTCTAATTTTGCATAACATCCCTCCTCCATGAAGGCAGCAGAGGTAGTCCCATTTGCCACCTTCAGCATCATGTGGTTGAATATAACTGCTGTAGCTACTGCAATCATACTGTATTATGCCTCAGTTTAACCAGGAGCTAAGGGGAAAAAACAGAGGAGAAAACAACAACAACACATTCCTTTTGAGGAACCATTCAGAATTGTACTTAGCATTTTCTATTAACTGGAAAGTAGAAATAAAGATAACATAAATGAGGAAAAATGGAGGGTATTTGTACTTGTAAAGGAGTCAACCATCAACCCTTGTGGCAGACACTCAAATACAGGAAGGGGATGAGAAATATTTACAGTAAGAAAACAAAAATTAAAAAAAAAAAAAATAGAAAGGATTCAAGTATGATCTGATTGGATCACTTAGCCTGGAGAAGTTAGAAACAGGCTAACCAGAAGTGGGCATCTTATGTGATTGGTTTGAATTACATATCTGGTTTTGTCTGGTTGATCCTGAGTTAAATGCAAGGGAATAAGATAAATAAACCAGCAATGTTGACCAAGTCTTGACTGTCCTAACCCAATTGCTGAAGACTCTGTGGTTTGGTTGCTGCCCGATGGTTGCTGCAAATTTTGTAAGTCAGAGTTCTGTTGTCATATATGATCCAATCATTGTTCATGTGTACCTTCAGTCTCTCAATAAATTGCTCATATGGTAACACTTTGATGTAAAGGATACTTTGCTATGCAGATTGTTTTTCTGTGTGGCTCTTACCCAGCTAGATGTCTATCTCTATGTAAAATGAGAACTCCATAGCCAGCACTTCTGCACAGTCAAGTATTTGTACATGTATTTTTTCTTATGCATAAACTGCATTAAAACCTACCATAAAGTAGATAATCTCAAAGAACCAAAAGGTTATTGCTTACAATCCAAAGACTTGATCTCTGATTTAAATGCAGTTCTCAGGTATATGATTTCCTTTTGGTGAAAATGTTTATAAATTAAATACATACCCAACATGTATTTCAGTGGGTGAGGAGAAATAGAATAATTGAAATTTAAATGGTCATTAATAAAATAAGAAAAAATAAATCTCACCAGTGAATGAAATGACCAAGTCCTGTCATGAAGAATTTGCTAAGAATCCCTACTCCAGAAGTAGAATAAGTTTCTTGGTTAACCCATCCATCTATGCCTGGTTCTGCTAGCTGGGCAATAGGTCTTAAACCATTTTCTTCTGTGGTTTCTTACTTAACCTAGTGTGAGATTGTTCTTTGTCCATTATCTTCTCTGGCTCATCTGAAGTGGGCATTCAGAAGAACATGACCTACTTAGAGATGTATAGTTTTCCCAACTTACTTTCTACGACTCAGTTTTTGGGGCCCCCTTGAAGTTGTTTTAGACATCCAACAATCACAGCTTTTTCAAACAAAACTAGTAGTATTTTTGGTAGTATAATTTCTCCAGATTTTACTAGGTTACTGTCTATTGGTTTCTGGGCAATGGTGCTTAGAAACAGTTTCAAAGTCTAAAATCTCTGGCTAAGAAATTTTACTAGGTTTGTCTGTGCCCATCAGTGTCTCTCTCGACCTAATTACAAATAACTTGGGGCCATCTGAAACAATAACTTTCAGTGGAAAGATAAAGACTTTTTTTTTTTTTTTTTTTTAATATATGCTGCTTGCCTGGCTCACATTAGGAGTTCATCCTACAAGATATGGATCCCTGATGATTTTTCAATCTCATATACCATGCCTCCCTTTGTAACTTACTTCAACTCCAGTAGCAGACTCTCTGGTCTGATTGAGGACATTTTGCTTTTCACTTTGCATAGGAAAGTTGTATAAATGTCAGCTTCTGTCTTGAGGAATATAGATTGTAGTTTTGGCTATCATTCCTGCTGTATGACTAACTGCCTCACTTTTTACAGATTTTTATTCAAAAGTCACCTTATCAATAGCCTTTACCAACACACCACAGTTGAAATTTCAAATTCCTTCACACAACACTTTAAACCCTTTCCTTCTCTTATTTTATCTTCTAATGTCTTCCTATAGCACTTATCACTGTCTAACATCATAAACTTTATTTATTGTGTTTATTTTTATTGCCTTTCTCTTTCCCTTGAAAACAATATTCTTGAATATGGGTGTCTTTTTTTACCCTGTTTTGTTCACTGCAGAGCCTGGGACGTGAACCAATGCAGGACTGGTACTTAGTAAATTTTTATTGAATGAATGAAAGGATACTGGAACTTGAGTTTTTTATGTCACTTGTTCAGTTTCCCAAAGTTAATTAGTAGGTTTATATATTCTTTTATTATTGTTCAAATGAATTTGCATCAATAGCTAACGTAAGTATTCATACCATTGACCAGGCACTACTCAAAGCTCCTTGTATATTTTTTTTCAGTTCTAATTCAAAAGAGCTCAATGTGAGAGATACTATTATTATTGTCTCTGTTATGAAATGAAGGATACTGACATAAGGGGTTTATAAATTGCCCAAGGTAAAGAAAGCTCAGTAACTGTAAAGAATTAGGAGGCCAGGAATCCATCACAGGCCTTTTGACTTCAGAGTATGGGTACTTAATTGTGTTATTTATGTGATGTTGTGTGACATATTACCCCAAAACTTAGCAGCTTAAATCAATAAGCATTTATTGTTTCACAATTTCTCTGAGTCAGGAATCCAGGCACCACTTAGGGATTCCTGTGATTTATTATCCCTCATGAGGCTACAATCAAATTCTTGTCCAGGTTTGTGATTCTCTCAGGGTTCCAGTCTGGCAAATACACTTCCAATGTCATCATTTGGCTGTTGGCTCCTCTTGGGTTGTCACTGGCAGTTGACCAGAAACATAAGCTCCTTGGCACATGAGTCTTTCCATGGGTCTCTTGATAGCATGCTATCCTGCTTGCCCCAAAATAAGGGCTCTAGGAGAGAAAGAAAGAGAGCAAGACAGAGTCTATTTGAGGGAGTCACAGTATTTTTCTAATTAATCTTGAAAGTGGCATAACTTATGCCATATTCTAGTCATTAGAATTGAATTGTTTGGTCTAGCTCACACTCAGGAGGAGGGTATTCTGCAAGTGCATGAATAACAATATATGAGAATTATCTGGGGACTATTTAGAAGCTATCTACTACAATAACCAATCCAGTTGAATAAATGAATTATTGAATGAATGAATAAATGAATGAATGGATAAATGAAAACAATGTGGCAAGATAAGTAGAACAATGTCACATATACCAAAATTGTATGCCTAAAATGTTCAAATTTTAGTCATATATGTAATGTGAATCTTGAATCCTAAATTTCTTATGGGAGTTGCAATGTATGTCTTTGTTGGCCTGTAGCAAAAATAAAGCTCACTACATTATTGATAGTTTAGCTTGTAAGGTCTGTGGAAACTAGACATCTTCTTGTGAACACATTTTATTATTAATGGTAATTATATATAATTGGTTGAAAGTCAACCTGCTATAAAAAATTATTCATTTATGGGATTTTTCTCATGGCAACAGTGTCTAACAGCTGACCATCTTTTATACTATTTTCTTTGCTATTGATCCTAAATTTACTTGCTGTTAATTTGATTGAATGAACACTTGTTTTCAAATGATAAGGCAATAAAAATTTTTTAAACTACATTTAAGTTAGTTACCAGATAGATCAGCAATAAAGCTCTGCTATAGAAATATTTAATCTCAAAGAGAGGAATCTTTTCACTACTACTCTCAGGTAGTAGTCTCCAGCCTCAACCCCATATCCTGGCTTCAAGGAGCTCTTTAGCCACTTACTGGTTAGATACATTTTGAGGGAAAAAAAAAAAATCCCATTTTGTGTTATTAAGTATTTGAATTGTAATTCGAATTGTAATTCAAATTGTAATCCAATTGTAATCTTTGAAGGAGTTTAAACTCTCTCTACCATTATCTAAATAAAAACCTCTTTCTGCAGCTTAACTGTATTGCTGGTGTGGAGGTTAAAAGAATGGGAGGTCTGTGGTGTATGTATGCAATGGAATGAATCGTTATGTCCCTCCAAAATACACGTGTTGAAACCTCATCCTCAGCATGAGACCTTCATAGGTTATTAGGTCATGATAGTGGAACACAACTGAAAAGGATTTGCATCCTACATAAGAGGTTGTGGAGACTTCCCTTGCCCTTTCCATTATGTGAAAACACAGAAAGAAGATGGCCATTCAGGAAGCAGGCTCTCACCAGACATCAAGTCTGCCAGTGCTGTGATCTTGCAATTCCTAGCCTCCAGAGCTGTGAGAAATACATGTGTGTTTATAATCTACTCAGTCTATGGTATTGTTATAAAATACCCTGAGTGGACTAGGATAATGTGCCATTAAGTAAATATGAAGATTCTTATAAAAATATAATTTAGTTTCCCACTTCTTAAGAGTAATTAGTACAAATCAAGGCCTATAGGACCAGAATAAAAGGAAAACCATGGTTCTATTGTAATTCATCTTCCTGATTCCACAGTAAAGACTAATTAGTAGTATGTAGAAAAAACTTAAAAGAGATTAGAGCAGACTATAAAATAGATAAAAATTAGCCCAATTTCACACAGATGGGTTGTTGACACATGAGAACAAGCATGGTGAAGGCTTTGCATGTATAATGAAAGACTAAGCTAAAAGACCAGTACCAAGCCCTTTGGAAGGCATTTCAGAGATACCAAGTAGACTGAAATGTGTTTCTTCCATGAGTCCACGGGGGAAGTTTATCCACCAAAAGAAAGATAATATGATTTGCCTCAAATATTACTTTTAAGACATTAACTGCTATAAAACAATGTAGTTTTACTCTTGATCACAAGACTAAAATATTTGATACTTGCTATATTGTAAATCAAATGTAAAGGTAGTAACTTTTTTTCTCAAAAATATCAAGCCACAGAAAGATTATACTCTCTTTCTGAATTATAAAACAAAACTAAAATTGTAAACAAACAGTTACAAAGAAAGACCTATTCCACTTAAAGATGGATCACAATGAATAACTCACTGAGGTGGAAGTCACAACAATGAAGCTTTACATTAAGTTCAAGTTATCAAGTTCATTCTTAAACTGAGAGTTTTGAGTAGAAATGCACTTCCTGAAAAGAAGTTTTCACTGTAATTAGAAAATCCAAGTGAGTTGATATAAGAAATAAAAAGGTCTGAGGCAAAAATTAAATTATTAATTTTTGTGTGTATATGTGTACAATTTCCCTTTCTCTCAACCCACATAAAAGAAGGAGGTAGGTTCTACAACTCTTTATCTTAGATACTGTAGTAGAGTTGAAAATGGAAACTATCAGAAGTAAATAATTCTTTTGTAAACTCTCATGCATATTGAGATCATGTGATGTTCGCTAAAGAACAAAGGTCAGGTAGAAATTTTTATTCCAAAAAAGGATTCCTTTGTTTGGAAAAGGCAGAGAGGTCTGTGAGTTTTGAGAGGAAAATGCAGTGGGAGAAGCTTCACCCTGTTCACTAGCAATGTCCCTGAAACAGGTGGAAAAGATCAGGAGGGATGTGATTTCTGGGCCTAGGGAGGTGTATATACACATTTAAGGACTTGCTTCAGGAAGTATAGAGAAGAGATGAATGGGAGATTGTGTTTGAGCAAAGGAAATGCTAGAGAAAAACCTAATACACCAGGGAAAAGAAGACTGTATTATTTACCTGCTGCTGCACAACAAAATATTCTAAATCTTTGTATCTTAAAGCAACAACAGTTTATAATCTCACAGTTTCTGTGAGTTAGGAATTTAGGTATGGCTCAGCTGAATGTCTTTGGCTCAAGATCTTTCCTGAATTTGCAGTCAGTTGTCAGCTGAGGCTGTGGTTATGATGAGGAAATTGAAACTTCCATACTTGTAATTGCTTACTCTCCTCTATCTCTCAAAGGCCTGCTTGCCACTCTCAGTTAAACAGTAAAATGAATTACTAAGAGTGATCAGATATGGGAAGAATGTCTCACTCTCAGGCACCCACCCCAAGCCTTTGTTTGAGACCCTTTGCACATAGACTTGTTAAGTGACCATTAACTTCAACCTGCAACCAATGTGAGAATGCAAATTGGGACCTTAGTCCTGATAGGAATGGAATGTCCGGCTCCTACAAGTTGCTGTTAGGACCCCCTACTATGTGCGTAACCCATGGCAACTCCCATGCTATGTAACTGCCTGTGACCTATAGTAATTTGTAGCCAATCAGTTTGTACCAATTATAGCTGTATGTTTTAACTTATATAAGGAGAAGACTCCCCTGAAACGGGGCCCCAGAATTTTGGAGTGTTAGCTCATCTGGGTCCGCCGGCTTAATAAACCTGAGTTCTCCAACTCTCCGAGTGTTGTGCTTGGTTTCTCGTGGTATCAGTTGTTTTTTTTTTTCTGCAACAGTCATACATGAAGCCTTGGCTCAAAGAGGTGATGGAGGGAACTACTAAGCTCACTCATCTGTGTTTTTTTGGAGGGCTTCACACCATCCCCTGTGTCCCTCTGTAGGACTGCTTCACATCATGGAAGCTCACTCCCAGAGTGAGCCCTTTAGGAGAGAAGGTGGAAAATAGAATACCCAACACAGAAACCACAGTCTTTTATAAGCCAATTTTGAAAGTGAAATCTTTCTTTAGAATTCTTTAGAAGCAAGTAAATAAATCCAATCCACACTTAAGAGTGTTGCAGAAAAAAAAACTGATCCCACGAGAAACCAAGCACAACACTCAGAGAGTTGGAGAACTCAGGTTTATTGAGCCGGCGGACCCAGATGAGCTAACACTCCAAAATTCTGGGGCCCCATTTCAGGGGAGTCTTCTCCTTATATAGGTTAAAACATACAGCTATAATTGGTACAAACTGATTGGCTACAAATTACTATAGGTCACGGGCAGTTACAGAGCGTGGGAGTTGCCATGGGTTACACACATAGTAGGGGGTCCTAACAGGAACTTGTAGGAGCTGGACCTTCCATTCCTATCAGGACTAAGGTCCCAATTTGCATTCTCACATTGGTTGCAGGTTGAAGTTAATGGTCACTTAACAAGTCTATGTGCAAAGGGTCTCAAACAAAGGCTTGGGGTGGGTGCCTGAGAGTGAGACATTCTTCCCATATCTGATCACTCTTAGTAATTCATTTTACTGTTTAACTGAGAGTGACGAGCAGGCCTTTGCAAGATAGAGGAGAGTAAGCAATTACAAGTATGGAAGTTTCAATTTCCTTATCAAGAGGATGGGGAATTACCTAAGGATATGAATACTAGGTTTTGGGGACCATCAGGGTCTGTCTTAAAGAATACCTCCTACAGAGTGTTTTTTTTGTTTTTTGTTTTTTTTATATATAGTTTTTCCAGGCATTTTACCAAAATAGCAACCAGGATGGAAGATTATAGATTTGGGTGATTTAAAATAAAGGAGAAAGTGATATTTCTTTAACAATGTACTTTTGGGTCTAGCACTCACAGCATCATAAAAAGAAGCATCAGTGTCAATGATTATATCAGTGAGGTTTCAACTATTTTCAAAGATTTGTACAGGTTTAAGGGACCCAGCAAAGGATGATGAAGTAGCAACAATCAGCAAAAATGTAAATCCATTCACAACTCATCCCTCAAGGGGCAAAAGGACATGAGAACCATGGGAGAAAGGTAGTTGTGGTAGAGAAGGCACCCTGAAGCATTTGTAAACTTAGATTGAGAAAGTCAACCCCAACCCAAATCAGACCTCCCTCTCTCCAGATTTCTGCTGGTGTCTTCCGGTGACAACAGAGTCTAAGCAAGAAAGTCAGTAGAGGTCAGCCTTTCATGGCTAAGAGTAGACAAAAAGGTTGGAGAGGCATCTATAAGAGAAAATTAATAATAACTACTCTGGTACATCATTATACCACTTAATTTCTAGTATTATAATTTGTTTAAATCAGTGGTTCTTTAAGTGTGGTCCAGAGATAATGTGATACTATTAAGAAGTTATTTGACTTTCTCATTCTCCCCCTCCCCTCCCCCTTGGTGTAGAGTTCAGTAGAGTTGTCCAGAGGCTAAGTCATGTGTGACATTACAACATATTGACAGCAGAAGTAGATATGAGAATCCATTTATCTTATATTAAGCCAGACATTAATGATTTTGAAATTAAAATAAAACAATGTCACTTTCTGTATCTATCATGGATATTGCCAATGAACAGGATAATTTTTTCTAATGTAATATTCAGCATAAAATCAAAGATCACCAAGCACAGGAGACAAAACAACATGAATGAAAATAAACACAAATAATAATCAACAAATGAAGTAAACAAACAGCAGAACAGACCTGGAGTTACCTTAGCCAGTAGGTTATTCCAGGTATATACAAAGCAAAATATAAACATTTCATTAAATAATTGGAACTTTAAAAATTTAAAATTCCTATAGAAAAAGAATTAAACATAAAACTCAGTAGAACAATTTGAGAATTAATAAGGACAGAATTAATGAACCAGCAGATAGGACAGAATAAAATATATACAATCAAGCATAGTGACAGAAAAAGATAGAAAATGCAGTACTAAAGGTAAGAGACATAAAATCTCACATATATAATTAAAGAATCAAGAAAAGAGAATAAGAATGGGATAATATGTTTCCAAAATGCATTAAATTATCAATTGCAAGACAACAATGAACTAAAATCAGGAAAAATAGAGAACAATTCACAACATCACAACACAGAGAGGGATTGTAGAAACCCAGAACAAAAGAGAAAAAGATCAAGAACAGGCAAAGGAATAAAAATATTACCTTACAAAGAACAATCTTTAGATTGATAGCTAACTTCTGAAAAGCAATGCTGTTAGCCAGAGACAATAAAATATCTTCGGTGTGCTAAAGGAAAATAATTTCCAGTCTACAGTCTCATATGCTATGAAAACTTCCTTTACAAATGAAGATGAAAATAAAAACCTACTCAAATCATTGAAAATTCAAATAAATCACCAATACAGAACCCACACTGGAGGTTATATTTCAAAATAAAATGATACTAGGTGGCAGTTTAGAGATTCAGGAAATGAAGAATAGCAAAAGGTACATATGTGGAGAAATTAAAATGAGTACTGTATAAAACAGCAATAGAAATGACAACAGTGTATATTAACATTCATTAGAAAAATAGAATATATATTAAATTTTATTAGCAAAATAGAATAAAACTTGGTAGGAGGGTAAATGGAATTAGTTTTTGAAAGCCCTCACTTTACTATCACTTAGGGAAAATATAAATTAATATTATAGTTTAATACATCAGTAATGAATGATTTTAATTTTAGGATAACTATAAATACAAATAGGAAAGCAGTAGAAATCTGCTAGCAGAGGAAAAATTGGAATAAAAAGTTAAGTCAGGGAAAGTAATGGAAAATATATAGTGAAATGGTAATTTTAAATTAAATTTAAACTGAATATATTTGTAGATTGTGAATGTTCTAAATTGTATGTAGTTATACTATTGTGTTTTGTTATTGCTCTTATTTGTCTTATTCTCCAAAAGGATCTAGAACTGCGACAGTTTTTAACCAAAATGGAAATAATTATTATCAGAAAGGAAGAATCAGAGACTGATAGCAGAAACCACTTTTTAATTGTGATATATTTATAATTATACACAATACACTATCATTAGTGTATAATTAACAAAAGTTTAAAATATATGCATATTAATCTTTTCCTTTGCCATGCAAAAGCTTTTAAGTTTAATTAGGCCTCATTTGTTTAAAGACAACCTACTAAATGAGAGAAAATATTTGCAAATGGTATGAACAATTAAGGGTTAATATCCAAAATATATAAGCAGCTCAGTCAACTCAACATGAAAAAAATGAACAACCCAATTAAAAAATGGGCAGAAAACTTGAATAAATGTTTTTCCATAGAGGGAATACAGTTGGCCATCAAGCACATGAAAAGATGCTCAACATTGCTAATCATCAGGGAAATGGAAATCAAAACCACAATGAGATGACACCTCACACCTGTCAGAATAGCTATCATTAAAAGAACACAAATAACAAATACTGGCAAGGATGTGGAAAAAACGGGCACCCTCCTACACTGTTGGTGGGAATGCAAATTGGTACAGCCACTGTGGAAAATAATATGAAGCTTCCTCAGGAAACTAAAAATAAAACTACCATATGACTAGCTATTCCACTCCTGGGTATATATACAAAAACAAACAAACAAACAAACAAAACACTAATTCAAAAAAAATACATGCACCCTGTTGTTCATAGAAGCATTATTTGCAATTACCAAGATACAGAAGCAACCTAAGTGTCCATCAACAAGTGAGTGGATAAAGAAGATATGGTATATACATGCAATTGAATACTACTCACCCATAAAAAAAAAGGTCTAATTTTGCCTTTTGCAACAACATGGATGGACTTGGAGGGTATTATGCTAAGTGAAATGTCAGACAGAGAAAGACAAATACATGATATCACTTTTCACTTAAACAACAAACTAGTGACTATAACAAAAAAGAAGTAGACTCACAGATGTAGAGAGATGTAGAGAACAAATTAGTTGTTACCTGTGGGGATAGGGAAGGGTGAGGGGCAGTATAGGGGTATGGGATTTACAGATACAAACTATTATGTATAAAATAAGCTACAAGGATAGGGACTTCCCTGGTGCTGCAGTGGTTAAGAGTCTGCCTGCCAATGCAGGGAACTGGGACATGTTTGATCCCTGGTCTGGAAAGATCCTACATGCCATGGAATAACTAAGCCCATGAACCACAACTACTGAGCCTGTGGGCCTAGAGCCCATGCTTCACAACAAGAGAAGCCGCCACAATGAGAAGCCCTTGCACTGCAACAAAGAGTAGCCCCTGCTCACCGCAACTAGGGAAAGCCTGTGAACAGCAACAAATACCCAATGCAGCCAATAAATAAATAAATAAATACATACATACATAAATATTTTTTTTTGTATTCCCTCCCTTCCTTGACTCCCCCCCCTCAAGTCCCCCCCACCCTCCCCACCCCAGTCCTCTAAGGCATCTTCCATCCTCCAGTTGGACTCCCTTTGTTATACAACAACTTCCCACTGACTATCTATTTTACAGTTGGTAGTATATACATGTCTCTGCTACTTTCTCGCTTCATCTCAGCTTCCCCTTCACCCCCGCCCCCTCCCATTCTCTGTATCTGCGTCCTTGTTCTTGTCATTGAGCTCATCAGTACCATTTTTAGATTCCGTATATGTGTTAGCATACAGTATTTGTCTTTCTCTTTCTGACTTACTTCACTCTGTATGACAGACTGTAGTTCTATCCACCTCATTACATATAGCTCCATCTCATCCCTTTTTATAGCTGAGTAATATTCCATTGTATATATATACCACATCTTCTGTATCCATTCATTTGTTGATGGGCATTTAGGTTGCTTCCATGTCCTGGCTATTGTAAATAGTGCTGCAATAAACATTATGGTACAAGTTTCTTTTGGGATTATGGTTTTCTTTGGGTATATGCCCAGGAGTGGGGATTGCTGGATCATATGGTAGTTCTATTTGTAGTTTTTTAAGTAACCTCCAAATTGTTTTCCATAGTGGCTGTACCAACTTAAAATAAAATAAGCTACAAGGATATATTGTACAATACAGGGAATATTGCCAATATTTTATAATAACTCTAAATGGAGAGTAACCTTTAAAAATTGTTAATCACTATACTGTACACCTGTAAATTGTATAATACTGTACATCAAATATACTTCAATAAAATAAAAAGTTTAATTTGACAAACAAAAACAAATAAATAAACAAAGATGTATGCAGGTTAATATCAAAAATATAAACAAAATTATGAATATAAATTATTAAATAACAGCTAAATTTGGCAGCTATTAAAATGATTAATATTATTACTAAACAATAGTCTTATTCAAATTAAAAGGTAAAAAAGGTGACCAGGTATGTTAAAAGTTAATTCAGTAATGAAAAACAAATATGGCTAATAAAAATTAAAGAATTTAAATACAGTAAAACCTTGGATTTCAAGTGACTTGTTCTGTGAGTGTTCCACAAGATAAGCAAATATATCTAATAAATTTTAACTTGATAAACAAGCAATGTCTTGCAATACGAGTAATACATGACGCTGAACATTACATGACCACGACTGAGCCAATGCAGCTGAACACTGATGAACTGATGGATCTGCATCACAAGCAACAGCAAGAGGTTATGAAGGAGATCTTGTCTGCAGGGTAGGAGGAGAAAAAGGTGGAGGAATCCGTCACTTCAAATGAGATTAGGGAGATGTGTAAAATGTTGGAAACCATGCAAAATTTTGTAGAAAACACCACCAAAATAAGGCTGTAGCACTGCAAAAAATGAATCTGTTTAATGACAATGCAATGTCACATTTCCACAAAATCCTCAAAAGGAGGCAAAAGTGTGTCATTGGATAGGTTCCTTGTTAAAGTTGCACAAAAAGAAAAAGATTCCACTCAGCCGATAAATAGCAGTGATTCTGTTAGTGATAGTAAAAGTAAAGTCATCCTCCACAATAACCCTCCTCCCTCTTGTCTCCCTCACACCAGCCACGAAGATTTTAAAAGGTAAGTGAAGGTTAATTTGTTTATTTTTCTTTATATTTTGTATTTTCTTTATTATTTTGTATTTTATTACTGTACTGTAATCATTTTTATATGAATATTTTTGTGTTGTGGAATGAATCATCTGAGTTTCCATTATTTCTTATGGGGAAATTCACTGATATAAAAGTGCTTTGGATTTCAAGCATGTTTCTGGAACGAATTACACTCACAAACCAGGTTTTTACTGTACTGAGAAAGCACGTGGTCTAATTGAACTTCAGAATTGTTTGGGCTGTTCTTTCCAGTTCAGGTTTTTGTGTAAGTCTGGTGAAAAGCGGCCTCCTAGGCACAACTCCTAGGAATTTAAACTGATGCAGACCTTACTAAGTGTCATTTACAAACACATATCCAAAATCTTAAAAGTAACTGCACCTTTTGGCTCAAAAATTTTCCCTTTATGAATTTGACCTACATAAGCAGAGGTAATGAATACAGGGTTCTCTGTATGAGAACATATATTGACATACTACATTATAATTTTGTAACCTGTCTAAGTATAGCTATGATGCAACTGTAGAGAATGGATTCAATTAATTTTTCCCTTGACACTATCCACTTTTATTTATCTATTTTTTATTGAAGTATAGTTGATTTACAATATTATATTAGTTTCAAGAGCACCATTTTCAGCATTTTTACAGATTATACTCATTTAAAATTATTACAAGTTAATAGCTATACTCCCCTGTGCTATAAATATATTCTTGTTGCTTATCTATTTTATGCATCATAATATCTCTTAATCACATATCCCAAAATTGCCCCTCTCTCCTTGCCTCTCCCCACTGGTAAGCAGTAGCTTATTTTCTACACCTGTGAGTCTGTTTTGCTACATATATTCATCTGTATTATTTTTTAGCTTCAACATGCAAGTGATATCATACGTTGTCTTTGTCTGACCTAGTTCACTAAACATAATATTCTCCAGGTCCATCTATGTTGATGCAAATGGCAGAAGTTCATTATTTTTAACCACTGAGTAATATTCCACTGTATTTATAGACACACACACATATACCACATCCTCTTTATCCATTCATCTGTTGATGGACACTTAGGCTGCTTCCATATCTTAGCTATTATACATAGGGCTGCTATGAACATTGGGGTGTACGCAACTTTTTGAAATAATGTTTTCATTTTTTCCAGATTTATACCCAGGAGTAGAATTGCTGGGTCATGTGGTAGTTCTATTTTAGTTTTTTAAGGATACTCCATACTGTTTTCCATAGTGCCTGCACTAGTTTACATTCCCACTGACAGTTTACAAGGGTTCTTTTTTCTCCACATTCTCTCCAACATTTGCTATTTGTAGGATTTTGATGATAGCTATTCTGAGAGCTGTGAGGTGATGTCTCATTGTGGTTTTGATTTGCATTTCTCTAATTATTAGTCATATTGAGCATCTCTTCATGTGCCTGTTAGCCCTCTGTATATCTTCTTTGATATGTAGAAATTCTTTCTTTCTTCTTGATTTAGTCTTGGCAGGTTATATTTTCCTAGAAATTTGTCCATTTCTTTTTGGTTTTCCAATTTGATCATTCTTTGGACGTTAGACTTATTATTAATGTTGCCTTTCTTTTGCTTGCATTTTCCACAGTTCATTATCAAAAACATATAATAGGTTTCATAAAGCATGTTCATTGACAATTATTGTGACACAACATTATTAAACAAAGTGGTGCTCGTATTGTTGACTCAGTGTCAATGGTGTGTTGAAAACAACTTCTACTGGCTTGGAAGAGCCCACTTGAGCCTCTTAACCTAACTCTATGCTCAGTAATGTCTTGTTGGTTGCTTAAAATTGACCATGGTGAATTTTTACACTGTAGAAATCTGAAAATGCTGCAAATCTGGCTTTTTTATTACAGAATGCTGGAAAAAGAGAAAAGAAATAAAGATATTTTAGACAATATATTTAGTGATAGATATTTATAATTTATTTCTGCAAAAATAATAACATTCATATTTAATAGCAGCTAGCAAACATATTCTTTTCATGACTCTTATTTTGTTACTCTTGTCATCTTACTTGCCATTTAAACCAAGTTATTATTTTCATTTATTCTTAAGTCATTTTTATTTAATGTTTACTCTCATATAGTTATGCAAAAGGCTCTAGTAAGATTCACACCTTTAGCAGTCAATATTTATGAAGTAAACAGGTCCTAGAATAATAACTACACATTTGGTTGCACATAATAACATCACAAAATGAGAGATATATAAATATAACATGTATTAATAAAACTGCATCTTGCTGGGAGAAACTCAGGCTTTTTAAATCACAGGTTCTAATGAGACCTTACCTGCTGAGAGTAAGAGAAGCTGAACATTCTGTATAGATGTATGGATACAACAGACACTGTAGACTTTATACCAATGTTAATCAATCTAGTCAATAAAGATTAAAAAAGTCACACATAAAAATTATATTTTACTGCTTGCTATTTTTAATATGGTTTAAAACTGTGTAGTTTTCTATAAGCATTTTAATAGCTCTTCCTAAAAAAGGTTAGTTTTTTGAATTGTAAATGATTCATCCCTATAATCCATTGTTACTCAAAGTATAGTCCATTAGTGAGTAACATCAGCATCACTTAGAGCTTGTTAGAAATGTAGCTTCTTAGGGCCCACTCCAGATCTACCTAAACAGAATCTACATATTAACAAGAAGCCCATGTAATATATATATATGAAGTTTGAGAAGCAGCTTACCAATCCATTCTCATTGTCATCTTAGTAGATAATTTCTTTTTACTTGTTTCAGTATCAAGCATCAAAAATTTGTTTGTAAATTAAATATTTTAAGTGAAGGTGATTTATGTTTTTCAGTCTTTATTATATTACTATAAAGTTATAAGAAACTATGTATGTAATACATATGTTGTATATAATGCTGTCCATTTAAATGTCATTTTATAGAGCTACATGTAGACAAACACACATTATAGACCTATTCGGAAGAGTAGGAAGATCCACGTATTTGAGGGTCAGATTTTACTTGTGTTGTGGCCCCAGTGCTAACTAGGCACCTCTCTCTCTCTCTGTGCCTCAGTTTCCTGGGTCATAAATTATAGGAACTACGTGGTACATCTGGGGAAATTAGATGAGCTTATAGAGGAAAGCAGCTGGTATGTATTGCTTGACAGAAATGTATCTGTTCAAATACATTAGTATCTAAATTTATGATGTCTGAAACATCTGCCCTTCTTAAGTCAACATATTAGATGCATATATCTCATTTTGATAGAAAAGAATCTGTCACTAGCAAAAAGTTATTTAAATTATTACAGATATTATGAATACTTTAAAAAAATAATAAGCTTGCTCTCTTAAGCTTGATCCTAAGAATGCTTTATCTAATCAATCCTTATAGGTAGCTTGAGATTCTGCAAGGAATCTTGCCAGATCTTGTGTTAGTTTGGATAGCAGCTAAGGAGAGAATGCTATATATCTTGAATCCAAGTTCAAGTAAATTTCCTTTCATTCTTTACTAATTTAAAGCAATCTTTAACAGTTCATCACAATGCTGTTTAAAATGGAAAACTTTAAACAACGTGAATCTCCAAATATCTGGAAGAATACAAATCAAACTAATAAAATTGATGATCTCTGGTGAAAAAGTGAATGATTATTGTTTACTTTTAATTATCTTTATTTTCAAATGAACAATTAAAAGCAAATATTTTATATATGATGTTAAATTTTTATGTGGCACAGCTTAAACTTATGCAGTGCTGTATGTCAATTGTATCTCTACAAAACTGGAAGAAAAAATAGAAGCTCACCACTAAGCTCAAAACAAAACAAAAAAAAAAAAAGGAAAAAATCCAACTATTCCATCATAGATAGATTCTATAAAAGTTTATATTTAAAATAAACCTCAAATTCAAGTTTAGAATTCCTTGAAGATTTTATGTAAAAATCAAATATAAACATATTGTGTGTGTGCTGAACATAGATAATATTATCTGTTTACTGGTTAATAGAAGTTGACAATTACTTCAAAGCATTATAAATTGATTCAGCCTTCCATTTTAATAAAAATAAGAAGCTCAATCATTCAAGATTCCTGTGAAATAAATGGCAGTATAACTAAGCTAAGAGGAAAAAGTAGCTGAGCTCCTTTTCTTTCTTCTGGTTTATCTCTTGTAATGTTAATAACTTAGATATGTTTGACAATAGAAAAATAAGACAAGGTAAAGCTTAGTGCATTGCAGAAAAGTCAGTTTGCATTTTCACATATATAGTTCTCTTAAACATAATTATTTTTATAAGTTAACAAACTATATAATTGGGTAGAAAATAAAACTAACAATATTAGTGAATATTTAGCTTTGGTATTTCTATGTTCAGTATTTTCTATAAGTTACATATCTAAGTATATTCTCCCTGGATTTGAATACTACTTCTGTGATTTGAAGAGACCGGGAAAGAATATTTGTGAGTTGCAAAACTCAGGGAGCATTAATTTATTTGAGCTTTTGAAAAGGGCTTATTTTTTTCAAATAAATTCCACAGAGAAAACCACATTACCGATATAGAACTATCAAAAAATTAGAAGTCTATTTGAATAGCCTTCAATTTCCTGATTTCATATAAATTATACAAAAGGTACATAGTTCAAAATTTATTCTTATTTTAAAGATTTGTACTTTTCCAATTTTCACAGGGTTGTACATTTAGTATCTCTGATAGGTCTCAAAGCCAGACCTCTTCTATCATGTGTTCTCCTATATATTGTCATTTCTCTCTCAGTCTCTTAAATGTTCTTCCATTAACATTTAGATTATTCTAACATACTTTATCATTTAATGGCATAATTAACTTTTTTAATGAATGATTGCCTGTGTGATTCCCACTGGATATGCAATGACAAAAAAAATAATTGGCATGACTATGATTCTCTGTTTAAGGGAAAATAACAATAGCAATTAGATAAAGGTAGCACTGTGAGACTGCAAAGACAGCATTAGTGCTCTATCTCTAAACAAAAATTAGGTCACACATAAATACTCCCAGACATTTTATTAACAATTCATAGAATAAATGCTACAATAAGGGTAGTGTAAGATAACTCTATCATGCATTTTCAATTATTTTCTTTAAATATGTGGATCGAGTACCCACCATGTGCAAAAAATTGATTCTCAATATGAGGGCTATCAAGTACAAAACCATCATACCTCACAAAATATTCACAGGGAAGATATAATTATAATCATCTAGATTTTAAAATTTTAATATTTTTAAAAGACATAAAATTAGCAATGTGGGCATGTGTAGGAGAAGAGAATTTTTTAACCTATGGACAAGGGATAAAAATTTCAATAACATAATATCTCTTATATGTGTAGGAAGTCTTCCATAGAGAGGAAATGAAATTTGGCTTTAAAGAAGACATAAGATATAAGAACTCTCACTGTTATACAATAAATTCAGTGACTTTTGCATTTAGATGTCAGGAACCACAGCAGTTTTTATAATTAGGGAACATAATTATTTGTTATACGGCTTGGTAATTGCATTCTGCTCCTAGGTTTCATGTGTCTCACATTAAAACACTTTGTAATTAAAGTATTTACAGTATCTTTATGTTGCATAATTAACTATAAATTTGAATCTCAAAGGAAAACAAAACTATGACTTTCTCAGAAATGAAATGTGTATCTGACATGCTGAGAAACAATTCAGTACATGAGGTTAAGGCTGAAGTTACATTTTCATACGAAATGTTAACTGGGTTAATTGCCAAGGCTGTGAGTTACATTATCATTTCAAGTGACTTGTAATAGCACTTTTTGAGTCAATAGATCTCAAGTGTTTCAAATCTATAATAAAGCATAATTTATAATATTAAAATATAAATAAATGTTTAATAATTTTACATTTATAATTTATAATAGTCATAAAAATAGATTATTTTCAAAAAATGATTCATGAGTACACTTTGAGTTCATAAACATCATCTATTTTAAATTGTAATTGTTAATTGAGGGATGGCCAACAAATTTCAGTAAAATATAGCTAAGATTTTTTTAGCCAGGAAAATCCTAATAAATGTTTGATATATCTTATGCTACCAGTGGAAAGTCACAAACCATTACAAAAAACAACAAATTTTTGGAACCTAAAGAAAATTGTACACTGAATACAAAGCTAAATGTGAGTTTTCAGATATATTTTATACTTGCCTCTGTCTATTTTGCTTTTGGCCCAAGACAATGCCAGGACATTTTCATTTTCATCTGGCTTTAGAAATTCCTCAGTTCTTCAGGTGGAGAACTCTCCACTTGAAGAGGTCAAGGCCAATAGTGTCACCAACCATTAAATAATTATTTTACTAAATATTATAAATAATTAAAATTGTTATTGTTACAAAATGATCACCAGAGGCTATATTTGAAAACAGTTTTGGCATGCATTTGTGTAGCCACACAAAAACAAATGATCAACTTGATGATGGGTGATGACCTAGAGGGGTGGGATAGGGAGGGTGAGAGGGAATCACAGGAGGCAGGGGATATGGGGATATATGTATAAATACAGCTGATTCACTTTGTTGTACAGCAAAAACTGGTACAACAGTGTAAAGAAATTATACTCCAAAAAAGAGCTTAAAAAATGACCAAGTACCAATCTAACATTTTGCACATTAAAATTACTTGGGTCAGTTATTGCAGAGTATTATTCTTAGCAATCTCTCCAAACAAATGAAGATAATTCAGATAATAAGGACTCAATAATTGTGCTGAATAGCTAAAAACTCATTTTCAAATTTACCAATTTATAGGAAGTATAATGTCTCAGTGGGGTGTGGATCCTTTACTGTTAACGAATTCCTATTATTGCCTAACTTTCTGAGTGTACCTTCCTGCTAGATTTGGAAGAGGACAAACCCAGGATCTCAGTGAACAGTGTGAGAAATTCCAGAAAACAGAGTCCAGTGATCTAAAATCAATTCTACAATGATAGTAAATCTCTCACTTTTAACTTGCAGAAAATATGCAAGCCCTAGAGCATCAGTTAGGTGTTACTTGTCCCATCCCAGGAATATGAGCTAGAATCCAAATACAAATCACACTGCAAAACAGAAATGAGGACATAAACTTAAACCCTTTTATTCAACTGGAAACTCACTGAGGGGAGGAATTATATTTTAGACATTTTTGCATCCTCAGAAAATTATTCTGTAATTGTTGTGGGTTATATATTTAATATTTTGTGAATGAGTATCATTAATTACTTAGTTACCAAAGAGAAAGAAAAATCTAATGTTGAACCATATCTTACTAGGAGAATAGGATTTAAATGCGACAGATAAAGAAGCCCCTGTTTTTAGCTCAGTTAATGCAACAAAGTTAATGACATACGTTTCAAGAGTAAAACAACAACAACAACAACAAAAACCTAGCAGGGTAAGGAATTGGTCAAAAGCGAGAAATTCTTCAGTTTGGATGCAATGGATATTATTAATGGTATTCTTTACAAGAATCAGGATTCCACCTCTGTAGTTTTCCTTAAAGCACATTTCTTATATTTGTAGATACTTCAGTTTTAATGTAGTTCCTGTATTGTTTTTCTTTCTTCTCATACGAGGTCCATTATGGCAAACACAAATGGAAAACAAAACAAACTCAATACAATCAGTAAGATAAAGCTACAGTTAATGCTTTCTTAGTGTCATCCAGGTTTCCCATATTAACATGAGATATCAATCTTTACATACACATGCACAAAGAACATATGCACAATGGGAGAACACCTTTCTGATTTGCTACCTTGTTTTAATACTTTAATGTATTTAGAGAATGTGACTTAACCTATCACATTTTAATGGACTCACAATTCTCCATTGTGTGGTAGTAATACAAATTTATTATTTATTTATTTTTTATTTTAAAATGTTTTATTTAAAAAAAATTTTGAGGTATAGATGATTTACAATGTTGTGTTAATTTCTGCTGTATGGCAAATTGACTCAATTATACACATATATTCTTTTTCATATTCTTTTTCCATTATGGTTTGTCACAGGATATTGAATATAGTTCCCTGTGCTACACAGTGGGACTGTGTTGTTTATCTATCCCATATAAAAGTTTGCCTCTACTAATCCCCAAAGCTTAGCATCTAATATAATTTCAATTCTTGCTTCTATGAACATACCTTTATGAAACTTCTTATAACTATATATCAAAATTTTATTATTTATTTAAAATAAGTTCAATGAAAATGAATAATTTAGCCAGACAAAATGTATTTGTAAACTATTTCTAAATGGTGCCTCATAGACATCTAAAAGGATCACTATTATATATATATATGTATATATATATACAACAGTATCCATATCAGTTCATTTTAGTCAGTGATAAATATTGCTACCTATTTTTAGCTTTGATGATTTAGCAGGAAAATGTGACAACTAATCATTTTTAAAACAATTTATTTGAATAAAATACTTCTTTAAATGCTTATTAGTCATTTAAATCATTGCTTTTATAAATTACATTGTGTATTTTTTTTCATTTTTCTACTAGTTAATATTTTATTAATTAATAAGATCTGCTAATGAAATAGTAATACTGACCTCATAGCTGTCACATATAATGCAAATATTTAACATTCTTGCTTTTCAAATAATTGTTATACATTTTAAAATGTTTCTTGTCACATTTGCATCATTAGTTCTTCTCCAGTCAAAAATTCTGTACATATTTGCATATAGCAGTCAATGTTTACTAATTCTTCTCTTAACAAATTTGCATATTTTACTATAAAATGAATGTATTTTCAGTAAATATGGATAAGAATCTAACTTTAGAAAGCTTATCAAAGCCATTTATTGAATTATTTACTTTATTTATATCTCTTCTAATTCAGCTTTTTCAATATTTTGAATTTTTCAATCACAATATATGTTTGTATTTTTGGTAGAAATACTGTTCAATCAGTAGATTAGATAGATTGTAGTAAAATATCACTGATGGAATACTATTTTGTTTTTAATTTTTGCTTCTCAGAAAAAGTTATATGAGGCTACATTTTTATTACACATCACATTAATCTTATTTATTTAAATTTGATTCTTTAGGTTATCTTCAAAATAATAATCATATCACCAATAAATAGAAATATTTGTTTCTCTTCATTCAGTGATAATAAACACATTTTTCCTTGTCTAATTGAAGCTGCTAGAATTTCTAGAAAAAAAGTTACACTATTGTCATGCTTGAAAGAATTGTGTTCTTATTTTAATTATTAATAAGAATGCTTCACAATTAAGTAAACTCAATGGCTGTGTGCTTCATGCATATATCTATGTAAATGTTTATATAAATTTTATCACATATTATTAAATCACTAAGAAAATAATTAAAATTTTCTCTGTACTATTTATGTGATGAATTTAATTAGATTTTCTATAAATTGAAATTTTCTTTGACTATATCAATCTGAAGAGTTAACTAAATTCTTAGTATAGAGTGAATTCCACTACTAGTTGCTTATATACAGTTCCCACATATTTCTAAGTAATATTTTGTTGTGTTTTTTTTTTTCTCACTGATGTTATTTTCTATGTTCTGTTACATTACATAAAAAAGGTAATTAAAATGGAATAAGAAGTTGTATATGTCGAGGATGGAAGATGCCTTAGAGGACTGGGGAAGAGAGGGTGGCGGGAACTCGAGGGGGGAGAGTCAAGGAAGGGAGGGAATATGGGGATATGTGTATAAAAACAGATAATTGAACCTGATGTATCCCCCCAAAAAAATAATAAAATAAAAAAAAAGAAGTTGTATATGATTTGTGAAACATTAAATATAAAAAATTAGCTAATATTAGAATATTTGAATGAAAGAATTTCTAACATACCTGAATCTCAGTATTTTGGAAAAAGATTTTCTTTTAATGTATTTTAATTTTTTCTTCTGGAGTTACACTTTTGTTAAGGTTTTTCACTTATTATATTAGCACTTTATATTTTCCTAAAGAACTGTTCAGTTTAGTGTTCTCTAAGTTAACTTGAAAAAAAGTCTCTAATTTTAAAATAATTAACCTGGAATGCATCTTTTTTGAATGTTTATGCTATGTGTGTTCCAGTTTCTTTTTGACTGGACACTTAAGAAGTTGTAGCTTATCAGTATTTTTAAAGAAGCACCTTTAAATAAATAAAAAATTAAAAAAAAATAAAGAAGCACCTTTAAAAAACGGCTTTAAAGTATAATAAAATTATCCCATTATAATAATTCAGTTCAATGATTTTGGTAAATTTATAGAATTGTGCAATGATAACTACATTCCAGTTTTAGAACGTTTCCATTGCAGTAAAAAGTTTCCTCATGCATCTTTGCCTTCAGTATCCCATTCTACCTGTGTTTTATTTATATATTTGCCTTATTTAAATTTAATATAAATGGTATATACAATGTGTAATCTTTTCTATTTGACTTCAGGTAATGTAAAATCTTCAACTTTGTTCATTTTTTCAAAAAATATTTTGACTATGTTGTTTTTCCTTTGCTTTTCAGTTTCTATTTAAATGTTGGTGGTTTTGATTATGATTGCATTAATTCTGTAGATAATATTTGGAAAACTTGACATTTCAATATTGTATCTTTCCATCCAGGAGCACAATATTTCTTCATTTATTTAGCTTTTCTATATTTTATTTACTCAGCAACAATATGTAGTTTTCAGTGCACAGGTCTAGCTCATATTTTGATAAATCTATTTTTATATATTTCATTTTAATGCTAATATAAATGACTGTTTTATAATTTCAATTATTTTATTTTTCACTGTGTTTAAAAAACCATAACATGCAATCATTTTTTTTTTTACATTTTTAAGTATACAGTATAATATTTTTAAGTATATGCACATTGATGTACAGCAGATCTCTGGGACTTTTTTTTTTTTTTTTTTTTTTTTTTTTTTTTTTACTATGCATGGCTCAATCTCTATATTCATTGAACAGCAACTCCTCATTTCCCCCTCCCTACAGCTCCTGGTAACTGCTATTCTATTTTCTGCTTCTATGAGTTTGGCTATTTTAGATTCCACATATAAGTGAAATCACACAGGTTTTGTCCTTTTGTGATTGGCAATCTAAAAAAGAAGGATTGCTTTGGAAATTCTTTGGATCTTTTATGGTTCCATATAAATTTTAGGATTATTTCTATTTTTGTGAAAAATGTCATGGGTAATTTATAGGGATAGCATTAAATCTGTAAGTTGTTTGGGGTAGTATGATCATTTTAACAATATTAATTCTTTCAATCCAAGAGCATGGGATGTATTTCCATTTCTTTGTATCATCTTCAATTTCCTTTATTAATGTTCTCAGCTTATAAATCTTTCACCTCCTTGGTCAAGATTATATATAAGTATTTTATTTTTTGATGTGATTCTAAAAGGGATTTTTTTAATATTCCCTTTCTAATGTTTTCATTTTAGTGTAAAGAAACACAATCAATTTCTGTATATCATGTTGTGTCCTGCTACATTCATTTATCAGTTTCAGTAGTTTTTCTGTGGAGTCTTTAGGGTTTTCTATACATAATATCACGTCATCTGCATATAATGACAATTTTACCTCTTTCCTTCCAATTTGGATACATTTTATTTATTTTTCTTCTTTGATTGCTGTGGCTAGGACTTCCAATACTATGTTGTGTAGAAGTGGTGAGAGTGGGCATCCTTGTCTTATTCCAGATTTTAGCAAGAAGGTTTTCAGCTTTTCATCATTGTGTATTATGTTGGCTGTGGGTTTGTCATAAATAGCTTTTATTACGTTGAGATATGTTTTCTCTATATACACTTTGGTAAGAGTTTTTATCATGAACCAATATTAAATTTTATGAAATGCTTTTTCTGCATCTACTGAGATGATCATGTGTTTTTTTGTATTTTCTTTTGTTGATGTGGTGCATCACACATTGATTTGTGTTTGTTGAACCATCCTTATCACCCTGGAATGAATACAACTTAGTCGTGGTGTATGATCTTTTTTATGTGTTACTGCATTTGGCTTGCTAATATTTTGTTGAGAATTTTTACATCTATATTCATCAAATATATTGGCCTATAATTTTCTTTTTTGGTAGTGTCTATGGTTTTAGTACTGTCTTTGGGTGTATCCCCTCCTCTTCAGTCTTTTGGAAGATTTTAAGAAGTATTGGTATAAGTTCTTCTTTCTATGAGTGGTAGAAGTTGTCTGTGAAGCCACCTGGTCCTGGACTTTTGTTTGTAGGGAATTTGTTTGTGTTTCAGTTTTGTTTTGTTTGAAATTACAGATTCTATTTCACCTCTAGTGATTGGTCTATTCAAGTTATGTATTTCTTGATTCAATTTTGGTGTCCTGTATGTTACTAGAAACATGTTCATTTATTCTATATTGTCAAATCTGTTGACATATAATTATAGTATTCTCATAGTTTATTGTATTTCTGCAGTATTGGTTGTTTATACTACATTTTCTTTATCCATTTATATATCCATGGACAGTTAAGCAGTTTCTATCTCTTAGCTATTGTAAATAATGCTGTAATAAACATGGAAATTTAAATATCTCTTCAAGATCCTGATTTCAATTATTTTGGATGAATACCCAGAAGTGGGATTGATGAATGATACAGTAGTTCAATTTTTAATTTTTTTGAAGAAATTCTATGTTTTACATAGTGATTTCATCAATTTACATTCTCACTAACAGTGTATAAGGATTCCAATTTCTCTACATCCTCATCAACACTTGTTATTTTGGGTTATTTTCCCTTCCTTTCTTTTTTCTTTTCTTTATTTTTTTAAATGGCTATCTTAACAGGTGTGAGGTAATGGCCCTTTGTGGTTTTGATTGCTGTTCCACTGATGATTGGTAATGCTGAACACATTTTTATGTACCTATTCTGGCTAGAAATTCCAGTTTTATTGAGTTGAAGCAGCAAGAGTGGGCATTCTTTTGTGATCCTGATTATAGAGAAAAAGGTTTCAGCTTTTCACCATTGACTGTGAAGTTAGCTGTGGGCTTGTTATAGATGGTTCTTATTATGTTGAGGTAAGTGTCTTACATTCCTAGTTTGTTGAAAGTTTTTATTTTTTAAGATCCTTGAATTTTGTCAAATGCTTTTTCTATATCTGTTGAAATGATTGTGTAATTTTTATCCTTCATTCTGTTAATGTGGTACATTTTTGTATGTTGAACCAACCTTGCATTACAAAGATGAATATCCCTTGATCATGTTGTACAATTATTTTAATACGCTGTTGAATTTAGTTTGCCAGTATTTTGTTGAGAATTTTTGCATCTACATTCATCAGAAATACTAGCTTATAGTTTTCTTTTCATGCAATGTCTTTGTCTGGCTTTTGAATCAGGGTAATACTAGCCTCAAAATAATTGTTGGGAAGTGTTCTCTTGTTTCCCAGTGTTTGGAAGAGTTTAAGAAAGATTCATGTTAATTTTTCTTTAGATGTTTGATAGAATTCAGCAGTGAAGCTATCTGGTCCTGGGCTTTTCATTTTGAGGATTATTTTTTACTACAAATTCAATACACTTGCTAGTTACAGATCCAATCAGGTATTCATGATTCAGTCTTGGTAGGTTGTATGCTTCTATGAATTCACTAATTTCTTCTAGGTAATGCAATTTACTGGTGTATAATTATTCATAACAGGGTTGTAATCATTTTATTTTTGTTGCATGAGTTGTAATGTTGTCTGTTACATTTGTGATTTCATTTATTTGAATCTTATTCTATTAACATAGCCAAAGGTTTGCCAATTTTGATTTTTATAAAACCAATTTTTAATGTAATTAAATTTTTATTGTTTTCTCTATTTTTGAATTTCTGCTCTAATCTTTATTACTTTTTCTCTCTTTTAAATTTGGGCCTAATTTGGTTTTTTCCTCTAGACCTTTAGTGTAAAATTAGATTATTTATTAAAGATCTTTCTTCTTTTTCAATGTTGGCATTTACTGCTGTAAACGTCCCTCTTAGTATTGCTTTTATTACCTTCCTTCAGTTTCAGTATTTAGTAATTTCACTTTTGTTTGTCTCAAGATATTTTCTAGACATCAAGATACTTCTGAATTTTTTTCTTTGACCCATTGGGTGTTCAAAAGTATATTATTTAATTTCCACATAATTGTGAATATCTCTGCTTTCCTTCAGCTATTGATTTCTGGTTTTATTTGATTGTGGTGATAAAAATTCTTAGTATAATTTTAATGTTTAAAAATCTGTTAAGACATATTTGGTAATTTAAAATGTGATTTATCCAGGAGAATGTTTTGTGCTTGATTGAGAAGAATGTGTAGTCTTCTGCTGTATGGAATGTTCTGTATATATCTATTAAGTATATACAGTTGTTCAAGTCCTCTATTTCATTATTGATATTCTACCCATTATCAAAAATGAGGTATTAAAAGCACTTACAATTATTTTAATGCTTTCTATTTTCCTTTCAGTTCTGTCAATATTTGCTTCATATATTTGATGCTTGGATGTCAGGTGTGTATATATTTATATTTTTTATATCTTCCATGTTAATTTATCCTGTTATCATTATATACTGTCCTTCTTTCTATTGTATCAAATTTTGACTTAAAGTCTACTTTTCCTGTTTACCTCCACTCTCTTTTGATTACTACTCACATGGCATATATATTACCTTTATTCACTTTGTATGTCCTTAAATCTAAAGTTAGTGTCTTGAAGTTGGTGGGGTAGAAGGACATGCACTCATTTCTTCTTGTGAGAGCACCAACATCACAACTAACTGCTGAACAACCATCTTCAGTAAGACGTTGGAATAAACCAAAACCAATAACACACGTCCAAAGACAAAGAAGCCACAATGAGATGGTAGGAAGGGTGCATTCACAATATAATCAAATCCCATAACCACCAGGTGGGTGGCCCACAAACTAGAGGACAATTATACCACAGAAGTTCTCCAACTGGAGTGAAGGTTCTGAGCCCCATGCCAAGCTTCTCAACCTGGAGGTCCAGCAATGGAAGGAGGAATCCCCAGAGAATCAGACTTTGATGGCCAGAGGGATTTGATTGTAGGACTTTCATAGGACTATGGGAAACAGAGGCTTCACTCTTCGATAGCACACAAAGTCCTGTGCACATCCAGGGGAGAGGAGCAGTGACCCCATAGGAAACTGAACTAGATCTACCTGCTAATGCTGCAGGGTCACCTGCAGAGGTGGGGGTGGATGTGGCTCACTGTGGGGACAAGGGCATTGGCAGAAGCAGTTCTGGGAAGTACTCCCTGGCATGAGCCCTCCTGGAGGCCATTAGCCCCACCATACAACCTGGATGCACCAGTGCTGTGTCACCTCAGGCCAAGCAACTAACAGGGAGGAAACACAACCCCACCCATCAGCAGATAAGCAGATTAAAGTTTTACTGAGGATGGCCCTACCCACCTGAGCAAGACCCAGTTCTACCCACCACCAGTCCCTCTCATCAGGGAGCTTTCCCAAGCCTCTTAGATAGCCTTATCCATCAAAGGGCAGACAGCTGGAGCAAGAAGAACTGCAACCCTGAAGTCTCCATAATGAAAACCACAATTACAGAAAGTTAGACAAAATGAAAAGGCAAAGGATTATGTCTCAGATGAAGGAACAAGATAAAATCCAAGAAAAACAACTAAATGAAGTGGAGATAGGCTATGTTCCAGAAAAAAAGAATTCAAAAGATTGATAGTGAAGAAAATACAGGATTTAGGAAAAATAATGGAGGCAAAGATTGAAAAGATGCAATATATATTTAACAAAGATCTACAAGAACTAATGAACAAACAAACAGGTGAACAATACACTATTTGAAGTGAAAAATGCACTAGAAGGAATCAACAGGAGAATAACTCAGGCAGAAGATCAGATAAGTGACCTGGAAGACAGAATGGTAAAAATCACTGCCAAGGAACAGAATAAAGAAAAAAGAATGAAAATAAATGAATACAGCCTAAAAGATGTCTGGGACAAAATTAAATGTACCAACATTTATTTTATAGGAGCCCCAGAAGGAGAAGAGAGAGTGAAAGGACCAGAGAAAATAATTGAAGAGGTAATAGCTGAAAACTTACCTAATATGGGGAAGGAAACAGTCAACCAAGTCCAGGAAGCCCAGAGAATCCCAGACAGGATAAACCTAAGGAGGAACATGCCATGATACATAGTAATCAAATTGACAAAAATTAGAGACAAAGAAAAAATATTAAAAGCAACAAGGGAAAACAATAAATAGGATACAAAGGAACTCCCATAAGGTTATTGGCTGGTTTCTCAGCAGAAATTATTTTGAGAAGGGAGTGCCATTATATATTTAAAGTGATGAAAAGGAAAAACTTAAAATCAAGAATAATCTATCCAGCAAGGCTCTCATTCAGATTTGATAGAGAAATCAAAAGATTTATAGACAAGCAAAAGCTAAGCGAATTCAGCACCACTACACCAGCTTTACAACAAACACTAAAGGAATTCCTCTAGGTGGGAAAGAGATTAGCAACATAAAACAACATTGTACATATATAAACTGCTATATTAAAACCACATTGGAAGAGCAAACCTCAGAATTACAATAGATGGACAGAAAAAGAAGAAAAAGCAACCCAAACACAACATGAAAGATGGTCATCAAACCACAAGAGAACAAAAGAGGAAGGGGGAAAAAAGACCTGCAAAAACAAACCCAAAACAATTGAGAAAATGGCAATAGGAATGTACATATTTATAGTTACCTTAAATGTAAATGGATTAAATGTGCCAACCAAAAAACATAGACTGGCTGAATGCATATAGAAACAAGATCCATATATATGCTGTCTACAAGAGACACACCTCAGACCCAGGGACACATACAAATTGAAAGTGATGGAATGGAAGAAGGTATTCCATGCAAATGGAAATCAAAAGAAAGTTGGAGTAACAATACTCACATCAGAAAAAATAGACTTTAAAATAAAGGCTGTTATTAGACAAAGAAGGACACTACATAATAATCAAGGGGTCAATCCAAGAAGAAGATATAACAATTCTAAATATATATGCACCCAACATAGGAGCACCTCAATATAGAAGGCAAACACTAACAGCCACATAGGGAGAAATCAACAGTAACACAGTAATAGTGGTGGACTTTATTACCCCACTTTCTTCAATGGACAGACCATCCAGACAGAAAATCAGTAAGGAAACACAGGTCTTAAATGACACATTAGACCAAATGGACTTAATTGATATTTATTGAGTGTTCCATCCAAAAGCAGCAGAATACACATTCTTCCCAAGTGTACATGGAATATTTTCCACAATTAATCACATGATAGGTCACAAGGCAAGCTTTGTAAATTTAAGAAAATTTAAATCACATCAAATATATTTTCCAATCACAATGCTATGAGTCAATAAACAAATTGCAAGGTAACAAACTATAAAAAACACAAACACATGGAGGCTAAACAATATGCACTAAACAATCAATGGATCACTGAAGAAATCAAAGAGGAAATCAAAAATTACCTAGAGACAAATGAAAATGATTCAAAACCTATGGGATGCAGAAAAACAGCTCTAATAGGGAAGTTTATAGCAATACAATCTTACCTCAGGAAACAAGAAAAATCTCAAATAAACAGCCTAACCTTACACCTAAAGCAACTAGAGGAAGAAGAACAAACAGAACCTAAAGTTAGTAGAAGGAAAGAAATCACAAAGACCAGAGCAGAAATAAATGCAATAGAGACAATTTTTCACAGAACTAGAACAACAACAACAAAAATCTTAAAATTTGTATGGATATACAAAAGACCTCAAGTAGCCAAAGCAAACTTGAGAAAGAAAAATGGAGCTAGGGGAATCAGGCTCCCTAACTTCAGACAATACTACAAAGTTATAGTCATCAAAACATTATGGTACAGGAATAAAAATAGAAACATAGATCAATGGAACAGGATAAAAAGCCCAAAAAACCCATCCACCTATGGTCAATTGATCTATGACAATGGAGACAAGACTACACAATGGTGGAAAGACAGTCTCTTCAACAGTACTGTATCATATCTATGTGAATGTAAGATATCTTGTACCTGATTTATGATACATATGACTGACCTTGCTTTTTTTTTTTTTTTAAGCTCTTTATTGGAATATAATTGCTTTACACTCTTGTACCAGCTTATGAAGTACACCAAAGTGAAACAGCTGTATCTATACACATATCCCCATATCCCCTCCCTCCCACAACTCCCCCCCCACTCTCCCCATCCCAGCTCTCTAAGGCATTGCCCATCATCAAATTGATCACCCTTTGTTATACAGCAACTCCCCACTAGCTATTTTACAGTTGGTAGTATATATATGTCTATGCTACTCTCTCACTTCACCCCAGCTTCCCCTTCACCTCCTGCCCCCCCCCCAACCCCATGTCCTCCAGTCCATTCTCTGCATCTGCATCCTTATTCATGTCCTGTCACTGGGTTCATCAGTACCAATTTTTTTTTTTTTTTTTTTTTTTTTAGATTCAGTATATATGAGTTAGCATACAATAATTGTTTTTCTCTTTCTGGCTTACTTCACTCTGTATGACTGACTCTAGGTTCAAAAAAGCAAATAACCCAATCCACAAATGGGCAGAAGACCTAAATAGACATTTCTCCAAAGAAGACATACAGATGGCCAACAGACACATGAAGTGATGCTCAAAATCACTAATCATTAGAGAAATGCAAGTCAAAGCCACAATGAGGTATCACCTCATACCAGTCAGAATGGCCATTATCAAAAAATCTAGAAACAATAAATGCTGGAGAGGGTGTGGAGAAAAGGGAACTGTCATGCACTGTTGGTGGGAATGTAAGTTGGTACAGCTACTATGGAAAACAGCTTGGAGGTTCCTTAAAAAACGAAAAATAGAACTACCATATGATCCAGTAATCTCACTCCTGGGCATATACCCAGAGAAAACCATAATCCAAAAAGAAACATGTAGCATAATGTTTACTGCAGCACTATTTACAATAGGCAGGATATGGAAGCAACCTAAATGCCCATCAACAAATGAATGGATAAAGATGATGTGGCATATATATACAATGGAATATTACTCAGCTATAGGAAGGACCTGACTTTATAATGGCATTATTCTAGAATGTTTTCTTTCTTTTTATCATTTGACAATTTGATTATAATAAGACTTCTTTAGTTTCATCATAGTTGGCTTCTGTTGGACTTCTTGAATTAGAACATACATTTCTTTCACCATATTTGTGAAATTTTCAATCATTATTTCTTCAAGTAAGTTTTCTTTATATTTTTCTCTCTTTCTTTCTTCTGAGATTCCCCAAATGTGTATATTGGTCCACTTGATTTATCCCTTAAGGCTTAGCCACTCTTGATTTTTTTCATTCTTGTTTTCTTTTTGCTTCTCTTTCTAGATAATTTCAAATGACCTGTCTTCAATTTTCTGATCCTTTCTTGTGTTTTATGAAGTCTGTTCTTGAACTTTTCTAGTGAACTTTTCAGTATAGTTACTATATTCTTCACCTTGAAAATTTCTGGTTGATACTTTTTGTATTGTCTGTCTTTAATATACACAAGTTGTTTTCCTGGGCCTGTCTAGCATCTTTATGAGAGTTATTTTGAATTATTTGTCAGGTAATTCACATATCTCCATTACTTAGAATCATTTCTGGAGATTATATTATTCTTGATTGTGCAATGTATTTGTGTTTCTTTGTGTGTGTTGTTCCTTCGTATTGGATTTTGTGCATTTGAAAAAACAGCAATCTCTTCCAGTCTTCATGGATTGGCTTCACACAGTGAAAGATATTCACAAATGAGATTTTGGTGGCCTCTCAAATATTTTCTGTGGATACATTTTTTCTGGCCTTGTGTGTCTAAATTCTCAGAGATTTGCCAGTTTATTTTTTCAGGAGTTTGTAATCTCTTCCTCCCTCTGGTATCTATCTGTGTTACTGCAGTTTCTTTGCAGGCACATCAAGCTGCCCATTTCTTTTTTGCTATTAGCAGCTGCCAGACATCTAGAGTAGGCATGGTCTTGTCAGCATTCCCAAGCAGAAGAAAATGAGACCACTCATCAGGCAACTCACTGAAAGCCAGAACATTGGATAGGTACTCCAACTCTTCTTCTCCCCAGTAGTGAAGATGAAAGGTGGAGGTTTTCTCCTGCTTGTTCTGTACTGAGATGGGGGGAGGGCCTATGGTGAGTGAGTGTCAGAAAGTATCATACTGTCTTTGATGTGGCTGGTTTCATGCTTCCCCAGGGTTCAAGAGCCTCTTAAGAGATTATTGGATTTCTCACAAAGGGAATTGGTCTGTGAATTGTTGTTGAATTAGTGCCACCTTTGGGGCAAGGAGGGTCTGGAGCTTCCTTTTCCTCCAGCTTGCTGGCATCACTCTCTCTATAATTTCCATTAAATTTTACTTGTTAACATGTGTAAATGCAAAGGGTCTTTTCAAAGGGACTTTATAGCCTTCAAACACTCTAAACTGATTATTTCTGGTAGCTTTTTTGGTATGTTTCTGAGAATAAATATGGTTTTACTTCTTCCTTTCTAATATCTATATTTTTAATATTGACTTTTTGTCCTTTTGTACCATTCATAATGTTCTGTACTATATTAAATAGAAATATTGAAAAATTACATTTAGATATCGTTGCCTTTTTCCCAATCCTAAGCATAAGTATTCAGTCTTTCTCCATTTTACACTTTCAAGATCAGGACCATCATTCTTGTAGAGCCCATGGTTGTGGAGATGGAAAACACAAAATCTTCTATCAGTCATTGGGAGTGTTGGTATGTGGGCTCATATTCTTCTTTGGAGACAGAGCATCTTCTAATGGTCTCTGATTTAATAAATACACTGATTTCTGTGTTTGGTACTACATACTTTCAGAGTGTTTCCTCTGAATTGATGATTTAGTTGCACATTTAAAAGGCACTTGGAATCTTCTCATTACTTAAGGTTAATCATACTCAAGATTTCAATGATCCAAAATTATTGTCCAAAAAGTGCTAATCTTTTGCAGAGTCAAAACAGCAAAATTAAATGAAGATGTGATAGGAACCTTCACAGTCATATTTTAATAGTTTTTATTAACTGCTGCAATTCCCTATGGATTGAGGTACTGCTTTGAAGTCACCATGTAAGAGGATCAGTTCTCACTGTACAAGATGGCACTGCCTAACATAAATAACTCTTATGATAGAACACAATACACCACTCTGAGTATTCTTCCAGATGGTCAGCTGACCAACATTTAACCAAGTTGAAATACCTACATGTAATGCAAAAATAGAAATCAAAATATTTAAAGATGGAGGAATGTTAGATCTGATTTAACCAAGGACCCATAGAATCAATCCAACCATGTCTCATAAGAGAATATGCAACAAATGTATTAATCAAGTTTTCAAAAATATTTTGACATGGAAATTTAGTAGTTTTTCTTTGCATGATGGCTAAATATTTAGTTTTGGAGAAAATGACTACAAGTTGGTCATAGACTCACTGGGATCACTATGAGATGAACCCAAGCTAAACCTCCATTTATTATTCAACACCCATAACTTTCTACTTTGACTGATGGACTAAAGAGATGTTCTGAGTCTCCCAAAAATGGTGTCAACAGACAGCAAGTGTTCAACAATTCTCAAAAGATCTGGGGATTTTATTTCACCCTAGAGCCCAGTTACCTTGTAAACAACTTCTGGTCACCTTGAAGCATGCTTGGAAGGAGATTTACAGTAAATGTTTGTGGAGTGCTGCAGAGACTTTCCTTATTACTATCTATGTCCTCCTTTGTTTGAGAGTTTCTAGGCCGGTGAAGTGAATCATGCTGGGAACTTACTGAAAAATCATAAATGCATCTCTTCCCCAATCAGATCAAGACCCTTATTGCCAGGCCCAGTTTGTTGTTGTTGCTGTTGTTATTGTTGTAGAAGTTGTTGTTGTTTCCAATTATGGTGTTGAAATTAGATCTTAAGATTTTTCTACATATTTAATATCCTAGGAGCACAAAAATCCCTTAATAACTACCTGTGATTACTTGGATCAAATCAGCCTGACCCAAAAGATCTTGTATGAGAACTGCTAAAATCCTGATCCTTAACCTCTGAAATTCTAAGCTCACATCTTCCATGGAGAAATGGGGAAGCCTATATCAAGTATAGTAATCTCCAATTTCATACCCAGCTAATAAAGCTTTATAAATAAAATTTCCTCCCTTTTGTGGGGCTTAGTAGAGATTGAGTTCATGGGTCCAAAGGTTAAACCAAGCCAACTTCCTTATCCCCTTAAGGTTTTGGGTTTCCTTCTTAATGTTAGACTTTTATTTCTGGCATCCCAACTTCTTCTACTGTTGGCCACTGTTAAATCCAGGTTGTACTTTTGAGCAAGCAAACAGAATCATCCCTAGCTAGTTGAGCTGGCACACACAAAAAAATGCAATATATCTGATAAATGTATCATGTTCACAAACTTACCCTGATGAAAAATTTTGTTTCCTCAGCTCTACACTACTATGTTTGAAACCCATTTGGCATTATATTCCTTTGAATACTCCTGATAAAATTCATTAAAATGATATAATCCTTTCATCTGTAAGAATTATTTTCTTTCATTAAACATTGTATCAAATTAATGAATCTTTTTTTTGTTTTTATATGTCTAATGATAGTAAAATGTGACATAAGAAGAAATAGCCATCCCCTTTCTGAAATTGTATAATTATTGCTAAAAAGGAAGGCTAAACATCATATAGTGGAAGAGGGGCTGCTACCCAGACAAAAAGACTCTTAAAATTTTGGATTCAAGTACCTAAAATTGTGTAAATGCTACTAAGCATCACTATGCCAGTTCCTAGGTTCCCAGTCATTCCCAAGTAACACCATAACTTTTACACAGCATATTTGAAATGGCTATAAATTCATTCTAATAATTGAACAACCTACAGGCATCAATTTTGTCTGTATTTGAACACTTAGTATTAAAATAAATGACAAAAGATGTTTTAATGACAATATAAAGGCACATTTGTCCTCTAATCATACATAGATCTAAGCTATGTTATTATAATTTTATTTAGTCAAGCTTTACTACATAGATCAGCATAGTTAATTCACTCTTCCGTCCATGTATGCTTCATTCTCATTGCCTTATTGTCAATAGGCACTTTATTCTAGGTTATTAAAGGAAATGTTCTAAGTGATTCCTGACAGGCCATGGCAAACATGGTCAAATGAGCAATCACAGAAGTTAAATCCACATCAGCACTTCTGTATTCCTAAATCTTTATAGTTATTCTTCCTAATTTTCATAGTAATGTTATTTTCTTATTGGAACAAATCCTCACTGCCTATAAACCCTATTAGGTGAGAGAGCTAATCATGGATTTTTTTATTTTATTTTATTGGCTGTGTTGGGTCTTCTTTGCTGTGCACGGGATTTCTTTTTAGTTGTGGGTGAGTGGGGGCTACTCTTTGTTGTGTTGTGTGGGCTCCTCATTGCCATGGCTTCTCTTGTTGTGGAGCACAGGCTCTAGGCATGTGGGCTTCATTATTTGCAGCACATGGGCTAAATAGTTGTGGCTCATGGGCTCTAAAGCACAGGCTCAATAGTTGTGGTGAATGGGCTTAGTTGCTCCATAGCATGTGGGATCTTCCTGGAGCAGGGATTGAACCCGTGTCCCCTGCATTGGCAGGCAGATTCTCAACCACTGTGCCACCTAGGAAGCCCCTAATCATGGATTTTTATTCCTGAGTTTTTGTTGTCTGCAATCAATTCTTGTATCAAATACTTTTAAAGTCAGGATTAGGTTTGAGAAAGCAGAAACAATGCTAGCATTTTAAAGCAGGACATGATATAAAGCAGAACATCAGTTTTTACAGTCTTTCAAATGGTTATATAAATACTCTGTAAATGGAAACTCTAGGAATGACTTTCAGAGTAACATTGCCAATCTGGCCTAACAAAGATGATGTGTCCTCTGTATAATTACAAAGATGAGAAATAAGGAAGCTCTATTTATGATCCAGACATCAGGAATCTGCTACTATCATAAGTGGCTGAACCACTATTTAGACCCAGAAAGGATGTTTGTGCCTAACTTTTAACATCTAGGAAAGTCCAGTGTTTCCTCAACTGTGCTAAAGAAGAGAAACATTGGAAGCAAAGAGGCAAAGCCTCCTATTTAAATCATATCCAAAATCCTAGCTGTAAGATTGTCTGGAAAACTGCACTTCAGCTGACTTTCCTCTTCAGTACAGGTGAGCTCTGCAGGAGGGTGGAACAGATGCGGAGCCATTCTACCGTATTTCATTTTGGATATTTCTAGGTGGGCATATGATGTCAATATTTACCTCAACTCAGTGAGCCCTTTAGATTGATCATATAGATTATTCAGCAGTTCAAGAAAATTTCTATTACTACTGTTGTTGCTATTGCTATTACTGCTTTCCTACTCTTGTCTTTTCACTCACTCATTAAATCCTTTAATTCTGTTTCAAAATGATGGTAAGAGTAAATGTATTTACCTCTTCTAATGCCTAAAAAATGACAACTGAAACCAAAATAAATCCATAGCATCACTGAAACACTTGGAAGGATGTCATTGAAGAATAAGGACATTTAAGAAATTTCTTGATATAAAAGAGATGCCATTAAATTAGCAGCTGATAAAACTGCAATCCCATACAGCATTCACATCACAGTGAGTTCTCCCAAGCTAAGAGCTTGGTTCAGTTTCTTTGTTTCAGAAGAAGCAGTAAATAAGGAAGGCATTGGGGAAGCCAGAAGGGTAATTGGAAAATCGCCTCCTAATCCCACAGCTTGTGACTTTTTACCCCAGATAAAATCTAGAAAATTTTCTCTTTTTATAATGATGATAGACTATCAGAAACTTCTGTTGCTAGCCCTATAGATGAGAAGAAAAATGTGTCAATACCTGTAGGTGATTTCCAGCTTCATGAATGGATATAAAGCTTTCTCTGGAGACATACACAGTAATGTTTATATCAGCATAATTCATTGGTGCCCCAAACTGAATATAACCCAAATTCCCATGAACCATAGAATGGAAGCATATTAAATGCATAACTACATTGTAGAATATTCATAAAATTGATTGTTATGAAGCAATGAAAATAAACTAAATGATGCAACATGATATAACATGGATGAATCTCAGAAATATGAGTCAAAGAATGCAGCTATATAATAATGCACACTGCATGATGTCATTTATATTATTTTCAAAGAACAAATCTAAATGATAGTGTTTACATATTTAGTGATTTTTTTTTTTTTTAATTTGGCACCAGAAACACCCGCATGCCTGGAGGTCAAAGGCCCTTCCTCCCAGTTTCATCCATAGGAGTTTGGCTCACAGCTCTGTTACACATTGACTCTTCAACCCTCCTCCACACCAGTCAAAGTCATGGTGCATTGCCTTGTCCCAGAGGCTACACCAGGTGTGGGAATACACTCTGGCCCAAATGTTGTGCACTGGATGGACAACTGGAAGCCAGAAGTGGGGAGTGCACTGAGCATGTGCAGGTAGCAAATCTATGGCCTTCCAGGAGCCTTAAGGGACCAAAACAGTAAGACCCACTACTGGCCCATAACTCCTGGGCCTCCATTGGATATCTGCCAAGTTCCAAGGCCACAGCAACCCAAAACATGCTAGTTCTATTCTTAGGCTCTCTATCCTGGACACTGATATTCTTGCAGCCATTATTAATATATATAATTATTTTATCATATTAACTTGTTAAGATACTGAATATTCATATCTTTGCATGTGACTTAATTATATAATATTAATTATGTATTCACATATATGCATTATATAATCAGTTATATATTCAAAATACAATTCATATATTTGAATTAATATTAATGTAACATCAAGATAGTAATTACCTTGGCTTTCGCAGGGTGGAGTGAGTTTTGGAGAGGGGCATGGAAGGGCACTTCTGCGGTGCTGACAGTATTCACTTTCTTAATGTGCATAGTAGATATGTAGATATTCATGTTGTGGTAACTCCTCAAGCTATACAATTTGGTTTGTGCCCTTTATTAATATGGGTGTCTTATTTATGATAACACAAACATTTTTAAAAATTGATATGAAATCTCTTTTTTAATTAATTAATTAATTTATTTTTGGCTGTGTTGGGTCTTCATTGCTGTGCATGAGCCTTTCTCTAGTTGCAGCGGGTGGGGGCTACTCTTTGTTACAGTGCATGGACTTCACATTGTGGTGGCTTCTCTTGGTGCAGAGCACAGGCTCTAGACACAAAATTTTCAGTACTTGTGGCTCATAGGCTTAATTGATCCACAGCATGTGAGATCTTCCTAGACCATGACTTGAACCTATGTCCCCTGCATTGGCAGGTGGATTCTTAACCACTGTGCCACCAGGGAAGTCCCTGAAACCTCCTTTAAATGAAGTTTTTTAAACAGCCTGAATTCACATCCTCACTATGATAGCCAGGGCTTCCATAATTAGCATCAGAAACCCATGACTTTCATTTACCTCACGAAAAACCTCCACCCAATTACAGTTGTGTGTGTGTGTCTGTATGTATCCATGAAACAAGAATTACAAAGCTTTTTATGATCACAAACAGTATTGGGACTGCTAATTAAGGAGGAAATAGGTAACTTCAAGCCAAAAAGCAAGAAAGAAAATATACTGTTTGAAGAAAATAATCAGTTTTGAATTATTATCATTCATAAAAACAAGAGATTCTGTTTATTTGAAACAAAACAAACAGTAGCAAGTGAGAGAGATAGAGACAGAGACAGAGTTAGATGGAGAGAGAGAAGGGAGAAGTGTGTTTGAAATGTTAAGCTCATTCGGTAATTATTAGTATTCAGGCTAGCAGTTGAAAAATATAACAGCAAAAAATAGTTACCATATTAGTCATATGAAAAAGCTGATGAGCTCTCTCATAAAGTACTCCTACACAACAAAAGGTTTAAAATTATGAAAGAAAATTTGAGGTCAGCAATTGATCCAACGTTTCCAATATTCATAACCATTTATAAGTTATTAAGGTATCCAAAGCAAGATACAAGAGCCAACACACAGGCACAGATACAAAAGCATAATTGAAGAAAATATACCAAAACTTATGAAAAAAAGCATGGAAAGAGACCTCAGTGTCTTTCAAAGTTAGGATCATTAATGTGAGAAAATATATTAATTCGAGGGTGAGTCAAAAATTATCCACACTCCAGTTACATTAAAACTTCTGTTGGCCATGCTGTCTTAGCAGTTTCCATCCAAGGCTGCTGTCTCCCCAGTCACTGCACAGATTGCACTTTCTTTTTCTGTCCAAAATATGTCATGTATACCTGTGCTTGTTCCTGGTGTAAAAATATTGCATCTTCTGAAGAATATTTACAAACCTTGACAAACTACGTTTCCCATACTTGTTTTATTCCTTCTTCATAATCGATGTACAGTACTGCAATCCCCAGTTCCATCCAAATTTCTCTCTCTGTTAAGGCTTTCTTGTTCATTGCAGGTCTTTCTTTCAGTTCTCAGAAATTTAGCTGGATTTATCTTCTACAAATCTTATTAGATGAAATTAATGCTACTCTATATTTTGTATTTTCATTGAATCAGGCAAATCTTAAAAAAAATTGTGATATATAACTTCACTCTATCGTGACACCTAGCACAGTTCTATATACATACAATGCTCATAAAATAGTCATAAAACAAAACATCAAAAAGTACATTAGTAGCATTTAAAACTAGATGTTCTCCTTAACCATGTCACCCCTGAGTTTGACTTACTTTATAACTTCTGGCATGTTTACAGCTGTAGACAAGAAGTCAGGTTTATAAGTGTCACTATTTGCATATCTGCAAAAATAAAATAGAAAGATATTTTTATTATATTTCTATTAAATATATGGTATTTTACAAAAATATAATAGAAATATATTTTTATTATGTTTCTATTAAATAAATGGTATTTTACATGTAATATAATTTATATAGTATTTTATATACAATATAATAGTAAATAAGTTTGATAAATTCTTCCATTTATACATTCATCCATTTTTTCATTGATCTATTCTGCTATATACCATGTGTCAAGGCTTTTACTAAGTTATGGGAATAAAATATGATATATATGGTACTTATATTTACAAAACATACAGTCTTATTAAGAGACAAACATTACAGTTATAGTAGAGTTTGGTGAGTGTTATGATAGGAGATATATCAAATATTATAATAACTTATAGTTTCTATCATTTATCTAAGTCTTGTGACCTCTTCAAGTAAGCCATTTAAGTTAAGATACAAAAGAAGAGAGAAGCAGCTATATAAAAATCAAAATAAACCAAGACTCTGGAACCTTCATGAAAATAAAAATATTTCTGTATCTCTGTAGTGCAGTATGAGGAGTACGCAGAGATATTTTACTGGAGAAGACAACCTTATAAGTCATGGTAAGGTGTTTGGATGCTATTCAAAAAGAGATAGGGCATCAGTGAATAGTCCAAATCAAAGCTAATTTTATTAAACTCAAAGCATGGCATTATGATTCTTCCTGGATTCCAATCTCATTTCTGCCACTAGGATTCATTAATTTATGACAGGTAACCTTTGTATGCCTCCATTTGCTCATTTTAAAATTAGGATAGTAGTAATGCCTATCTTATAGAATCATTTGGATGCTAAAATGAGTTAATATTTGAACTCAAAAATGTGTTCAGACACTTCCCTGGTGGTACAGAGGATGACTCCATGCTCCCAATGCAGGGGGCCCAGGTTTGATCCCTGGTCAGGGAACTAGATCTCACATGCATGCCTCAACTAAGGAGCCCTGGTGCTGCAAATTAGAAGCCCACCTGGCACAACAAACACCTGGCACAACCAAATAAATATTTTTAAAAAAGTGTCTAGCACATAGTCAGTGTGAAGAGAGTGCATGAGGATTGGACTATTGGAAAATCATTGTGATAATGTAATCTAGAAATAGTGGTGATTTACACTGGAATTGGTATGTGATCAGCAGAGAAGCAAGTATGCAACACTTGGAAAGGTACTTGCAGGTAAAGCTGGAAAGATCCCTTTATGACTTTATAGGAATGGTGAGGAGAGGAGCCTGGAAATGATGAATCTGAGGCATAAGTTTAGATAGATGGATAGGACAAGGAGTGATTTATTACATACTTTGAGCACATTATACAGTGTATTTTTTAAAGTAGCATGTCTACAAGATTGTTACCAGCTGTGAATTAAAGAATATGTAAGAGAAAGCCTTCTGAAAATAATCCACCAACAAAACAGAGAAACGATAGTCAAAATATGCTGGGATTTTTTTTCCCCTAAAACTAATGACACAGTTCTTGTCTACAAGCTCTCCATGTTCACAGATTCCTTTGAAACAAGGTTTCCTTAAGAATTGCTTTTAAATATGGAGGCATGTGCAAACAGAAATAAAATATCATGTATCAGTTGTTCCTCTGAGTTTTTCCATGGGTAATTTTTTGTCTTTAAATTCATTACTTTACTTTGAAATGACTTATTTTTCTTAAGTAAGATATTAATTTTGCAATTAAGAAATTAGCCAATTAACAATATTTTTCAATATCATTGAGAATGCAGGTTTCTCTTCTCAACCTGATAGGCATAAACTAATTATAAGGAGAAATTATTAGAGCAGGTACTGGCCCAGAGAAAGTCAAGTTATCTACTCTTCCTATGAATTTAAGAAATTAGTAATATTTATTCCTCCCTTTTTGACATTTTCTTCTCAATTCAGTGTTTGGGCAAATGATTTCTGTTTATAGAGAAGATGAATAGTGGCTTCTACAGGGTATCTTCATATGAATATTAACTTTAACATGATTTCAGCTCTTAGTGATTTTATTAGCTGTGTGTGAAAAGAAACTAAATGTAAGAGGAAATTCAGGGTGTAAAATAGAGATTTATTTTTACAGAAAAAGAGCAATGATGTTCACATGTAGTACATATCCTTGTTTAAGTCTCAGGTATTAGTTTAATCAAACTCACCATCAGCATCAGTATTATCATCACAAAAATATGTGACAAAATTATAAAATTTTTCTTAAAAGATTATATTAGTATGTTTTTTATGTGCATCTACTTAAATGTTAGAAACCTCATCCCATCAAAATGTTTAAGCTTTAACATTTAACTATACACCCATTAAATGTATATAAATGTAAAATGCTTGTAATACAGATTTTTGTTTTTATTTTCCAAGTAAAAATTTTTTCCAGCTTGATAATCATCTGTTTTAGTTGCAGCCTCCTTGGCCTATATTGTGAAAGCTCATTTCTGTACTTTGTATATTAAAGCTCATGGAGAAGATTTGTGTGCTCACTTCAAATGTTCCTATTTAAGGATAATTTAAAAGATATTAGCAACAAAGTAATTTATCATATCAATTAATTTTAAAAAGTGTAAAACTAAAATCATGTGAATAGTGATTCAAGAGAAAATATATTATTCATTAGTGATATAGGCCCTTAGGCCAAGTTTTATCAGTTGCTAAAAAATAGTATTACATACCTCATCTACTAATTTTCCTCATAGTTTTCGATTTCTCCCTACCTCCTTGCCAATCCATTTCAAGTTGAGTACCATTAGCATTAACATAGACCTAAATATAAAGTTGCTAAAATGTCTTATGCTTCACATGTACATTCACTTATTTATTGACATATTTTCAAAACTACTATTGCTACATCCTAACACAATCATCTTCCCATCTTGCCTTGGAGCAGAACATGTTTATTGTGGGTGACTGGATATCACATCTACAAGATTCCAAGTCAATAGGGCCAATAGGCTATACGTTGACTTTTGTTCTAAGTCATGCTATTTAATGGAGAAATGTGACAATAGTTTTTATAATAACAGACATGGGTAAGACTGGGCTGAGGTGACCTTTACAAACCTCACAATAGGCTTTTTATTAGATATTTCAGTAGTTAATTTTGGACCATGTTAGACTTGGCCCGGATAATCATGGCTTTGCTATTTCAAGACTGCTTCAGTTATGTTCTCTTTCTTTAGCCATCTGAGTACCTGAGACAAGAGAATAACATTTTTGAGAAATAATTTATTAATTCAGATATTCAAGAACACTTCAAATTTCAGTATTCAGAACTTAAGAATACCATGCAAAATTGGATTATGGGGGAGGAAGGAGGGAGAGAAGAAAGGAAGCAGGAAAATCATTAAGTCTAAGTAACAAGGGATCTGGAGAATACCTGCATGCTGTTTTAGCCACTTTGAGAGATGTCAGAAAAAAATTATACCAAACACAATGAATATGTGAATCTACCCAGGAACAATAGCTCAGTCATAAAGAGACGGACTCTGGAGCCAAACTGCCTGACCCTGTCATATAATAGTCATATTATCTTCAGTAACTTACATAAATTTTCTATACCTTATATCCATTATCTATACAATAGATGAAGATATGTACCAGATTACCAAGTTTTGTAAGGAAGACGTGAGTTAGGAACTATGAAGTGCTTAGAAATATGTCTAGCATTGACTACTATCATTATCATTACTATTATTATTATTTTATGTGAATTTCTCTGAGTCTGGATTAACATCAAGAGCTCCAGAATCTGTCATACATTGGATTGTTCTCATCCAGGTCATCTAAAACTCCAGGCACAATACACTACACCAGACTTTGGTTACAATGGAGGTGAATCAATACTGGGATATGGAGTGTAAGGGAAGGCAATACAGGGCTAGAAATGCAATATGAGATGGATCAGTCAATATTACTTCTGATGGCTTTTATGCATCTAGTCCAAATATAACAAATTTCCCTGTTATTTTACAGTGCTGTTGAAACCCTTCTGTCTCATATGTGGCTTGTATTTACCTAGATTACTCTAATAGCCTTCTGAATGAAACTAACTCCTCTATTCATTTCCACCCAGCCCATTAATATGCTAGTGCAACAAATAATTAACATTTGCACAGAGCTTAAAAGGATATAAAATGCTTACACATTATCTCAGGAAATTTAATTTATCCTACTTATATAACCTAATTGTTCTTAATGCAGCTCCAATAAAATCAACAACAAACTTTACCATTATTCCTATGGTATATTTAAGAGATTTATTATTTTTTGAGATTTATTATTATTAAATGTTTTAAAAATCATTTTGAGGGTAACTGGAGCTTTCGCTGAAAAAATTTTAAATATCTATGACGGTATCATCAAGCAATTAGTTCTCATTTTATTTCCCATCTACATGTTTCATCCATTTTGACATTCTGATTTTGCCAAGTGTGCAGCAACCACTTTTTTAAATGGTTAGACAATTGAAGCTATACCACTTTGTGAATAATCTAACATTTACTAAATATTTTTAAATGCTAACATATCACAGATCTCATTTGGATGACTTCCTGGCTCTCTATTTCTGATTTTTTTTTCTCTTTCATAAAATTCACTTTCAAACTGAGTACCAGAAAGTTTTCATTATTAAAGTTTAATAACACATTTAAATAAGAAGTGTTCTCCCATGACTCACCTACTTTTTAATATTCCTGGATTTTTCCCACATAATATATTTTCATTGTGAAAGAGGTGGCCAATGAATATATATGTTCATGTATGCCTGTGGTTTTGTGTGTGTTAACTTTGGTGTAGACTTAGTATGCTTCATATGTTTCACTTAACATTTATATTTCAGAAATATATTTTTTATTTGTGGTTAATTTTAATTTTTTCTTATATAAATATTTACTTCTTTCCAAAATCAAATTTATATGACAAGATGTGTTCTTCTCTAGAATCTATCTAAAGTTTACACTAGCACATTTTATCTATCATCTATCTATATCTATCTAATATCATATATTTACAAGGCTGTTCATTTCAGCATTGTTTGCAAAACATTGTACAAGAGCCCTAAGAAGTGTCCTTTATGGAGCACAATCTAGGGGAGGGGACAGCAGCTCTGCAAGAGGGCCAAGAAACCACCGGATCCTTCTGTCCTTTATCTCTTATGGAAGAAAACGTCTCATCTATGATGGGAAAGGCAACAATCATTGTTTTTCTCTTGATCTCTCTCTCCCTCTCCCCTTTTAAGGATACTAAACCTTTGCTATCATAAAAATTTAAAATAGGAGGAAGGGGCAAAGTGCAATTGTGCTTCCCTGATTCATGTGCATCAGGGCAGATAGGGAAGGGGTGTGCCAAAGAAGCTGCTGAAAGGTATTGGGAAAGACTTACTGAAGCTGGAAGAAGAGAACAGGGAGGAAAGAACATGGCAGGATTAAGTGCTAAATCCAGAAATATAGTTGGAGGCAGGGCAGATGAAAGGAAAAGTTCACACTCACTGACACCCAGGGAGAATACCTTACCTAAGGTAAGCCTTTATCCTTAATCAGATAGCAAAACCCTTACTCTACCACCAAGCTAGGACACCCCAAATAACAAGTAATAGAATACAACTGGAAGACAGATAAGAGAACTGAGCAAGCTTATAGTTTATTATTGCACTGTTTTCCTCAGTGTATAACAGTCTTCAAATTCATGTAGAGGGAATTTGTCTGTAGGATACAGATGGTTTAACAATCATTACCAGTTCTATTCTGAATATTAGGTCTTTCCTTCATGCCACACCTCAGAGATGTCCCTACATAAACTTCCTATAAGCATGAGACCTTTTCCATAATAATTATTTATGTAAATACTTTCACATAAAGAAAATTCAATTTTTATGTATTTTTTATGTGCTGTCTTAATACTCTAATGATTTGTAAGTTCATTTTCAATTATTTTCTTCAAGATTATTATCAGAGTTTGTATTCTGAAATGCCAATTGAGTAGAAAGTCTTAAAGTTCATTAAAAACTCAAAATTTAATAAAAGCAGCGTGAAAATTATAATTTCTTAATTTGGAAGACTGATTACATATATTTATTTTTCTACTCTTCTTACTAAAATACATGAGGTGGAATGCCCACTGATTCACACTAGCCAAAGGCAGCACTGGAGTTCTCTGCCAATTATGTGATCACATAAATAATGCCTGTCCTACTCCCTTACATTGCCATTTATTTTTTTATTTTATTTATTCATTTATTTTAAATTATTTTTATTTTTTTTATTGGTTGTGTTAGGTCTTCGTTGCTGTGTGTGGGCTTTCTGTAGCTTTGGAAAGTGGGGGCTACTCTTCATTGCAGTGCACCAACTTCTTATTGCAGTGGCTTCTCTTGTTGCAGAGGCAGGGCTCTAGGTGCACAGGCTTCAGTAGTTGCAGAATGTGGGCTCAGTAGTTGTGGCTCATGGGCTCAGTTGCTCTGCTGCATGCAGGATCTTCCCAGACCAGGGCTTGAACTCATGGCCCCTGCATTGGCAGGCAGATTCTTAACCACTGTGCCATCAGGGAAGCTCCCCATTGTCATTTATTCTTAAAAAATAAAAAGGTGTACTCAGTCATATGACTATTTAAGATGAAAGCTTTGAGCCAGGGTCCTTTGTATTAATAAGAGAATGAATTCAATTCTGTTAAACGCTGTCAGAGGGATGGCTGGTTAGTTGCTGATTGGAGGATTTTTATTAAAATTTATGTGTTTTAACCTGGAAAAAATCTACTAAAAATCCACAAAATCTACACAAAGCCACTGTTTTTTTTGTTTTTTTTGTTTTTTTGTTTTTTTTCACAAGTTCCATTTGGTGACAACTCCTGGATGCATTAAGGATGCACATTGTAACTTTAGGTCCAGACTTTATCATATGCATCAGTTGCAGCAGAGGGATGTATTCAATTTTTCACACTATTTCAATATTAAAGAAGAGCCACAAAGAAGGACCACATTTCCAGAACTGCTGACAGGGCTTTGGGTCCAGTTAATTGCTGTATACAGAACGGTTTTTAATGCTCTTTTTAGTTCTGTGTTTGTGGCTGCCAGAAGCTATCAACAGGGCCTTTAAATTTTCCTCTTTATCTCTGACTCCAGTTGATTGACATGTGAACCATGAGCTGACAATGTTTGAAGAACTGCACTGGATTTCTATAAAGCTATGACTATTTCCCAAACCTTACAGAACCAGATCTAAATGCTACAATTTCAGGTGTGATTCTTTAATGCCTGAAAATCACTAAGCTGAAAAGCTAGTCAAATATTGTAGTGAGTTCTTTCCTCATTCAATTCATTGAAAATCATTCAGTGAGTGCAGATTTGATGGTAAGGGATGCTTAGCCCAACATTTATTAACACATTTCTAATTACTTGTTTAAATGTTTATTTATCAAAATATGAAACTATGTTTCTATTTTGATTTGCATTAAGAAACATATCTACACAGTACATTTTGTTTCTTAATTGATTATGTTATTAAAGTTATAAGTAAACCAACTACTACTAATTTTGAGGAGTTACTGTTATTGTGATTTTCCATTGAGAGAACATGTAACAACTGTGTTTGAAATTTTAAAATATCCCAAATTACAATGTACATTCTTTTCCTTTCTCTCTCTCTCTTTCTCACTCCCCCTCTGTGTGTGTGTGTGTGTGTGTGTGTGTGTGTGTGTGTGTGTGTGTGATTTATCTCTGTGTTAGCTTACTCTAATGAAAAAGTGAAGACATTATCCATGGATAATTCTGCAAAATATTGGAATAATGCTATTTATAGAAATAGAATTAAAACAGTCTATATTATGTATTTTGACCCAAAAATATCTGTTTTAACAGAGTAGAAATCTCTCATCTGAGAGATAGTAATTAAACACTTTTTTCCCTATTATACAAATCCTTTAAAAAATCTTTCAAAAGAACACAGTGACAGGGTATAATCCAATGTAGATTATAAAGGAAATAAAATAAATTGAAGGTGTGCTACCAAAGTCTTTCTCTTATGCCATAGGTTGCAATATTCTGTGGCTAATCTTCTTTTTGAAAAGCAACTTCAAATACTTCTCAAATGCAATTGTGCTTTTTATTTTCCATCCTTTGCAGAAGTATAATTTTTACTCTTCTTTGTGGTATATAATATTTTCATAAATTGATTTAATGTGAAGTGTTTTTAGATGTTGGCAGTGAATGTGGACAACAAAATTGATAAGTAGTTCTGTCTAATCAATAATCAATATTTTTTATCCTGAAAAGAACATAGCCTCCTTAGAGACCTGACTTCTTGTTATGGGAATAGTTTGTTTCATTTTAAACAGCATTGTACATTTTCTACATATGATTTGGGGATTTAGGTTTCATTCTTGCATTTTGCTTCTGTCATTGGGCTGAAGAGAAGATGTTAACTCTCAGAGCTCAAACTACCTGCCCATGTGAAATTAATTTGAAAGTGTAAGACAGAAAACACAGTGTGAAACACAAACTTCCTTAAGGATATAAATATTTGATATTAGGCCAGTTATGCCAACATTACTCCATGATTTAGGACTTAACTGGGTAATATCTCAAGGTCTCAAAGTCATCATATCTAAAATAAGGGGTTTTGAAGCAATGATCTTAAAGGACTTTGTAGTCTAAAACTATAGGATTTTGTTTTCCAGTAAAGACATAATATATTGTCTTTGTAAATGATATAATTATGCCATGCGAACATAGCAATTTTGGACAATAATATATACTTGTTTATGTTACTGTTCTAATTAAATGACAAGAGTGAGTTTCTATGATATTTTATGAACTATTAGTTTAAAAAGCATCAACAAAGCAATAAATATCTAATTAAATATATGATAGTGACAGAAAAAGTTATGTATATGGAAAAATAAAGGCTCTAGTCATGCCTTGGTAAAATTTATTTTGATTTGAAAATCAAACTAAATGATGCTTGAGCAATAGATCTTGATGAAGTTGTTTAACCAAATAGAATGTTGAAATATGATGGCTATATCCTGCTGCTTTTACTAAAAGGGATAGACTATCAAAGAAGAATTAGCCAACTGTAGAAAAATGGAAAGATATACAGTTCTGCAAAGGGTAACTCTTCTCATGTGGGCTATATGTCATTTTATTATGGTGTACACCTCAAACTTATGCAAGGTTATATGTCAATCATATCTTAATAAAACTGGAAATAAATAAATAAAATTGCTAAAGGTTTACTGTACCTGAAAAAAAAAAAGAGTTCAATTATTTGGCATTTACAGATTTAGAAAAGTAATTGATAATATAAAAACAAAAACAAAAAACTAAAGAGGAAGCAATAAGATTCTCTCTTAGAGCTTTCTGCAAGAACATCCAAGGAGCTATTCTTGGACATATAATAGGTGCAAGCAAAGAAAATAAGACCAAATTATGCTTTCATTCATTTTATGGTTTTTCTCAAGTTTTGTCTTGCCTTCTCAACCAAGTCTATAATCTCAGATGGGCTCAAGTAGAAAAAGGGGGAAATTTCAAGAACAGAGCCCTTGAAATAATGCTAACTCAGGTTTAGTTATTATAATCAGATGTTTTTGACTGTGCTTATTTTGCCATGGAACTAACTGAAAGCAAATCATCTGGATGCCTTCTAAGTTTTATTAGAAAATTTACTGCTATAGAATCTACAATTCTGACCTAAGAATACTTGTTATCATTTAACTTGTACTCTGAACCCCCAAAACCTAAACCAGTAAGAAGCAGGCTATAAAATTAATGCAAGGTTTTTGGAATGGAAAATTTTATGTTACTGTCCTGCTTCCCATTCACATCATAAAATAAGCCAAGAAGTAGATGAGATAGAAATGCCATGTATATATAGGATTTATATGTATTACACATGATTATTGAACAGTATTAAAATGATATTGAAACAATGACCATCAATTTGGGAAATAATTACATTTTTAATCTATATTTTCTCATACACATAAAAAAATTTCAGATGAATGAAAGATTTTGACAGAAGAGTACATACATACACACACAAATACATATATATATATAATAAATCTAGACATATACAATTATAGGTAAAGATATAATAAAAAGTATAATTATACATGTATATATAGATATTTGAATATTTTTTGGCTGTGATAAGCCAGAAGACGTCATCAAGAAACCATAAAGTAAAACATTAATCAAATTGATCATATGAAGATTAAACCAATTTTAGATGGCAAAGGCAATATGGACATCCTAAAAAATACGATGTTCTGAAAAATAAGAAAGAAGACTGGAAGCATTTATTTGCAATAAATAATAGGTTGGAATATAGTTATATAAATAGTTATTTCAAATCAATTAGGAAAGAGTCAGCCCCAGAGGGAAAAATCAAACAGGGAGCAACTATGTTATTACCTATGGACATGAATCAGTTAAAATAAGAAGAAATACAAATTACCCATAAACTCAATGAGCTCATTAAACTTATTGAATATCTCAAATAATATCTAAAATTCAAATTAAAATACTTGTGGAATACCATTAAGATAAACCTAATTTTATAAAATTATGATTAATAATTGGCAAGATTATGGGGAAGTACTCATTCCCTACACAATTGTCAGAAGTTTAAATTAGAATAGCTCTTTGAGGTGATTTTTACTAACAAATATAAAATGCATACTATTTGACCAGCCAATTACATTTCTTTTACTTATTAGAAATACTGACACCAGAATACAAAGTTATGTGCTCAAGGACATCCATTGCAACATTTTATATAGTAGAGAAAATCTGGGACAGAATAATGATCATTATTAGAGAAAATTTTAGAGAATATTCTACTCTACTTAAAAGGAAAATGATATGTCTAGTTTTCAAACAAGAAAAGATTTCCAAAGCATAATTTAATTTATGTGAAATTGAAAGGCAGAGAAAAAATTCAAGTATGTGTTACATAGAGAAATATCTGGGAAGGATATTGCAGACTTGAATAGTGCTCTCTGAGGTATGTCATGGTATTGGTTGGGAAGCTCTCTGGGTCATTTTCACTTTAGCACCCTTAAATTTTGGCACTATTTGAACATTTTAACAGTAATAATTACAGTATTAATTTTTCAAAAGTATTTTCTTTTTGTGGATTTTGCTATTACTAGATAATGACATTGTTTATTTTGAGCTTTAATGTGCACTGGCAGGGGTTATGAAGGATATTTAATACTTTTCTATAAATAACTCTAAAACAATATATTCACATATAATCTTTTAGCTGCCTGAGGCAAAGTCTTTAGCTCTTCATGCTCATCACAGTAGAATAACCTGACATGTGTGCATTTTGAGGAGCTATAATTTTGAGAGAACAAAAGATTTCTTAAACTGTGGTAAAAATTGCATGATTATTTTTCATGAATAACAAAACATCTGCACAATAACATGACTAATGTCTGCAGAAAAATGCAAATAAAATATCTGTGGAATAGAAACTCCATCACTGGAACAGGCAACAGATATTATATTCTACTCCTACCTCCATGAAAATTAGCTATGGAAATAAATATTTAACCTTTCCAGGTATCCGTTTGGTAATTATCAAGTAAAAGGATAGACAAGGCAATACCTACATTCTATTCCAACCCTTGTTTTATATTTGTTTAAATTTTGTTTTCTAAAAGGACAGTTAGAAACCTAATTGCTTCCTAAAAATTTCAGTCACATTTTTTCATGTGTAGTGAAAAACAGTTAAAAAGTCTAACAGGAGTTCCTGAGATAAATTCCTAAAAGTGCAAAGACTGAATCAAGATGTAGGCATATGTTAAATTTAAATTTCAGTGCGAAGTCATTCTCAGAAAGTATATACCAAATTGTAGTAGGTACAATATTATATGACAATAACCTCTCCCTCTCATCTTTGATATCACTAAACAATACAACATTTTAAAAGAATTATGACAATCTGAATATATTACCTATTTTTGGCTGCTGCATTTTTTAATTAATTAATTAATGTATTTATGTATTGGTTTTGTTGGATCCTCATTGCTGCATATGGGCTTTCTCTAGTTATGGCGAGGAGGGGCTACTTTTCATTGTGGTGCATGGGCTCCTCATTGTGGTGGCTTCTCTTGTTGTGAAGCATGAGCTCTAGGCACATGGACTTCAGTAGTTGTGGCACATGGGCTCAATAGTTGTGGCTCACGGGCTCTAGAGTGCAGGCTCAATAGTTGTGGCATGTGGGCTTAGTTGCTCCACAGCAGTGGGATCTTCCTGGAGTAGGGATCAAACCTGTGTCCCCCACATGGGCAGATGGGTTCTTAACCACTGTGCCACCAGGGAAGTCCCTGCTGTTGCATTTTTTTTAAGCTCTTTATTGAAATATAATTGCTTTACACTTTTGTATCAGTTTTTGAGGTACACCAAAGTGAATCAGCTGTATTTATACATATATCCCCATATCCTCTCCCTCCCGTGACTCCCTCCCACCCTCCCTGTGTTGGCCCTCTAAAGCATCACCCATCATCGAGTTGATCTCCCTTTGTGATACAGCAACTTCCCACTAGCTATCTATTTTACAGTTGGTAGTGTATATATGTCAATGCTACTCTCTCACTTTGTTCCAGCTTCCCCTTCGCCCCCCGCCCAACCCTGTGTCCTCAAGTCCATTCTCTACATCTGCAGCTTTATTCTTGCCCTGTCACTGGGTTCATCAGTACCATTTTTTTAGATTCCATTTATATGAGTTAGCATATGGTATTTGTTTTTCTCTTTCTGGCTTACTTCACTCTGTATCACAGATTCTAGGTCTATCCATCTCACTACATATAGCTCCATTTCATTCTTTTTATGGCTGAGTAATATTTTGAAGCCAAACTAAATTATTTTGAATTCTGAATTTACCACTTTATTGCTGTAATATAAAGCAATTAGAATATAAGACAAAAAGCTCTTAGCTAGGTTAACAAATATGCAAAGAGGAGGAACTAATAATACCTGGTTATAGGGTGATTTTAAGAACTGATTAGATAATTCAAATAAAGAATGTGATATTTGGCAGGGAGTAACTACTTGGTATTTGTGATACTTATTATTATCATTTCTGACTTCTTTACTTAATATAGCCTTACATGCACCTAAGATTGTAAGTATATTCACAGCGAAAAATAATTTACCTCGTACTATAAAATACTTCCTTAAGCCATTTAGAATCAATTCCTTACTGTAGTATGAGGTAACGATTCAGTCTTTTCCCCCAAAGGGATGACAATAATACATGCAATGTGTTAAATACACCATATTTTCCTGATTTATGTCAATTATCACTTTTAATATTGCCTACTAAATTCCTAGAGCTAAATGGATCAGTTTCTAATTTCTACAAATAAAAGAAAATATATCATTCTCTTGTGGAAAAATAAGTATGTAATTGTAATTTGAGTCTGCTTATACTTTTAGTCTCAGCTGTTGATGGATAAGCCCCCATATGGTGGGGCTTAAATTATTCTATTTAACAACACTGAAATATTAACTGTTAACTTCATTCACTGAACATTTTACTACTGTACTTTTCATTGGAGTAAAGTTATTATAAGCATATCTACTTCAATTACACCATGAGGGTTTTCAAGGGTAGTGAAATTTTAGATAGTAATCCTAAAAACAAACTAAGAGTTGTAATGAGGTGTTGAGTTTGAGAAACACTTCAGACTTTGCTCCCACGTATCACTGAGTTAAGTATTAGGGAAAAACTGAATAATTTATTTAACCATGCCCACACAGAATTTTTCCAAACAAATTCAGCCAGCCATCTCTTAAAATAATCTCTCATATCTCATAGAATACTATTTTCAATGGAATGTAGCTTAAAAAAAAAGAAATACAGATCAACATTATCTGATTAAAAAAATTACCAACTCATGCAGCCTGCCTTGAAAAACATTAATAAAAAGCATCAATGGATTCCCTCTTGTTGGAAACCAAGGCATAAAAATCTCCTCTAACCATCATGGAAAATAATCACTTCAACTGCATCCCCCAGTTTATAACCTGATGGGGACAAGTATGCCTTTCCTGTTACCTGCAAGGGTGATAGAAGTTAGTTTTCCTGAATGAATGATTTCCATCCTTACTTCACTTAAATACATTTTGAGGCTTGATTTTCACACTATTCTATGTGTTTAGATGTAATAATCTAAAATCATAATACTATCATAAGTAAGATTCAAGTAATAACTATATGAAGCGTGGTAGATAGTGTTAATAACTCAAGAACTCTAATGCTTGGATTTGAATCTGGGATGTATCAGTTATGGGTTATGTGACATTAGGATAATTACCTAAATTCCACTGGTCTCAGTTACCTGATCTAAATAATTAGGATATAATACAGGTACATTTATAAGATTTTGTGTGTAGAATGAATGAATACATGTAAATTTCTTTGAAGAATTTCTGGCATATAATAAACATTCAACAAAGTTACTTATTGTAACTTTACTGTACTAGCAGATTCTATTTCCTTTTTTTAAAAAAAAATTATAATTGTTTATTTCATTCTAAAGGACTGTAAGTCTTTATTTTACCTAATTAATGTGGGGGTTTTGGTTGTATTAAATCAATTTTATTTTTTAGGGCCGTTTTAAGTTCACAGCAAAATTTAGTAGATGATACAAAGATGTCCCATATAGTTCCTGCCCCCACTCATGTATAGCCTCCACCATTATCAATATCCCTCACCAGAATGGTACATTTGCTGCAATTGATGAACCTATGCTAACACATCATAATAACCAAAAGTTCATAGTTTATATTAAGGATCACTCTTGGTGGTGTAATTCTATGGCTTTGAGCAAATGTATAATGACATGTATTCAATATTATAGTATCATACAGAGTAGTTTCACCATCCTAAAGGTCCTCTGTGCTCTACCTATTCATCTCTACTTCACCCTTAACCTCTGGCAACCAATCATTTTTTACTTTTCAATAGTTGTGCCTTTTTCCAGAATATCATAGGGTTGGAATCACACAGTATTTAGCTTTTTCAGATTGGTTTCTTATACTTAGGAATGGCCATTTGTTTCCTCCATATCTTTTCATGTCTTGATAGGATATATTGTCTGGGTATACAATAACTTATATATCCATTTTATGTCTTACTTCAAAAATTGTAGATATGGAACAAAAAACAAATTCTTGGCAATTTACCCTATGGAAATCCTAGAATTGTAAAATTGGGTCTTTTATCTCTTTTCTCTCAAATCCATGATATAAGAGAAAAAGAAAAAAAAATGGCTTCTTGATCAAATAAAAACAAATTAACAGCGTTTTAATCACTTTCCATTAATTGATATTTAAATATGTGGCTCCAACTCCATCTGGAAAAAGATATATATATATATATATATATATATATATATATATATAATTAATTACTTATAATTAATTACTTATAATTACTTATTATTATTAATTATTATTATTAATTATTATTATTATTATTAATTACTTATAATTCTCTTAATATAAATTTACATTTTTTAAATATGCACACATGTAAGTACAGATAAGTACTATATGTATTTACATATATGTAAATGAATAAGCATATGTATACATGTGGGTATTTCTGTGTGTGTGTGTGTCTGTGTGAGTATGCATGTGTAAACACTTGCTGCATAAACTGACTACAATACTTTGACTCTTGACTTATTGTCTTTCAAACTATGGCTCTTTCCCACTGCTTCTTTTAATATTTTATCCCTGTCTAAACCTATTCCTGAATAGGTTTTTCTTTGTGATTCCAGTATGTTAAATCATACAATATAGTCACTTATTTTTATGTCATTTTTAGGAAATATTTGTTCTCCAAATTAGCCACCCATTCTCAAAAGACTATAGAGTTAGTAGTCAATAAAAATGATTTTAGTCCTGATCATTAGTCTTCAATTTTTATCCCTCCAGTTTCAATACTTTACTGCTACAATCTTTTTACTTACTTATTCATGCAGTAATAAATTATCATAATCTCCATAATACTTGATTAAAATTGTAGCTGAAATCAGGAGCCACATATTTAAATATCAATTAATGGAAAGTGATTAAAACGCTGTTAATTTGTTTTTATTTGCGCTCCAGCTGTATCTGTATTCTTTTTCTCCCAATAGATTATAAAATTCTAAACAGTAGGAACCTCATAATATTCACTTGTATATACCTTGTGCACAGTAAATACTCTATAAATGTTGATTATATTCTATCTGAATGCATAAACTCCTTAAAAACAAAATGCACTGGTCTTCCTATGTATAATATATTATTATACAATAAATTACACATACTGTAATGAATTATTTCTGAAATATATATATGATATATAATATATAATATGTTAAAGTAAAATATATATTTTATATATTAATATAAATATACAACATATGTAATGAATTAAGTAATACAATTTATATATTAATATAAAAATATAATTGTGTAACATAATTATATTTCATATTATATGATATTGCATAATGTGATATATTATATGAAAAATATAATTATATGTTACATAATTATATGTTTACATTAATATTATTTATTATATATTAATATATTCATACTCAAAAATCTCAGGAACAAAGAGAGGGCTGAAATCAGAGAGGTCAGCTAGAGGAAACCCTTCAACATCTCAGTTCCCGAACTCTGAACAAGGTATCATTAGACAAATTGGAAGATTTTGGTACAAATTAGGTTAACTATAGCAAAAACATAATTGTACATATAATTGTATATAATGCAATTATTTATATAATATATATTATATATAATTATATTATATATAATATATATAAGATAAATATATATTAAAATATATAAATAAATGTAAATTTATTATATAAATTTAGTATTATTTATTACAAAATATTTAAATATATATAATTATATATATTACATATAATATATTTAATAGATATAGTATAATTATATTCTATCATATTATATTATGAATTTATTATTACATTACGTCACATTACATTATATTATATATTATAATATCATTAATATATTTATTAATTACTTATAAATTAACAATTAATAATTAATACTATACTATATTATAAATTTTATAGAATATAATATGGTATATTATATACTTTTATTTATAATATAAAATATATACAATATAAATACATAAAAGTATGTATATAATTGTATATAATTATGTATTATTATATATTTTTATAAATTTATATATTTAGCTATATATAATTATATAAACATATATAATTACAACATATTATGTATAATGTTTATATAATAAATCATACTCTAATATATAACATTTATAATATAATTTTATATTATATATTGTAATAGATGTGGTATAATATATAATGTATATATAAATCATAATAATAAATAAATAATAATAATTATAATAATAAATTATAATTAATATAAATAATATTATTTTTATTTTTTATCTTTATATATTTATGTAATACATATATCATAATATAAAGCCATATTATATATTATATTTTATATTATGTAATTGTATTATATAACTTATAAATTCATTGTGTTGAAGGTGAATGCATAGACTGGTTAAGGACAAAGTACATTGTATCATAATATAAACTATATAATACAATTACAAAATATATACTATAGATTATATATAGTATAATATAATGAATTATAGTATAATATCATATTAAAATATAATTTATTATTATATTATATGATATATCATATTATATATTACATACTATTTATATTTATTTATATAAATACATTATAATGATGTATAATGTACAACACAATAATATATAATATGTAATACTATACATTATATTTATAAGTTCTCACTATATAACTGTAACATTATTATATTAATGAAAATTTTAACAATCATTATCTAATTAATAACAATATGTTTTATTATATAATTATTGTTTTAGTATACAATTAAAACTTTTAAATAATTTGCCTTCTTGAAGATGACTCATATGTGGTTACAGTGCCCATTGAAATCACCACTCAGAGTTTATACTCTTAACATTAATTTGTTAGCAACTGAATCTTATTTGCTAAAATCCAACTCCAAAACAATGTTATTTCATCCTTCCTTATATTTGCAAATGACAACTTTATTTTTCCATCATAAACTGATGTTATCCTTACCTCTCATGTTTTATACACTACATCTAAACCATTAGTGAAATCTGTGATAATTCCTTTCAAATACATTCAGAATCTGATTATCCCAAATCATTTACGCTACTACCACTCTAGCCAAGAAATTATCTCCTTTCTCCTGAATTATTGCAAGATGCTCATATTCAACCTCCAGTTTTAACCACTGTTTCTGTACAAAACATACTGTACAAATTATCATCACAAATCCATTTAAAAAACTTAAATTAAAATTTCTCCTTAGGATTTGAAAAGCTGAGAATGAGCATCCCTCCTACCTAACAATAAAAAAAAAAAAATATTATATAATGATAACTTTTTTGAACCCAGCATAGAATTAAGATTTTAAGCAGCTAGTAGTCTAATATTTAATGCCAGATGAGTTCCTTAGAGGAGGTACAAGAAATTCAGACAGGGACAAGGCATAGGAAAAATGTGTGGCTACCAAAAAAGTGAGAAAAACATCAATGCTAAGCTTAATGAATTGCTAAAGAACATCTGCATGTGCAGAAGTGAGAAGGGTTCCCACTCAATCATGGGTAACATTTCATGGATAGAAGACAGGAGGAGAAAGCATGTCTCAGTAGCGTAAGAAAGGCAGAAATCCAAAAGCACTGCAGGAAAGGCCAAAATTCCTCCCCCTTTGTCTATTTCTTTAAGACTGAGGAGATCCTTTAATCTACCAGCAAGGAATAGGGACAGAGAACTTGTGTCTGAAGAAAAGATATAAGAGAAAACAAACAAACAAACAAAAAAAACAACTCCCCCCACTGCATGCTTATGAGATAATTGAAAAACAGTCCTCAGCCTAAAATTGCTAGAACTTTATACTTTTTTTTTCCTATATTCTTTTTTTTTAATTTTTTTTATTTATTATTTTTTGGGGGTACACCAGGTTCAATCATCCGTTTTTATACACATATCCCCGTATTCCCTCCCTTCCTTGACTCCCCCCCTGAGTCCCCCCCACCCTCCCTGCCCCAGTCCTCTAAGCCATTTTCCATCCTCGAGTTGGACTCCCTTTCTTATACAACAACTTCCCACTGACTATTTTACAGTTGGTAGTATATATATGTCTGTGCTACTCTCTCACTTCTTCTCAGTTTCCCCTTCACCCCCCGCCCCCTCCCATACCTCGAGTTCTCCAGTCCATTCTCTGTATCTGCATCCTTGTTCTTGTCACTGAGTTCATCAGTCCCATTTTTAGATTCCGTATATGTGAGTTAGCAAACAATATGTGTCCTTCTCTTTCTGACTTACTTCACTCTGGATGACAGATTGTAGTTCTATCCACCTCATTACATATAGCTCCATCTCATCCCTTTTTATAGCTGAGTAATATTCCATTGTATATATATGCCACATCTTCTGTATCCATTCATTTGTTGATGGGCATTTAGGTTGCTTCCATGTGCTGGCTCTTGTAAAGAGTGCTGCAAAGAACATTATGGTACAAGTTTCTTTTGGGATTATGGTTTTCTTTGGGTATATGCCCAGGAGTGGGATTACTGGATCATATGGTAGTTCTATTTGTAGTTTTTTAAGGAACCTCCAAGTTGTTTTCCATAGTGGCTGTACCAACTTACAGTCCCACCAACAGTGCAGGAGAGTTCCCTTTTCTCCACACCCTCTCCAACATTTGTGGTTTCCAGACTTTGTGATGATGGCCATTCTGATTGGTGTGAGGTGATACCTCATTGTGGCTTTGACTTGCATTTCTCTGATGATGAGTGATGTTGAGCATCTTTTCATGTGTTTGTTGGCCATCTGTATGTCTTCTTTGGAGAAATGTCTATTTAGGTCTCCCACCCATTTGTGGATTGGGTAATTTGTTTGTTTGGTATTAAGCTGCATGAGCTGCTTGTATATTTTGGAGGTTAATCCTTTGTCCATTGTTTCATAGGCAATTATTTTTTCCCATTCTGAGGGTTGCCCTCTATTCTTGTTTATGGTTTCTTTCACTGTGCAAAAGCTTTTAAGTTTCATGAGGTCCCATTCTTTTATTCTTGATTTTATTTCCATGATTCTAGGAGGTGGGTCCAAAAGGATCTTGCTTTGATGGATGTCATAGAATGTTCTGCCTATGTTTTCCACTAGGAGTTGTATAGTGTTTGGCATTCAATTGAGGTCTTTAATCCATTTGGAGTTTATTTTTGTGTATGGTGTTAGGAAGTGTTCTCATTTCATTCTTTTACATGTTGCTGTCCAATTTTCCCAGCACCACTTATTGAAGAGGCTGTCTTTTTTCCATTGTATACTTGTGCCTCCTTTGTCAAAGATAAGGTGCCCATATGTGTTTGGGCTTACTTCTGAGATCTCTATTCTATTCCATTGATCGTCCTTTCTATTTTTTGTGCCAGTACCATACTGTCTTGATTACTATGGCCTTGTAGTATAGTTTGAAGTCAGGAAGCCTGATTCCACCAACTCCATTTTTCCTTCTCAAGATTGCTTTGGCTATTCGGGGTCTTTTGCATTTCCATACAAATCATAAGATATCTTGTTCTAGTTCTGTGAAAAATGCCATTGGTAATTTGATTGGGATTGCATTGAATCTGTAAATTGCTTTGGGTAGTACAGACATTTTCACGATGTTGATTCTTCCAATCCAGGATCATGGTATGTCCCTCCATCTGTTTGTGTCATCTTTGATTTATTTCATCAATGTCTTAAAGTTTTCTGCATACAGATCTTTTGCCTCCTTAGGCAGGTTTATTCCCAGGTATTTTATTCTTTTGGTTGCAAGGGTGAATGGGAGAGTTCCCTTCATTTCTCTTTCTGCTCTTCCGTTGTTAGTGTATAGGAATGCAAGAGATTTCTGTTCATTCATTTTGTATCCTGCTGCTTTACTAAACTCTTCAATTAGTGCTAGCAGTTTTCTGGTAGAGTCTTTAGGGTTTTCTATATATAATATCATGTCATCTGCAAAGAGTGACAATTTTACTTCTTCTTTTCCAATTTGGATTCCTTTTATTTCTTTTTCTTCTCTGATTGCTGTGGCTAAAACTTCCAAAACTATGTTGAATTACAGTGGTGAGAGTGGACACCCTTGTCTTGTTCCTGTTCTTAGAGGGAATTCTTCTAGTTTTTCCCCATTGAGAACGATGTTGGCTTTTGGTTTTTCATATATGCCTTTTATTATGTTGAGGTAATTTCCTTCTATGCCCATTTTCTGGAGAGCTTTTATCATAAATGGATGTTGCACTTTGTCAAAAGCTTTTTCTGCATCTATTGAAATGATCATATGGTTTTTATCCTTCAATTTGTTGATATGATGTATCCTGTTGATTGATTTGCGTATATTGAAGAATCCTTGCATCCCAGGGATAAACCCCACTTGATCATGGGGTATGATTTTTTTAATGTGCTGTTGGAGTCTGTTAGCTAGTATTTTGTTGAGGATTTTTGCATCTATATTCATCAGTGATATTGGTCTGTAATTTTCTTTTTTTGTGACATCTTTGCCTGGTTTTGGTATCAGGGTGATAGTAGCCTCATAGAATGAGTTTGGGAGTGTTCCGCCTTCTGCAATATTTTGGAAGAGTTTGAGAAGGATAGGTGTTACCTCTTCTCGAAATGTTTGATAGAATTCGCCCGTGAACCCATCTGGTTCTGGGCTTTTGTGTGTTGGGAGATTTTTAATCACTGCCTCAATTTCCGTACTTGTGATTGGTCTGTTCATGGTTTCTATTTCTTCCTGGTTCAGTCTTGGAAGATTGTATTTTTCTAAGAATGTATCCATTTCTTCCAGGTTATCCAATTGATTGCCATATAGTTGCTTGTAGTAGTCTCTCATGATGTTTTGTATTTCTGAGGTGTCCATTGTGACTTCTCCTTTTTCATTTCTAATTCTGTTGATTTGCATCTTCTCCCTTTTTTTCTTGATGAGTCTGGCTAATGGTTTATCAATTTTGTTAATCTTCTCAAAGAACCAGCTTTTAGTTTTATTTATTTTTCTTATGGTTTCTTTCCTTTCTTTTTCATTTATTTCTGCTCTGATCTTTATGCTTTCTTTCCTTCTGCTCACTTTGGGGTTTCTTTCTTCTTCTTTCTCTAGTTGTTTGAGGTGGAAGGTTAGGTTGTTTATTTGATCATTTTCTTGTTTCTTAAGGTAGGACTGTATTGCTATAAACTTCCCTCTTAGAACTGCTTTTGCTACATCCCATAGGTTTTGGGTTGTTGTGTTTTCATTGTCATTTGTTTCTAGATATTTTTTGATTTTCTCTTTGATTTCTTTAGTGATTCCTTGGTTATTTAAGAGTGAATTGTTTATCCTCCATGTGTTTGTATTTTTTGCAGCTTTTTTTCCTGTAATTGATATCTAGTCTCATGGCGTTGTGGTCTGAGAAGATGCTTGATATGATTTCAATTTTCTTGAATTTGCTGAGGTTTGATTTGTGACCCAAGATGTGATCTATCCTGGAAAATGTTCTGTGTGCACTTGAGAAGAAAGTGTAGTCTGTCATTTTTGGATGGAATGTCCTATAAATATCACTTAAGTCGAGATGGTCTAATGTGTCATTTAAAGCTTGTGTGTCTTTATTTATTTTCTGTTTGGATGATCTGTTCATTGATGTAAGTGGGGTGTTCAAGTCTCCCACTATTATTGTGTTACTGTCGATGTCCCCTTTTATAGCTGTTAGCATTTGCCTTATGTATTGAGGTGCTCCTATATTGGGGGCATAGATATTTACCATTGTGATATGTTCTTCTTGGATGGATCCCTTGATCATTATGTAGTGTCCTTCCTTGTCTCTTTTAATAGTCTTTACTTTCAAGTCTAATTTGTCTGATATGAGTATTGCTACTCCAGCTTTCTTTTGACTTCCATTTGCATGGAATATCTTTTTCCATCCCTTTCCTTTCAGTCTATATGTATCCCTTGGTCTGAAGTGGGTTTCTTGTAGGCAGCATATAGAAGGGTCTTGTTTTTGTATCCATTCAGCCAGTCTGTGTCTTTTGGTTGGAGCATTTAATCCATTTACATTTAAGGTGATTATTGACATGTGTGTTCCAATGACCATTTTCTTAATTGTTTTGGGTTTGCATTTGTAGGTGTTTTCCTTTTCTTGGGTTTCCTACTTAGAGAAGTTCCTTTAGCACTTGTTGTAAGGCTGGTTTGGTGGTGCTGAATTCTCTTAACTTTTACTTGTCTGGAAAGCTTTTGATTTCTCCCTCAAATCTGAATGAGATTTTTGCTGGGTAGAGTATTCTTGGCTGTAGGTTTCTCTCTTTCAGGACTTTCAGGATATCCTGCCATTCCCTTCTGGCCTGCAGAGTTTCTGTAGAAAGGTCAGCTGTTATCCTGAAGGGTTTTCCCTTATATGTTGTTTGTTGCTTTTCTCTTGCTGCTTTTAATATTTTTTCTTTGTGTTGAATTGTCATTAGTTTGATTAATATGTGTCTTGGTGTATTTCTCCTTGGGTTTATTTTGTATGGGACTCTCTGTGCTTCTTGGACTTGGTGAATTATTTCCTTTCCCATGTTGGGGAAGTTTTCCACTATAACCTCTTCAAATATTTTCTCAGACCCTTTCTTGTTTTCTTCTTCTTCTGGGATGCCTATAATTCAAATGTTGGTACGTTTAAGGTTATCACTGAGGTCTCTGAGACTGTCTTCTAATCTTTTTATTCCTTTTACTTTTTCCTGCTCTGTGGCATTTATTTCCCCCATTCTATCTTACAACTCACTTATTCATTCTTCTGCCTCAGTCATTCTGCTGGATATAGCATCTAGAGTATTTTTAATTTCAGTTATTTTGTTATCCATTGCTGTTTGTTTTTCTGAGTTCTTATGAACTGTTTCTTGTACTTTCTCTATTTTGTTATCGAGATTTTGTATCATTTTTACTATCATTACTCTAAATTCTTTTTCAGGCATTTTTCCTATTTCCTCCTCATTTATTTGGTCTTGTGGGTTTTTTTTTCCTGCTCCCTTGCCTGCATGGTGTTTCTTTGTTTCCTCATGGCTGTCCAAACTTTTGGGGTTGCTTGTCCTAGTGATAGAGGTGTTTACAGAAGACTGTCCAAGCCTCAGACTAATGTCCAAGTATTGGATTAAACAGATACTAAGTCTAGGAAACACATACATGTATACGACACACAATTACTGAATCCATTAGGACATAAGGCTCTAGAAAGACCTGACAGAACCCCAGTGTGCTATCAGATATTCAAAGAGAAACCCAGCAGAAATTGACAACTGAAACAGAACAAATCAGAGACAAAAGCAAAAGCAAACAAACAACAAATAACACCCTACACATACAAACATCAATCCAGGGAGATTTTGTAAGCTAGGATCAAATATAGAAATGAGCTGGAGTACCACCAGAGAGATTGGAGATTCTCAGAATGTAATTAGACAACTGTACTAAGAACTAAGGTAAAGACAAAAGCCTAATATTAAACACCAAGGCAGTGTGTCATCTGGAGAATAGAGCAAGGAGTATGAGCAGACCGATAGTGTTGCTTATAAGTATGTTAAGATAAAATAAACTTAAAATGGCTGGAAGAAAGGGTAACAGAGGAGCATAATGTGGTTGGAAATATGCAAATAAAAAGAAAGGAATAGAAATGTATAAAAGATAGGGATGAAAGGAAAGTATGAGAGATATTTTGTCCATACTACCAAAAACTTGGCTAGATATAGAAGTATATAAAAAGGCCAAAAAAAGAAAATAAGAAAAAAATCATTAAAAAATTATGTTATAAAACTTGTATATCCCTTAGGGCTAAGATCGTATTTAATAAATCAAAAAAAAAAAAAAAAAAAAAAAAGAGAGATAGAGAGAAAGAAAAAAAAAAAAAATCCAGAACTGATCCCAGAATGGATCAGTTCAATAGGTATTGATACTACTATTTCTGTTTCCTTAGCGTCTCAGCTGTAAGTGTCCTTCTCCTTGCCTTGGGTTTTTTTTGCATTATTCTGTGACCAGCAGAGGTTCCTTTATTGTTCGTCTGTAAGCGTCGGTGTGTGGGGAGGGAGAGGGTACAATAGTGGCTCCTTCTCCTGGGAGTGAGTGAGCAGTGGCGCACTGTTGTTTCCGTCAGGCTTGGAGGTGCCTGTTGCAGAGGGCGCTGGTGGCTCAGGCATAAACAGAAAGTCTTAGAGTTGGGCCTCTCTCAGGGTTTTTTTCTTTTTGATGCTGTTTTTTTTTTTTCTCTCGGCAGCCTTCCTGCTGCTGGCGTTGCAAGGGGTTTTAATCTAGCCCTGCCCAAGTGCCTGAGGGTGCTTGTTATCCCTGAGTGCCTTAGGTGGCCCACAGTGCTTCTCTCCACTGCCTGTTGCAGAGGCGTGGAAAGAGAGGGAGATGCTACGTGCGTGGCTCCTCCCCCCGCCGCCCATGAGCTTGCAGCCTCCAGCGGCCATCATGGCTGGGCAGCTCTCAGGGACGGGCACTCCTCTCCGCGGACCTCCTCCCTCCTGTCCTCTCGGTCTGTCACCCTACCGGCAGCAATGTTTCTCACCCTGAACCAGCTCTCCAGTTCCCATGCTCCCGCTCCTGGACCCTCCGTTCAGCCACGGATCGATGTCTCGGTCTAGAACTTTATACTTTTATCCAGGAGCATGAACTTCTTTACCATCCAGGACCTGCCTAGGGACATGGTAGAATTTGTCTGTCACAGAGAAGAAGAGCAGGAGTCATGACAAAACCCCTCCTGAAGTCCAGGAGCACATGGTTTATTTAAAGCTGAGGCTGCACCTGGATAATAATGATCACCTCTTGTCATCAACCTACACACAAGCAAATATCAATTAACAAGAAGCAGCAGTTAGTCAATAAAGGAGGGACACGAGCATGGAAAGTGACCTTCTCTGGGTCTCGGGGCCACAGAGAAGGCTGAAATCTGAGAGGTCAGCTGGAGGAAAACCCTTTGACATCTCAGTTCTCACCCTCTGAACAAGGCATCATTAGATAAATTGGAATCTTTTGGTACAAATTAGGTCAACTACAGCAAAAACAAAATTCAAACCCAACTTCTGATTAAAGTAGCTCAACTGCTACACTAAAGATATGACAGAAAAGGCATACCCATTTCCAGAAGTAAATACTATTTTCCTCAGTCTCTGTTGCTCCATACATCATGAGAAGCATTCATTAAAAAATTATGAGATACACATAATAACAAGAAATTAGATACTATAGATAGTAAACAAAATAACCAAAATACTTGCATTTAAATGTCTTACATGCTGGAATAATCACACTAGGACTTTTAAATCATTATGATTAATGCAGTCAGAAATATAATGGTAAAGATGCACAACATATGTGAAAAAATTGGGAATTTCAGCAAATGATGGAAAATATAAGAAAGAATTAGAAGGAAATGACTGAAATACTTTTTTAATGATATCACACAAATAATTCCTCAACAGACACAACAGTAGACTCAACAAAACTGAGGATGCAGTGGTTCAACCTGTGTGCAATTGGAGTCCCAGTTAAGAACAGAGGAGAAGCAAAGGAATTATGTGACAAAATAATTGCCAGTAATTTTCTTCAAATAATAAATGACAGCAAACCACATATTCAAGAATCTCCAATCACTTCAAGAAGGATAAATATCAAATAAAGCATAGTTAGGCACATCATATTTAAATTATTGTAAATGAAAAATAAAGGAAATTCTTGAAGGAAGCCAGAGAAAAGGACATCTTATCTGTAGAGGACAATAATGAAGATCATTGCATACCTTGTCAGAGCTCTGAAGATAAGAAGACAATGGTGTGATATCTTTGAAGTACTGAAAGAAAAATCAAGACAAAATAAAACCCTGTCAACACAGACTTCTATGCACAGTAAGAATACCTTTTGAAAACAAAGTGGATAAGGACATTTTTAAAGACACAAAAGTTTAGAGAATTCACTTCCAGCAGACCTGTGCTGCAGTAAATGATGAAGAGATGTTCTTAAAGCAAGCAATATGAGACAAGAGTAATCTTGAATCTCTGTAAATAACTGAATACCTGTGGAAATGGTAAAAACTAGGGGTAAATATATGAAATGTTTTTCTATTCCTCTCAATATCCTAAAGGGGTAACAATGTTTAAAACAAAAAATAGTAACAATTTGTTGTGGGTTTATAACACATAAAAAAGTTGTTAGGCTTTTCACTATATGTGAACTGGTCTACTATTACCTAAAGGCAGATTTTGATAAATTAAGGACATAAATTATCAACCCTAGGGCAATCACTTAAAATTAGAAAATATATTATAACAAGTAAGCCAAAGAGGTGATAAAATGCAATAAGAATGAAACACAATCAATATAGCAAACAAAAAAGAAGATGGAATAAATAAATAGAAAACATCTAAATATTATGGTTGACATAAATATGATCATATAAATTGTTGCATTAAAGCAAATGGTCCAAACATCCCCAATTAAAATGCAGAAATTATAAAATTGTATAAAACAGAAGACTTACTATGTGCTTAAAAAACACTTCTAATAAGAAGTCAATGTAGATTAGAATGAATCATTGGAAAAATATATGTCTCATACTATCACCAATTAAAAGAAAGATGACTGTTATTATTATTATATATTATTATTAGGTAAAGTAATTTTAAGAAAATAATATAATCAGGGAAAAAAACAAATATTATATAAAGTTATTTCACCAGAGCTTCAAAACACACAAAGTAAAACTTAATAGAAATAGATAAATCTAGGGGGAGGAGTCAAGATGGCAGAATAGGAGGAGATGAATTTGTTGCTCCTCACAAGTTCATCAAAAACACATCTACAAATGGAACAATTTCCACAGAGCTCTTGCTGAACAGCAGCAGTAGACTTCAGACACCTAAAAGAACAAAAGAAAGAAGAAAAAAGAAAAGAGGAATCAAAAAAGAGTTCAGCAATCCTGGCAGGAAGCTGAAAGTGGGGAGAGATCCCCACATTAAGAAAGACTCCCTAATGGAGGGGTAATCAGCTGGGACAGAAAAGGAACTTTTTGGGTTCAGAGGAGAACACAGAAGAAGGTCTGTGGAAGGCAGGACAAAGTAAGAACCACACGCATGATCTACACCACAGCTTTGTGCATTCCAGCCTGAATTGTGAGTCATCTATTGTGAAGAGAAGCTGGGTGCTGGAAAGAGGGATTTGAAGTAAAGACCCAGAGAGAGGACAGATCTTGGCTGTGAAAAGACAGCCTAAAGGGATAGGATCAAGGGACACCACAGCCAGGAAAGTCTGTCAAAAAAGCCTGAGACACTGTAGCAAGGCATAATTGTCTAGCAGCATGCAAGGAGCAGAGCAGAGATTATAACACCCTTCCCCACCCACTGGCTTCTTAGGCCTCTGAGGACATTGGGAGGGGCTCCCATCTAAGCAGGCCCATCTGGGCTGGGCTCACCACCACCTGCATAGGCTCCAGGGGCCTTAGTGCCACCCACCCCAAAACCTCCTTGGTAGGACAAGAGTCTGCTTAAGTTGGCAGGGTTGGAGGGCTAACACATGAGGTTGGAAGAACAGACTCAGTGAGGGAAATGCAGCTGGCTGTGTGGATGCAATAGAAGGCATGAGAGTGAGGGGACGCATGACCAGGAATGCCCCTAGAGAAATCAGGGTCTGCCTGGAAAACAAGGCACCATTGTTGAGAGGCACACAAGGAGGCAGGGCCAACAATGCTCCCATACACCAGCTCCTGCCACTGCAGTTACTGGGAGTACCCAAGTGGGCTCCAAGCAGCTGTTCTTTTCACTCTCTCTCACCTGGTCAAGGATCAGATTCATGAGGGCAGCACACATGCAGAGGAAGGGTTAAATCCCAACGGGAAGTGCAACTAAGGAAGAGAATCACAAATCTTTCCATGCAGCAGCACAAGCTGTGCATTAAGTCCCCAAGATCAGCTGGGTAAATCCTGCGTTTGTGGAATACCTGAATAGATAATGAGGATTTCAACATCTGAGACCAGTCTCACCTTCACAGCACTGGACTTTGTGGGCAAATACACATGGGAATGGAGACATATCAGAGTCTGAGCTGGCCCCACAGTGTTCACAGCAGGTCCAGAGACCTACCTAGAGGTATTGGAAGGCCTCCTGGGGAGGTGGCCCCAGGAAAATATACTTATTACTATTATTCTATGTTGGTTGGTTTCATTTTGTTCAGTTGTTGGTGGTGTTGCTTTTATTATTTTTTATCTTCTACTTTTTAAAATTTATCTTGTGTTATTTTCTGAATATATGTAAAATTTTTAGTTTTATATTTTTCCTTTACTTTTTTGTTGCTCTGTGGCCTTTGCCTTTTTATTCTTCACTTAATATGTTTTTTCTTTTTTCACTTTTTCAATTGCTTTTAGATGTATATTCTATGTTTCATTCACTTTTTGTTGTTGATATTGATTCCTTGTCACCATTTCTGTTTTATTTTTCATTCTTTGTTTTCATTAGCATATACGTTATCAACTGTCATATTAGAATTCTCTTGTTTGGTTGTCTGTTCCCTTATTTTTTTCTCTCTTCTCTCTCTCTGTGTGTGTGTGTGTGTGTGTGTGTGTGTGTACGTGTGTGTGAGTGTGTGTTTTGTTGCTGTTGCTGCTGCTTGTTTGCTGCTGTTCTTGCTATTTTCCCTGAGTTTTGTTTGTCTGTTTTGTTTTTCCTTTTTCTTTTCTTTCCTCTACTTTTCTACCAGACTGCACTGTGCACCTTGTGGGTTCCTGGTTCCCTGACCAGGGGTCAGGCCTGAACCTCCAGGGTGGGAATATAGCATACAGGATGCTAGAATACCAGAGAATTCTGGGGCCTAGGAAATATTAATCAGGGTGTGTGTTCCTGAAGATTTCCAAATCAACACCAAGACCCGGCCCCACACGACTGCCTGCAGGCTCCAGTACTAAACACCTCACACCAAAAAAACCAGCAAGACAGGAAAACATCTCCACCCATCAGCAGACAGGCTGCCTAAAATTATACAAACTCAGACACCCAAAAAAAACCACCCGACACAGCCCTGCCCATCAGAAGGAAAAAACTCAACTCCAAAGCACAGAGCACAGGCATCAGTTCCTCCCACCAGGAAGCCTGCACAAGCCCTGGGACCAACCTCACTGAGCAGAGAGCAGTCAACAGTAAAAAGAGTAACTATGACCCTGCAGCCTACAGAAAAAGACCACCAACCCAGTAGGTTAGACAAAATGAAATGACAGAGAAATAGACTGTAGACAAGGGAGCAAGGTAAAATCCCACAAAACCAAATAAATGAAGTGGAAATAGGCAAGCTATCTGAAAAAGTATTCAGAGTAATGACAATAAAGATGATCCAAGATCCAGGAAATAGAATGGACAAAATACAAGAAACATTTAACAAGGACCTAGAAGAACTAAAGAACAATCCATGAATGATGAACAAAACAAAAACTGACATGAAAAATACACAAGAAGGAATTAACAGCAGAGTGAGGTGGAATAAAAAGTGAGTGAACTCGAAGATAAAATGGTGGAAATAATTGCAAAGGAACAGAATAAAGAAAAAAGAATAATGACTCCATCTTGCAAGAGCACCAGAATCACAACTAAATGCTGAACGATCATTGACAGAAAGACACTGGAACTCACCAAAAAAGACACCCCACATCCAGAGACAAAGGAGAAGCTGCAATGAGACAGAAGCACACATGAGCCTCCTAGACAACTTCCTCCACAAGAGGACAGACAGCAGTATCAAGCAGTATCAGCAGTATTTCATCTTGTGGAACTGAAAACCACAGCCACAGAAAGACAGAGAAATGAAAAGGCAAAAGACTTTGTACCAGATGAAGGGACAGGATAAAACACCAGAAAAACAACTAAATGAAGAGGAAAAAGGCACCCTTACAGAAAAAGAATTCAGAATAATGATGGTGAAGATGATCCAGGACTTTTAAAAAAGACTGGATGCAAAGATGAAAAAGTTTACCAAAGACCTAGAAGAATTAAAGAGCAAACAGAGATATGCAACACAATAACTGAAATGAAAAACACACCAGAAGGAACCAATAGCAGATTAACTGAGGCAGAAGGGCGAATAAGTGACCTGGAAGACAGAATGGTGAAAATCACTGATGTGGAAAAGAATAAGGAAAAAGAATGAAAAGAACTGAAGATAGCCTAAGATACCTCTGGGACAATGTTAAAAACACCAACATGCCCATTATAGGGGTCCCAGAAGGAGAAGAGAGAGAGAAAGGACCCAAGAATATATTGTAAGGGATTATAGTTGAAAACTTCCCTAACATGGGAAAGGAAATAGCTACCCATGTCCAGGAAGTGCAGAGAGTCCCAGGCAGGATAAACCCAAGGAGAAACATGCCAAGACATATAGTAGTCAAGTGGACAAAAATTAAAGACAGAGAAATGTTATTAAAAGCAACAAGAGAAAAAGGACAAATAATATACAAGGGAACCCCCATCAGGTTAACAGCTGATTTCTCTGCAGAAACTCTGCAAGTGAGAAGGGAGTGGCATGATATATTTCAAGTGATGAAAGGGAAGAACCTACAACCAAGAATACTCTACCCAGCAAGGATCTCATTCTGATTCAGTGGAGAAATCAAAAGCTTTCCAGACAAGCAACAGCTAAGAGAATTCAGTACCACCAAACCAGCCTTACAACAAATGCTAAAGGAACTTCTTTAAGTGGGAAACATAAGAGAAGAAAAGGACCTACAGAAACAAAAAGAAAACAATTAAGAAAATGGTAATAGGAACATACATATCAATAGTTATCTTGAATGTAAATGGACTAAATGCACCAACCAGAAGACACAGACTGGCTGAATGGATACAAAAACAAGACCCTAATATATGCGGTCTACAAGAGACCCACTTCAGAACTAGGGACACATACAGACTGAAAGTGAGGGGATGGAAAAAGATATTCCATGCAAATGAAAATCAAAAGAAAGCTGGAGTAGCAATACTCATATCAGATAAAATAGACTTTAAAATAAACAATGTTACAAGAGACAAGAAATGACATTACATAAAGATCAAGGGATCCATCCAAGAAGCGGAGATAACAATTATAAATATATATGCACCCAATATAGGAGCACCTCCATACATAAGGCAAATGCTAACAACTATGAAAGAGGAAATGCAAGGCAGAAATAGAGACACAGATGTGGAGAACAACCACATGGACACCAAGTAGGGAAAGTGAGAGGGTTGGGGCCGAATGAATTGGGAGATTGGGATACCAAACTGTACACTCTAAATATATGCTGTTTATTGTCTGTTAACTGTATCTCAATAAAAGTACCAAAAAGAAAAAAGAAAAAGGAAAAAAGAAAAATGAGAATTGAGGACTGTCTCTGAGACCTCTGGGACAACATGAAAGGCACCAACATTTGAATTATCAGGGATGCAGAAGAAGAAGAGAAAGGAAAAGCGACTCAGAAAATATTTGAAGAGATTGTAGTTGAAAACTTTCCTAACATGGGTAAAGAAATAGTCAATCAAGTCCAAGAAGCTCAGAGAGTTCCATACGGGATAAATCCAAGGAGAAACACGCCAAGACACATATTAATCAAACTAACAAAAGTTAAATACAAAAAAAATATATTAAAAGCAGCAAGATAAAAACAACAAATAACTACAAGGGAATACCCATAAGTTTACCAGCTGATTTTTCAGCAGAAAATTTGCAGACCAGAAGGGAATGACAGGACATATTTAAAGTGACAAAAAGGAAAAAGCTACAACCAAGATTACTCTACCTGTTAAGAACTGATGGAGGATCTCTTTCAGAATAGATGGAGAAATCAAAACCTTTACAGACAAGCAAAGGCTTAGAGAATTCAGCACCACAAAACCAGCATTACAACAAATGCTAAAAGAATTTCTCTAGGTGGGAAACACAAGAGAAGGAAAAGGCCTGCAAGAAAACACCCAAAACAATTAAGAAAATGATAGTAGGAACATACATATCTATAATTACCTTAAATATAAGTGGGTTAAATGCTCCATGCAAAAGACACAGGCTGGATGAATGGATACATAAACAAGACCCATATATATGCTGTCCACAAGAGACCCACTTCAGAACTAGGGACACATACAGGCTGAAAGTGAGGGGAAGGGAAAAGATATTCCATGCAAATGGTAATCAAAAGAAAGCTGGAGTAGCAATACTCATATTAGAGAGGACAGACTTTAAAATAAAGACCATTACAAGAAGCAAGGAAGGACATTACATAATGATCAAAGGATCAATCCAAGAAGAAAATATAACAATGTAAATATCTATGCATCCAACATAGAAGCACCTCAATACATAAGTCAAATGCTAGTAGCCCTACAAGGAGAAATTGACAGTAACACAGTAATGGTGGGAGATATTAACACCCCACTAACACCAATGTGCAAAGTATCCAAACATAAAATAAAAAAGGAGGCATAAGATTTAAATGACACAATAAACCAAATAAATGTAATTGACATTTATAAGACATTCAAACCAAAAGTAGCAGAATTCAATTTCTTCTCAAGTGTTCACGAAACATTCTCCAGGATAGATCACATCTTGGGTCACAAATCAAGCCTAGATAAATTTAAGAAAATTGAATTCATATCAAGCATCTTTTCTGACCACAACACCTATGAGATTAGAAATCAATTACAAGAAAAAAACTATAAAAAAATATGAACACATGGAGGCTAAACAATACACTACTAAATAACCAAGAGAGCACTGAAAAAAGGAAAGAATAAATTAAAAAACACCTAGAAACAAATGACAACAAAAACCCAATGCCTCAAAACCAATGGGAGCAGTGAAAGCAGTTCTAAGAGGCAACTTTAAAGCAAAATAATCCTACCTCAGGAAACAAGAAAAATATCAAATAAACAATTTAACCTTACACCTAAAGGAACTAGAGAAAGAAGAACAAATGAAACCCAGGGTCAGTAGAAGGAAAGAAATCATAAAGACCAGAGCAGAAATAAATGAAATAGAAATGAAGAAAGCAATAGCAAAAATAAATGAAACTGAAAGCTGTTTCTTTGAGAAGATAAAATTGATAAACCTTTAGCCAGACTCATCAAGAAACAAAGGGAGTGGACTCAAATCAGAAAAATTAAAAATGAAAAAGAAGTTACAACTGAAACCATAGAAATACAAAGGATCATAAGAGGGTAATACATGCAACTATATGTCAATAAAATAGACAACCAGATTAAATGGAAAAATTCTTAGAAAAACACAACCTTCCAAGAGTGAATCAAGAAGAAATAGAAAATATGAACATACCAATTACAAGTAATGAAATTGAAACTGTGATTAAAAGTCTTCCAACAAACAAAATCCAGGTCCAGATGGTTTCATGGGTGAATTCTACCACACATGTAGAGAAGAGATAACACCTATCCTTCTCAAACACTTGCAACAAATTCAGAGGGTGGAACACTCCCAATCTCACTCTATGAGGCTCCCATCATTCTGATATCAAAACCAGACAAAGATATCACAAAAAAAGAAAATTACAAGCTGATATCACTGATGAACATAGACACAAAAATCCTCAACAAAACACTAGTAAACAGAATCCAACAACACATTAAAAGGATCATACACCATGATCAAGTGGGATTTAGTCCAGAAATGCAAGGTTTCTTCCGTATATGCAAATCAATCAATATGATACATCATATTAATTAATTAATTCTTTAATAAATTTAAGAATAAAAACCATGTGATTATCTCAATGGATGCAGAAAAAGCCTTTGACAAAATTCAACACCCACTTATAATAAAAACTCTCCAGAAAGGCCATATATGACAAAACCATAGCAAACATTATTCTAAATGGTGAAAAACTGAAAGCATTTCTTCTAAGATCAGGAACAAGACAAGGTTGTCCATTCTCACCACTATTATTCAACATAGTTTTGGAAGTCCTTGCCATGGCAATCAGAGAAGAAAAATAAATAAAAGGAAAAGAAGTAAAACTGTCACTGTTTGCAGATGACATGATACTACACATAGAAAATCCTAAACATGTCACCAGAAAACTACTAGAGCTAATGAATGAATTTGGTAAAGTTACAGGATACCAAATTAACATGCAGAAATTTCTTGCATTCCTATACACTAATAATGAAAGTGCAGGACCAAGCACCTGTGGTCACCTAATCTATGAGAAAGGAGGCAAAGATATACAATGGAGAAAAGACAGTCTCTTTAATAAGTGGGGCTGGGAAAACTGGACAGCTACATGTAAAAGGATGAAATTAGAACACTCCCTAACACTATACACAAAAATAAACTCAAAATAGTTTAAAGACTTAAATGTAAGAATAGACACTATAAAACCCTTAGAGGAAATCATAGGAAGAACACTCTGACATATATCACAGCAACATCTTTTAGGACCCACCTCCTAGAGTAATGAAAAAACAAAATAAAATAAATAAACAAAAGGGACCTGTTTAAACTTAAAAGGTTTCGCACAATGAAGGAAACCATAAATAAGATATAAAGACAACACTCAGAATGGGAGAAAATATTTGCAAAGGAATCAATGGACAAAGGATTAATTTCCAAAATATACAAGCAGCTCATACAGCTCAATATCAAAAAAATAAATGACTCAATCAAAAAATGTGCAGAAGAACTAAATAGACATTTCTCTAAAGAACAAATAGAGATGACCAACAAGCACATGAAAAGTTGCCCAACATCAATAATTATTAGAGAAATGCAAATCAAAACTACAATGAGGTATCACCTCACACCAGTCACACTGGCCAGCATCAAAAAAATCTACAAAAAATAAATGCTGGAGAGGGAGTGGAGAAAAGGGAACTCTCTTGCACTATTGTTGGGAACGTAAGCTGATACAGCCACTGTGAAGAACAGTATGGAGTTTCCTTAAAATCTGAAAATAGAAATATCATATGACCAAACAATCCCACTACTGGGCATATACACAGAGAAAATCATAATTCAAAAAAACACAGGCACCCCAATATTCATAACAGCACTATTTACAGTAGCCAGGTAATGGAATCAACCTAAATGTCCAGCAACATAGGAATGGATTAAGAAGATGTGGTACATATATACAATGGAATATTATTCAGCCACGAAAAATGAAATTGGGTCATTGTAGAGACTTGGATGGACCTAGAGAGTGTCATGCAGGGTGAAGTAAGTCAGAAAAGAGAAAAACAAGTATCATATATACATGGAATCTAGAAAAATGGTAGAAATGATCTTATTTGCAAAGCAGAAATAGAGACACAGATGTAGAGAACAAATGTATGGATACCAAGGGGAAAGGGTGGGGTGGGAGGAATTGGGAGACTGGGATTGAAACACATACATTATTGATACTATGTATAAAATAGACAATTAATGGGAACATACTGTATAGCAGAGGGAACTCTACCTAATGTGCTGTGGTGTCCTAACTGGGAGGGAAGTCCAAAAGGGAGGTGATATCTATATGTGTATGGCTGATTCATTTTGCTGTGCAGTGGAGGCTAACACAATATTGTAAAGCAACCATACTCCAATGAAAGTTAATAAAAAAAATAGGTAAATCTAAATTATGTTTGAAGACCTCAATACTCTTCTCTCAACAATACATAAGACAAATAAGAGATAAAATCAGTGAAAGATATAAAATACCTAAAGAAATCTGTAAATTAATGACCCTACTTCTATTTATATAGTACTTTATTCAGTAACATAAAATACTTATTCTTTTCAAGTACACATAGAGCCTTCACCTAGCTAAACTCCATTAAGGATCATAGAACAACCATCAACAAACTTAAAACAATTTTAAAAAATGAATAATAAAAGCATGTTCTCTATGAGAAGAAAATAAACTAAAAATTAACAAGAGACTATGCCCAGACATTTGGAAGTAAAACAATATAATATCAATCTCTAATGATTCAAATTGAAAATCACAGTGAAATTTGAAAATATTTTGATTTGAATTAAAACTGAAACACAATGTATTTTTAAAAAAAGTGTGAACTGTGGATGAAGCCTTGTTTAGAGATAAATTAATAGTGCCAGATGTTTTATATTAACATATAAGAAAGTCTCAAACCAATGCTCTTAACTTCTTGCTAAAGAAATCTGTGTTCTACCACCTCTTTCTTTTTTTTTTTTTTTTTAATTACTCTCCAATCTTCTACTAATGCCTCTTTTTGGCCAAATCCAATTAAAAGTTAGAAGGTAAGAGTGCCTGACTTACAGTCTATAAGAGACCATAAAGCCATTAAGAGAAGGTTGGAGTCAGAATTGGTGAGAACAAATGAAAACTAAGCAACATCAAACTTCTTATACTAACCACTAAAACTTACTTCAATGATAAAATATTAAAAATAAGAGATTACTGGAGTTAGGAAAGGTACTTATAATGCTTATTTCCTTGCATAGAATTGATCAAATGAAAATAAATGTTGATTATATCACAGTTTATAAACAATCCTGAGTCTGTTGAACACTTCAATTTCACATACCTCTTTTGCTTTATTTTTTTATTATTCATTGTAAATGATCATTATTTTAATGCATTCTTTTAAAAGTTATTTCTTTCCTTCCTTTACTCCTTTATTTTTTTTTTAATTTTCTATCAAGATAAATCTTTTGTTAAACACTACAATCTATGTTTTTTGTGTTGACCTGCAAGTAGCAAAATTTTGTGTGAGGGGCATGAAAGAAAAATGAGATATATTAAGAGGCTATTGTGGTCTTCCAGGCAAGAAATTAAGGCCCTTGGACTAGAGAAGTCAAAGCAGAAATCATAATATGTGGTCAGATGCTGAACATAGTTTGAAAATCCAGTCTATTTGATGAAGGATTGGATGTGGCTAAAAGGGAAGCAGAGAGATAAATAACGACTGCATGGTTTTGCGCATTGACAACTTAATGAAGAAAAGTGGTACCAATTATAGAAATGGTGATGCCTGGGGAAGAAACTTGTAGATAAAGGGGTGCATGTAGAAATCAATTAAGTCTGTTTGGAACTTAAGTTTTCAAAGCCTATTATATATCCAAATCAGATTAATTGGGAAGTTGGTATGTAAGTGAATCTAAACACCTGGAAAAGTATTTTACACACTATTCTCCTAAAAAAACCTCACTCAGAGTTAGTAATATGAGCACAGTAAGTATAACTTCCTAAAGTACTAGAATATCTTTTGTTTGTTTGTTTTGATGCTTTGTTCTTACCTTAGAGGAATTTTGTCCATTCTGTTGTGCAATAGATTTTAACATACAAAGAAAAATATTCATGTCAGTCAATTGAGCTACATGAAAAAACTGTAACATACCCTTTGTCATGCTCATTCTCTTTCCATTCCCACAGATAATTCCAGAATCTTTATAATATATTTTTTCTTAATTTATTTGAATACATTTAGGATATAATAATTCCCTTTGCTACTCTTTGCATTTTACCACTAGTGTATGTTGAGTTCAAAATCACTTTTTACCTAAGAAGCAAATGAGGAGAGTACATAAAGTACTCTACTTTATTTTTCTACTTTATTTCTAAAGGAAAGCTTAATCAGGCAAAGGCGATTCAGAGGAGATAATTTTCTATAAGTTTTGGTGGTTTGAGATTATCCAGAATCTCTGAATTCTCAGATATATGACTGTTCCTATTGTTAAGGTGCTTATCTTTCTCTGTTAATATCTTAGTTTTCAGAAAAAAACCCATAAAGATGGTGTATTCAAATGGTGTTGTATATCCCCAGTTGAGTGACATCAGTTGCCGAGTTCAGTATTGAATATCATTTTCTATACAGGTTTAAGCTCTAAATCTTGGTGCTAAAAATCCTTGCATTTTATCCCATACCTTGAGGCAAGTATTTCAAGTTTGTGCTTGTCACTTTCTAACTTTTAATGTTGCTATGAGCAACCCACTGGTGCAGTAGGAAGGCTAATGATCAAGTTTCCTAACAAAAGCCAAAATAGCAGTGGCTGAACAAGATAGAATTTTAAAATTATTTCACAGTATAGTCCAAATATAAGTAGCCAAGGGCCCTATAAATGTTTCTTAGTGAAGCTCTGATATCCTAAATCCATGGATTCAATAATATGCACTAAAGTTGCTATTTCTGCCTCCCTTTAACAAGACTATTTTCTAGTCAGTGGAAAAGCTGGAAGAAGGAGTGAAGATGATGTCTCTTCACTTCTGTAATATGACCCAGAAATTTTACAAATGCTTTTCCTTCCATCCCATTGGTTGGAACTCAGGCATGTGGCCATACCCAACTGCAAGTAAGTTGGCATATACAGTCTTTGACTGATGGCTATATATCAGGAAAATCTTGTCATTCTCATTCTGAAGAAAGAAGAACAACATGGATAAAGGTGAGCAAAATGTTGTCTGTATTAAAATTGACATTATTCATCTTCTTTTTAAAAATTTTTTAATTTACTTATTTTTTACTTTTTTTTTTTATTGAGGTATACTTGTTTTAGAATGTCATTTTAGTTTCTACTGTACAGCGAACTGAGTTCCTTGTGCTATACAGTGGGTTCTTATTATTATCTATATTGTATATATTAGCATATATATGTCAATACCAATGTCCCAATTTACCCCCGTTCCCCCCTTGGTGTCCATGTGTTTGTTCTCTACATCTGTGTCTAATTCTGCCTTGTAAATGGGTTCATCTGTACCATTTTTTCTAGATTCCACATATATGTATTAATATATATTTGTTTTTCTCTTTCTGACTTACTTCACTCCATATGACATTCTCTAGGTCCATTCACATGTCTACAAATGACCCAATCTCATTCCTATTTATGGCTGAGCAATATTCCATTGTATATATGCACCACATCTTCTTTATCCATTCATCTTTCAGTGGACATTTAGGCTGCTTCCATGACCTGGCTACCGTAAGTAGTGCTTCAATGAACATTGGAATGCATGTGTCTTTTTGAACAATGATTTTCTTTGTGTGTTTGCCCAGTAGTGGGATTTCTGGGTCATATGGTGATTCTATTTTCAGTTTTTCAAGGAATTTCCATACTGTTCTCCATAGTGGCTGTATCAATTTACATTCTTACCTACAGAGTATGAGGGTTCCCTTTTTTCTACACCATCTCTAGCATTTATTGTTTGTAGATTTACTGATGATGCCCATTCTAACCAGATTGAGGTGATACCTCATTGTAGTTTTGATTTGCATTTCTCTCATAGTTAGTGATGTTGGGCATATTTTCATGTATTTGTTGGCCACCAATATGTCTTCCTTAGAGAAATGTCTATTTAGGTCTTTTCTCCATTTTTTGATTGGATTGTTTATATATATATTTTTTGATATTGAGTTGCATGTGGTGTTTATATACTTTGGAGATGATTCCTTTGTATGTTGATTCACTTACAAATATTTTCTCCCATTCCAAGGGTTGTCTTTTTGTCTTGTTTATGGTTTCCTTTGTTGTGCAAAAGATTTTAAGTCCCATTTGTTTATTTTTTTTTATTTCCATTACTCTAGGAGGTGGGTCTTAAAAGATGTTGCTATGATATATGTCAAAGAGTGTTCTTCCTATGATTTCCTGTAAGAGATTTATAGTGTCCTCTCTTACCTCTAAGTCTTTAATCTCTTTTGAGTTTATTTTTGTGTATGGTGTTAGGGACTGTTCTAATTTCATTCTTTTACAAGTAGCTGTCCAGTTTTCCCAACCCCACATATTAAAGAGACTGTCTTTTCTCCATTGTATATCCTTGCCTCCTTTGTTGTAGATTAGGTGACCATAGGTGCTTAGGGTTATATCTGGGCTTTCTATCCTGTTTCATTGATCTGTATTTCTGTTTTTGTGCCAGTACCATATTGTCTTGATTACTGTAGCTTTATAGTATAGTCTGAAGACAAGGAGCCTGATTCCTCCAGCTCCATTTTCTTTTCTCAAGATTGCTTTGACTATTCAGGGTCTTTTGTGTCTCCATACAAATTTTAAGACATTTTTGTTCCAGTTTTTTAAAAAAATGTCATTGGTAATATGACAGGGATTGCATTGAATCTTGCTTTGGGTAGTATAGTCATTTTCACAATATTGATTCTTCCAATCCAAGAACATGGTATATCTCTCCATCTGTTTGTATCATCTTTGATTTCTTTCATCAGTGTCTTATAGTTTTCTGCATACAGGTCTTTTACCTCCTTAAGTAGGTTTATTTCTAGGTATTTTATTTTATTTTATTTTATTTTATTTTTTGCAATAGTGAATGGGATTGTTTCCTTAATTTCTCCTTTTGTGTTTTCATTGTAGTATATAGGAATGCAAGAGATTTCTGTGTATTAATTTTTTATCCTGCAACTTTACCAAATTAAATGATTAGCTCTAAACATTTTCTGGTGGCATCTTTAGGATTTTCTATGTGTAGTATCATGTCATCTTCAAACAGTGACAGTTTTACTTCTCCTTTTCCAGTTTCTTGTAGGTCTTTTTTCTTTTCTTATGTTTCCAGCCTAAAGAAGTTCTTTCAGCATTTGCTGTAATGCTGGTTTGGTGCTTCTGTATTCTCTTAGCTTTTGCTTGTCTGTAAAGTTTTTGACTTCTCCATTGAATCTGAATGAGATCCTTGCTGGATTGAGTATTCCTGGCTGTAAGTTCTTCCCTTTCATCACTTTAAATATATCACACCACTTCCTTCTGGCTTGCAGAGTTTCTGCTGAGAAATCAGCTATTTAGCTTATGGGAGTTCCCTTGTATGTTATTTGTCATTTTTCCCTTATAGCTTTTTTTAAAAATACATTTTATTATTTATTTATTTACTTATTGGCTGCATTGGGTCTTTGATGGTGTACATGGGCTTTCTCTAGTATCGACAAGAAGGGACTACTCTTCATTGTAGTTCACAGGCTCCTCATTGTGGTGGTATCTCTTGTTTGTAGAGCATGGGATCTATGTGTGCGAGCTTCAGTAGTTGCAGCACACAGGCTCAATAGTTGTGGCTCACAGGCTTTAGCACACAGGTTCCATAATTGTGGCACATGGGCTTAGTTGCTCCTCAGCATGTGGGATCTTCCTGAAGCAGGGATCGAACCTGTGTCCCTTGCATTTGCAGGCAGATTCTTAACCACTGCACCATCTAGGAAGTCCTCCCTTGTTGCTTTTAATAATTTTTCTTTGTCTTTAATATTTGTCAGTTTGATTACTGTGTGTCTTGGCTTGTTTCTCCTTGAGTTTATCCTGCCTGGGACTCTCTGTGCTCACTGGACTTGGGTGGCTATTTCCTTTCCCATGTTAGGGAAGTTTTTGACTGTAATTTCTGTAAATATTTTCTTGGGTCCCTTCTCTCTTCTCCTTCTGGGACCACTATAATGTGAATCTTGGTGCATTTAATGTTATCCCAGAAGTCTCTAAGGCTGTCTTCATTTCTTTTCATTCTTTTTTTCTGTTGCATGGTAGTGATTTCTACCATCCTGTATTCCAGGTCACGTATCTTTTCTTATGCTTCAGTTATTATGCTATTGATTCCTTATAGTGTATTTTTCATTTCAGTTGTTATATTGTTCATCTCTATTCATTCTTCAATTCTTGCAGGTCTTTGTTAAACGTTTCTTGCATCTTCTCTATCTCTATCCCCATTCTTTTTCTGAGGTCCTGAATCATTCTTCACTATCATTATTCTGAATTCTTTTTCTAGAAGGTTGACTATTTCCACTTCATTTAGTTGTTTTTCTGGAGTTTTATCTTGTTCCTTCATCTGGTACATAGTCCTCTGCCTTTAGATTTTGTCTATTTTTGTGATTGTGGTTTTTGTTCTGCAGGCTGCAGGATTGTAGTTCTTGCTTTTGCTGTCTGCTCTCTGGTGGATGAGGCTATCTAAGAGGTTTGTGCAAGCTTCCTGATGGGAGGGACTGGTGATTGGTAGAGCTGGGTGTTGCTCTGGTGTGCAGAGCTCAGTAAAACTTTAATCTACTTGTCTGCTGCTGGGTGGGGCTGAGTTCCCTCCCTGTTGCTTGTTTGGCCTCAGACAACCCAGCACTGGAGTCTATAGGCTCTTTGGTGGGGTTAATGGTGTATTCTGGGAGGTCTCAAGTCAATGAGTACTTCCCAGAACTTCTGCTGCCAATGTCTTTGTCCCTACAGTGAGCCACAGCCACCCCCACCCCTACAGGAGACCCTCCAACACTAGCAGGTAAGTCTGGTTCAGTCTCCTATGGGGTCACTGCTCCTTCCCCTTTGGTCCTGGTGTGCATGCTACTTTGTATTTGCCCTCCAAGAATGGAGTCTCTTTTTCCCCAAGTCCTGTAGAAGTCCTATAATCAAATCCCACTGGCCTTCAATGTTTGATTCTCTGAGGATTCCTCTTCCCTTTGCCAGACCCCCAGGTTTGGAAGCCTGATGTATAGCTCAGAACCCTCACTCTAGTGGGTGGACTTCTGTGGTGTAATTGTTCACCAGTTTGTGAGTCTCCCACTCAGTGGTTATGGGATTTGATTTTATCATGATTGTGCCCCTCATTCTCAGTAAGTATGTTGATGATTACTTGAATATGTGGTTCCCCAATGTATACTGCATAATGTATCCCATTCAGAATGTATATATATTCTATAATGCTCTATTTTACCCTATTTTTTCTAGCAATTAATTATGAATGCTCCCATATTTCACCTGGAGTCATTTGCTTGCATCCCTCTTTCCTTATCACTTTCTTTATCAAATAGGATTCCTTGTAAGCAACAGAAACAAAAATCTCATTAAGTGAAGAAAAAGAAAGAATGCTATTGAAGTATACTGATATCTCACTGTTATCAAATGACAAGTTAAAATAGCAGGGTGTGATCTGACCCTGCATCTGGAGATTTCACCAGCACAGATTCATGAGACTTAATTGGGGGCTGCCAACAATGACTCAACTCCAACAACCTTTAGTCCCTGAACATTCCCTCAAGATTCAAATGCCCAGATAAGAGAGTCTAGTTGACTAACTTTGGCAACAGTTTCATCCTCTTTTCCTGGGGTGTGTGTCAAGGAAGAAAAGGAAGGGCAAGGGTGCAGTGGAGTACATATATTTTCCTTAAGGCAGGGGTGACAAGCAGCAAACACAAGAGATGTATTCTCTCTTCCTCTGACGATGACAGCCATTACTATTTTTCTATTTTACTGACTTCTATGAGGAGGCAAGTCACAAATTGTTCAAAACTCCATTTTATCCTCTATTCTCTTGGCTAAATTTTTATTTGCTTTGTGTATCAATTTTATTATATTTAGAGTTAGAATATTATTTCTGGTAAGTTCCTTTGTGTGCTTACATCAGATAATTCCTAAGATGCCAGTTATATTTTTGGACTTAGAAATATTAGTTTTCATACTCATTAAATTAATGAGCATTACAGAATGATTTATTTGGTTCTAATACATGCCATTGTTTTTTCCCTTTTTTGCTTATGTATAAAATTGTAAACTCATTAAGGGATCACTTATTAAGATTTTATCTTCCATAAAGCATAATTCAGAGCTAGTTATTTATTTACCATTCTATAAGTGATTCTTCATTAATTGATAGCTGCAGTTAAGTTTTTCAACTGCTGTAGTTTTACTGATTCTTCAGATTGAAAATTTAAGAAGAAAGTAAATTTATTAAACATCCACAAATCTATAACCATCCATATGTCAATTTCAGTTGATCAGTCAAAGCTATATGGAGTTGGACAGGAAGTTCTCTGAGTCTTGATTGTGTGAGATTCAGTGGCAAAAGTTGTCTTCAATAATCAACAATCCCCACCATAAGTACAGGTGAGCATTTAGCAATATGTATGATTGCTTAAAAAACTAGCACCTCACTGTCATGTGTGATATGAAGTACCTAGAAAACCTGATGAAATGCAGATTCTATTTCCTATGGTCTGGGGTGGAATATGAGATTTTGCATTTTTAACAATCTGTCAAGTGATGTGGAGGCTACTCTTCCACAGGCTTCACTTTGAGTATGAAGGACTTAAATGCTTATTAATGAACTAGACAGTATCTCACTGAGTTTCTGGCTTGTATAAATGAAGATCTATGCATGCATGCAACAAATATTTATTGACACTTCACTATGTACCAGGCAACTTCCTAAGTATAGAAATACAGCCATGAATAAAATAATTAAATAAGTCCCTGTTGCTACAGGTATTCCTTTCTGTATGTGAGCATGTGTGTGTGTTTGAGAGAGAGAGAGTTTAAGGGAGGGAGAAGAATAGGTCAGGAGAGGAGCAGAATGGCAGAAATTCAACAAAGACAAATATAAATTAGTACCTAAACACAGAGTATCTCTCTCTGGGAATATTTACCCCAACTCCCCTTTTCACATTAGCAGCAAGCATAGCCAGTTTTCTTTAAGCAAATAAACAAGCTTAAGCCATTCTTTAACAAATATAAAAGGTTGGATTCAGTGAAACAATACTTGACATCCCTAGGATTTTTCTACCCCTTTTAGGTCCTGCTGGGCTTGCCATGAGTCATATTATAACAAGATGGATTCCAGTGTCAGATGCCAAAACTTTACACTCAGTAGCAAGATGGTCAGCTTCACTAAAACAATCACTAGTTCAGGGAACAGCCTAGGAGCCCCTGCTTCAGAGACAAGTGGTCATTTGCAGGTAATATCCAGTCCCACCCCACAATCCCTTTTCACTATTACAATGAAAACACAATAAGATCCCCACTCACATAGCCATTACTTAATGTAGCAGAATTTCTGGAGAGGAGGGTGGGCAGCAAAGAGGAGAACTCAACTCTGAAAAACATGTATACCAAAGTTATCAAAAGGGACTATTTAATTTATTATGAAGAGGTCGACTTCAGATAGAATTAGTATTTAAGCTGAAATAAGACATTAAAGTAAAAGTAAATGACATATTGTTCATTGGCAAGTCTAAGTGTGTTTGTTACCCAAAAGGGTGGGGGCTCAAAAGAATGATAGAGAAGTGACAAAAAAGTTACATTGTTTAAAAACACTTGGTTGTTGTGTGGGTAAATTAATGATCATATTATATATGCTACAGAACTAGTTCTTAAGACTCTTCCTTTCTGGATTCCTTTTTGGTTAACCTCTGCTACAGAGGACATTGGTGCTGCTGTTACTCAACTGGGCACAGTTGCTGTGGACTAATGACAAAATCAAAACAAAAACACCACAGCTCTACTAAGATCTTATGATCTTTCTGAAGCCATTGCATAAAAAGAAATTCAATAGAGAAGTGAGATGGCTACAGTCATTAGTTCCTCTAAGAGATGACAGCTCTATTCTGAGTTTATAACCCCTTCCTGAGCTGTTTTAAATCCCTACATCTCACCTATGGAATAACATAGCACAAAATTAACAATGTTTTTACTCATTTGGCAGACATATGAGGAAAATATACATTCTCAGGAAGCATAGTACTACACCCAACCATACAATTTCTTATAAGAAATGAAGGTAGTATTTTAATCTGAAGTACCTGGTTACCTCACTGTTTACAGGTGCAGCAAGGACAATGATTGGTAGGTCTTGTTACATGTCCTCATGACTTAAAAAGTCCAACTTAACACTTTCTGTCCCAGAACAAAGTGGGAATTTTTCTCCAAAATGAGTTCCAATCTCCAAATTAGAGACTAGAAACTCTTTTAATTCTAAAGAAGTCAGTTTTACAGCTGAAATTACAGTTAAATTTTAATACTTACTGGATACTCCTTCAATCAAGTGCCTAATTTCCCCTTCCCTCCTTCCTCTCTTCCTCCCTTCCTGATTTCCTTCTGTCTGCCTTTTCCTCCCTCTCCCCACCTCCTCGATTTTTTTCTCTTGCTTTTCGTTTCTTTCTTTTTCTCTTTTCATTTTCTTTCTTTTTCTTTTTCTTTCTTTCTTTCTTTCTTTCTTTCTTTCTTTCTTTCTTTCTTTCTTTCTCTTACTATGTACAGCTTAGTTTGAAAAATAACAATTGTTTTAAGAATTTTCAGTATAAATAACTTAATGAAAAATACTCTAATATTTTACAAGATTTATATATTAGCCAATGAGGAAAAATCTTAAAGAACCTCCCTCTCTTTCTCTTTTGCCCTTTTCTCTATACCTCTGAAAGAAACAGTATCTATACATTTTTTTTATTTTTCTGGGAGGAATAGGGTGTAAGAGTTTCCTTGTTCTGGACAGTTTAGAAAAGGTGGCCAAGGCTAAACACTGTCCTACATAAACTGCTATTCTTGAAAGGTTAAAAAAAGGTAAGAAAATATACATCCTATTATTGATGTGAAACAGACATTTTTATTTGAAGAAAAAAAGGAATTGGTCCTTAGGGCTTAATGGAAGCATTAAACTTACAAAAGTCAAATGAATGTTTCTTCTAAAGTTTAAATATTATAATTATCTATCATAAAAAATAACCATAAAATGGCCTACATTTTATATCCTGTTATATTTTCTAAATGCTTTCCCATATGTTTTGATATAATTTTGTTCTCATATATATCCTTGTGAAGGAGGGTGGGGAGTTATTAATTTTCTCTCTTATTCACAGAGGCAGCCTAGAATCCTCACTGAGTAGATTAAATATGCATAACTTCATTTTTCATTCCCTGACTGATTCCAGAGTCAATATCTTAATATTGCTAGGAGAAGTTGCCTTCCTTAAACTAAGGCCTCTGTGATACAGACAGAATATTTATAAGGTAATAAGTAAAGCATTTTTATGAAGAAGAGTGCCAGTATTATGAAGAAAACATATTTCACATTTATTATGAAATTAGTTATTATGGAGAAAATGTTTCTTCTAGGTACCCAGGAATTTTATCTATGAAAGAGTGATATGTACTTTTATTAAAATGCATTTTCTTTGAAAATGAATTTTTGTGTATCCTAAGATTTAACTCTTGCTCATGATTTAAGATTTTCAGTCTCTCACAGATTCAGGAAGTTTGCCTCACAATTTAGGAACCTGTAAAAGAGAACAGCAAGACTAGTGTTAGAAGTTAAGATTTTGTTTTGTGCAGCAAGGCCTAGAATGGAAGTCAGGGCACTTGGAGAATGTAAAAATCTTCACAAACAAATTCAAGCTCAGAATGCAGAGAATGGCGTTAGTTCCACTGAAGTCCAGGTCAAAGGATGTTAAAATATACCACTGGAAAATGAAGAAGACAATTTTACAAGGAGCAGTGACCTATGGCTCCTCTCTCTAACAAGAAGATTGTTAAAGAAAGAGAAAAATAAGCCAGGTAGAGATCTCAGCACACCTCTGAAGCCTTATTGTCTAAGACTATCATAAACATTTCTATCACTCAGAGTAGTCACTGTTCGAGATGTATGCTTTTGCAGAGTTTGTGTTTCATGTAAATATACAGAAATACATATTGCATATATTTTCATGTATATCCATACTTAAATTATATCTGTGTACTCTGTCATCTACATAAGTAAAAGGCACATATGCAATTTAAATTTTCTAGTGACTACATCCAAAACTAAAAGGAACAGATGAAATTAATAATACATATACTTAGTGCAATATATCTAAAATATTATAATTTAAATATATGTAATTAACTTATAGTATTTGATTATGTACATTAACTATATGTAATCAATATAAAAATTTAAGGTAATTTTACCTTTCATTCTTGAGAATGAAGGATGAGTAAGAATGGAGCCATTTGTGGCACTATGTATTTCTATAATAAATTTATTAAGACAACCTTAATGAAAATCCATATTTTTTTGAATCTGGGAATGAAGACATGTTAATTCCATCAGCATGCACCCATATTAGAAAAAAATGTGAAAAGCAGTTCACTTCAACTTTATTCCTCTAACATCTGAAAGACAAATAAAAAACTAAAGATTATTTTTAATAGCCACACAATTCTCTTTTGTAGTATTTAACAAATTGGATTAAATTGGTTATTTGTTAAAAGTTCTTGCTCTTTTTTTTTTTTTGCATTGCAGACAATGCTTATCATCTTTGTACATATCTCTTTGCTTGAATGTACATAAACATCTTTAGAAATGCAAGTCATGAAAAAGAGGGATTTATATAGAAATAATAGTAAAGCTTGAACTAAGATATTGTGAAATGTTCTAATGTTCTCATTAGAATATTCAGGTATTTGAGGAAAAAATATACACAGGAGAAAATGGAGCACAATGGACCATGTGACTAGGAAACTCTGAACTTCAAGCTCAGTGAAGTGCTCCAGTGAGACAGACTTGACTATGTGGAAATATGGTTTTACTTATGCTAAAAAAAATAAGTAAAAATAAATCAGAAAGTGTCTTCCCTGGGGGTTAGCGAGCCCATATTATGGCCACAGAGAGAATCCCATCTTTTGTAGCCTATGAAAAATAAACATGTTTGCATGTGCATGCATTAGTGTAACAAGGATGTGAAACTTCCTCCTCACACAACATACAGTGCTCTGCCAAAGCCTCTTTCTTGACCTATAGTGAAGGCAAGACTTGGGTTCAGCAGAAGTGTGAAAGATAGAGCTTTCTGGATAATAACATGCAGGAAATCTACTTAAAATATTTCATTTTCCCAAACATAAAATGTTAGAATCCCATAATAGTTAATAGAAACAAGTTGTTAACAAAGCAATGATTTGGTCATTTTGTCAGTCTTCAAAATGAAGTCACTAATTTTTACAAATTGCTTTGCTTCCATAATAGAAATTGTCTGTGACTACATCAAGGCTGTCATGCATACTGACAGAAACATGTCAAAGTTTAAGTCACACAACTCTTTTGGCATATTTGATTCAGATTTATTCTCCCTTATTCAAATATGAGAAAATATGGACATTAAAAGATGGTAGATTAAATTATCAGAGAAACCTGGGTTGGGGGAGAATCAGCATCAAAAAGACTTAGAACAAGTAGTTTAAAATGATCCATTTCTATTTCTACAAGAAAACTCTGGAATAATTGATAGACTAGGTGCAAAGTGAGACTATCTCTGTAAAAGTCGTTCAGAAAGCCAGCAGGAGAAAAGGGTGAAATGGAAAAGAAAAAAGAGAAACTACCAAGACCAAGGACTGTACAAATGGAGAATTATGAGGCATTAGAAATTTCCTGTATATCAAGATGTTCATGGTGGTTATCTGCTGTTTGTGCAGTTACAGTAATTAAATTGATTTTTTGCTTTTATATAACTTCCAAAATTTCTGCAATGTAAGTGTAATAACTTTATCAAATAGAATATAAATGAATGGTATGAAATATATAGAACATTTTAAATAAGATTGGAAGGAATTGTAAACAGTTACAAAAACATTATCAAATAATGAAACTCCAATTAGATGGCTTCACTTATTATTTCAAACTTTTGGATGACAGATTATTCCAAAAATAAGCAAACTATTCAAAATTTACATAGTACAACCTAAGGCATATTTTGAACCAAAATTATGTGTGAAACAGAAGGTAACTACGGTAGAAACTATAAATCCTTTCTTATAAATCAATATGCAAAAAATACTAAGTACTGTGCTAATAAAGACAGTTAAACAGTGTTTCAGAATATCAATTCCATAAGACTAAGCAGAATCTAATGCATGGAGTAAAAAGTTGTCTTAATATGAGAAACTCTAGTCTGTGTTACTACAGATCCAAAAATAGGAGCATCACACATAAAAAAATAAAAAAATTATTTGTGTTATTAAAATTTCTAAGTAGTATATGTGTATATGTATATATATATATATATATACCCATCCTGCTATTTTGCATCCAGAAAACTGCAGGCTCTTCCTTCCTCAGAACTCACAGTGCTAGTCTGCTTTAGGGTATAAAATAGATGGAGTCAATCCAAGGATGTGTTTATCACTCTAACAATTTTTAATAGAAAAATGATTTTCCATTAAAATAAACTGCTAGAAAATTTCTGTATATAGGCAAACCTTTCTTTACAATGCTCCTGACAATTGTTTTTTTAAGTATGTTCATGAATATTCTTTTAACAAAAACTCATCAAGACCATAACTACATAGCAATGTTCACATTTTTTTGTATGTTTATGCACCAACTTTAATGCCTTCTGAGTGTTTTACTTTATTTTTAAATATACTAATTTATAATGAAGATGCCTTGCAAATAACTTATATAATTACTAATTTAATTATAAAATCACATAAATTAGCTAACTACAAAACAAATCATTATAAAATGTATGTCTTAGAGAAAGGGAATAAATTATTAACATTAGGGAAAATAATGACACTGTGATAAAAAGAAAAGGTGGAGAATAGTTTTAAATTGTCTCCCTATTTTATTTTACCCATCATGCTCTTTATAAAGAACATGCTCACTCACATACTCTTTTTTTCTGACTATAAACAATTTAATCCTCTGCTGCTGAAATGACAGGGAAAACTCACAATGATTAAACCCAATTCAAGTTTATGGTCATGACCCATGGCTTTCCCTTAATGCCCCCGGGGACCTGAATTTTAAATCCTTAAGCCACTCACACTTTTATGCACTTTTCCTCTTTAGAAGACTTCCATTTCTCACCCTTTTCCTCTATCCTTTAGCCCAATATTTTCACTTCCAAATTCATTCTCTGTCGATGACCCTTACCTTCTCTTCCACTTGAAATATAATCGAAACCAGGGTAAGAGGAATCAAAAACCTTAATATTGAGCCATCTGTCACATGGCCCCAGCTATCCTCTGGATTCCTGCAAAGGTCTTCCTGCCTCCTAGCTCTTCTGCCTTGCCCTCTAAGGTTGGCAAATGGATTACAGGTGTGACATGGTTTACTTTAAGTATGCCCACTGGTATGTTAGGGGAAGGGGTCTAACCCAGTTACTATCTCAAAACAAACTCAGGAGGGCATAGCTCACTTGGAGGTTCAGTTCTGTGAATAGAGCATGTTAAAAGCTACTGGGATTGTGGCTCACAGAGGGTGCAAGAAGGATGGCATAGTCACTACAAATGGGAAGAGCACAGCAGATGCCCCTGGGATGAGAGTCGAGAAGCAAACATACACATAGACTGTCACATTCAGACATTTGTCCTTGGGAGTCTCATTGGGATTCTTACCATCTCATGAGGTTTTGACAGTTTTTAATCATTGGCCCTAGAACTGTAAAAGTTCCAGATGTGTGCAGGCTCCTAATATTTTGACATTTGAGCATGTGCCAGACCTAAATGTGTCTTCCCGAGGCATCCAGAATCATAATTTATAATGGTGTGTAACACATAGAGAAAATGTACTTCCTGTTCTAATATATCCAAATTACCAAGCTGGCTTTCTCCGGAAATATAGAAATGGGTATATTACTGACCTGGGTTCTTGGCCTCCTTAATGAAAAGAAATTTATCAGAGGCCAGAGAAGAAATTCAAGCAAGGCTTTATTGGGGCCCTTGCTGCAGCAAGAGGGAGCAAAAATGAACAACAGGTTCCCTTGCTTGCTTGCTCCCTGAGGGTGAGGGTGGCAAGCTGGTTCCTAGTATGGGGTGAGGGTAGGGGTGTGTCCAGGTGTTGGGCCAAAGGGGTGGCTTAAGTGGTTTGCCCACCCCTTAAGTGGTGTTGTGTGCAGGAGGCATGTGCAGTACCCTGCTTTTTCTTCAGACCCCCTGCTTTCGCTCAGGGCTCTTCAAAAATGGCAGCTGGGTTCTTGGTCTCTTTGTATCTTTTATCCAGATTTTGCCCCAACTGAGCATGTATGCAGTTATTTTTAGTCCCATATAGTTTCTTTGTATTTTGTTGCTCAAGGAGATGTGTGTCCAGGTGTAAGCATTTCAGCACCACAGCAAAGGGTCCCAGATCTCAGCCTGTCTCATGTACACTGAGGAAGAAAATACATTTGATTATAACTGGCTTTAAAAAAATTAATACCATAACTTCTTAAGCTGGTAACTCACCCTAATTTTGTTTTTATATATCTTTCAACAAAAGCACAAAAGCATTTTAAGCCTACCAATGTCAATCACTTTGCTTTAACTACTAGACAGACTGCAGCATATTTCAAATATGACTAATACTGCCTTCATAAAATTGTATCAATGTAATTCACCACATGGTATATTTAAACTCTGGTGATCCAAATTCCTTTTTTTTTTCTATTATTATTATCTGTGTTGGGTTCTTGTTGCTGCATGCGAGCTTTCTCTAGTTGCAGCTAGTGAGGGCTACTCTTGGTTGTGGTGCACAGGGTCCTCACTGCCGTGGCTTCTCTTGTTGTGAAGCATGGGCTCTATGCATGAGGGCTTCAGAAGTTGCGGCACATGGGCCCAATAGTTGTGGCTCATGGGCTCTAAAGTGCAGGCTCAATAATTGTGGCACACAGGCTTAGTTGCTCCACGGCATGTGGGATCTTCCTGGAGCAGGGATCGAACCCATGTCCCCTGAATTGTCAGGCGGATTCTTAACAACTGTGCCACCTAGGAAGCCCCCAAATTGCTTTTTTATATGACATTATCAAGATAAGTCAGGCTTTGAAAAAATAATAACAATTATTTCTAGCCACAGTTTATGAGAGAAAAGAAAGGAAATAGAAGCATTGATCATGTTTTAATTGGTTGGCACACTTCCTTTGATCACCATTTCTCAAGGTGATGAAAATGCCCTTTAATTTTTGCTGATCTGTCAATATTCTTTTTGAACCTTGCAAATTGCTGAAAGGAATTTGACATCTAAGATGATGATGAAAAATTATCTTTCATCTGGTTGTAATGTTCTTACAATTCTGAAGAACCAAACATTTAGAAATTATATTTAAATGCCTAAGCCTAGAATCTGCTTCATAGCCACTTCTTAGATAAACAGAAATAGTCCATTCTGAGCAAGAGGGCCATGGAAACTCTATTGTCTTTTGTATTTTTTCTTCTCTTTTTGTTTGTTTTCTATGTCCCTTCATCCCTTAAGCTATCTCTCTCTCTCTCTTTCTATCTCTCTCTCTTTCCTCCCTCTCTCCCTCTCTACTTCCTATGCTTCCTTTTATCATTTTTTTCCTTCACTTACAACTAAAGACTTAAATCCCCTTAATATCATAAAAGAAAATTTTCCACATACATTTTACCTCTACATGCACTCTACTTGCAGAGTCTTGATGACTCAGGGAAGTTCTCTTGACTCTTCATTTCATCGTCTTTACCCTCTTAAGTAGGGTTGCTCCTCAACCTTGAGATTTGCCTCTTCATACTTAGGCTTGGTTGTATGCTCTGTCACAATGTGGTTTTTGTTTCAATCCCAGATTTTGTTTTTCCATGGGCTAATTTTGTCTTCATAATCTGAAGCCTGTCCTTCCCTAGCACTGGTCTCATATCTCTTTGCCTATGCCGTTAAAAATGGGAGTGTGTGGAAAAACAAAATGCAAAGGATATCAAATGAAACAAGGTGATATAAAGTAATAGCTGCTTTTCTGGTATATTGGTCTAGAAAGGAAGGTAGAAGTCTGATTGTAGAAGACCTTGATTGCCAATATATGTGTCACCAAAGGAGTTTATAGAAGCTTTTGTGATTAGGGCAGTAAAATGTTGAGAGTGATATTTTCCAAAGCTTAATTTGACAGAGATGTACCAAGGGGATTAAAGAAAGACAATGCTGAAAGGACAGAGCCCAGGTAGGAAGCAGTGAGATATGGAAGTGTGCTCCACAGCCAAGTGGTACCAGAAAGATGGAATTTCCCTTCTCTTTTGTGAGAAGACATGCTGAATACTCCAACCCCAGTGCATTAAAAAAAAATCTGCTTTTGATTTAAAAGTAATGTTGAATACTCCTCTAGTTCATTTGTTTCTACTTACAGATCTGTATTTGTAAGACAGTGCTGACTTCTTAATGATTGTTTCCAAGGATTCAATTTGCACCTGTGTCTCTATAGCTCCTTGAATTTTTCAGCTTTTCAGTCCTATGAGCATGAATATATATTTTGATAAACCTATACAAGTGAATATTTTTCTGACCTCCCTTCAAAATTACTTTGTGAAGCTCAAATAATTAGAAAATAATTTTTGTTGAGAATTATGTTCCTTTTTTTGGTATGACATATGTATCTTCCTTACCTTTAGAAATTTAAAAATTACTACAGATCAAAGGAAGCAGTAAACTTGCTGGCAGGGTCTGCATGTGAAACATGATCAATTATGTGTTCTGCATCTTTGCTCAAAGTGAAAAAATAGGAAAAAAATTGAACCACAGGAGAAAAGCCAGTGTTTTAGTTTTTTACGTATCCACTAAATTCATTGTATTTCAGAAATGATGAATGCCTTACTAAGGAAAAATGCATTTTGTTTGCTTACATATTATCAGAGGATAGAGACTAATACAGCAGGGATCAAATAGCCATTTTTCTTAGTGACTATAATTTAGAATTATATTGGCATAATATGGAAGTGTTATATAGCCTTAATACATGTTAGCTATAGCTGTGGACTTGTGGTTTGTTATGTGTAGAATTATTTTGCAATGAAACATGAAATTTCCAAATAGATAGAGTGAGAAAGAAGCTTATCATCCATACCAATGCCTTATTTGTAAGAGAGAAAAATAAGAAAGAAAGAAGGTAAATGATTTATCCAATGTCTCTTGGGCTTGTTATAACTGAATCAGGGCCAGAACTGTGGTCCCCCAACTCACTCTCCTTCAAACTTTACTCAAGCTAGTCTTTCTTTATTTCTGGACAACATATCCTGTCTTCCCTACAAAACAGGAAGCCAAAAATCAGATGTGCCCTTTATTGTCTAAACATATCACCAGCAGAGGTTTGACAGTCCTTATGAATAAATAGTATCTTGAATAAAAAAGCACAAATATTTTCTTCTCCAAGACCACTGACTTGTTCTCTTTAGACACTTAGTACCATGTGTGTGCATAGGCACAAAATATTTCCATACTTCAAATGTATGATTATAAAGCATATACAGGGACTTCCTAGGTGGCTAAGTGGTTAAGAATCCACCTGCCAATGCAGGGGACATAGGTTCCATCCCTGCTCCAGGAAGATCTCACATGCCACAGAGCAACTAAGTCCATCTGCCACAACTACTGAGCCTGCACTCTAGAGCCCATGAGCCACAACTATTTAGCCTGTGTGCCACAACTACTGAAGCCCATGAGCCTTGTGCTCCACAACAAGAGAAGCCATTGCAATGAGGAGCCTGCACACGACCTTAAAGAGTAGCCCCCGCTCACCGCAAATAGAAAAAGCCTGTGTGCAGCAATGAAGACCCAACACAGCCAATAAATAAATTAATAAACAAAAATTTAAAAAATAAAAAAATATTAAAAAATAAAGCATATACAATTTGCCTTACATATTAAACTCTACCTGCTAAAAATGTCATCTTTTTTTCATAGCCAAAGTAAGAAAAATTAGAAAAAATAGACAAGTAACAAAACAAAATAATGTTTAGCAGCATAATTATTCTTTTAAAATAAGTTGATGGAGAATTTTTACCTTATTTGTATTTTTAGTGAGAAGATATCACCGTGCTTTTGGATTTCGTGTGAAAATATTAGCTACTCAAAAATGCTAACATATATTTTGTAACTTGGAAAAATGTTTTCTTCAAGAAATAGATGTTACAGCATTGGCGGGGGAATCTCCTCACTCAGTCTATGTGAGTGTGTAAAGGCACATGAAAAATGCAAGGAAGTTGTAAGTTACTTTAATAAAATAAAAACAATAATTTAACTAATGTTTTTTAGCCATTAGCCACTTTTAGCTCACAGGCCGTACTAAAAGAGGTCATAATTTGCTGACGGCCTAATCCATTTTTTTCAGATAGAAATATAATGTAAGCCACAGGTTAATTTTACATTTATAGAGGCTCATTTTAATATTTTGTTTAATTGGATATATACCAAATATCATTTCAAATTGTAATCAATATAAAAATTATTGAAATATTTTACTTTTATTTTTACAGTATTTTTCATAATCCAATGTATATTTTTCACTACTATAGTCTTAATTTTGACTTCACATTTGGAATACTAAGTTACTTTTAATTAGTGATTACTGTATTACACAATACAGGTCTAAACATTTGAAATGCAGGGTGTCCAAAATAGATTTTTCCTATAGCTTTGATTCTCTCAGTATTCGCTGACTCTATGAAGTGTGATCCTCCCATTTGCTTAAGCTCCAACACTAAGATATATTGTTTCTCTTCCCTTTCATGTTAATCCATCATTAAGTCCTGCTCCAAACAAATGTAGACTCATTCTACCTCTCTGCAATTCCCCAGGCTCTATTCCAGGCCACTGTTACCATGCATCGTGACCCTTACAATGACCACATTTCTAGTTCTGTTAGCTCTAATCTTTCCCCACCATCATACTAATATTTAAATTTACATCATTCCATTTCACTTCTCTCCTTTAAACTTGAAAATAGGTCCTGTTGTTTTTAAAATTCAACCTCCTTTCATGGCAAACAAGGTCATATAATTTCTCTCCCTGTCACTCATCTATGTCATAAATTAATAAGAACCTCACAGGATTATTGTGAGAATAAATTGATTTAGAGAATATTGACAAATTTTTTTAAGTTTTTATAGTGTGTATTAATATAAGTTCTTATATTTCCATAAATGAGGGGCCTATCTAGCTTCTGAAGTTTTGTTGAGAGCAAAGTGCTAGTGTATAGGCATTTAATGAAATCACCTGAGAGCAGATCCAAGAAATGGAAAACCAACAGAAACATGGAATGATAATGACCAATCCATATTTTCTTGGGTGGAAGCAATTGAGGAAGATTTTGTCAACATATTATTTAAAGTGAGCTAAATAAATCCCTCAGTGCCTAAAAATTGCTGATAGAGCATATCTGATTATTGAAAGCACTATTTTTTTTTTTAATCTTCATGCTACGTCTGTCTCACAGACAATGTGAGTAGATGGGATGCAAATATGTTTTTCTTCTAAAGTCTAGAATAACATTTTTGACACGGAAGGAAGAATTGATTGAAATTACTTGAAATTATATATATATATGTGTGTGTGTGCTCCATTTTATTGGATGACTGTGCAGTTTTTACAAAATATTAGTTTAGAACACATAAAATACGCATATGCAAATTTAAATACTTTTAGCATCAAATTACATGCATCTAAAAATTTGTGCAAAGAAGTCTATATGTCACTCAGAAAAACTGCAAAGGAAATAACTTGGAGTAGTCTGTTAGTTTAAACTTTTAAAAAATCTCTCAGATTTAGGTCAAAGACTGAGTTTATTACTGTTACTTATTGAATTTATGTAGCCTTGTTGAGTCAAAGATTTCTGAGTTTCAATCACAAAGCTTGAAAAGTCAATTAATAACAAATCTGTTCAACATCCTTATTCCATAACATGATATATGCATTGCAGAGAATGCATGCCTTTTGGTTAACCTTTTTTCTAAATTTGTGGAAATTGTATAAAACCATTTTACTATGATTTAATTTTATCATCATCAAAATATATTTTAAATTTTAATATAATTTATAATTATAATACATAAGTATAAAATATATAGTAGGACTTTGAAAATGAAACAAGTTCTTAAGAAATTATATGGAATAAATTATGCTATATTATGGACCACTACTGTATCCTGGGGAGAAATTAAATTATAATAGAAAAATTTTTTTTTCATTCAGATGTTTTAACTATAATATTATAAAAGGTTATATGAGGGTGATGGTATGAGAGTGTAAATAAAAAATAATAGTGAAATTTAGTTTACTGAAGATCATCTGTTTGAAATTCAGGCATGTCACAAGTTAATACTGCATTAGTTACATGCTTCTCCCACTAAGAAGGAAAATAAAAGAAGCTGATGTGAAATTTGGGCCTGTGGATAGTCATTGGCACAGTTACCACATATTTCAAAGATGAAGCAAACCTGTGGTGAGATTTAGAAAAGACCAATGAAGTTAGTAATTATGCAGGATAAATATTTGCTGAAATATATACGCATCATTAAAATTCAATTATATCCCATATTATTGACATCTTTCACATTTCTGTAGTGTTTTACAGTTTAATATTTGTCAACTTTCCAAAATAGGAATTCTGGCATAGAAAAGCAGCTTGAACAGGATCTCCCTGGTGTTAAGAGTGGAAACCTTTAATGTAATCTAGCTCTCAACTGCATACATTTTACTATCCAGTATAATTCTGGCAATAATTCCTTCTATTATATTTCTGTGGTATTTTCTGACATTACTTAGTTTTGAGTTGTGCTGTCTCCAAGTAGCATTCTCCTTTCATGAAAGCTAATGTTAATTCCCATGTAGTGGCTTAGTTTACTAACTCAGCTATAATTAATTTTGTCTCTTTCTAGTGCTCTTGCCAAACTGAGATACAAGTATATATTTTCAAATTGAAAGATGTGCTACATTCTTTTTTCTTAATCTATTAATTTTTAAACTACTTTATCAAGGTATAATTCACTCACCACAAAAATTCACCAACTTTAAGTATAAAAGTCAATAGGCTTTAGTATATTCAAATATATTTGACATCATTGCCAAAGTCAACTTTAGAACATTTCATCACTTCCAAAAGAAATCCTGTGTCCATTGGTTATGACCCCAGTATCTCCTCACCCCTCCACCAGCTCTAAGTACCCAATAACCTACTTTCTGTCACTATAGACATAAATGCCTAGTCTAGACATTTCATATAAATGGAATCATAGAGTAAGTTGGATTCTGTGACTGTCTTCTGCCTGGTTTCTTTCACTTAGCACAATTTTTTCAATATTCATTTGTGTTGTGATATGTGATAGTACTTCAGTCCTCTTTATGGCTGAATAATAATCCATGGTATATATAACACATTTTGATTATCCTTACATCACTTGATAAATATTTGGGTTGTTTTCACCTTTTAATAATACATGGAAAATGCTGCTATAAACATTTGTGTACAAGTTTTTGTGTGGACATATATTTTGATTTAATTTGGAAAAAAATACCTAAAAGTGAAGTTGCTGGGTCATATGGTAGCTCTATGTTTATTTATTTGGGAAACTTTCTGTTTTTCAAAGTAGTTGCACCATTTTAGATTCCCGCTACCAGTGTGTGAGAATTCCATTTTCTCCACATCCTTATCAACTGTTATTCTCTCACTGTTATTTTCTCCCATTCTGTGGGTTGTTATTTGCATTTTCTTGACAGCTCCTTTGAAACACAAAAGTTTTAATTTTGATGCAATGTATCTATTTTGTTAGTGTTGTTGCCTGGACTTTTGGTGTCATATCTAAGAATCCATTGCCAAATCCAAGGTTATGAACATTTGCTTCCATGTTTTTTCTAAGAGTTTTATCACTTTAGCTGTTATATTTAAGTAGTTGATCCATTTTGAGTTAATTTATCTATATGGTGTGAAGTAAGGGTCAAACTTCATTCTTTTGCTTGTGACTATCCAGTTGTGCCAGAACCATTATTGAAAGACTATTCTTTCCCATTGAATCATATTGTCACTCTTGTTGAAGGCTGGCTGACTTTAGTCAAATGGTTTTATTTCTGGAATCTTTTTTTTCTTTGTTTTTTGGTTTTTGGGTTTTTTTGCTTTTTCTGTGTAAGATCATGTCTGAAAATAGAGATAGTTTTCCTTCTATCTTTTCACTCTGGATACCTTTTATTTCTTTTTTGAGTCTAATTGCCCTGGGTGGAACCTGTACTCCAATGTTGAAAAGTGGCAAGAGCAGACATCTATGTCCTGTTCCTGATTTAAGGACATATATCTAGTCATTCATCATTAAGTATGATGTTAGCCATGGGTTTTTCATACATGCTATTATTCAGTTTAAGGAAATTCCCTTCTCTTCCTAGTCTTTTGATGTATTTTGTGTAATGCTTTTTCTGTGTCAATTGACATGATAATGTGGGGTTTTTTTGTTTGTTTTGGTTTGTCTTGTTTTTGTCTTCTACTAACATGACATACTAAACAATTGATTTCTGGATGATAAAGTAATCTTGCATTGCTGGGATAAATTCCATTTGGTCATGGTGCGTAGTTCTTTTTATATATTGCTGGATTTGGCTTTCTACTATTATGTTGGGGATTTTTGCAACCCATATTTATGAGATATTGGTATAGTTTGCTTTTCTCATAATGTATTTTTCTGGTTTTGGTGTCAAGGTAAAATTGGCATCATAAAATGAATTGGTAATTGTTTCCTCCTCTTCTGTTCTGTGAAAGAGTTTGTGAACAACTGGAGTCAATTTTTTAATGTTTGCAAAAATCAATGCCGAGGCCATCGGGCAGTGCATTTTTATGGGTCGGTAGGTTTTGATGACTAATTCAATCTCTTTATTTGTTACTGGTCTATTCAGATTGTTTCTTATGTTGGTTTTGGCCACTTGTATATAGCTAGGACATTTTCCATTTCGTTGAAGTTGTCTAATTTATTCATTTCAGATTCTAGTAATTTTGGTCTTTCCCTTTTTTTTTTTCATTGTCAATATACCTAAAGTTTTTCCAATTTCATTGAGCTTTCAAAAGACCCACTTTGGGTTCACTGATATTCTCTATTGTTTTATTCTTTTCTGTTTCTTTGTTTTCCTTTCTAATGTTTTTATTTATTTTGCCTGCCTTAAATTTAGCTTGCTCTTTTTCCAGCATCTTATAGTAGAAAGTTAGTTATTGATTTGAGTAAGAGCTTCCTTTTTTCTTAATACTATAGGTATAAACAGCTATAGACTGTTTTAGCTAGATGCCATTATTTTTGGTTTATTGTGTTTTCATTTCCATTCATCTCAAAATATTTTCTAATATTTCTTTTATATCATGTTGTCTGAAAATAAGGATAGTTTACCTTCTATCTTTCCACTCTGGATGTCTTTTGCTATTTATGTGAAAGCATCTTTCTCCATTCTTTTAGTTTTAATGTACTTGTAGGTATAGATCTAAATTTGTAGACAATATATAGTCACATCTTTTTTTTCAAATTCAGACTGTCTCTACCATTTTATTGACTTGTTTAACCACTTACATTTAATGTTTTTGTCGATATTGTTAGAATTATGTCTGCCATTTTACTTTTTGTTTTCTATGTCTTACAGTTTTTATTCCTGTATTTACTCCTTACTGCTCTCTCTTGAATCAAGTTAATATTTTATAATGTAGCATTTTAATTTCTTTAATAATTTTTCACTACATTTTTAAGCTATTTCCTGAATGGTTGCTCTAGAATTTACCATGTACATCACAATTTATCAGAATCAGCTTCAAGTTATACTAACCTAATTCCAGTGAGATAAAGAAATGTCACTCCTACAGTTAACCCCTTTTTGTTCTATCATTGTTATACAGATTATATTTATAAATGTTACAAACCCAAAACTACATTTTTATAACTAGCACATTGTATAATTTTAGATCTTTATTGTAGCTAAAAGAAGAAAAGAGAGAAAGTTTATGTTTATAGTTTTTATTATATTAATTTTATGGCTCTCTCCATTTGTTCTTATGGTTCAAGTAACAGTTTGAAATTATTTCCTTAGCATAGCTTTGCCCCCATCAACTTGATTTTTCCTCCTTAGTAGCAAACATACTACATTTCTGTATATTATAGGCACAGTATTTCTATTATTTTATAATTGTTTTATATATTATATAATATTGTTTTCTACAATTGCTTTTTATATCAACTAAGAGGAAGATGAAAATATTTATTTATACTACATTTTATAATCACATCATTATCATTACAAGATTTTTTTGTTTATATGTGGAATTGAATTATTATCTGATCATTTGTTTTCAGCCTAAAGAACTTCCTTTAATATTTGTCATTAGGCAGGTCTTCTAGTGACAAATTTTCTCACTTTTTGTTTTTCTGGTATTATTAAGTTTTAACCATTTTTGAAGGAGCTCTGCTGAATACTGGATTCTCTGTTATCAGTTTTTTTTTTTTCCTTTGAACACTTGGAATCTGTTATTCCACTAGCTTCCATTTTTGTTTTTGCTAGGCCAGCTTTCAACATTATTGTGAGTCCCTTGTAAACAGTGACTCCTTTTTTTTTCTTCTTTTAAGATTTTTCTTAAGTTTTGTTTTAGCATTCTTATCATGATATATTGTGAATCTTTTTCCATTTATCCTATTGGAATTTATTGAGCTTCTGAGGTGGGTAGATTATTATTTTTCAATGAATTTGGGAAGTTTTCAGTAATAATTTCAATGAATTTTTTTCTGCTCCCTTTTCCTTCTCCTCTCCTTCTGATAGTCCCATTATGCATATGTTAGTGGGTTTAATAGTGTTCCACCTTTTTCTGATACTTTGTTTATATTCTTTTATTCTTTTCTCTTTCTATTTTAAGGATCACATCATTTTTATTGATCTGTCTCCATGTTCATCAATCCTTTCTTTTGCCAGTTCAAGTCTACCACTGAGGCTCTCCCATAAATTTTCCATTTCAGTTTTTATACTTTCAACTTCATAATTTCCATTTAGTTCTTTTTTTATAAGTTCTATCTTTTTATTTACATCTTATTTGATGCAACATTGTTATCAATATTTGCTTTATTTCTTTATTTTTGGTTTGTTACTTCTTTAATTTAAAATGACTGCTTCAAAGATTTTTTTCTATTATCCAACATCTGGTTGCTCTCAGAGGAAGATTCAATTGCCTGCTTTGTTTGCAGTGTTTGGGTCATATTTTTTTTTGTTTCTTTGTATGTTTGGTAATTTTACTTTTTGGAAAATGGATATTTCAATCTTCTATTGCAGCAAATCTACAATATATATCTCTCAGGGCTTGTTTTACTTTCTTTTTTTTTTTTCTTGTTTCTTTTTTTTTTCTTGTTTGTTTAGTGGCTGACTGGATAATCTTACTGGAGTCTATTTCCCCATCTTACACAGTTGCTCCTCAGAGGGTGCAGCCTGAAGCATTTCCACAGTCAGTCTGGGATGACAGTGCTTTTGGCAGGATTCTCTTTGACTATCACTGTCCATGACCAAAATCAATATTTAGCTCCACTCATGATCTGATTGATCTACTGGTTTTAACAAAGCCCTGGAGTATAAATTGTTCTATACAACTTAATGAGTGAAATGTGTTCTCCTTTCAAGTGGTAGTACTGAGATTAGTGTTGAGAGTTATTCTGACAAAAAGCAGGTTTTGCTTAGTTCTCTCCTTCCCTGAGTCTCTAGGGAAAAAGCAGCCAGCCTACAATTTAGCCTATATATCCAAAGAATCCACCAATCTCTTCCCAATAATTTGTCTCAACTGCCTCCACTGTTTTTGAAAGTGCCCTTAGGCTTGAATTTTTCTACACTCTGTTGGAAATAAAATTAGTTATTTTGGGAAGAGATTGGGAGCTATCTGTTTAACAGCCTGCTTCTCTCACAAGGTAAAATCTATGAAAGACTGCTATGAAACTGGGCATGGGGCCAATGGCATACTTGTCTCTGAATGATACCTTTGCTTTATGACCAAAGCTTTTGGAAGAGTGGTGAAGCAAGCTCAAGTCTGCTTTTTTGTCTCTCCTATAAAGGAACCACTGACATGAGCTGGGGCAAGGGTAAGTAGGGCCATATTATTCTCAGCAATGTTACACACAAAGTAGCACCTCTGTCCCATAAGTGGTGGCTGTGCAGAAATAAGGGTTCACTGGATTTTGGGTACATTTACCTGAAACTTAGCTTCAGCAACAGATAGTTGGAGGGAAGATGAGAAATGTTGACATACTGCCTCTCTTGGGACATACTTGCCTCTGCCCTTCAAGTGGGTTATGTGAGCGAAGACAGTCCTATGTTTTTGGCTAAAGTACTCTATGGTGGGATTTCCATTTCATGGAGTTAGAGGTGATGCAGAGGAAGCAGTCATAGTTTAATTGAATTTTAGTAGATTTTCTTGAATAAGTGGTTTTCATTTATGTTATGTCCTTGGTATCATTTCCAGATTTTAAAATGTTTTAAAAATAACTTTTACCAGTTTTGTTGGGGATCAAGTCCCAACTACCATATGACTCAGCAATCCCTCTTCTGGGTATATATTCAAAGGAAATCAAATCAGTATCTCCAAGATATATCTGTACTCCCATGTTCACTGCAGCTTTATATTCACAATAGCCACGATATGGAAACAGCCTAAGTGTCTGTTAATGAATGAGTGGATCAATGAAATGTTATATAAACACACACACATAAGACATACAAGAACATTATTCAGGCATAAAAACAGGTGGGAATCCTTTCCTTTGTGAGAGCATGGATGAAGCAGGAGGACCTTATTCAAAGTGAAATAAGCCAAACACAGAAAGACAAATATTGTATGATCTCACATAGAATCTAAAAAAAAAAAAAAAAAAAAAAGAAAGAAAAAGAAATAGAACTCACAGAAGCAGGGTGGAGTGGTAGTTACCAGAGGCTGTGGGGTAGGGAAAATGAAAAGATGATTGTCAAAGGGTACAAATTTCAGTTACAAGATGTATAAGGTTGTATCATATACTAGAAATTTGCTGAGAGAGTAAATCTTGTGCCTCACCACACACACACACACAAATGATAGCAAATGTGAGGTGAAAATATGTTAATTAGCTTGATTATGGTAATCATTTTGCAATATATACAAATATAAAACCATCACATTCTGCACCTTAAATGTATGTCATTTTTATTTGTCAATTATATCTCAATAAATCTGGGGGGGGGATGAGTAAAGGAACTAGAATATAGGCTTTAAAATTTGCTGCTTAATTTTTTAAATTTTAATGTAGCTTAGTACTTTCTTCTTCAGAAATCTAACTTGTATTTTCAGCTTCATCACTATTAATAAAAAAAAATGCACACACACAGAAACACAAGACACAAGAGGACTTTAAATGCAAATTGATACAGGAGCCAATTTGAAAAGGCTACCTATTGTATGATTCCAACTATATAACACTCTGAAAAAGGAAAAATACAAGACAGTAAAAAATATCATTGGTTACCTGCCAGGTATTTGAAGAGATGGAGGATGGGAGGGATGTATTTGTGGAGGATGGGGGAATTTTAGGGAAGTGAAATTATTCTCTCTTGTATTACTATGGTGATTACATGATATTATGCATTTCTCAAAATCCATAGAGTCTCACAACCTAAAGAGGGAGCCCTAATGTAAACTTGGATTTTTGTTAAAAATAATACATCAGCATTGGTCATCAATTGCAAAAATGTATGACCCTAATTCAAGATGCTAATAATAAGGGACACTCTGTGCTGGGGTGTGAGGTTGTGTGAGCTTTCAGTATTTTCTGCACAATTTTACTGGAAAGCTAAAACTGCTCTCAAAATAAAGTTTATTAAAACTTGAAAAAAGTACATTTTTTAAAAAATTCCAAGAGATGAGAATGTAATGAAGCAAGATTCCCTAAAAGCCTTAAGGCACTAAGGCAAAGTCTCCTTACCTGGTCTTTTTGTTTACTTTTTACCTTCATCTTTGTCTTGAAGTTATCAAGAAAATATGTATTTAAAATGTAATTATAATACTATATAAAGACAATAGCTCAGTACATTTTCCAAGATTATGAAAACCTTATCAATGGCTTTTCCACCATTCTCTATGACAGATGTTAATTTGTAAGAAGAAAATGATTCTAACAAAGATATTATTTATATGACTTTATCATTTTAGTGAATTGAGATGGGGGATATAATGAAGAAAAATGTAAGATTAAAACTTTGCTGTATTTTCTAAGTAACAACTAAATTTTTAAAAATAGCATATACACAATGGTGCACAATAGAAAAATATTCACATTCACATGGATTGTGGCTGCTGACAAAATAAAGTGCATAGTTCAACTTAATATGTAACTTTTCAATAACCCTATCCATTATATAAACAGCTTTAATGTATGCTTTCCTTTTATCACCTGTAAATTTGCTAAACATAATACCATGGATTATCTTCCTAGTATCTAATAATCTGTCAGTTAAGGGTATGAACAGTTCATTCAGATCAACAGTTTTCATGCAATTTGCATATATTGTGGACAATTTTATTTTCCTTGCAGAAGTAGTCTTAAAAACTATTACTGTGTTTGTAAAAGATATGTTACTCTAGATTTTTGTGATATAGGACTTTAAAACCATCATACAACAAACAATGACTCTTTCTAAGAAACATAATATAGATACATTTATTGAAGTAATGAAATAAAAATTCCACTAAGTTGCTATACACTCCTTAGAGAAAATACTTGAAGTAATTTTTCCCTCGTTCTTGAATTCATCTGGTGACTTGAAAATGAGCAGTTGAACTGAATATCTTATCACTCTCAGAATGACATGCTATCATCATCTGTCTTCATGTTTTTCTTCCAGCTTCCTACCATAAACAGTATTTCTCCCACTGAAATACTTTTCATTTCCTAAGAAACTCAGGACCCTGATTAACAACTACCCCTTTTTTTGAAACTATGTAGTTGCTTTTACAAAGTCCTCATATGCTTTTTGGAAGATAGGATTTATCACTGTGAGAAACTACAAGTTTTTTTTTTTTTTTTTTTTTTCTGATCCCAAACCAATCATTCAATTTCTCTATTCTGTTCATACATTATATGATCAGAATAAAAATGTGGTCAGCCATAACTGTAAAAAACATTATCAACAAAATGGTGCTGTGAATCGTATGCTTCATGGGAGCATGTTTGAATGCATCTCATAGTCAGTGTAATTGAATTTTACCGCCTGCGGTTTACTGTCGATCTTTCAATTACGTAGGTCCATTACCCCCCAAAGTATTTCCAACTTTAGCTGTAGCATATCCTTATTAACACTCATAATTGTGTGCTCGTACTATATTCTTCAGTGTTTACTGCTGTCGTGAGTGGACTATGTGGGGCTGCAGCATGTCACATCCTATTTGCTGCTGGCAGGGCCGTGTATCACTCAGCTTAAAGTGCTTGTTTCCTATTGCATATTTCCTACTATGGTAATTTTTTAATCTTGGATGTGTGTCTTTAATTATATATTGATTTTGGATTCCTTATTAAATAAGTTTTCTGAATAAACTCTTGGTATTGGAATGGGAAAATTCTAAGTAGATTAATTCTGAACTTTCTGAAAAATTACTCAAATAATAAAATATGAAATACCTTGAGAAGGTCAAACAAACTTTTAAATAAAGGAATCTCTGTGTGGAAAGAAATGCAGAGCAGTTATGCTAGACGTTAATGTTGATTTTTTTAAAAATAATGCCCTGTGTTATTAGGAGAAATTTCCTATAAATCTTCTAACATCTATAGTACTTTAGCTTTCATTTAATGTCCTAGATAGCATAGGAATTTTTAAGTAATTATACAAACAGGCTTTTAAAAATCTTTACAAACATAGTGCTAACCTGAAAATCAAAGTCAATTTAATACATGGAGTTAAGAATTCTGGCTCTACAACCAGACTAAGACTTACATCCAATTCTAATTTCTTATTTGCATTTTATTGGGTAAATCACATGTTTTCCCTGGACCCCTGTGTCCTAAATTCTAGGAGTGAAATAATACCATCAGATGCCTGCAGTGCCCTGCCTAGACCTCCTGCAGTGCATTGTTCAGTTTTGCAGTTGTGCCTCTCTCCCATTGCTGAGGTGCTAGGTACAGCCTAGATGCCATGCAGTGGAATTCTTAAGGGATATCCTCATGAAATTGAGCTTACCTAGAATGAGTTGCTTGGGCATTACACCTGTGCCGCTCTCCCCATGTTTTCTACTTTAAAACTCCCTCCACTTGGGGTCATAGGCAATTAGAGAGAAACCAAAGCTCTTCTCCTTTGACTCAAAGTAGAATAGAGCCTTTGGAGTAATTTACCCTCCAGAGCTCCCCTTGAGATGAGGTTCAGTTAGACCTCTCCTGAATCCACATTTTTGCAAAAGCATAACCCTTTTCTCTATCCTGTTTTTCTCATGCCTTTACAGGTTACTCAGAGAGTACTGTTTCAATAAATCACAGACTCATAAATCTTCTTCTCAGGCCTTGCTTCTGGGGAACCAAACCTAACTCACCTATCTTCTTAAGTTATTACAAACATCAACTTAATTCATTTCAGGTCTGTAGAACCACACCTTACACATTGTAAATTTACTCAGTAGATGTTAACTACAATTTTAATCATAAATATTTTTGAAATCATATGTGATTTAAAAAATGTTTCAGTTAACTTGATTTGTAGAAGACTGTGAAGATGAAAAGTATACACAAGTAACTCCAATAAAATGATTAATCTGTCAATTAATTATTAATTATCATTTTATTAAATGGCCAATTTTAAATGTATCTGATCAATGGAAGAATATTACTTTTCTTAAAGGTTAGAGTAAGATGGTGCAAAAAAACAAAAAATAAGAAAAGCAAAAGACACAAAAACCTCATAGGTTATTGTCTGAAAACAGTGTTATGAGACCTAGGAAACAATTCTGCTTCAAAAATGCATTGGTGAGTGGATGTCTGTATGTTTGTTTTAATTAGTATATGCTTCTTCACTGTCTCAAGTTAGTTTTACCACCATAAAAGTGTGGACAAAAATTAAAGCCATATCTTCATATCCATTATAATAGATAATGGGGAGAAACATGGACTGAAAAGAAATGTTAAAAAGCTTTTTTTATGTTGTTTATATTGAGATAAACTATTGATAAATAGAAAGATGTAGAAGATGACTGCTTTAGTAACCTAATGCTTTGAGAAAAAATCTTCTATAGAAGATTCAAGCATTAGTAACGGAAGGCTATCCATCAGAATATCATCAACATTTTGTCAGCATGTAATAAATTTTAAGGCCAAAATGGAGTCCATGTGGCCCATGGTTTATGAAAGGCCACTTGAAAGTCTGAAACTAGTCTATGTTTTAGCACTGCCAAATTTGATAATAAAATGATTTTATTTCCATCATTTAAATGGAAGTCATATTCTCAGTGTGAAAATAACTATTAAATCAATATTTATTCATGCAAGTAAATTGATTTGTAATATCAGATTTTAAGGGAAAAATTTGAAAAAATATTTTATACTTCATGGAAATAATAATTGATGAAACATAACAGAATTTAACTGCACATTAATAACTATTCATTTCCTAAATGCCATCATTACACACAAAATAAGTTGATAATAATTACATAGTATTCCACTATTTAGAGATAAATCTTTTTGTTGGATATTCTTCTAGTAATTTCATATGGACATATTAATTTTAAAGTGATATCATACCTATGTACTGCTTGTAACAAACAATTGTGAAACTCTAATTGTACAAACATTATGAACAGCCTTCTATGTCATTACATATTGCCTATGTGGTTAGTCAAGTAATGATATAATATTCCATTGTATAAATACTAGATTAATCAACTTTTTAAATTTACAGTTAATATGAATAGTCTTAATTATAAACATCCTGACAATGAGATTATTATGATAATCAACAAATTTGCATCTATTCAGGATTATTTCTTTACTATAAATTCCTACTGAAAATTTATGACAATATACACTCCTCCATATATATTTGAGACTGTCCATTTCATTGTAACTTCACTCAGATTAAAACCTATATTTTAATTGCTGACAAATCTGCAGTTAAAATTTTGACTGTGAGTGAAACTAGATATATTTCCACTTGTTTATTAATATTTAAAGGTATCATAGTCACATTTTACACACTTTCCTATAAGGAATTTTTAGAATTTTCTTATTACTTGGTAATATCTCTTTTTTATATTTTTATAACTTTTTTCATTTTACTTTTTTTTATAATTTTTATTGGAGTATAGTTGATTTACAATGTTGTATTAGTTTCAGGTGTATAGCAAAGTGAATCAGTTATACATATACTTACATCCTCTCTTTTTTAAGATTCTTTTCCCATATAGGCCATTACAGAGTATTGAGTAGAGTTCCCTGTGCTATACAGTAGGTTCTTATTAGTTACATATTTTATATATAGTAGTGTGTCAATTCCAGTCTCACAATTTTTCCCTCTCCCCTTACCCCAGTAACCATGTTTGTTTTCTACATTTGTGATTCTTCTTCTGTTTTTAAATACATTCATTTGTACCCTTTCTTTTAGTTTTCACATATAAGTGATATCATATGATATTTTTCTTTTTGTGTCCTACTTACTTCACTCAGTATGACAAACTCTAGGTCCATCCATCTTGCTGTAAAAGGCATTATTTATTTTTTTATGGCTGAGGAATATTTCATTAAGTAACATATTTATCCATTCCTCCATTGATGGACATTTAGATTGCCTCCATGTGCTGGCTATTGTAAATAGTGCTGCAATGAACATTGGGCTGCATGTACCATTTTGAATTATGGTTTTCTCTGGGCATATGCCAGGAGTGGGTTTGCTGGGTCATATGGTAGTTCTATTTTTAGTTTTTTAATGAACCTCCATACTGTTCTCCATAGTGGCTGTACTAACTTACATTCCCACCAACAGTGTAGGAAGGTTCCCTTTCCTCCACACCTTCTCCAACATTTATTGCTTGTAGATTTTTTGATGATGGCCATTCTGACAGGTGGCAGGTGATACCTCATGGTAGCTTTGATTTGCATTTCTCTAATAATTCATGATTTTGAGCATCTTTTTATGTGTGTTTTGACCATCTGTATGTCTCCTTTGAAGAGATTTCTATTTGTTGTAGATCTTCTGCCAATTTTTTTATTGTGTTTTTTCTTTTTTCTTTTCTTTTTTTTTTTTTTTTTGGATAATGAGCTGCATGAGCTTTTTCTATATTTTGGAGATTAATCCCTTGCTGATTGCTTCATTTGCAAATATTTTCTCATTCTGAAGGCTGTTTTTTTGTTTTGTTTATGGTTTCCTTTGCTGTGAAAAATCTTTTAAGTTTAATTAGATCCCATTTGTTTATTTTTGTTTTCATTTTCATTAATCTAAGAGGTGGACCCAAAAAGATCTTACTGTGATTATATCAAAGAGTGTTCTGCCTATGTTTTTCTCTAGGAGGCTTATAGTGTCCAGCCTTACATTTAGGTCTTTCATCCATTTTGTGTTTATTTTTGTGTATGGTGTTAAGAAGTGTTCTAATTTCATTCTTTTACATGTAGCTGTTCAGTTTTTCAAGCACCACTTATTGAAGAGACTGTCTTTTCTCCATTGTATATTCTTGCCTCCTTTGTCATAGATTAGGTGACCATAGGTGTCTGCATTTATCTTTGGACTTTTTATCCTTTTCCATTGATCTATATTTCTGTTTTTGTGCCAGTACCACACTGTGTTGATTACTGTAGCTTTGTAGTATAGTGTGATGTCAGGGAGACTGATTCTTCCAGGTTTGTATTTCTTTCTCAAGTTTGCTTTGGCTATCTTGTGTCTTTTGTGTTTCCATATATATTGTAAAATTTATTTGAAAAATGCCATTGGTAATTTGATAGAGATTGCATTGAATCTGTAGATTGCTTTGGGTAGTATAATTATTTTCACAATGTTGATTCTTCCTATCCAAGAACATAGTGTATCTCTCCATGTGTTTGTGTCATCTTTGATTTCTTTCTTTGGTATCTTATAGTGTTATAGTCTTATAGAGTACAGGTCTTTTATCTCCTTAAGTAGGTTCATTTCTAGGTATTTTATTCTTTTTGATGTGATGGTAAATGGGATTTTTTCCTTGATTTCTCTTTCTGATCTTTTGTTGTTAGTGTATAGGAATGCAAGAGATTTCTGTGCATTAATTTCATATCCTGCAAATTTACCAGATTGACTGATGAGCTCTAGTAGTTTCCTGGTCACATATTTAGGATTTTCTATGCATGGTATCATGTCATCTGCAAACAGTGACAGTTTTACTTCTTCTTTTCCAATTTGGATTCCTTTTATTTCTTTTTCTTCTCTGATGGCCATGGCTAGGGCTTCCAAAAGTATGTTAAATAATAGTGGCAAGTGTAGACATCCTAGTCTTATTCATGATCTTTGAGGAAATGCTTTCAGTTTTTCACTATTGAGAATGATGTTTGCTGTGGGTTTGTCATATATGGTCTTTATTATGTTGAGGTAGGTTCCCTTTATGCCCACTTTCTGGAGAATTTTTATCATAAACTGGTTTTGAATTTTGTCAAAAGCTTTTTCTGCATATATTGAGATGATCATATGGTTTTTATTCTTTAATTTGTTGACATGGTGTATCACATTGATTGATTTGCAGATATTGAAAAACCCTTGCATCCCTGGGATAAATCCCACTTGATCATTGTGTATGATCCTTTTAATGTGTTGTTGGATTTGGTTTGTGAGTATATTGTTGAGGATTTTTGCATCTATTAGGTTGCCCAAAATGTTCTTTCACTTTTTCCATAAGATGTCTCCAGTAGCATTTAGTTGTCTTTAACTTCATTGAAAATAGCTTTGTTAGATTGTATGTGACAACTGTCATATCAACATGCATTTAAAAAAAGACATCAAAATTGGTGAATTTTTGTGTGGCCATTTTAATATTGAAGATGGAAGAAAAAAAGCAACATTTTTGGTGTATTATGCTTTATTATTTCAAAAAAGGTAAAAATGCACTCAAAATGCAAAAAACAGCTTTGTGCAGTGTATGGAGAAGGTATTGTAACTGACCAAACATGTCAAAAGACGTTTGCGAAATTTTGTGCTGGAGATTTCTAACTAGACAATATTCCACAGTTGGGTAGGCCAGTTGAAGTTGATGGCAATCAAATAGAGACATTAACTGAGAACAATCAATGTTATACTATGCAGAAGATAACCAACACACTCAAAATATCCAAATCAAGTGTTGAAAATCATTTGAACCAGCTTCAGTATGTTAATCTCTTTAATGTTTGGGTTCCACATAAGTTATGTGGAAAAAAAAAAAAGAAAACCTTCTTGACCATTTTTTTGCATACAAATCTCTACTTACATGTAATGAGAATGTTCTGTTTTTAAAACAAATTGTGATGTGCAATGAAAAGTGGATACTGTACAATAATGTGGAATGGAAGAGATCATGGGGCATATGAAATGAACCATGACAAACCACACCAAAGGCTGGTCTTCATCCAAAGAAAGTGATGTTGTGTATATGGTGGGATCAGAAGGGAGTTCTTTATTATGAGTTCCTTCTGGAAAACCAAACAATTAAATCCAACAAGTACTGCTCCCAAATGAGAACAACTGAAAGCAGCACTTGATGAAAAGTGTCCAGAATTAGTGAACAGAAAATATATAATCTTTCATCAGGATAACACAAGACCACATGTTTCTGGCCTTCAAGGCTAAATGCTTTAGGGGTTCTTCTTCCTGATGCCTGCCCTTCAGATTGTCTTGAAGCTCTCTTTTTATGTGGAAATATCCCTGTTTGGCCTGCGTAGATTTAGTTTTGGGGTTTTTGTTGTTGTTGATTTCATTTGTTTGTTTGTTAGTTTGTGTGTTTTGGTGCAAAGAATGTTTTCAGTATGAATGACTGCCACCTCTTTCCTCGGTGAATGCTGCCTGTTTTCCCCGTGATTGGGGGTTTGACTGGTGTGGTGACTAGACCACACCAGAATGTGGTGACACCTCTGCTCTGGGTGTTGAGTGGGGCCTCCCTTTTGTTCTATGGTTGTCACTGCCCTGTGAGGGGTAGGGTCTGCTCCCTAGTTGTTGAAGTAGGGCCCCCAGATCTGTTTCTTAGCTGTGTTTCTGATCTGTAGTGTGAGGTAGGCGGGATTGGGGTACTACCACTGGCAGAGAAGCCACTGAGTTTTCCTCCTCTGGAGTTTTCACGTGTGAATGAACTCTGTTGTGTCCCCTTTGGCCCACGGTGCTCACAAAATACAGTGTTGTTGGCACTGCTCTTGGTCCCACCTTAACTGTGGGTATGTTGGCAATTGGCCCTGGTGTCTCTCAGGCATTCTTTTTACCAGGCAACCAGCGCAGATCCCCTGAGGTCAGGTCCCAGGAGTGCAGTAGTCATGCACCTGGTCTTGCTGTGGGGGATGTGAAGGTGGCTCAGACTCTGTCCTGGCTCAGCCCCCAAGTGCACATGCCCACAAAGCTACAGCTGCTAAAACCAGATGCTCCTAGCTACAGGAGCATCTGTTGTTCTACTGAATGTTTCACAGGAACTAACTTTAGGAAGCTGTCAGCAGAGCTGTAACTCCACAGCTTGCACAGCCACAAGGAGAGATTTCAGCTCTTCTTCCTTAGTCACATAGCCCCTGGGGCTCAGCTGTGATTTCAGCTCCTTCTCTGGGCAGATTTCCTAGTGGGGGAGTTATCTGTGCCCTCCTGGGAAAATGAGGGCAGGTCCTGGCACCCACTGACAGATTTCCTTGTGACAAGAGCTATCCACATGCTCCCAGGACAGCAGAGCATGCCCCAGTGAAGCAGGTCCCAGTGCAACTCCTAGTGGCAGAAATTCTGTACCCTTCCTAGTCAGCAGGGGTGGGTCTCGTGGCCTGCTGATAGATTTCCTAGTATTGGAAGCTGTCTTCGCCTTTCTGGGTTGGGGGCATGGAGGGTCTTGGGGCCTTCTGACAAATTTTTAGTGGTGGAAGCTATCTGCTCCCTCCTGGACATATAAAGGGGGAAGGGCCTGGTGTCTACCCACTGGTCTGGAAGAGGAAGCCAGTGCCTGCCTCTGGAGCCCAAGATGGTGGTGGTTACTTGCTCCTACCCCCAGGGCTCCAATAAGCCATGTCCTGTTTCCTGGGATTGCTCACAGGGGAAGAAGCACTTATGCTGGTCCCACCCCTCTCCTTGTGTGTCTGCCAATAATGGTGTCTTGGCTCTCTGGATGACGCATGCTTCTTCCTAGTGCACCCCCAGTTGCCACAGTCCAGCCTCTTCAGGCTGTTTCCACACCTAACCCTGGTCCTCTCCCTGGGACTGACCTCCAGAGCCTGAGCTTTAGCACCCAACCCCCACCCACATTGACAGAGGAGTGTCTCAGTTTGGAGAGTTCCAGGTGGGTGGAGCGACCCTCTATGCAGCTTACTCTCCAGGTTGCCTTCCACAAACCGGTTGCTGCCCTCTCCTTTTAGGCTCTGAAGCTCCCTTCCATCCAGGCTGATCTCCCTGCAGGTGAGGAGACTTCCCCTAGTGTGGGAATCTTTCCTCCTTCACAGCTCCCTCCCTGGGGTGCAGGCTCCATTTTGGTTCCTTCTTCTTCTTTTTCCTTTTTTCCTACATAGTTATGTGGAGGTTTTCTTATCTTTTCAGACATCTGAGGTCTTCTGTTGGCACTCAGTAGCTGTTCTGTGTGAAGTTCCACTTGTAGATAGATTTTCAATATTTCTGTGGAAGAAGGTGAACTCTGCTTCCTACTCCACCATCTTGATCTCTCTCATTTTACCTTAAATTTTCATAGTATTTCTAGTCATTTTACAAATATTGTGCATTCAAATCCAACCTCAAGAATTTATTGCATGCTTTCTATGATGACATTTCTATGAAATGTATGCATTACTTATTGTCATTGGCTTTAAAATGGATGTGACAAGGACAGGGATAAGGAAAAGGACAGGGAATAATAAGAACCTAGAGTCAGCTGAGACAAAGAGTAGCAACTGTGTTTGTGTTTGGACTGACCTAGCTCAGAGACGGTCACCAGTGCTCTGAGTTAGACAGTAGCAACAGGAGCAGGGGATCTTGTTCCATAGCAATAATCTTTGTAATGGTTGGTGGTATTTTTAAACTTCAAAAGAACCATCTTTGATATCCACCTTCTTCCCTTAGTGATAAATAAGATGTGGCACTTGGAAATATCAGTTAAGCTGAACCTGTGAAATGTATTATGAACTTGTGGATAAGATGGCCACGTGGAATATTGAGTGCACTCTTTGTGACACTATTGATGGACATTATTTTTTAGTTTTAAAAATAACACTCTTGATCTTGCTTAGCTCTACGTATTACAATATTGCTATGGGGTAAATAAGCTTATTTTTGATTCAATATAACTGCTGGTTTGTGTGTGTGTGTGTGTGTGTGTGTGTGTGTGTGTTTTCTTTACTTTTCCTACTGTGTTATTTACATTTACTCCTTTTTGAGTTGCTGTTTTTTAGTTTTAGATGACCAAATCTTAGAGCTTCTGTATTTTCATTTTAACACTTAATGTACTTGCATTTGCAGTCATTTGTATCTTATTCTGCTACCTGTTCTTCTCTTTTTAAAATGTTTGTACTGTTTTGTAGGACAGATAATCAATTCAGATGACATTACCACACATGATTAAAAGGATTTTTAGAAATAAATTTTCATTTTGGAAATTTTTTTAATTTACAGAAAAGTTGTCAAGATAGTGCAAAGAGATTCTACATACATCATATCAGAGGTTCCTACTATTAACATTTTACATTAATATTGTAAATTTGTCACAATGAATCAATATTGACATATTTTTAACTAAAGTCTATATATTATTCAGATTCCTCTAGGTTTTAATGTCTTTCTCCTGTTCCAGGATCCTATCTGAAACATATTACATTCAGCAGTCTATCTCCTAAGGATCCATTAAACTGTGAATTTCTCAGGCTTTCCTTGTTTTGATGATCGTGATGGTTTTGAGGAGTATTAGCCAGATTTTTGTATATAGAATGTTTTGTAATTGAGATTTTTAATTTTTTCTCATGATAAAGCTGTTTTTTTTTGGGGGGGTATGTTTTTGTTTCTTCTGGAGAGGATGCCAACAGAAGTAAAGTGCCACTTTCTTTACATAATTATCAGGAGTGCAGAGTATCAATAAATTAATTATTGTTAATACTAACTTTGGTCATCTGGATGTAGGTCGCATTTGTGAAATATCTCTACTGTAAAGCTATTTTTTCTCTTTTCCCCTATTGTAATTTTATGAAGAAAGTCAGTGTGCCACCCCAAGTTTAAAAGTGGAGAGTTGTGCTACCTCTTTTTTGAGGGTGGTGTATATACATAAATTATTTGGACTTGTCCCGTTTAGGAAGTTTGTCTCTGTTTCCTCATTTTATTTATTGAATTATGTTCAAATGACTTATGCATATTTATCTTACACACTGGGTTATAATTCAATAGTATGTTAGTTATTCTGTTGCTCAAATTGTTCCAAGTTTGGCTATTAAGAGCTCTTTCAGTTGGTTCATCTGTCACTTTCACATACTCCCATCATTATATTGTTCATTTTGCTGTTGTTAAAGTACTTCTTAATTCCTCGCAGTAAAAGATGATCAAGGTTAATCTGTATGTCCTCTACCTCAGCCCTAGAATCAGCCATTTTTTCCAAGAAACTGTGGTTCTACATTGGTTGAAGAATAGTATCAACCACCAAGATAGGAGAGTTACTCCTAAGGTGTCAATAATTTATGTCCTCTCAAGTGACATAACATGGAAACCTATGTGTGTATAGTAACCTAAGTATATACAGATATTTATAAATGTTTTCCTCTATGTCCTACTGTTGTTGCTAACTCTAATCCATTATCACTTTTATTATTCTAGTCTTCTCCTCTTACTTGGCTGCCACCTCCAACAGTGAGAAACTTGGCTCCCATTATCCACCATCCATTTACATAATTTTTAAATTCCAGTATACCTCTATAGGGGTTTCAATGCTATTAACCCACATCCCCATGGAAAGGTATCTTTATCAACTAGACTATAATGCTTCTGTATAGTTCATTTTGCCTGTAGTCTTAAAGTCTCCTTGCATTTCCAAAATAGTTTGTCAGCGTGTGTTCTCCAGTCTCCCAGAGTGAGACCATTACATTCATTTGTAATACAATAGGATTCTTTTGTCACAGTCTATATTCTGGGATAACATGACATCATGAATGAATTTTTAAAAATTTACATACATTAAAGTTCACTCTAGGGCTTCCTTCTTGAGCCCACATGCCACAACTACTGAAGTCCACACACCTAGAGTCCATGCTCTGCAACAAGAGAAGCCATCACAATGAGAAGCCCATAAACCACAATGAAGAATAGCCCCCACTCACTGCGACTAGAGAAAGCCTGTGTGCAGTAACAAAGACCCAATGCAGCCAATAAATAAATAAATAAATTCATTAAAAAAGTTCACTGTGTTCTACGTGTATTGACAAATGCATAATGTCATGTAACAACCCATTAAAATATTATACAGAATAGTTTCATGACTCTGAAAACCTCTGTGTTCTACCTAGTCAACACTTTCTCTTTCCTAGATCCCCAGCAATCACTGATTTGTTTGCCATCTCTATAATTTTGCCTTTTCCAGAATGTTGTATAAAAGGACCCATAAATTATATAGCTTTTTTCAGGCTGCTACCTGCTTTTCATGGTTCTTTAAATTTTTGCTATCTTCGGATATGATGACTTTTTCAATGTTCTGGTTTTTTTTCTTCAAATATTCACTGGCAATTTGGAAAAAAACAAGACCAACTTATTTTAGTTTAGCTGTTATTTAACTTTACTTTTTTTGGAAAATGCATTTAAATCTATTCTAAATAGAAGTGAATTTAAACATAAATCAATTTAAACATATATCAATTTTCAAATGAAACAACATATATTTTTAAAACTATATACAATGAAATGAAATTATCTTTAACTTTTTATGGGATATGACAGCCCATTTTATCTTTTCAGATTTTATCTTCATTTTTATGTTTCAGCTAGTATAATATGGTGTTTTAGATCATGTTTATATATTTTTTAAAAAATTATAGTTGAGAACATTAATAATATTAATTATTAGTGTGTATATATATATACACATTATTTTTTACAATATGTGTATAGTCAAATATTTTAAATTTGCTTTTTTTATTAACTCATTCAGGCAATCCTTAAGACATAATTTAAAAGTATTTTGTAATCATATCTATTTTTTTTGCAATCAAAAAGATTTTACAAGAGTTTTTCCTGTAGTTTTGACTAAATTTGCTCTTCATTTGCTGTTGATTTCTCTCAAATTTTTAAAGAATTGAAAATTGATCCACAGTCAATTTATGCTGAAGGAGGGTTAGTTGCCAAGGATCAATATGTGCCCCCTATTGGCTGTTCTGCTACTGGTATTTAGATCCAATTGCTGCAACTTCAGCTCTCAAATGTTAGGCATTCATTTTCATCTCCCTCCTCCTCAGAAACAAGCATGGAATGGTCATTCTCATACAGTCAGTCAGGTTGGCCAACATTATCTCATATCTCACTCAGAAACTTAGAAGTTTCTGAGATGTGAGGCATACTTTGCCTTGATTTTCAGCATGGATGCATATGTTTTCTTATTTTTGAATTCCTTTGCTAATTTCTGTGAATATTTAGGAGACCGAGGTTCTTCAGGCCATTGAGTTATATCACCCTGTGTTCTGGAAACACACATACATTTTAGTGTTCTTTTCCTTTGGTTCTTCTGATGAAAATTTATCTCTTTTTTTTTCTGTCATTTGAAGTGATTCTAAATTATTTATTAAAGAATAGATAGCTTATAAAAGCCAAACAATTTTTGATGAAATATTATCAGCAGCATTACACAGAAGCTTTAATTTACATGTCTATCCTCTGTCACCCCTCCGACTGCAAAAAGGAAGACAGGATCTTTCATAAAGCCAACTATTGTAACTGATATTATTAGCATATGATAATTTATAGATGGTACATTGTACATTTTTCTTATTGTTTTTTTTCTAAATATAGCACTGCATTGTACATAATATGTTATTCATTACTTGCTTATGATCTGAATAATGGAGTAAATTATTAAATTTAGAGTGATTTGAGATAATAACTTAAAAATTAAAAGAGCTCCTCTGAGGGGAAAAAGGATATGACATAGTTATAAGGTTTAATAATGTCACATGATCATGTTTATCATTTCCACTTGAGGTTAAGAGACAGTAGCATCACTAATATTTTACAAATATATTCATTTAAGGGATAATATTCCCCAATCCCAAAGCAGAAACTAGAATAAAAATGTGCTAAGAAGCACTAATTGGACTCTTGAGTATAAGAATTCCATCTGTTTTTAAAGGACATTTGTGTGTTAGTAACAGAGTATTTCTGCTATAAAAATATCTTAATTCTAAGAAAGGTATATAGAGCAAACTCCCAAATAGCTATTATTTATTTACCCAGAATTATCTCTGAGCTGATATTTTTAAAAAGCCTGACTCATAAAAAGCTGATGGTTAAAATGATAGTCCTGAAATGCATATGTTTTAAGATACTATAAAAATAAAAAGCATTAAAATATATTTAGCACAATTTTAATCACTAACTATATCTAGTTATAAATATTTAAAAAAATATGTACCAAATATGTTGCATAACATGTATATTTAAGTATTTCAGCTCCATGAATTTATTGAATACTTGAAATATGAGTACATTTGATCAGACACATTCACACACACACACACACACACACACACACACATTCTATTTTTCTAAAAATTAGTTGTAGGATATTATTTCTAGTTAGATTGTTTACAATTAAAAACAAACAAACAAACAAACAGAAAATAAGGGGCTTTAGCCTCTGCTGTCTTCACATATATTCTGTACAAACTTTCTCTGTGGTAACTTTTAGTAAATACACTTAACACCAAACAAATATTACATGCATACACACACGTATTTAACACACATAACTTTATAATAACTTTTCATACTCAAAAGTTTCAAGTAAGTTAAAAATGTCCAAGAATTTTAATAAGTAAAACAACATCATCTTCACCATCAACAAAGCTCTAATCAGCAGGGTGATCAGATTTGTTTTCACGTATCCCTGTTCATTTCTACTTCTTTTGGCGAATGAAGTTGGAAAAATCAGGTTTCCAAATGAACCCCACTCTCCTTTGGTAGCCACCTCTATACCCTAATCACTCTATTCTCTTAGGTTTCACAACAATGATCAAAAGAACATCAAGTTGAGGAGGGATGACTATCAGTACAAGGACCAGTGCTCAGGAGATTTTAAAACATGAATCCCAATTTATGGACACACCCCTTTCCTTTTGGCAACCTCTCACCAGGTTTGTGTCTGCTTGGACCACACAGACTAAATGATGCTGTGTGACTTCTAAGGCTGAGCCGTAAAAAATGATGTAGTTTCTGGCTTGTTTGGTTATAACACTTATGATTAGAGCCCTAAGCATTAAGAAGGTCAGCCTGAATCTGCTATGCTGCTAGGAAGCTAAGAGACAGACAGAGAAGCCACACACACACACACACACACACACACACACACACACACACACACACGTAACTCTAATTAGCTCCCTAGCATTCCCATCAGCCAAACTCAAGGGCCACATAGGAGTGAACAGGCATTCAGCAATGTTCCCAGTGGAGGCCTCTTCCCAGCTGAGGCCCTGGACACTGCCAAGTAGAGAAAAGCCACCCTTGCTGTGCTCTGTCTCAATTTCTGTCCCCAGAAACAGTGAGCATAACAAATTAGGTGTTTTAAGCTGCTAATTTTGATTAATTAGTTACACAGCAGTAGTAACTCTAACAAATACGAACTGCCTGAAGAATACTTTGAGAAAAATGTTTCTAAGATACACTGTAGGCTGCTTGAGGCAAAGGCCAATTAACCCAAGGATTTGCTTATAAATGAAAGGGGTCCCAAGAAGAATGGCCCTTACACTCCCTACATTAGAGTAGCAGAGAGAAGTTATAAATGAGAAGATGGTGGGCATGAGATGCTTGTGCTGGAATTTGAGAGAGGCAGTTTTTGACCTTACTTGCTGTTCCTGAATATACATTGGATGCTGGCACAGAGGATAATACTGTTTTCAACTTGCTCTGTTTGGCCTACATTCTTAGAAACATAATACACCTGACTGCAGGGTCTAATATGTTATGCTGTGTTCCTCTGAGAAGAAGGCAAGAGTCCCAACTCACTACACAAGTCTAAATACCTAAGAGGTAGAAATCTGTGAGCATATTGGTTAGGTGCCCTTATGCACCTGCCAAGGGTATAGCTTGTGCTGCCCTTTACAGAAGCATCAGCCTGAAAGGAGCACTGAGCACAGGAATGGCAAGGTTTATTTCTATTTTCATCTTGACTGTTCTGTATGGGATAGATTACAGAAAAGTAGAATTGCAAGAGTTTCTTGAAACAGTTCATGGACGGATGGCAGTGCCTTAGACTAGGGAGGTCATGGGGGACAGAGTCTCACTTTATCTTGAAAGTAAACTGTAAGAATGTTTGATGGATTGGGCCTGTGGTAAACGTTGTAGAGAGTTACTCTTCTTTATTTAATTTTTATTTATTTTGTTATCATAATGAACTCCTTTTTCATATTTGTTACATGAGTTTGTGTGTGGGTACTGTTATTTATATCTTTACCTTTCTTACTGTTCAGATGTTTATCTTTTTTTTTATGATGCCTCTAACTTAATTATGACCCTAATATACCTCCTTAAGAAAAGTAACTCTTTCACTTCAGTGTATTTTTCCAATATTTTTCCAACTTGTCATTCCCCTTTTACTTTTCTTTAGGATGTAATTAAATTGCCATTTCAGAGCTTAACATTTTTACTTGCAAGTATGTGGATTTACAAAATGATTTCCTCTAAACATGTTTTTAAATCTCTAATCTAAAGCTAAAGAAACAGACACCAATGGAGACCAATTAAATAATTATATTCTCTATCTTCCCTAAATCTTAAAATATTTTAAAGCAAATGAATAGAAAATAATATCTATGTGGTATAATTTATACCATAGTCTTTACTCAAAGCAAATTTGATTTCTGTTTTCCCAAGAAATATTTATTCCATCGAAAGACTGAATTTCTCAGAAGCAGTATGTTTTTGCCTTTTTCCCCCCTAAACAACAAGCCTGCATGATCAATGTCTTTAGGCAGTGCCAGATTCCTTCTTCTGTGAATCTTCATTCTTGATATCTCTAAATGGATAAAGGAAAATATAGTAAATATAAATGATTCCCTTTTAATTTCACCTGTATATGAAAGATATGGAGAAGGACCAACTCATATCTACAGCAGAGACTTTATTAGCTTCCAATACTGAATCATCAAAGGCCTCCACTATACAGAGGGGCCATCCACTTCTTCAGATTTGCTTGCATATTCTTGTGTGCTTTCTGCATTCCTAGAGTGAGTTCTAATTCAGTGACTGGCCCATAGAACTGTCAAAGGATGCATCTTGAGAATGTAAATGAATCTCATGCTCATAAGTTTTTAACTGACAGTTATATAAAATTTGATTATTCAAAATTATGCTAATTAACTATTAGTAAATGTCATTTGGTTGTTCAAAACATGTGGTCAATTAAAAAATTATAAGGGCCCCAGATATTGGCAGTTAGGTCTAGGAGAATATAATTTTATTTTTGGCAGAGATTTGTGAATTCTCTGGTGAATGATACAGGCATTAGAGAGAATTTCCTAATTTTTAAAACTATTGTGAAGAGAGTTTTAAAATGCATTCAATTTATAAGAGCAAGGGAAGAAATTGAGGAGAATATAGTCATATTTATGTTTATATGTGGAGATAATATGCATATACATGTATATATATACACACATACACATTTCTTTAAAAGAAGAGCAGAAAGGAAAAATTAAGTAGTGCTTATTCTTTAGAGAGAGGGAATAAGGGTCAAAGGACAAGAAGACAAGTTTGTTTTTGTTGTTTTCTTATTTTATTGTATAATTATTGCACTCCTTAATTTTTTTTACTGTGCGTATTACTTTATTTAAAAAAAAAAGACAATTTCCATACAAAGTTGGCATGTTTGAAGTGCACATTTGTTTAAGTTCACACATCCTAAGTAATAATAATGGTGGTAGGTAACCACTTCTGTTGTAAAGTTCATCTCAAGTTCAGCACTTGCATAAAGTAACTGCAAATTTAAAAGAAATTAAAATGTTTTCTACAGGAAGGCCTGCCTGACTCAGCACTCTCACCTCTTCCTAGTGCTTGGGTGGAATTCTTCTCAGGCTTTCAGACCATCCTGGTTTTGAGGGTAGATACATTTTGAGGCACTGAAGCTTGAAACAGACCAGACTGGACTCCTGGAAAAGGATCAATGTGTTTATACATCCAGAGTAGCTGTAGCCAAATCAAGATCATCCTAATTATCTTGGTTTAAAATACAAAGTTCATTGTCTTTGCAAGTTAATAACTTAAGAATGTAGAGGGAAGAGAACACAATAGCATTTCATATTTCTAATTATGGAATCAAAAAGTAAGAATAGGAGAATATGGGATTTTCAAGCAAGGGAAAAAACTTGTGTCTTCTGACATCACAAGGAAACTAAAACACATAAATGAGAATATTTACCATGTTGGCTGCTCCTTTCACTGAAATTTTATTTCTTGTTTTATTATTTCACAAATAGTGGCAGGTAAGCCAGTACTCCAAAATAATTCCTATTAACAAATTGTTTTTGTTTCTACTCTACCCAAAAATAACAGGGAAAGGAATTATCATTCAAAAATGTGAAAAACTTTCTTAGCTCACAAGTCAAAAAACAAGCAGCTAACTGGATTTGGCCCAAGGGTAAGAGTTTGCCAATGCCTGAGGTAGAACAACAGCCTTTCGGTAATGGAAAATGCAAAAACCTAGCTGCTATTCTTTTTGTAAATAGGAGACAGGTGTGTATGTATTTTTTAATAGTAAAATGTTAATATTTCCATTTTTAAAAATAATACATTTAGGCAAAAGAGATATCTATACATCCTTATCCCTCTTAAGTAGCAAATTATCTTTTCTTCTATCCACCATAGATGTAATTTTATACAGTTATTAGCACATAATAGATAAACATATACATTTGGCATATTCTTTGCTTACCTAAAATTATGTTTCCCTTATTACGGCAGAATATCTTTAAAAACTAATATATTATTAAACTGACTGAAGCAATCGATGAGTGATAAATTTTATAAAATTGATTTCCAAATTATTATACTAATTTATGTATAGCACCATAAATTACCATTCTATATACACATTAACTTTTATTATGTTTTTATACTTCTTAAATGCACTATCTCCTTTTTGCTTTAATTTGCATTTATTTCATGATAAAAATATACATTCCCACTTTCAAATTTCCTTGCTACATTTAGCACATAAGAATTGTGTTTTCATGTCCATTGCTGTTATATCTACTTGAATAGTGATATATTTTATCAATATTTACAGGTTTTTTTTTTTTTATAGAGCATATTTATAAGTGGTTTCTCAGAACTGTTTTAAATATATTTGGGGTCTATTTTCTTTTTTTAATTATGTTTTTTGTTATAGAGAAATTACTTTTAATTTTTTATACTCAATGGAGTCAAAATTTCTTTATTTTTCCTTTCACCTCCATGTCTAATAATTTCTATTTTTCAACAATTTGATAAACTTTCTATTTTGAACCAGCTTTTCTATACTTTGAATGTTTACATTTACATTCATGTCCACCTGAGCTTTAATGTTATTTGTGACAATAGGAATTTTAGGAATTCATCTATTCAATGAAAAAAAAGTATATAATCCCAAACCATGGCGATGACATGGCTAAGGGAAAAAAAAAAAAGTAATTCTTTCTATAAAAATAACTTGCAGTAGCTTGTGCTTGCCCATTTCATCGCAGAGGGAATCACATTTTATGACTGTCACTGAAGCAGGCTATCATGTATAAGAGGCTGCTACACAGGTTTTGGTTCAGTAGACAGTAGTAGAGTTTAAATGGAATTAGGCTTTTTCTTTCTGAAAGTAAAAATGTTGAGAATGTGCATTTTGTAATCAGTATTCATTAGTTGTTTCCAACCTGTAGATCGAGGCCAGCAGCAGCAGCATCACGTGGGAAATGTTGGGAATACAAATTACTGGGTTCCATCCTAAACCTGCTGAATTAGAAACTTTGGGACAAGGCTCATTAATCTGTGTTTTAATAAGCACTTGAGCTGATTCTGATTCACACTAAGTTTGAGAACCTGAGAAGTACTGGTACAAAAATTAGGACCTGTATTTGCCTTAATAGGTAGGCAGATCTTTCCTTTGTCATTTTCAATTTTATACATTTAAAGATTTTAATTTTTGACAAAGGAGACAAGAATATATATATACAATGAAGAAAAGACAGTCTCTTTAGCAAGTGGTATTGGGAAAGTTGGACAGCCACATGCACATCAGTAAAGTTAGAACACTCCCTCACACCATACACAAAAATAAACTCAAAATGCCTTAAAGACTTAAATATAAGACATGACACCATAAAACACCTAGAAGAGAACATAGGCAAAACCTTCTCTGACATAAATCGTACCAGTGTTTTCTTAGGGCAGTTTCCCAAGGCAATAGATATAAAAGCAAAAAAATAAACAAATGGGACCAATTCTAACTTATAAGCTTTTCACAGCAAAGGAAACCATAAATAAAATCAAAAGAAGACCTACAGACTAGGAGAAAATATTTGCAAATGATGTGGCCAACAAGGCCAAAAATGTCCAAAATATACAAACAGCTCATACAACTCAATACCAAAATTACCAAACAACCCAATCAAAAAATGGGCAGAAGATGTAAATAGACATTTCTCCTAAGACATACAGATAGCCAACAGGCACATATAGTCAACAACAGGCACAGATGGTCAATATCCCTAATTATTAGAGAATACAAATCAAAACTACAATGAAGTGTCACCTCACACTGGCCAGAATGGCCATCATCAAAAAGTCTAAAGTTAACAAATTCTGAAGAGGGTGTGGAGAAAGGGAACACTCCTACACTGTTGGTGGGAATATAAAGTGGTGCAGGTTCCTTAAAAATCAAAAAATAAAATTACCGTATGATCTGGAAATCCTATTTCTGGATATATATCTGGAGAAAACCATAATTTGAAAATCTACATGCACCTCAGTGTTCATAGCAGTATTATTTACAATAGTCAAGACATGGAAGCAACCTAAATGTCCCTCAGCATATGAATATATGAGTGGATAAAGATCTGGGGTGTGTGTGTGTGTGTGTGTGTGTGTGTGTGTGTATACTGTGTGTGTATATATATATATATATATATATATATACACACACATACACACAAGAATGAAATAATGCTATTTGCAGTATCATGGGTGGACTTAGAGATTATCATACGAAGTGAAGTAAATCAGGCAAAGACAAAACATCATGTGATACCATTTATACGTGGAATCTAAAATATGATACAAATGAACTTATTTGCAAAACAGACACACAGAAGTAGAAAACAAACTTGTGTGTACCAAAAGGGAAAGTTTGTAGGGGAGGTATAAAAGGAGTTTGGGATAAGCAGATATAAACTACTATATATAAAATAAACAACCAGGTCCTATTGTACAGCACAGGGAACTATATTCAATATCTCATAACAAACCATAATGGAAAAGAATATGAAATATGGAAAAGAAGATATATATATGTGTGTTTGTGTGTGTGTGTGTGTGTGTGTGTGTGTGTATAACTCAATCACTTTGCTGTACATCAGAAAATAACACAATGTTGTAAATCAACTATACTTAAATGAAAAAAACATTTAAAATTAAAAAAGATCTTTTCTTGCCTATTCATTATTAGCTGTATATTTCATTTTTGAGGAACCATCATACTGTTTTCCATAATAGCTCTACCAATTTAATTTCCCACCAACAGTGTCTAATGGTTCCCTTTTCTCTACATCCTTGCCAACACTTGTTATCTTTTGTGTTTCTGATAATAGCCATCCTAAAAGATGTGAGGTAATATCTTATTGTGGCTTTGATTTGCATTTCCCTGATGATTAGTGATGTTAAGCACTTTTCATGTACCCACTGGTCACTTGTCTTCTTTTGAAAATAATGTCTACTCAAACCCTTTGCCCATTTCTTAACTGGCTTATTTGGGTTTTTTAGCTATTGAGTTATATGTGTTCTTTATATATTTTGTATATTATCCTCTTATCAGATACATGGTTTGCAAATATTTATTCCCATTCTGTAGGCTGCCTTTTCAACTTATCATACCTTTGTTATGTAATGCTCTTTAGTTTGATGTAGTTTCATGTGTTTATTTTAGCTTTTGTTTCCGGTTCTTCAGTATCTTATCCAAGAACTCATTGCTAAGACCAATGTCAAGGAGTTTTGACTCTGTTTTCTTCTAAAAATTTTATGGTTTCAGGTCTTACACTCAAGTTGTTAACCCATTTCAAGTTAATTTTTGTGAGTGATGTAAGATAGAAGTCTAATTTCATTCTTTTGCAAGTAGACATCCAGTTTTCCCAGCACTATTTATTGAAAACACTATCTTTTAACCATTGTGTGTTCTTGGCACCCTTGTCAAAAATTAGTTGCTCTTATGTTTATCTTATGTTTTCTTTCTGGAGTATTCTATTCCCCTGTTCTATGTGCTTGTGATTATTACAGTATCATACCATACTTTTTTTTTATTACTATTGCTTTGTAATATAGTTTGAAATCAGGGAGTGTGACACCTCCACTTTGTTCTTCTTTCTAAAGATTTCTTTGCATATTTTGTGTATTTTGAGGTTCTATATAAATTTCAGGATTGTTTGTTCTATTTCTATGAGAAATGTCACTTGGAATTGTGATAAGGATTGCACTAAGTCTGTGGAACTCTTTGAATAGTATGGGCATTTAAAATTGTTAACTTTTCTAACCAAGAACATTGTATATCTTTTCATTTATTTGTGTCTTCTTCACATTTTTTTTATAAATATCTTCTAGTTGTTCATGTACAGGTCTTCCATCTACCTAGTTAAATTTATTGCTAAATATTTTATTGATTTTGATACTGTTGTAAATGGATTTCATTCTGAATATTTCTTTCATAAAGTTTGTTGTTAGTGTATAAAAACACCACTGGTTTTTGTATCTTGATGTTGTATCCTGCAACTTTACAGAAATCATTTTTTAGTCTAACAGTTTTTGAGTACAGTCTTTCAGGTTTTCTATATATTAGATCACTTCATCTGCAAATAGAGATAATTTAATTTTTTTCATTCTGATTTGGATGCCTTTTTGTTTATATTTTCCCCTCATGTTGTTTGGACTTCCAGTACTATGTTGAACAAAAATGGGGTGAGTGGTTGTCCTTGTCTTGTTCCTGATCCTAGAAGAAAAGTTTTTAACTTTTCACCTTTGAGCTTCTCATATATGGCTTTTATTCTGTTGAGGTACATTTGTAGTAGTTCTTTATATATTCTGTTTATTAAAACATTTTATTAAATATATGATTTGCAAATATTTCCTCTTATTCCATAGGTTGCCTTCTCACTCTGTTAATTATGTTCTTTGATTTACAAATGTTCTAAATTTTGATGTATTCAATTATCTACTTTTCCTTTTTTTGCCTGTATTTTAATGTCATATTTTAAAAAATCTTTGTAAAATCCAATGTCATGAATATTTTCCCCTATGTTTTTCCTTAAAAATATTATAATTTTAGGTCTTATGTTTAGGTTTTTTATCCATTTTGAGTTAATTTTTGTATATGAAATTAGGTAAGGTTCCAAATTCATTATTTTGCCTGTGGCTCTTCAGTTTCTCAACAAAGTTTGCTAAAAACTGTTCTAAACATTTCACATGGAACAGTCTTGGTAGCCTTGTCAAAAATAATTCAACCATATATATGTGATTTTATTTCTACATTCAGTATTTTATTTCAATGGTTTATATAGCATAATTTCTATAGATATATATGCTATAATTACTTGATAATTATGATTAAAACCTTAAGAACCATCGAATCTATGTAACTTCGTTGCATTAGTTAATTATTTCCTTGCACTATAAACACTTAGACTGGAATTGCTGCATGGAGTAGAATGCAGTTTTATACATTTTTCCAGATATTTTGAAATAATTACACTGTTAGAATGTAAGTGTTATTTTTCTAAACTCCTGTTGTCACTGGATATTAACTATAGACTTTTTAATCTTTGTCAACTGGCTATGTTCTTTCCTTTTTGCCTATTATATGTGTAGTTATAAATATTTCATATTAATTTTATTACATTTTAAATGCTTATATATGCTCAAGGTATGTAACACATGTGCTTAAAATGTTCTTTTAAGAAATATTCATGGAAATTAATGATGGAAAAAATCCTACAGGCATTCATGCAGAAAAGACATACCATCTATAAAATGAAAAAAAAAATCTAGTTGGACTCAAATTTCTCTACATGCAGGAAAGCAATGAAAGAGAGATTTAGAATTTGAGGTTAAAAGATTGTAACTGAAGAAATTTAAATCAGCTAAACCATGATTCTTTTACAAGCGCCTCAAAGATTCATTGTCATGCAAAGATTCATTTAGTATGCAACCCACACATGAATTCTGGAAATATATATATGAATGTGAAATTAAATAATAATTAAAAGGGTGACTTCCCAGGTAATTCAGTGGTTAAGAATCCACCTGCTAATGCAAGGGACAGGGGTTCGAGCCCTGTTCCAGGAAGATCCCACATTGCATGGAGCAACTGAGCCCATGCACCACAACTATTGAGCCTGTGCTCTAGAGCCCATGAACTACAACTATTGAGCCCATGTTCCACAACTACTGAAGTCTGTATGCCTAGAGCCTGTGCTCCACAACAAAAGAAGCCACTGCAATGAGAAGTGCATGCACTGCAACGAAGAGTAGCCCGCACTTGCCACAACTAGAGAATGCAGGAACGAAGACCAAATGCAGCCAATAAATAAAGAAATAAATTTATTAAAATGATAATAATAATAAGGATAATAGTAATAAAAAAAAGGACAATAAGGAATGGTGCTAGTAAAGCATGGTGTTGCTTAATTACAAATTAAGGTACAGAAAAAATTAAAATTGTAATGAGATGAAATATTTCACAGAAAGTAGAGCAATCTGAGCCTGAGGAAAATCAGATTATCATGATAAATATTTAGAAATATTTGTTTAAGTTTAATTTACACAACTTACCTCATGTCTTCAAGAATGGCAGGCTTCAAAAAGAATGTACAGCCTCTAAATCATTTGAACTCAAGTGAAGATTTGAAATGTGTACTTAAGAAAAAAAAAAGGGATAAGTCTGGAAAACATAAAGGAAGACAGTAAAACTCTCAAAGTCAGAAAAATCAAGTTGCTTTTTTGCATCTCAAATTGTATGGAATAATGTGTAATTTAAGATAAACTTCCATGTATTATTAGCTTTACTATTTTATTAAAAGACACAACTTTATGAATATTATAATACATTAAAATAACAAGTGTGTAAGTAAAAAGAACAAAGAGTCTCTCTTATCATCCAGTTATACAAAGCATTAGGTAGCAACCCAGAGCAGTCACCCACAGTGTGCCCTGAGGGAAATTCAGGATGGAGAAAAAATAGGATGATGCAAAGTTCCCTAGTTAGTCAAGATGCAGTATCTAAGGAAAACTTTCAGTGGCCCCAGAATCTTGCACCTTCCCAGACATAGAAAAGCACTAAAATCATAAACTTGAGATATCTGTTTTCTGTGATTAGTGGTCATCTTTTACTAAGACATATGCTTGGCTACATGTATTTCCCAGCAAAATAATTTTATATATATACACCGGCTCCTCCCCTACCTCTTTGGAGCAGTTGCTCAGAGCTACTTGAGAAGCTGTCTCCTGCACTGTGGTAATCAGTCAAGTCCATGAATAAAACTGAAACTCACTGCTCTTACATTGTACAAATTTTTAGTCAAGTGAGAGACTTTTAGAATATCACTATCATTTTTGACAACAAAAATTAGCGAGCCATTAGAGATATACTAATGTTGCTATATTTGTGTATGTATGATAAAATATAACATATTTTGTAAAATGTTAATGTGATATACACATATATATGGGTATATGTGTGTGTGTGTGTGTATATATATATATATGGTCTTATATTTTATATATTAAACTCCAAAGAAACCTCTAAACTTTTTCCTAAAGCTAACCGTGTGGACGATTTTTCATCATAATCAAAGAAATCTATCAACTAATAATAAAAAAGAAAGTATTAAATTTCTTGGGGAAATTGAAATTTCACAAGTAATGCCTTAGCAAGGAAGCAATTTAAACTATATTTATGTAGCTAAAAATAAAAAATAAAATAACATATTTTATTTCAAACATAAAGGGTATTTTAAGATTATGTTATGAGGAAACTTGATTCTTTTAAATTTTTATTTTAATAAAAAATGGAAAGGGCCTTCACCTCAAACTTATATACAATAATAAAAAATAAAATGGGTGAAGTTTGTAAAATGACTGGTTTAACCAAATAACAAATATTGTTTAATAAATCTAAGCAGTTTCTTTAATAAGGCTAATAAAAACTTGTGCTACATTTAATAAATAAATAAAATTACTACAGAATAATCTTATAAATTAAAAAACTGATAGAAAAATAGGCATGAGTGACAGGGAAAAAGAGATTTATAAATATTTATTAATTTATAAATATTAACTTGCAAATATTTAATTCTAAAATATTTTTAGAATTAAAAGGACTTATTTTTTTAATGGGCAACAATTTATTAAAATGATAAACTACCAATTAGTATTAAAATTTTCCCAGTTGTACATAGATATTTTCTACAGTTAGCTGTTTGAATCAAATAAGGACATACTGTAAAAAAAATTAAACAAAATAAACAAATAAAATAAAGGAGACCAATCAAGTGACTACAGGGCTTCACCATATTTGAATTCTGATTCAAACATATATAATAGCACTTTTAAATTTGTTTTTTCAAATTCATGGAAAGTTTCCTGATTATTTTTAAGCAAACAAAAATAACATGGATAAAACAACTTCACAAAGCACAGAAAAGAAAATTACAGATACGTCATTTTTAATAATATATGCCAGAATTGAGTTCATCAATATATTAAAAGTACAATACAACATTCAAATGTATGGTTCATCCCACTTGTGCAAATATAGTTTAATATTTTGTACCTGTAAATGTAAGTCACCACATCAAAATTTCATGTAAGAAGAAAATCATTTGACCATCTCTACTGAAACAAAAGATAACTTAAAAACTTCAACACCAATTCTTGGAAATTCCCTAGCAATCTATAAATAATATAATCATTAAACATTATAAATTAAAGCTATTTAATTCTACAAACCAATATCAAACTTAATGCAGAGATATAGATGCAGTTTTTCCATGCTTCCTCATCATTCTGTAAATTTTGATTACTAAAATGAAAAAAAAAGTATCGGAAGTAGAATAGAGGTATTGAAAAGCACAAACTCACTTAAAAATTTAAAGCCAAATAATTAAATTCATTTAGATAGATTTTAGTATTTTCTGTTCAAGAAACACTTCAGAGTAATATCTGTGGACATGTGTATATATTTATGCTTCTCAGTAAAAATATGCCACTGAAGACTTACAATTTAGCATTTTTGAAAATTATATAGGCATGTGTATCTACTTATTTTTAATCATAATATGATTTGAATTTCAACTAAAGACCTTAATAGTGGTTATCTCTAGGAGAAAGTACTATACAAAGTATATACTTTTAAATTTTTAAAATCATATTTATTGAGTATCTATTACTTGAAGTTAAAAGTTAAATGCTACAAAAATAGGAGGAGAAATGTTAAAAGATATAAAAAGAATTGATAATCAATGTGGAAAAGGTATCTGAATTAATAGATGATGTTGCCAAAACTTGCTAAATTAGCTTTTATTTATTTATTTATTATTTATTTTTTATTGGAATATAATTGCTTTACACTTTTGTACCAGTTTTTGAGGTACACCAAGGCCAATCATCCGTATTTATACACATATCCCCGTATTCCCTCCCTCCCTCGACTCCCCCCTACCCTCCCCGTCCTAGTCCTCCAAGGCATTATCTATCATCGAGCTGAACACCCTTTGTTATACAGCAACTTCCCACTGGCTATTTTACAGTTGGTAGCATATATATGTCTATGCTACTCTCTCACTTCATCTCAGCTTTCCCTTCACCCCCCTGCCCCCCCAAACCTCGAGATCTCCAGTCCATTCTCTGCATCTGCATCCCCATTCCTGTCTCATCACTGAGCTCATCAGTACCATTTTTAGATTCCATATATATGAGTTAGCATACAATACTTGTCTTTCTCTTTCTGACTTACTTAACTCTGTATGACAGACTCTAGGTCTATCCACCTCATTACATAGAGCTCCATCTCACTCCTTTTTATAGCTGAGTAATATTCCATTGTATATATATGCCACATCTTCTGTATCCATTCATTTGTTGATGGGCATTTAGGTTGCTTCCATGTTCTGGCTGTTGTAAATAGTGCTGCAATAAACATTATGGTACACGTTTCTTTTCAGATTATGGTTTTCTCTGGGTATATGCCCAGTAGTGGGATTACTGGATCATATGGTAGTTCTAGTTTTAGTTTTTTAAAGAACCTCCAAACTGCTTTCCATAATGGCTGTACCAACTTACATTCCCACCAACAGTGCAGGAGTGTTCCCTTTTCTCTATACCCTCCCCAACATTTGCTGTTTCCAGATTTTGTAATGATGGCCATTCTGATTGGTGTGAGGTGATACCTCATTGTGGCTTTGACTTGCATTTCTCTGATAATAAGTGATGTTGAACATCTTTTCATGTGTTTGTTGGCCATCTGTATGTCTTCTTTGGAGAAATGTCTATTTAGGTCTTCTGCCTATTTGTGGATTGGGTCATTTGCTTTTTTGGTATTAAGCTTCATGAGCTGCTGGTATATTTTGGAGGTTAATCCTTTGTCCGTTGTTCCGTTGGCAACAATTTTTTCCCATTCTGAGGGCTGTCTTCTTGTCTAGTTTATAGTTTCTTTCACTGTGCAAAAGCTTTTAAGTTTCATAAGGTCCCATTTGTTTATTCTTGATTTTATTTCCATGATTCTAGGAGGTGGGTCAAAAAGGATCTTGCTTTGATGGATGTCATAGAGTGTTCTGCCTATGTTTTCCTCTAGGAGTTTTATAGTGTTTGGCATTCCATTTAGGTGTTTAATCCATTTTGAGTTTATTTTTGTATATGGTATTAGGAAGTGTTCTAATTTCATTTTTTTACATGTGGCTGTCCAATTTTCCCAGCACCACTTATTGAAGAGGCTGTATTTTTTCCATTGTATATTCTTGCCTCCTTTGTCAAAGATAAGGTGCCCATATGTGTTTGGGCTTGCCTCTGAGTTCTCTATTCTATTCCATTGATCTTCCTTTCTATTTTTGTGCCATTCCCATACTGTCTTGATCACTATGGCCTTGTAGTATAGTTTGACGTCAGGACGCCTGATTCCACCAACTCCATTTTTCCTTCTCAAGATTGCTTTGCCTATTCGGGGTCTTTTGCATTTCCATACAAATCGTAAGATTTCTTGTTCTAGTTCTGTGAAAAATGCCATTGGTAATTTGATGGGGATTGCATTGAATCTGTAAATTGCTTTGGGTAGTACAGACATTTTCATGATGTTGATTCTTCCAATCCAGGAACATGGTATGTCCCTCCATCTGTTTGTGTCATCTTTGATTTATTTCATCAGGGTCTTAAAGTTTTCTGCATACAGATCTTTTGCCTCCTTAGGCAGGTTTATTCCCAGGTATTTTATTCTTTTGGTTGCAATGGTAAATGGGAGAGTTTCCTTAATTTCTCTTTCTGCTCTTCTGTTGTTAGTGTATAGGAATGCAAGAGATTTCTGTGCATTAATTTTGTTTCTTGCTACTTTACTAAATTCATCAATTAGTGCTAGCAGTTTTCTGGTAGAATCTTCAGGGTTTTCTATGTATAATATCATGTCATCTGCAAAGAGTGACAATTTTACTTCTTCTTTTCCAATTTGGATTCCTTTTGTTTCATTTTCTGCTCTGATTGCTGTGGCTAAATTTTCCAAAACTATGCTGAATAATAATGGTGAGAGTGGACACCCTTGTCTTGTTCCTGTTCTAAGAGGGAATTCTCTCAGTTTTTCCCCATTTAGAATGATGTTCGCTTTTGGTTTCTCATATATGGCTTTTATTATGTTGCGATAATTTCCTTCTATGCCCATTTTCTGGAGAGCTTTTATCATAAGTGGATGTTGAATTTTGTCAAAAACTTTTTCTGCATCTATTGAGATTATCGAATGTTTTTTATCTTTCATTTTGTTGATATGATGTATCACATTGATTGATTTGTGTATATTGAAGAATCCTTGCATCCCAGGGATAAACCCCACTTGATCATGATGTATGAGTTTTTTAATGTGCTGTTGGAGTCTGTTAGCTAGTATTTTGTTGAGGATTTTTGCATCTATATTCATCAGTGATATTGGTCTGTAATTTTCTTTTTTTGTGACATCGTTGCCTGGTTTTGGTATCAGGGTGATGGTGGCCTCATAGAATGAGTTTGGGAGTGTTCCATCGTCTGCTATATTTTGGAAGAGTTTGAGACAGATAGGTGTTAGCTTTTCTCTAAATGTTTGATAGAATTCACTCTTGAAGCCATCCGGCCCTGGGCTTTTGTGTGTTGGGAGATTTTTAATCACTGCCTCAATTTCCATACTTGTGATTGGTCTGTTCATAGTTTCTATTTCTTCCTGGTTCAGTCTTGGAAGATTGTATTTTTCTAGGAATTTATCCATTTCTTCCAGGTTATCCAATTTATTGGCATATAGTTGCTTGTAGTAGTCTCTCATGATCTTTTGTATTTCTGAGGTGTCCGTTGTTACTTCTCCTTTTTCATTTCTAATTCTGTTGATTTGAGTCCTCTCCCTCTTTTTCTTGATGAGTCTGGCTAAAGGTTTATCAATTTTGTTAATCTTCTCAGAGAACCAGCTTTTAGTTTTATTAATTTTTGCTATTGCTTCCTTTCTTTCTTTTACATTTATTTCTGCTATGATCTTTATGATTTCTTTCCTTCTGCTCTCTTTGGGGTTTCTTTGTTCTTTTTTTCTAATTGTTTGAGGTGTAAGGTTAGGTTGTTTATTTGGTATTTTTCTTGTTTCTTAAGGTAAGACTGTATTGTTATTGACTTCCCTCTTAGAACTACTTTTGCTGCGTCCCATAGGTTTTGGGTTGTTGTGTTTTCATTGTTGTTTGTTTCTAGATATTTTTTGATTTCCTCTTTGTTTCCTTTAGTGATTTCTTGGTTGATTAATAGTGAATTATTTAGCCTCCATGTGTTTGTATTTTTTGCAGTTTTTTTTCCCTGTAATTGATATCTAGTCTCATGGCATTGTGGTCTGAGAAGATGCTTGATATGATTTCAATTTTCTTGAATTTGTCGAGGTTTGATTTGTGACCCAAATTGTGATGTATCCTGGAAAATGTTCCGTGTACACTTGAGAAGAAAGTGTATTCTATCATTTTTGGATGGAATGTCCTATAAATATCAATTAAGTCAAGATGGTCTAATGTGTCAATTAAAGGTTGTGTGTTTTTATTTTCTATTTGGATGATCTGTCCATTGATGTAAGTGGGGTGTTCAACCTCTCACTATTATTGTGTTGCTGTCAATTTCCCCTTTTATGGCTGTTAGTTTTTGCTTTATGTATTGAGGTGCTCCTATGTTGGGGGCATAGATATTTACCATTGTGATATGTTCTTCTTGGATGGATCCCTTGATCATTATGTAGTGTCCTTCCTTGTCTCTTGCAATAGTCTTTACTTTAAAGTCTAATTTGTCTGATGTGAGTATTGCTACTCCAGATTTCTTTTGACTTCCATTTGCATGGAATATCTTTTTCCATCCTTTTACGTTCAGTCTATAGGTATCCCTTGGTCTGAAGTGGGTTTCTTGTAGGCAGCATATAGAAGGGTCTTGTTTTTGTATCCATTCAGCCAGTCTGCGTCTTTTGGTTGGAACATTTAATCCATTTACATTTAAGGTGATTATTGACATGTGTGTTCTGATTACTATTTTCTTAATTGTTTTGGGTTTGTTTTTGTAGGTCTTTTCCTTCTCTTGTGTTTCCTACTTAGAGAAGTTCCTTTAGCACTTGTTGTAAGGCTGGTTTGGTGGTGCTGAATTCTCTTAACTTTTGCTTGTCTGGAAAGCTTTTGATTTCTCCCTCAAATCTGAAATAGATTCTTGCTTGGTAGAGTATTCTTGGCTGTAGGTTTCTCTCTTTCAGGACTTTCAGTATATCCTGCCATTCCCTTCTGGCCTGCAGAGTTTCTGTAGAAAAGTCAGCTGTTATCCTTATGGGTTTTCCCTTATATGTTATTTGTTGCTTTTCTCTGTCTGCTTTTAATAGTTTTTCTTTGTGTTTAATTGTCATTATTTTGATTAATATGTGCCTTGGAGTATTTCTCCTTGGGTTTATTCTGTGTGGGAATCTCTGTGCTTCTTGGACTTGGTTAATTAATTCTTTTCCCATGTTGGGGAAGTTTTCCACTATAACCTCTTCAAATATTTTCTCAGACCCTTTCTTTTTTTCTTCTTCTTGGATGCCTATAATTCAAATGTTGGTATGCTTAATATTATCACTGAGGTCTCTGAGACTGTCTTCCATTCTTTTTATTCTTTTTTCTTTTTCCTGCTCTGTGGCGTTTATTTCCCCCATTCTATCTTCCAACTCACTTATTCATCCTTCTGCCTCAGTCATTCTACTGGTTATACTATCTATAGTGTTTTTAATTTCAGTTATTTTGTTGTCCATTGCAGTTTGTTTGTTCTTTAGTTCTTCTGAGTTCTTATGAACTGTTTCTTGTACTTTCTCTATTTTGTTATTGAGATTTTGTATAATTTTTACTATCATTACTCTGAGTTCTTTTTCAGGCATTTTTCCTATTTCCTCTTCATTTATTTGGTCTTGTGGGTTTTTTTTCCTGCTCCTTTGCCTGCATGGTGTTTCTTTGTTTCCTCATGGTAGTCCAAACTTTTGGGGTTGCTTGTCCTGGTGATAGAGGGTTTTATAGAAGACTGTCCAAGCCCTGGGCTGATGTGTGAGTGTTGGTTCAAACAAATACTAAGTCTAGATAACACATACATATATAAGGCACACAATTACTGAATCCATTAGGGCATAAGACTCTGAAAAGACCTGACAGAAGAACCCCAGTATGCTATCAGATATTCAAAGAGAAATCCAACAGAAATTGAAAAACAAAACAGAACAAAACAGAAACATAAACAACAAAAAAACAAACAAACAAGTAACACCTTACACATACAAACACAAATCCAGGGAGATATTGAAAGTTAGGATCAAATATAAAAAAGAGCTAGAGTACCACCAGACAGAATGGATAGTCTCAGAATGAAATTAGACAATTGCACTAAGAATTAAGATAAAGACAATAACCTAATATTAAACACCAAGGCAGTGTGTCATCTGGAGAATAGAGCAAGAAGTCTGAGCAGATTGATAATGTTGCTTATAAGTTAAGATAAAATAAGCTAAAAATGGATGGAAGACAGGGGAACAGAAAATCATAATGTGCCTGGAAATATGTAAATAAAAGGAAGTGAATGGAAATGTATAAAGGATAGAGATGAAAGGAAAGTAGGAGAGATATATAGTCCATACTACCAAAAACTTAGCTAGAAATAGAAGTATACAAAAAGGCTAAAAATAAAAATAGTAAAAGAAATAGAATAAAAAAATATGTTATAAAACTTGTAGATCCCTTAGGACTAAGATTGTAATTAAAATAATAATAATAAAAAAAAACTGGAAGTGATCCCAGAATGGACTAGCTCAATAGAATTGATACTAATATTTCTGTTTCCTTAGAGTCTCAGCCGTAAGTGTCCTTCTACTTGCCTTGGGTTTTTTGTATTATTCTGTGACCAGCAGAGCTTACTTTATTGTTTGTTTGTAAGTGCTGGTGTGTGGGGAGGGAGGGGTACAATAGTGGCTCCTTCCCCTGGGAGTGAGTGAGCAGTTGTGCTCTGTCATTTCAGTTGGGCTTGGAGGTGCCTGTTGCAGAGGGCTGCCGCTGGCTCAGGTGTAAACAGAATGTATCAGAGTTGGGCCTCTCTTCTGGCTTCTTTGCTCTCAGCAGCCTCCCTGCTGCCAGCATTCCATGGGGTTTTAATCTAGCCCTGCCTGAGGGCCTGAGGGTCCCTGTTATCCTTGAGCACCTTAGGTGGCCCACAGGGGTCCCTCCACTGCCCACTGCAGGTGCCAAAAGAGAGAGTCTATGCCCATGGCTCCTCCCCCCTGTCCATGAGCCTGCAGCATCCAGCTGCCATCATGGCTGGGCAGCTCTCGGCAGGCACTCCTTGCTGCAGACCTCTTCCCTCCTGTCCCCTCTGTCTGCCACCTTACTGGCAACAATTTTTCTCACCCTGACCCAGCTCTCTGGTTCCCATACTCCTGCTCCTGGACTCTCTGTTCAGCTGTGAATCGACACCTCAGTCTGGGAATGCTGAGCTGTGGTGCAGCCCCTCCGTGTGTTTCTCACTCCCTCCCATCTGCCACAGCTCAGCCACTTCACCCTCTTTGAGCCATTGTAGATGCCTCCCTACTGGGTCCTTGCAGTCCTTTCTGGTGTCCAAGGTAATCTGCTGGTGTTCAGTTGGTTTTCTGTGGGATTTATTGCATCTTTTGGTGCTTTCCCAATGCATCTGTGGTGAGGGATGCATTCCACATCCCTCTACTTCACTGCCATATTTTCCACCATTTATCTGTAAACAAGCTTTTAAACATAAAATAACAGCCAACCTACAGAGACCAGCTCACCTCAGCAACTGAGAATAACTTCCATCACTCTAGTTGTCTACTCTCTGAGTCCAGCCACCTAAACCCTAGAGTCCTTTCCTTTATATTCCATTATCTGCAACAGGTGTTGATTCTATTAGGATGCTGATGGTCTCAGGTCTGAGACTTTCAGGACGGTCTGTCAGAAACAACAATCCCTGCCAGTTCAGGTCCAAACACTCAGTTACTCAGTCTGAAATACTTCATGGAAGGCAAATAATCAGCAAAATGATCCAGATTGGTCTTTGCCTCTCTCAGCCTTTTCCCCTTTAGGCTTTCTCTGTCAGTGTGAAATTAAGATATTTTTCCTGGAGCCTATAGACTTTGGATCAGATTCACTCTGGTTAACTACCTGGAGACAGCTCTTCCCAAAACAAACAATAATTTTCAGAAGAAGGGTGTCTAAATTCAATATTGGTCAAAGAAACATTATATGTATATATTTTAACCATAACTGCAGCCAGAACTTTCACAAAGAAGTGCCTGATACAGACTCAAAAGGCTAGTAGTACCTGTTAGGCACACTGGAGTTTCCAATTTTTCTAGAGATGAATTGTTTTTAATTTACTTTTACTTTTACTTTTACTTAAAAGCATAGAACAAAGCCTTCAAGAACATAAAAATCACAGAGTATAAAAAGTTTCAGGAGGCAACATTTTCTTATAGAAATCCAGCCAGCATAGCGTATTTATCATTTTCCACCTGCCAGGCTCAACTTGAGTATGTCTGTACAGACAGCTTAGGGTTAGCTTCATACAGGGTGAATGAGACCATTTGTCAGTGCCTCATGACAGAAAACTCATGCACTGTGTGTTAATAGCTTGTGAAATCCCTTGAATTGCTTGGTGTGGTTGTAATATGTGTTATTTTTAAAGCAGTTCTATTTATACAAATTAAGGCATCACCACCACAGGAAAATAGTGTGAAGACCCTCGCAAGAGGGTCTGTGATACATTACAGACATATTTAGTAAATCTTGTCTTGATTTAAGAATTGACACATCTTGGCTTGTGGGAATGCCAGAAGTTTAATTTTCTACTCCTAAGTATAAATGAGCACATGTTAATGTAGTAATTGAATATTGCATATCTCATAAGTTTCTTTCTTAATAGCATTAAGAATAAGGACAAGTGACTTCTTAGTCTGCTGAATTGTTCTGAGGCTGACACAAATTATCATCTAAATTTATTAAGAATTGCCAAGTTTGAATTATTTTTATGGCACTCTAGCCACAATTAACTAACTCTAGGCTGATCTTTAATATAAATGATAATTTTTACTGTCTAAGGAAAGAATTGGAGCTGGTGCTAGTAAATTCAAGTCTTCTTAATATCATCATTATTTGAGGATAATGTTAATTAAAACATATTAATAAAACTACTATAATTATAATTTGTCATAGTTGTGTTTTCTGAGTTTCAAAAAAAAAAAAAAAAGAATGAGTACAATATTCTAACAACTAACTTAGTGTCCACCCATCTTTAAAATTATATTTACATGTGTTTGAGATAGCCAAATAATCTCTCTTATTTAAGATACATTTTTCCTTAATGAGTCTTGAGATTAAAATGATTAATAATTGGAGAATGTTATCCTTGATAAGGTGATGTGAAAAATATCTCATTCTGAAAATGTCAGTCATTTTAAAAAATCAAATTATTAAAATCTTCTGTTTTGAAAACATCAGAAGATGGACTTTCAGGGCCTTATATTTTCAGACCAAAAGAATCTATCAAAGACAGCAGTGCCTTCAAATATTACATTTTCTTAATTTGGAAATCCAGATGATCTTAAATTGTGTGGATAAGTAAATTATTTTTGTCTTGATGCTGATTGACTTTAAAAATATGTACATTAATAATAAATTTGTCATTAATAATTTTAACATAATAAAATATATTGATGTTAATTCTTCAGTTTAATTTAAATTAAATGATGTTTTCTGTGCCTCAAAGACCTTTCTAAAAAAATTTCTCTGCTTAGATTGCGCCCTTGATTTGTAACCTCTGAATTTCCTTCACCTTCCTTTTCTACTTGAGAAGTAGTTCTTAATGGGGGAGAAAGTGTATTTTGGTCCCAGGGGACATTTAGTAATATCTGATGACATTTGAGATTATAACAACCAAATCTGGAATTTGTTACCAAAATCTAATGGGAGTTTATTATCAAAATCTGGTGAGCTGAGATCAGGGATGCTGCTAACTATCCTCCAATGCACAGAACAGCCCCTAGAGAAAGAATTATCTGGTCCAAAATGCCAACAGTGCTGTTCTTGAGAAGTCTTGTACAAAAATATTAGTCTCCATACCAAAAAACCAACCCTTCCATTATTGAATCCAACATTTCCTTAGAAAGTAGCTCCAGCACCTTTGACGTCACTGGTGAAGGCTATTTCAAGAAAGAGTGTTTAGTGTTGCATTTAGTCAAGTCACTTATTAAGTTAAGAAGTCAATCAACCACAAGTCACAAATCAATAATAAAATAAGCTTCATTAGCTTCAACATTTTCTCCAAGGAATGGTTTGCTAAACCATGCAAGTAGAAATAATGCCATGAGTGTGCAGGTACTAAAAAGTAAAAAGTGAATACTGATGATATGAAATTTTGTGATATAATGGACGTATCAAACTTAGTGTTTCTTTATGATGCAAGAACTCCTTTATTCTAAAATTTATGCATGGGTTTTACATATTGGTTATGTCTATGAAAAACAGCTTTGACCTTAAGACACCAAATATTGCTTAATTCAGCAATCTTCTCATAGTTGTGGGGTTTTGAATATTACAGTCATTGCAAGACCTGAGTTATTTAAATAATATCCATGTTTTTGTAGAGTTATAATAATACACATCTCTTTATACATCAGGCAATATCAAGTCACATGACTATGTCTATACTGATGTGAACAGCAGTATGATGCAAAAACCTTGTAACAAAGTATATGTTAGTATTGGATAAGCATTTAACAAATTAAAGTTCATATATGTTCTCAGTGCCATGATTAACTCACAGACAATTTGACTTAAAGGAGAGTATAAATAAGGATTGAATTATTATACAGCCTAAGAAGACTTGAATTACAAGAATTTTGCTGACACTTCAAACAGACAAATGGCTTCCAGCCCTATGAATTTGTTCTCTGTCAAAAGCTGCATGGACCACAGGAGTAATTCACCACATGCATATTCTACACTTTCAGCACTTCGTTTTATCATATTTCTTTGTCAAGCATTGTGTTAAAAAATTTTCAGGTGCTTATTTGAACATGCATCAATTCAAATCAAGCAACACCAAACCAGGAGTGGTTAGGAGTACTCCACCAGCAGGAGCTAGGGGAGAGATTTTTACAGAGAAGACATGGAAGAAAAATAAGGAAACTATTTGATTGGCTACAGTTTAAGGCTGCCTTTTTTGCAAAAGCTGGCTGGCTGTTTGTGATTGGTTCTTCTTAAGTTTCATATTCTTGACTTCAACAGCACTGATTCTGGCTCAGTTTCAGTTTGCTTACACAGGCTGCTAAGGTATCAGAGCTGCCCCCTTGTTTAATTACTTTAACACTGTAAGTTTTTCAGAATTATTTATTATTTTAACCTGTCTTTTAAAATGTGGGCATTAGTTCCTTTAGAAAGTCAGAAAATACCTTGAAATCGGATATATATCATGAGTATTTGTATTCCCATTTCTAAACCACCAGACTAAGCAAGTCATAGTAAATAATTCATCCTGGAATAACATAGTCTTACCTTTCCTAGTACATTTGTAAAATATGTGGCTGGAGAGAGAATTACAGAACTGCAGAACAAAAAGAGAAATTTATTCTACGTGCTTTATTTTTTCCTTTAGGTCAACTGGTTGGTTAAAAACAAATGCATGATGAAAAGTCCAGTTGTCCTTAGCCCACTAGCCTCCCATCAGTATGACCTCCATCACTCAGTTCCGGTTTTATGTGAATGATACCATTCTCTGAAGGACCTTGAAATGCAGTCAGCCCTCCTTCAAAGCAGTTCAGTATTCTCCATCACCGCCTTGCAGGAGATCTCAGCCCACACTAATGCATTATCAGAGGGGAGATGCCCAGAGGTTACAGCTTCCATGCTTTTTTTGACTCAGAGTGAGTTTGTTGCCTAATTGAGCTCTGCAGATTAGCCATTGTCCATACAACTTCAGAGTAAAAGTCAAACCTGGTTAGGCCTATGACTACCTCCAGGACTGTGGTTACAGCTCTTGCTTGTGTTTCTGACATTCTCAGGAGCAACTAGTCTAAAGCAGCTTGCAAAGAGCCACCCCAGAGGCTGAGGGGTGGATATAACTCCAAGGATTAAATAGATATTCCTTGTTGTTTCAATTATGATGATTGCTATTAACTCTGATGTGGGACTATGGAGTTTATCACAGGGGGATGAAGACTGACCTTCTGTACCCTGCCTCTGCCAGCTGTGCTTCAGCTGAACCTAGGGTCACTCATCTGAATGGGTGGAACAAGGCATCTTTGGAGTTCCAGCCTACTGTGTCTCCTCAGCCCATTTGTCCTCTGAAACAAGCTCTTACATCTCTCATGTCTCATGTGTCTTGTCTCATGCTGAAGTTAAATACTTGCCTCCTCAGAGTGGCAGTCTGTTTTGCTCCTGCTATAATTGAGAAATACTACTCCCTGAAATAAAGCCTCTCTTCTAAATTTAAATTCACCTCATGATCCCTCAAAAATATGCTTTAGTGAGCCTTTAGAAGTTTCCAGGTCTAAATGATTTAACCTATTATTGCCTATTCATTTTTGGCATTATCTGTATTAAAGATATTACACTTTATAAGAGTATGTACAGATGTGAAAACCAAGCCCCTGAATTTGTAAGTAAATAGGCCAAAGTCATATTTTCATAACTGATATCTGGATAACACTAGAACCCTGGACCCCTGCCAAACTGTGGCAGACCCTTGCCTTGTCCTCTTAATTTCCAGTGTCATTCGATTTTCCTTGGAGTTTTTTCATTACTGCAATGGCCAATTATAAATGTGACAATTTTCTATTGGAAAATTGTTTTAAATACAACTATATTTTCATGAGCAGTAACTTGAAAGTAAAAACATGCACACAACAGTGTGTGTGTGTGTGTGCATACTCATATATGAGAAATCAGTTTTACTAGCACAGACTGTTTTCTGATGGATGTGTTTCAGAGTACTATTTAGAAACTTTTAATTTACATTCTAATTATGTGTTAACCATTAAGCCCAGAGGGTGATAAACATCTAAGTTTGTGTTGCCTCCTTACTTATGCTCCTATAGAATGGAGTGAAATCTATTCTAAGCTGCTGAAGCATGTTCACTCTTCTCTATTGCTATTGTCACTCTTAACTTCATGCTGCCTGCTTTAGATGAGAGTGACTCAGAGTCATTTGGGGACCTTGTAGCATAAACATATATCTCACTTCCTTGAATAAATGCAATACTAACTTGCTACAAACCATTATGTATAAACTCAACTTTCACATTTTTCCCCCAATTGGGCTCTATACAGCTACAAATAAGGAGAGTTTACATTTGGGATATACTTAAGACATTTTTTTTTCACTTGCAAGATTTTCTTTGTTTAGAAATAAAGGGCTAACTTGTAAAGTCATAAATTGATTTATAAAAGACCTTAATCTGAGCAGATGGCAGTTTAATGTCTTGTCATCTAATTCACTAAAATGTTATTCTCAGATATTTTCTTCTTATTTTATATAATATATGATACGGATGGAGGGAATTTTAGTGGCTGCAGAGTAGTCCAGGATAGATCTAATGTTGTCAGGGTTTACAAGGAAGGAAGATGGCCAAATATTCCCTTGTATTTTCCTGATATTTATAACCTATTATTTGTTCACTTTAATTCAGTTAGTATGCAATTAATCAGAGACTGTTAACACCTAAAGCAATCTGATGCCATCCTTTAGAGATAATGGGAAAAAATATTTAGTGCAATTGTAATACTAATAAGGTTATTTTGCTGGTTTGTAATTGAATCTGGACAATAACACAGCCCCCCTTGATATTACTGCCAGTGAAATAAGATATGTTTGAGTGAAGACTTAAGCAAGCCAATTAATGTACTGGCAATGAAAGTCAATAAAAAAAGGAAGTAAAAAGCCTATTTTCTCTTTCAAGAAAAAAGTTGATAGTGAAAAATACAAAATACATACACATAGGATCAGTTGAATATTATTAAATTTATCAGGGAAAACACTGAACATGCATTAATTAAATACAAATACATTGCTATACACAATACTCAAAACATACTTAGCAATGTATACTATTATCCTATTATTTCCATTTTACAGATAAGGAACTCAAATAGGACTGGTTAACTTACTTTAACATTTTTTAATCCAGCTACACAGAGACAGAGTCCTTTTTCTTCGCTCACTGATACACTGCATACTCAAAAATTACTTGATAATTGGAGAAACAGCTACTAGTGCTACATTGGAATGCAAATCCTTTTTACTTCAATAATCATGTTCTTGTTAATATACTGTTTTGCTTTCATTTGAAAAAACGTACCAGTGTAGCATAAAGAAAAAGAATATCAATTGGTGGTATCATTTAAGCCTTCATGAAGTAGTTGATATAAAATGCCTGGATGGGCTATTTCATTCAAAAGTGTCTGTATGGTACTTCATAAAGGAACACACACAAATATAAGCACACTATCACATGATGACAATGCGTGTAACTGGTTCATGCATAATTATACTTATATTTATGGAAGACATGATAAACCACACTCTGTAGCCAGCCGAAACCAATTCAACAATAGCAATATGATGACAATTACCAAAATATAACTGCTAGATATGCCAGGACAATGTGCAGAAAATAATAAACACTAGTACTTACTAAGTGTAATTTTTACCAGCTATACATAGGCATGAATTCTACTGGCAATGTTATAGCAGAACTAAACATTTTATAGGTCTTTACATGTTTTGCTATCATTATTTACTTAACTTTCAGAAAGTCTCTGCTTTCCAAATTTGTGTTATCGTTCACTTTATACAGGATAAACATGAGATGCAAAGGGTAGAGATTTATCAGCATGGTTCAGATAAAAAAGGTTATTAGGGTGTAAAATATCTACTCTAATTAGTCAGTAATGGATGTCTGATTGGATGTGTTTTCATAGTCAGGAAAGACACTTTAAAATTATTTACAAAGTATCCCAGATCTTTCAATAATAAAGTCAGAAATTTGACTGATACTTGAAATTAATTTGTCATAATTTAGGGTACAATCAACACCTGTCTGGAATCATTTTCTGTCTTTCTGATTGATATGTATTGTAGAAAGGGAAAAATAGCCATAGAGAAATTGTCAAAAAGTTATAAATTCATCAATTCACTTTTTTTCTGTGTGACCTTCACTCTTTTTTGGGTATTAGTGTAGGTTTTTTTTTGCATGGTTGTAATCAATAACATGAATACCAGTTCACTTTAATCATAAAAATTACTTTCATATTTATTGAGTGTAAATTGATTAATGTGTCATTTTCAGTAAAATATTCTCATTTTTTTAAAGTCTCTTTTATGACTTTTTTCCTTTTCTTTCTAATAATATTGTAATGGATCTGTTTGAATATTGTATCCTATTATTTTAAGACATCTTAGAAAGGAAACACTAGGTTAAAGGCTAGGAACATTTATTTCTATGGATCTTGATACTTACTGCTAAGTACATGAAAAACATAATTATTCTAATTTACATTTCTCCTATAGATACATGTTTCACAACAAACATAAAAACACATGCAAATATAAATTGAAACATAATATCTGATAATATAGTCAGTATGTGGTTTAACTTTTATTTCTTTTCCTAGTAGGGATATATATTGTATATTTTTTCCCATTTGACTTTCTGAATTTCTGATATCCTGTTACCCCATCTATAGTGTGAGCAGTTTAAAATATCCTATGGAAACAAAGTCTTGATGTATTACTTTCATCTTCTGAAAAGTTTCACTGAAGCTAAGTTGTGCATTTTTATATAAGAATTTGTCAGCCCTTTTTGTGTGATTTCTTATATCACCTCAAATTTTATAAAAACAAAACTTTGGAGACAAAGAAATAATAATTATTAATTGAGCCAAAGTTACGCCTTTGCAGTGGAACTTCCAATGAATGTTGCCATTACTCCTATAACATACAAAATGCTCATATTATGTAAAAAACATATCATTGCACCTGCACTGAGCTCTATTCAAAGTTCCAATGTTAACTATTTGTGAAATTTTGAATAGGCCACTAAGTTTAACTTTAGTTTATATATTTCTATTTCATATCAATGTTGTTTACACTATACACAGAGAAGTCAATGAAGTATACTATCAGTGTATTATATAGCAAAATGTAAAAACTATAAAATATCAGCAAAATATTGTTTTATGAAAGGTATTTTTAATTCAGTAAAATCTATTATTTTTTATGGGAGATAGCGGGAAAAAGAAATACATACATATACATATATATATACATATATATATATATATATATATATATATTTGCAAATCCCTAAACTACATTTCCCATTCTACTGTTTTATCTAGTTCTCTACATAATCTTCCATTCGGTTCTGCCCAATTTTCATTTATATTTCCATAGAGTTCTTAATTTCAATTATTTTGAATTATTCTGCTTTTAGTTTTACAATTTGGATTTGATTCTTGTTTACAAATTTCATTTAGCTGCTGAAATCCTGCATCTTGTGATCCAGTTCTTTAAGATAGTAACCACAATTATTTTTAATTCTGTGTCTGATAACTCTACTATTGAACTGATATGTGAATCTGTTTCTATTGCTTACTTGTTTTTTCCTATTATTTATTCAAACAAAGCCAAGCATTTACCTCTCCTCAAACTATTTACTTATTGTTTTCTCCATTGTATTCTTCTCAGGGTGTCCTTAAGTTGTGCCTGGTTCACTCCGCTCATTCATTCAGTCATACGAAATTTGGTAATTCATTTATTCCACAAATGAATGAGAGTATTTTACTTGAAAGCCCATTAAAATATCATTTTTAAAGATTTTGTTCCCAATTCTTCAGTGCAAATTATCACCCATTATTCTGCTTCCTAACATTTTTTTCATTTACTAACATTTATCATAATCTGTAAATTCTATACTCATTTCAGTTTTTATTGACTAAATATCCAATTTCCATGCACCTCAACCCCATTTTATCATGTTTACATTACCATTATCTACTCATTAATATTCTATCATAGATTATCAATTATTTTTCTCTTTTGATATGTTAGTCCACTGGCAAATAAAATAAGACATAGAAATAGTCCATTTTATGTATCTAAATTTTAGTAAAATTTTTGCTGTGACTATATTAATGTAAACATTATCTGAATTTACACACAGATTAAAGGCTTTGAGTATGGACATTAAAATTCCTAAATTCAACTGAACACATATAATAGGATGTTATTTTTCTTTAAGTTTTTAACAAGTAAGTAATTATCACTACTATCCGGAATGAAGTACTATCAAATTACATGAGTAAATTGAAAAAGTTTCCTCAAGGTTCCTCTTCAGATTGAAATTGAATTATGTGCATGATTAAAATGTGTCTCAATGAGTAAATTATTTCTAAACATTTTCAACGTGTGTGTGTGTTGGTGGGGGGGGCATGTGTCCAATGTGAATACTGTCTAATACATTAATGCGTAAGACAAAAGTGAAATAATATAGACATACATTGGAATTTTGCTTGTCAATGGCATGAGTGATTTCTTTGCTCAATCTGCTAATAGTTTTCAAATATTGGAAGGATATGGCTCAATTTTTGTGCTATTTGTAATTAAATAGCTATAGATACAGTGCACTTTTAAGTTTAGTTTGTAATCCTCTTTCCTCCATCACTTTCTTAACTCTAGACACTCAATTAAAATTTAGCTTTTGATGATTTCCTTTGTGTAAATACTCCTACCATGGTCAATTTCAAATCATTAAAGTGAGATTACTGAATTCTCTTTGAGGTAACAGAAATTCCTATTATATCCTGAGGTCATAATATCTCAATTTAGAAAATGAAAGTATTGTGCATCATATTAATTAAGAACTCATATTTCATATAAAGCTTAAGTATTCTCCCCCTTTTCCCCTGGTGGACCAGTTGTAGATGGGCCCTCTGCTGCCTAGGAAAAAAGAGGATGTGAAGTCAGCTTCTCTCATTCCTGCTTACCTCCTTCCACTCTTACTTACTGCTGTTTCTGATCTTCCCAGGAATCTTTTTGGTTGGCTGGTACAATTGTAAAAAGGTTTTTAATCTCTGTGCCTAGCGGAGATCCAAAATATTTATCTTTTTCATGGACATATTGATAGATCCCTAATAGCCCAATTAGGAAAAATGGGCAAATTTTCCCATGACAAGAATGACACTTTTTTCTTCATGTGTCTGGTGCCCTTCCAAACTTGATTGGTTTCTATTTGTTTTTTGTTTATTTGTCTGTTGTTTTGATAATGCCCTTACGCAGATTTATTCTGTTGCGGGTATCACCAGGTTTTAAAACAGCTTGAACTAGTCTTTCTCCCCTTCCTCTCTTTCTCATAACCCATCTATCTTCCGTGGAAAACACTTGTACATATTTTTATCTAGACAAACTCTGAAAGTGAAAGCCAATCCCAACACTAATTTAACTCTTCTTTGCTCTGGTAAACCCATTTCTTATGTTTTTGGCTTGTCTGAAAGGAATCAGATTCTATAGTACTGGCCTCAATGCAAGAAAGACATATCAAGCTCTTCAAGTAGCCTGGAAAAACCCCTTGTGCTACAATTGAGTTGAGGAGCTGGCATGCTCCCCACTTTCTTTTGGGTGAAAGGATGTGTGTGTGTGTGTGTGTTTATGTTTGTGTCTTGTGCACATATACATGTGATAATACAGGGACAGCTCTTTCCAAAGAAATCTTCCATGCAGTATCCTTTGTTACTCTCAGCTCTCTCTGTCCTTTAATGTCTTCACAGTGTGTTCAAGAGAATTGTAACTGATTTTTGACCACATTCTTTATAAATTCTGCATATGGTCTAGTACCTTCTTTGGAATACACATATGTTAGATCTTAGTACTTCAAACAAAACTTGCATTTTAACCGATGATTCCATTATAAATGTGGGTAACATCATGAGATTTTTCCAATCTACTATCAAAACTGTTCTCACATCTTTCATTCAAAGAAAAATTTTACCATACAAGTGCATATATACATATCTCAGGTTCCACTTATTCATTGCATTTAAAAAATACAGAATATGTTAAATAAAAAAATCATAAACAATGAAATGAAGTGCACCCAAAATTAATTTCCCAGGAAAATCTGCTTTATTTTGTGCCTTTGCAAAGAAAAATATGTAAAGAAATAGACTCCCTATCATCATCCTGTAGCACCTGTGTTCTCTGTGCCTCCTCTTCATGCATGATCTATTGCTTTGCTGAGTGTCTAGACTTAAGAAAGTGATGGAGCAAATACAAAGCATTTTAATTTCCATGGCAGCATGTGTTCTAGTTCATGAATATATTAACTTTTCTGAACTAATCTATCACTGAGTATTTAGGTGGGGTTTAGTAAACCACATTAGTATAAACAAATTATATGTGTATCATTTATGTTAATTTCCTTAGAAAGGTATATACTTTTCATTAATCTATTTTGGTGTTCATTTGCATTTTAATAAGTGTTAAGCCTTAAACCAAAGTTATACATTTCTAAAATAGAAATTTAGGTATTGGTTAATGAGAAAAGGATTTACTTGTTCTTTGAGAAATCTTTGCAATTAGACAATTGTCTAGTATTGTTTAACCAAAAATCTGAGTTAAATAATATATATTATTCATATGATAAGCTCCCTAACACTAATATTTTGATAGACAATCTAAAATCAAGTACTATTTCTAAAAATATCCATTTCCAATGATCCACAGGAATCCTAGATGCTTATTAAAATTAATTTAAACTTCCCACACCTGCTAAATTAGGTTAGCCATCTAATCTAGCAGTCTTTCTCTATACTGTATTGGGTCATTATTCCAAATTGTTCCAAAAATTGTTATTGGCCAGAATATTATGAAATAAACAAAAAGAGACACAAAATAGAGGTGATGAGTTATACTACTTTTTTCAAAGTTTAGTACAAATTAAGGAAAGCATGTATTTTTTTCAAAAAAAATACCCGTTTCAGGTATTATATAATTTTATCCCTTCTGAGAATATTCTGCAAAATTTAGTGAAATACAACAATGATGTAGAACTCACATGCTTTTGTTTTTCTGGAATTGCCCATTATAACTGACTTGCATAGGAATAACCTTGTATTACAAATATAGATGAGTTTTAAAGAAAGTGATTGCAATAAGGAAGACAAGCTGGAATTCTTCTTTTGTCTAACATTTAGTCTCTCTTAGTTACTTGCACATTTGGTAATATAGAATTTAAAGAGGACTGCTTTAAGGCTAAAAATATACACTTTTTGAAAGTAATGATCTAGGCTCTTCAATAAATGTGCAAAATTGCAGAATGTGTTTTATTATCAAAAGTTGGGAGTTTAAAAGTTAGACCTAATTTTTTTTAATGCAACTATCTTTAAAAGTGGTATTTTCCTTGAGTATGCCTGATTCTCAAGGGAAAAGTCTCTATGAATTCCTGGCCTTAGGCATTAGAATTCTGCATATGTGGCTAATGAGGTTCAGCCTGGGCTGCTTATTCCTGCTTAGGGTTATGTCCATATGACCCATCAAGAGAGTAATGGAAATATGGACATTGCACAGGCTGAGTGAAGTTACTGAATGAAAAGAAACATAATTAAACTAAAAAAAAAAGACTGCTTCCCTTTGTGGTTTGCTTGAAAATCTATAAATAAAACAAACCAACATCAAGAAAAATAAAACTGAAATTACTTCTATTGTTAAAAAAAAGAAAACACATATCCCCTGTGATATATGTAGAAAAAGAAATCAGGTCAAGGCAACTTTAAACTACGAATTGCATAATATTTGTAGATGCAGTATTTTACTTAATATTTGATATCACTGAATGGAATTCTTTGGTATAAACCTTTCATAATATATATTATTGGAGAAAAAAAAGTGATCCTGTGCCTTTAATTTCCCTTTCTGAGAGAGGGAAGGCTGCACACCACTGACAGGCTCACTTGTTCCCGTCTTTAATGTGCAATCTGTTTTCTCCAGCGGAGGGCACTCAGTGTATCACAAACTCAAGCATTAGCACCAACAAGCTCTGAGCATCATCAGTCTCTGGAAAGCCTTCTGAATTAGACAAGGGCTGCCTCTCAGCACAGCTACAAAACACTTTAAACCTGACCAGCTAAATGGATAAACCTAGCCTGCATAGCTTTTAACCTGGGGTCTCATACAGCACAGGAGGCCTACTTGCTTGAAGAACTGAAAATGCAGAGGATGAATTGCTTTATCTGGAAATGGCAAAAGGCAGCACAATAAGGAATGCCAGGTATTCTGAAGATTTTTTTTTCCTCTCTTTTTACAGAGAAGTTGGTTACCTTCGAGATGGGCTGTAGCTCTTTTGCACAGATTGCCAATTACTGCTGATGGGTCTCTGGTGAATTACACAGTGATGCTCAGAGCCTAGAGGCCCTCCCCCACCCCCCAACCGCTTCTTTCTCCCTGCCCCCCATCCCACCCCATGCTGATTTTTCGTATATGTATATATGTATACATATATATATATATATATATATATATATATATATATTTTTGTCTGTCCTCTCCGGGGAAGTTTGTATGGGGCTACTTGCTCACATGCGGGGTCAGAATGGTGTGAATGACAGCGGCACTGTGTCATGAAGGTGGTGGTGGTTTCAGCACGAGACACCAAATAAGAAGAAAACTGAGAGAGAGGGGAACCGTTTTGGATGACAAAGGATGGGTAAGTGAACTTTTGTTGTTTCCTTCTTAGCAAAGCTGATCCTCTTGGCTTCCTATTCTCAGTCGTGGCATTAGCTGATAAAAGACGGGAAAACAGGCAAAAAGCGGCAGCCTCGGAGTTTGCCAGTTGACTCTATAGTTGCTATTATATTTTTAGATCATTTTCCTTTGTGTCTTTTTTATTTTTAACTGTAAATGCATAACACGGACTTAGACTCTGGAGAAATATCTTTAAGACTATCTCTTCAGTATGCGTATCCTAGCTTGGGAATTGAGCGTGAGATAAATGTTACGTTTGCTTCTATTTCTTGATAATATTAACCATGCTTGTACTTCTGGTTGCTGTCAGGAAGACTGTTAACACTTTGCTGCATGTGTGTAGGGGTGGGGTCATCACTTTATCAGAGGTCGCACAAGGGCTTGTTTTATCTTTGAAGATGTATATATCCTGAGCACAGCTTCCAAATTTCCAGCAGTCATTTGCCAGTCTTATTTTTTCAAGTGTGACTGGCTCTCCCCCCACTCCTGTGTGAGAGAGCTGGAATGTATTTCAATGAGTCTGTAGCTGGCAAGAGGACAGAGAGCAAGATCGAGTTTCAAATTAAAAAAAATCTTAACTGGTTGAGTAAAAGGAGAGTTTTTCTTTTCTTTTTAAATTAGGGATTTGGCTGATTGCCTTTTGGTTAAAAACAAAAGTATTTAAGATTAATAAAGAAACTGCAGCACAAGGTACCTTTTTTTTCCCTCACCGCTAAGAAATAATAAATCTACTGTTGACAGAGGAAAGAAGTCCCTTAACATGCTATGACTTGGAAATGCAGCATAAGTGCCAATAGCTTGCAACTTTGCAGGTTTTCTGAAGTTAATGGAGGTAGGGGAGATAGAGAAGTCAGTGAGAAATTTGAGCAGGTTGGGATGGGAGTGGGGGATAGTAGTCTGCTGTTTCTCTCCTTGCTTATCCCCCGAATTTGCAAAAGCAACTATATGAAATATATCAGAGAAAATTAATACTACACAAGATTATTTTGTATTGTATGCAAATATTTAATAAGAATTTGATAATCATAACTTAGTAGTGTTTTGTGTTATCAGTAGTTAGGACTCTGAGCCAGTGATCATGGGGCAGCAGAGCCTCGGTAGGAATCTCTTCTTGAATGTTGAAAGCATATATGCTTATTAACACATTGAGAGTACCTGGTGCATGCTGTTACTAGTCTTCATACCAGGCTTCATTGGCTGTTTATGTTGGTCCCAGTGCCATTTTTTCAGAGCTCCTATCTGGTTATCTCATTATGCAATAAGGACGCAATCTCAAGCAGGGCAGACTTGGGTTACCTTGACAGTTTTCTTAAGCTCCTTTGCCAAATCACAGCCTCTTTGCTCCACCAAGAAAGATGTACAAGCACAGGGTTTACTAAGTCACATTTTCCCCATTCCAAGAAGGCTTAGTACTCTTCCTTTTGGTACTGGTGTTCAAGTGACTAGTCAAACATTGATGTTATTAAACATCACCATTATGTGATAAGATAGGCTCAGTGTTTTTTAGTGTTGACGTACATATGAACTCCTGAAACTAAGGAAGCTGTTCTTAGTTCTGTGACACTGTGGCAATTTGGAAATCAAGGAAGAAAGCATGAAACCTAAATAGGAAACATGCAACACTGAGGAAAATAAGGCTTTCAGTGCCAAATACATTGTTCTTAAATCAGCTGTCCCATTACTACACTAGATGAAATGCCCCTGATATTGGTAAGCTGGTGGTGATTTACATGGATAGCTTTACAAAGTGCATTTGTCTTCTTTTTAATATTGTAGGTTTCCATTTAATTACGCAGCTGAGAGGCATGTGTGTGGTGCTAGTGCTACTTCCTACACTGCTGCTTGTCATGCTCACGGGGGCTCAGAGAGCTTGCCCAAAAAACTGCAGATGTGATGGCAAAATTGTGTACTGTGAGTCCCATGCTTTCGCAGATATCCCTGAGAACATTTCTGGAGGGTCACAAGGCTTATCATTAAGGTTCAACAGCATTCAGAAACTCAAATCCAATCAGTTTGCCAGCCTTAACCAGCTTATATGGCTTTATCTTGACCATAATTACATTAGCTCAGTGGATGAAGATGCATTTCAAGGGATCCGTAGACTGAAAGAATTAATTCTAAGCTCCAACAAAATTACCTATCTGCACAATAAAACATTTCACCCAGTTCCCAATCTCCGCAGTCTGGACCTCTCCTACAATAAGCTTCAGACATTGCAATCTGAACAATTTAAAGGCCTTCGGAAACTCATCATTTTGCACTTGAGATCTAACTCATTAAAGACAGTGCCAATCAGAGTTTTTCAAGACTGTCGAAATCTTGACTTTCTGGATTTGGGTTATAATCGTCTTCGAAGCTTGTCCCGAAATGCTTTTGCTGGCCTGTTGAAGTTAAAAGAGCTCCACTTGGAGCACAACCAGTTTTCCAAGATCAACTTTGCTCATTTTCCACGCCTCTTCAACCTCCGCTCAATTTACTTACAGTGGAACAGGATTCGCTCCATCAGCCAAGGCTTGACATGGACTTGGAGTTCCTTACACAACTTGGATTTATCAGGGAATGACATCCAAGGAATTGAGCCGGGCACATTTAAATGTTTGCCCAATTTGCAAAAACTGAATTTGGATTCCAACAAGCTTACCAACATCTCACAGGAAACCGTCAATGCGTGGATATCATTAATATCCATCACTTTGTCTGGGAATATGTGGGAATGCAGTCGGAGCATTTGTCCTCTATTTTATTGGCTTAAGAATTTCAAAGGAAATAAGGAAAGCACCATGATATGTGCAGGACCTAAGCATATCCAAGGTGAAAAAGTTAGTGATGCAGTGGAAACATATAATATCTGCTCTGAAGTTCAGGTGGTCAACACAGAAAAATCACATCTGATTCCCCAAACTCCCCAGAAGCCTCTGATCATCCCTAAACCTACAACCTCAAAATCTGACCCCAGCCAGTCCACCCTTGAAATGCCAAGTCCTTCCCCCGTGTTTCAGATTCCTGGTGCAGAGCAAGAGTATGAGCATGTTTCATTTCACAAAATTATTGCAGGAAGTGTGGCTCTCTTTCTTTCGGTGGCCATGATCCTTTTGGTAATCTATGTGTCTTGGAAACGCTACCCAGCCAGCATGAAACAACTTCAGCAACACTCTCTTATGAAGAGGCGGCGGAAAAAGACCAGAGAGTCTGAAAGACAAATGAATTCCCCTTTACAGGAGTATTATGTGGACTACAAGCCTACAAACTCTGAGACCATGGATATATCAGTTAATGGATCTGGGCCCTGCACATATACCATCTCTGGCTCCAGGGAATGTGAGGTATGAACCATGATCCTCCTAAAAGCATTTCTACTGCGGGGAAGGAGAGGTAAATGTTTGAAGCTCTAGAGGTGTCTCTAATCACTAGAAAGATTAATGACCCTTTTGCTTTTGGGTTTTGCTCAGTGTGAAAGGTTACTTAATTAAATTACAACCACCAGGAAATTGACTGCTTTTTTTTTTTTCCTTAAATGGTTGAAACTTGAAGGAAGTTCATTCAAGGATGAGATTAAGTTGAAATAAAGCACTATGTTAAAACATCTGTTTTTTAACAGTTTGTACACAGGGGTTGGACTTACAAACACACATACACACAAACAAAACTCTTTTCATCCTAAAATTTATGTCTGGTTCTTGTTGTTTGACTTTTGTAATCAAGTAAAGAAGGAGGGGCCAGCTTAATTTAAAAACAAAGTGATTTTACCAAAATTCCAGGAGGTAATGAAGATTTAAACCAAAGAGCAATTTACCCAAGGGTTGATTTTGTTGTAAATTTTTTAGTTTTAATTAAAGCATGCAACAGGGATCTCACAGGGATAACTGTTTCTGTGTTACTTGCCATTTAGTTATTATACCAGCATAGAGAATGTCAGGCCTATTGTGTAATTGTATTAAGGCATTTAAAGATGTGTTTTTTTCCTCCTTTCCTTCCTTCCTGCCTTCCTGTTTTCCTTCCCTCCTTTCTTCTTTCCTTTCTTCCTTTCTGCCTTTTTTTTCCCTGGTTTTTATTACTGGACATAGATCACTTTTCAAAGGTTTTCTTAAGTGCTGGCTATATGTATATAATCAGAATGAAACAAATTCCATGGTTTTGGCTTTGTCCCTGCTAACTAAAATCAGGTCATGATGTTGTGGATGATTTAGCAATAACATAATGACAAGCATAACAGGGACTGTTTGTCAGTGTTGCTGTCATCCCCAAAGGCATAATGTGTATTCTTGTTAAACTAATCCAAAACTAAGTGATGCAAATATTTATAAATAAAAAGAGAGAGATTTGGGTTCTGAGTATTTTCCCTTTCTGTAACAATCACCTCAAAAGAAGTCATTTCATGTTATACTATTTTCATTTTCCTGAGAATAAGTTGGAGTCAGTCTGATTACTTAATTTTAAAGATCACATATAGGAACATGTTTATGAGTTGAAAAATAGTCACAGATTTCCAACTTGTTAATAAGCAATACTGGGTGCAAATTTTTTCTTTACTTGTTAAAGTTGATTGAAAAGTGCAAAGACTGTGACTTCCAAGGCCTTATTACTAGAATAAATTAGTAAAAAGAGGTAAAGTTCTGCCTCTGTGTCATCTTAGTATCTAATTTTACATGATTAATTTTTCAAAAAAAAAAGTTCCAATGAGCATTTAAAGACTTTGTCCTTTTTAATACTAGTTATGAGTTGAAAAATATAATTTGCTCTGTCATAATATATACCCAAATCTTTCCATAATCCTAAATGCAAATGCTAATGAAAATGTTTTCAGACAAAGCACTGAGTTTGAAACAATCTCCAACTCAGTGTTAATGTGAAATATTGAGCTATTCTTCAGAGTTCACCTTCTCCTCTTTGTGTATGATTGAAAATAAGAAAAGTAATCCCAGATAATAAATCCCTAAAAGAAACCTGTATAAGCAATTGCCCTTAAAAATTCAAGAGAATAAAAATTTTATATAAAAATCTAACAGGTTTGATGTTTTTATTGCAGGCTGACATTTATATAATATTCATGAATATTAGTAAAACAAGCTTGTCCTATTTTATTCTAGATTTGTCTTCTATTTTGAGATCCTCTTAAAGACTAGCAATAGGTAAAAAAAAGCAAAATCCAGTTCCATTCATTTTTCTCAATGTTTGCATTCGAATGGTGATTTTAATTTACAAGAATCACCAAGAAAGATTCTTCAAGAGCATGCACTTCAGAAAAGTGGTTCTAAAACTTTTCCAGAGATCTTAAATTCTCATGATTATTCTTTAAAGACCATAGACATTACCATGATAGAAACAAAATAAAAACATATTTCATTCTGTAAAAATGTGTTTAAAAACACATGTTGATATCATATGTATTCTGTAGAGTGGTGTTTATAGTCAAGAAGTTGCAGTGACATTATTGGGGATGGATGTGGTGTTACGTTAAGTAATGAAAAGTTTAATTAAATGTTATAATGAAGATGTTGAGTTGAAATGGTAGCCCTACTGAAGTAGATCAAACTTTCTATGCCCTGCAAAGTAGAAAATGGTAGGCTATACATCTGAGATCATTAACTCTACTTTTGAGTGCTCACGGTCCAATAAAGCTACATTTAAATGAATATTAACTTGTTTTGAAACACAAAAACACAGAAACAAACAGTGCAGCTGCCCCTCCTCCTTGTCAGTGTGGTCAGTATTCAGTGTATCACAGTTACAGATGGAAATAAGAAATGAGGAAAATTAGATTCTTAAAAATTGTTATGAAAACAATAATTTTCCCTTACTTCTTTGTCACTCTAGAGTAAAATTTCTCTTGTTAAGAAAACTTTTCTATAAAATGAAGCCAAGAGAGAGATGTGATTTGCCCAAGTTTATGACTTTTTAGGACAGTAGAGCTATGCTGAGTTTAGGTCTGGTGTTGTTTTGACAAACCTCACCTATCAATAGCTTAGAAAAAACAGAGAACCATTAATATATTCATAACACATTTTTTTGAGGTAGGTATTTTTTGATTCAAAACATCATACTCTACCCAATAAAGCCATATTTTACCAGAAAACTTAGCACCAAATGAAAATTTTCTAAGATAGTGCCTTGAATAAAAATTGCATTAAATTGAAAATTTCACCTATATAGTTGATGTTACCTTCAATTACCATGATCCAAATATAGTTAAAATATTCATTTTTGTCTATTTCCTTTAAGAAGAAAATAAAAATCTCAACATTCCTCCTTAGAATAATATCTGTGAGCCACTGGACCTATATAGCATGCAATTTATAAAATAAATAATACAGGCTCTGATCTTAATAAATTTTAAATTTTAAAGGTCCAGGTGCACATTGTATGATAATAATCTGAAGGAGAATATTATAATAATTTAGGCAGGAAAACTTTATTATGTCTATGAAAGAGGAATAGAGTATATAGCAATGAATAATTACTATGATACACGACACAACTCCAACAGGCAGATACGTCTCCGTCATACTTTGAGTGGATCAGTGTGCTTGGTTGAACTGAATCATTTAATTTGTTCTCAATATAAGCTCAAAGAAGAAAACTTAAAACCAAAAGGATACAGCTTTGTCTAAAACTTAGTGTCACTGACAGTCAAAGTTGCAAATACTTACTTTTGAAAATAGCTTGTGAAACTTTGGATAGCTTTATCTCATACAGAAATTACAGGAATTATAAAGTTACTTCATTTTGCATACCAAAACTATACTTAAAGATTGTACGAAACAAAATTTTGAATACCTGGTTCTTCTAGGATATGTTTTATCAGCTGAAAATAGCAAGGACTTTTATAAAATTAGTCATTGTGAATATAAGCCAAGAGAGTTTTGTCTTTTGAATTAAAAAAAATTGAAATTGGTAAAACCTTAACATGAATGAAAGAAATCTGAAAGAAATCCTGCATTCAGAGTGTTTTAAAAGAGAAGTAATTGAAATATAAAGTTTAATGATCTCATAATGCTAACAGTGCTGCCATTAGGGAAATGGGAGTATAAGAGACATTAGGTATATATTTTACAAATATTTAATATTTTGGTTACACTCTTCAAAATCAAGTGAATTAGAAATGTATTGGTTGTCACTTGGGGCTTATATTATTTCTTTCACTGCTGTGCAGTGGATGGTATAGACCATTTCTAACAATTTATATTTATATTTAGTGAATGTACTAGGTCAGGTCCAAACTACTGACTTAAAAGGGAATATTAACTTCTTTTTACACTGTAGACATTGACATTTTGAAGTATACTGAATGAATTTACAAGAACTAAAAATCATAATATATTCAAAGAAGATTCTAAGTGAAGCAGGCCCAGTATCACTGAGTTTAATACACTTTGCTAATATAAAGCTATAGAAAACAAAATTAATTTTGGTGGCTGACTCCTACTGTGTTATATTAAAGTGTTACAATTGAAACTATACTTTATATATTTAAAGAAAGTCTATTTATGCTTGTGTGTGTGTGTGTATGCGTATGTGTGTATTATGTAGGTAAGTGTATGTGGTCACATACAGAAATAGGGAGAGGGAAAATTTAAGTTTATTTTGTTCATTTTGAACATTTGAAATACTAGTAACAAAAACTTGGGTTGTGATTACTGGAATTTGTTAGTTAGGAAAATACTTCTTAAGATAAAGTTTAATCATCTCTAAAATTATATATATCTTATGTCCAGATAGTCTAATGTTCTTTTTTGAAGAAGCAGAGTTTAAATTACATATTACCATGTTTGCTGTGACTTTGGGCTCATCATTTCATTTCTTTGTGAACCATCACTGAATGAGTGTGATCAAACTAGTGCAATATATCCCAACTCACATCATTCCTCAGAATAGTCAGCTCTGTAAAATCTTTGTGGTATTCCTAGGACTACAGGAGCAAGATGGGATGTGGAGGGAAAACTGAGCTGTTTATATTCATTGTCCATGAGAAAAAAGAGAACTTCTAGAGTTAGTAAAAAGTAGCATGCTCAGTGAGCAGCTGTACAATTTCTTTATGCTTGAGGCAAAATAAGTTAGTGCACACACACACGTGAGCAGACACACAAATTTATATATCTTTTAAATTCTTTCAAGTAACTAGCTATTTTGAAAGCATTCAAAATATGACTTTAAAAAATCTACTGTCTAAATTTGATCCAACTAAATTTCATTCATAAATACAGTTTTTATTAGAGTCTGCAAATAGTACTGGTGAAGAGTGACAGCTGCTAAGAAGGCCCACATGGCTAATTTAGGAAAGATTTTAAACTGACAAGAAGGATTCAATTCCTTTTTCTAGAATTAGCTCATATTAGCATCTCATGAACAAGGTTTTAATAATTGGTTGCTCTCATAGATACCAAGTTGAGAATCTGACTCTGGTCTTAGGAATGCATAGTTTTTGACACACCCCAGGAATCTTTAGATGCTTCCAGAATTTTTCTTCTAGTGACTTTTCTACATTCAGTAAAATCTAGTCATCCTAGTTCTGAAGAATTACATTTATAGATAGCTTTATGCTTTGGAAGTTCCTTGGGAATATTAGCCTTGGGTACTTGGTGACTCATCAGAATTGTCATGTCTTTAGAGTTTCATGAATCTCTAAATCAAAGTGAAACAGTAGCAACCTGTATATCACCAGACACTGAAAGTTTTGAAAAATTACTCTGTCTTTTGATCAGTGAAAATCATAAAAGAGATATCAAATATGTTTTAAAAATTAACACTGCTTTTTATAATCAAAAGAACTATCATTCATTGGGTCAGTTTAATAAAATCTCAATATTCTTAAAATGAAAGAGAAATCATGAGGGTATTTTTCTCATGAACTGCATAAGGCATTAAAATTTTAACTGTTAGTTAAGGAAGGTTTAGAAAAAGCACAATATTTCCTATGATGTCAGAATCATTGGCTTTTTCAATAAACTGCTTTAATATGCATGAAACTGCTCAATATGTGCAGAGAATATGATTTATACTCCTGCTAACTAGTTTACAAATAATGCTTACACCATCAAGAGAAATTAAGGAAAAGTAAGATGTTTGACTTTAAGTCAAATCTTACATATTATAATGCTTGTAAGGTTTGGGAATGAAATGACAGCAAAGTGAATACACATTAATAAAAGGTTAATGTAAGGGTGAGAATATAAAATATTTAAGAAAAAATCATGTCCAAAAATTATCAACAAGCTTTACTAAAAGGAAAAAAATTGAACAAAACTAATGCCTGGATATCAGATAAACAATAAACATGCACATAACTAAATAAGATTATGATATTTAGCATTATTGTTTGTACATGGAAATGAGATATCTTTTAATATTATATAAATATAAATAAAAAAGTAACTTTGAAATATAATTGCATCTAAACAACCATTTACAATTAAGCTGCCATATATCCCACAGAAATATTTCCAAAATACTGAAATGTATGTTGCAAACAGATAGTGGATTAATATATATTATACTTTTTGAATAAACCCTATTCTTTACTAACTTGTCCCATACACATGAATTGTCTCAGAAATAAATATTTGGAGGAGACATTAAAAAAGTTAATGGCATCAAAATAATTTTATGTTTCTTCTCTCATTGCCTCAATGTACCATGATGGTTTTCTGAATTTTTGGACATCCATACACAATCTCTCTCCTTTACTTCAGTCTTTTACATATTCACTGAATACTCAGACTTTAGAGTTAGGGGTAAAGATGTAATAACTAAACCTAGCAAGAAGAGTCTTCTCTTTGATTTTTCTTTTCTTTTTTAAATGTAAAGTCTTCTAGTAGAAAAAACTAAGATACACTAAACATGTTTGTCACTTTGATTTTAAAAGAGAATTTTAAAGTAAAGAAAGAGTAACTATAATATCAAAACAAAACTTCCTAAACAAATTTATAATTATCATTTTTGCCTACCATTTCAGTTGTTAGGATCTTCAAACCTCATTGAATTATAAAAACTAAAAATTGTATTTGTTTTTTACAACATATTTGAATATTTGAAACAGACAAGCTAAAATGAGTATAGATGGATTTGTTTAAGAAAACTTTTTTTTTTTTAAGGATTTCAGTAAACAAATGTGTTCCAAAAGAGAAATATATAGTGTTATGAATTGATTCCATTTTGAGGTCATTTTTAAGGTTAGAGCAAAACCATGTAGATACTAATTTTGGAATGCCAAATGATGCAGACAAAGAGGGGAAAATGCCTGGAATTGTTTTATTTTGGAAAGTCAGTGCTACTTAATTCACATTCACTGTGTGTTTTCACTTTAAAAGATAATGATTGCTGTTTTGCTGCCTTCTTTTAAAATGAAATATCATCAGATAAATCATTGAAATTATACTGATTTTCTTAAAACAAACAAGAAACAGTCTTTGGGTATAAATTCTACACTTGCTTTTTCAATTCCTCCTTCCCCCCTCAAATCACATTTACTGAAACGGTGTTCTTTTTCATTTTCTGCTGGAGATCTAATTATTTGCTGTGCTAGGAATTATTAAAAGTTGATTTCTTGTTTCCTTTAACTGACTCCTATTAAATGCATTTATGTGCAAATGAGGCCCTGAAAATATTGCTTGTTTCAGCATAAACGTGATCGTGATGCATTTCACTATTAGGTATTTGATATTTATTATTTTAAGTTGAGACCAACTATTGTTAAGTATTCCTAATAAGACTAAAAAAAGAAAATAATAGAAATATAAATTATGTCTGAGTCTTTTTTGGTATGGTCTCCATAGATGAAAAATTGACATTTTCTTCTGTGTTTATAGGTCTGGAAAAGTAATAGCAGAGAGGTCAGCCTTAAAGTACTTTAGGTTGATGGTCAAACCATAACATGGATCAAAATTGCATTGGTCCAGTGGTTAGATCAAGGGGTGAAAAAGAGGTCTCAGAGATTTGCTTTACTTCTGTAATATGGGACAAGTAAATATATATCTGACCTTTCTGTGATATGATTTTTCTATCTATTGAACTGGGATAATAACTTTCCAACTAACTTGTTGAAATGATTAATGAGCTACTATTTGAAAACCACTCTGAACTTCTCCATAAAAAAGCTGCAGTGTAAATATAAATGATTATTAGCCATAAGCCCTACTGTCTACTGAAAAATGCAAAATACAATGTGGCTGTATTATTTTCATTGTTATTATTAGTTATAATGATGGTTATAATACTCTCTGATGTAGAAACAAGTGTTGTGGTTACATTTTTAGTAAAGTGTATAATAAACCTGAACTTTCAGTTCCTTGTCTGAGCTGTAATTTAGTTTGGGTACCAGACACACTAATATTTAAATAATACCCCAGGATTTGTAAAATACTCCCTTGGCTGAATATTTGTTCATGTTTCAAAGAAAACAGCATTTACAATTCTTTTAGCAGTGTTAACACTAAAGAAGAAACAGGTTATAGAAACAACTTATAAATTTTCAATCTAATCAAGTATTGCCCTTCAGCTCATTTTCTTAACAAAGTGAGGCAGTTGTAATTTCCCCAAAGTGTTTGTACATGACAAGTGGGAATTTTCAAATAATATGTAGGGTATTCCTTACCCTAGGAAGGTAAGGAAACAAACAAAAGGAATAATATGTATTCCTTTTGAATAAGTTAATATGTGATTTTAGGAACCCAATATTTATCAAGTGTGTATATATGTGTATACATACACACACATGTTTAATGCTTTGATGTGAATATAAATCTTTATTTTGGTTGAATATAATATGACCTCTTATTTTTGCATAAATATATGATTATGTAATTCCTATTTATGATATATTTAAAAATGAAATGCATTTAAGTTTTCACATGGAATATTATCGTGTGCTATAAAATAGAAGGCACTACTGGTACAGGTCCTTAACAAAAAACAAGCAGCCTGCAGACAAAAGAAAAATGCTAGCATTGCTAGAGAGGACAGTAAGTTATTTTCTTTGTGAACAGAAAGGCAGAATTATTCCAAATCGGAGATTCTGCCCATTGATGAATGTCTATTCCAATTATGTACTCTCGAATGAGAAAAATAACCACATAATGGGGTCACAAACCCACTGGACCCACTGTGAAATGGATCTGAACCCATACTCAATTAATTTCATGAGCCCCTATTCTGACTGGGGGACCACAGTGATGTTTTGGATCTCTGGAATTAGTGTCCCTTCTGAGTCGATGTCCCCAATAATCCCCAAAAGTCTGATTACTTCACTTTCCACAGTGCACAGTCACCTTGGTAAATAGCTGTATGTACATGTATAGCAATTCAGGTTAGACTTCTGTTCACTTGACTTAGCACTTTTCCACTTATACAGATCAAGTGAGAATTTAGTAGACTGCTCATGTACTTCTTTCCTAAGAACACCATAGATAAACAGACAACATTATAGGTCTCTGTTGAATCAGACTGTATTGATTACTGCTTTGACTCTACTGTCCCATATGGTAACCATGCCCATCCTGTCTTTGGCACTAGGCCTGTGACACCCAAGGATCTCACTTTTCATGTTGCATTTAGGGACCCCAGTTCAGTGGTAGCTGTTCCCACTGTAATTTCTGTCCTGCAGTGAAGAGTGACAACAGAAACATTAATGCTGAACTTACTTTTCTCTACCTCTTTCCTCTCTCCAGTTGCCAGGCCTCAATAATTTTATCATCTTGGAATATGGTCCACAGTATTCTAACCAGTTTTTCTTTAGTTTTTGATAATTGCTTAGAAACTTATAAGAAAAGAGATTATAAAATGGGAATATGAAATTCTAACTTTTTGCAATTCATAATTCTTTGAGCTCACTCTCCACTCATGGTCTATCTTTTCTCAAATGATTAGAGGATGAAATTATTTTAAATCAATATTCCAACTATTTCCCCTTTAATACTGGCATATCACTTTCCTTGAGAATGTGTATACAGTTTTCCTCCAAAACATGAAGGTTGGCAAGGATCACTGGCCTAGAAAGAAGATAGCATCCATTCTCTTTCTCATTGTGTTTCTTAATGAAAATTTATTGGAACATGGTGATCAATTGCATAAGCAAATATACTATTTTATTAAAGTTGTCAAACTATTCCTGTTCTATCGACAGTAGAAAACTAAAGAGGTAATCTTACTCTCAAATATGAACAAGTATAATTTTGTGGATTAACTAGATATATTTTTATTTATTTTTATTATTTTGTAATTTTAAATGAATGCTTTCTTTAGAAAATGTTGAGAATATGAGAATATTTATAAAAATAAGCAGAAAAATTATCAAAAAATCCTACCATGCAGAGATAATACTTTAAAATTTCTGCTACTTACATCAGTTATATGCACAGATATGTGTATGTATTTATAATATCGATTTAGCATTGAAAACTGTAACAGATTTTTATACTACTACTTTAAAGTTAACATTTTGTGATGAATAGTCATGTTTAAAAATACTATTTTTGAAATTACATCCCTAATGTGTCATATTTTACTTACACCTCCCTTTTTGTTGAACCTTTATAATGCTTTGTTTCACTGTTATAAATATTTCTTCAATGAGTTCATCATCTAGATAGATTCCTGGAAGATAAAATATATAGCCAAAAGAATGAAAATGTTAAACTTAACTCATGTTGCCAAATTACTCTCTCAAAAGTATATACCTATTTGTATTACCACATGAATTGTACAAGAGTTATTTTCCCACCTATACACCAACATTATTTATCTTTTTTTAAACAACTTGATAATTTTTTTAGTATTTGATATTTTTGTCTTTGTCTTTAGGCTATAGAATTTTTTTCTATGTATTTGGTGTTATTGGATTTTGTATTTTAAAATATGGTGTATAAATAGTTTGTAGCATCGAGAATAATACTATTTTTTGTTATTTTTCTACATTGCTTTTAGTTTTAGAAAGGCCTTTTCCATTCTGCAAGCAAACATTTACTATGTTTTGAACACTCCTTCAATATTATTTTCATGTTTATTTCTTTAACCTACCTGAAATATCCTCTAGCATATCATGTGAAACACATACCTAATTTGTTTTTCTCACAAAGGAATTAAGATTAGCATTTTACTGTAGAATTTTCATGTGTCCACATCAGTTTTCTGTTTCCTTGGTTCTTCCCATGGGTTCATTCTCTATACTTATATTAGAGTTATATTTTTACATTAGTATAGTTTTTATGTTTTTTTAATTTCTATAAATGTTTTTAATCCTACTAAGTTCCACATATATTTTTTGATTGTCTTGCTTATTCATCACTATTTTTATTTGAAATAAAATTTTGCATCTTTTTCTCTCTGTCTGTCTTTTTTTTCTGGAACACACACACAACACACACACACATGGTATTTTGACTGAGATTGTGTGGATCAGTTAATTTGTTTGGAAATAACTGAAATATCTACAGTTATCAGAAAGAAGTGTTGTAAATGTTATGGGCATAAAAATGGCATAGAGCTCCATTTATATTATCTATTCCTTATGCCTTCAATAAGCATAAGCTGATTTGCTTTTTATTATGATTCTAATTTGTATATAAAAACATATGTATATAAATGCATATATAATTATTATCAGTATTTTGACCAAATCCTTAATTTCAGCAGATTGTCATTTTTTTTTGAAATTTCAAGTTCAAAAATAATTGTGTAAAGAAAAAATGTTAGCTTTCTAACAGTTACATGACTTATTTACTTATTTTTCCATATTGTATTGTCTAAATCTTCTAAAATAATGCTACATGATTACTGTGATCTGTAGCAAAGTTTTTTCATTTCTAATTTTAACACAGACTCTCCTGTGTTTTTGTACATTTTATCATTCTATTTATTCATTCCCTTATTTATTCAACAAAAATGTATTTTATATCTACATTTGTATCTGTTAACACAGGGCTCAGTGCTGTGTTTACAATAGTGGATAAAATACTTTGCATTAGGTAAGAATTTATCACATTTTTCATACCTGTAGTCTCAGTTATAAAGTACACACTTATCAGGATGGACGTTAAGTATTACTTAATGACATTTTGGCACTTCGTTTTTCTCTTTTTGTGAGTCCTGTATTTTTCCCCCCTTTTTAGTTATCGATTTTATGAATTATATATTTTTATTTCCTCATGTTAAAAGTTATTTGTTTTTCTGAAATACATTATGGTTATTTCTTTCATATTTTTCCTAGATCAGGTCTCCTTGTGTTTACTTTTATTTTGTTTGCAATTATTAAATCTCTCTTAAGGAGGGCACTCAAAATTATTGCTCTTTTTATCAGTTGAGTTACTTTTATTATCTTTTTCTAGCTCTGAAATGATTAAAACAATATGGATGTGATCTTTTCCTTGAAATTTATAAAATATTTGCCAAAAACTGCTTTGTGGTGCCCTTTTTGGATACAATTCTGAGAAAATGTTATAAATTTTATCCATGTTTTTTTCTTTTTGCCTTTTTGCATCCTTGAATCAGAATGTTGGATTAGGTTTCCCAGAAAAATATCTATTTAATTGAAAATGTAGCATATATAATGATTCACATAATAATCACATTTTCTTAAACATCTTCTCTAGTCATGTATTTGTTCATTCAGCCTCTGTGGACCACTACACTAGAAACTGTAAATGAGCAGGTGAGCTTCTTCAATCCATATTCTAATAATCCAGAAGGAAAATTATTAAAGTATTAGATGCACTTTTTTCTTAAGATTTTAAATTTCTTAATGATGTAAAACTTCTCTAGTAGTACTTTTTTCATATTTTAGTTTTGTTAATTTATTCTTGTTCATAATTGCTGAAGTTTTTCGGATTTATCGTTTTTTAAAAAGAACTTGAGGAGAATTACCTTCAAACTGCAGGAAATTATATCAGTGTTCTACTTCCCCTGGCATAATATCACCTATGTCTGAATGAATTCCTCCACCAACACTCTCTGACCTTCTAAGTTATTTTACCTTATCATTCTTATCTTACATTTCAGTGCCTTGTATCGCTAAATTATTTCTTTGATTTGTAAGGGGTCATCAAAATACTTCTGCAAAGGACCAGATAGTAAATATTTTAGACTCTGTGGGGTATACAGACTCTATCACAACTACGTAACCCTGCCATTGTAGCATGAAAGCAACCATAGAAAACATGTAAAAGAAGAGCACATCTGTGTCCCAATGAAATGGTATTTGCAAAAACAGGCAGCAGCTGGATTTGGCTCAAGTCTTTATAGTTTGCTGACTCCTAATCTAGATCATTTTAAACCTGCCTGGGTCTTACCACTCAAAAATAAACAGCGTAGAATTTTCTCCTGACCTAATACCTTCTATGATTGCCCTGTCTTAGTCCTCCCCTTCATAGAAAATCTTGCCATAAGATTCCACCCAGTCTATATTCCCTCATCAATTCTTCAACCCACTACAATCTGTCATCATAGTCTATCAAGCCATTAAATCAGCTTTTGCTAAATTTGCTGCTGACTTCATTATAACTCAATTCTAGGCCCTTATTTAAAATTCTTTGCTTTGCTATGATATCTCAGTAATTATAATTTAATTATAAAAAATGGGTCTTTTCTACCATCTTTAAATGTTTTCCTTTCCAGAATTCTATAATCAGACCATTTCCTCTTCATTCCAATATGTTCCTTTTTCCAACATGTTCCTTTTTCATATCCTTTGTAAGCTCAACTTTCTCCACCTGAATATTATGTTTGCCTTAAGGCTCTTTCCTTGCGCCTCCTTTTATACCACTATATTTTCTCTCTCTCACTCGCTCTGTCTCTCTCTCCCTCTGTCTCTAGATGATCGCATTTCCATATACAGCATGCATTACCATTTATTTACTAACAGTAAATGAGTTATTTCTCTATAGCCTGACCTCTTCCCTGAGTTCCCCACATGTATACACCATTTTCCTATTTGACTTCTAAATTCAAGTACAGAAGAGTACCTTAAGCCCATTTCCAAGCCAAATCATGGTCTTTCTTCCCAAGCATATTTTTCTTTTGGTGGTTCTTGTCTTGTATATTTATTTAAGTCAGAATCATAGGTATCATCCCCGACTCTCTCCTCACTCTCACATTCCATAAACAAATCACCTTGAAGTCTTGCTGGTTTTACCTCTTGTGTATCTCTCACATCCATCCATTCCCTCTATATTTACTATTGCTACCTTTTTGTCCTATTTAGTCCCCCAGCTCAGTTCTTGCTCCATTGAATGTATTCTCTACACTGTATAAAAGTGCATCTTTCAAAACAAAAGCTGATCATGGTCACCATCCTCCTTTATTTAGAGCAATTTAGCTGAGTCCTGTTGCTCTTTGAATGAAAACTAAAACACTTAACATGACCTTAAAAACCCAGAATGATCTGGCCCTTCCTTCACAGATCTTTCTCACATCACACTCCTCTTGCTCTCAAATCTCCACCCAAAGAAGCCTCCACACACTGCCCTGGCTTCCTTTCCTTTTCCTTTTACTCTGCCCTTTGATGACATCATTGGATAAGCCCAGCCCCAGCATGCTACTCACTCTACTTAGTTAATTCCTGTTCACCACCTCCTCCATAAGCCATTGTTGAAATCCATATATTGTCAAACCACAAGGTTTAATTCTTCCTCACTACCACTTCTTTTTCATAATGATTTAATTAACATCTTCCAGTTCTACTTGAATCTACTGTATCAAAGGAAAGGTAATATATGACTGTTTTTATTTGACTTTATATCTTCAATGCCTTACTCCATACTTTGTATAGAAGAGGAATGTCATAAATGTTTACTGAAAGAATAAATAAGTACATTTCCAAATTTTACTTCTCTTTATTTTCTGCCTTTTAAAAATAGACTCTCTTCTTTGCAAAGTCTCTTTATAAATTTTTCTTTTGAAAAATTAGTAAGTTTATTTCATTATTTAAAGTTCAAAACTATAGATTAGGGTATAGATTTGGTATAGCTCATTTTAACAATAATTTTTCTCATTGACTTTTTAATTAGTATACCATCTTATTATGTCTATGTTCAAGATGACAAAACACATAAGGACAAAAACAAGAAAAATACTATATATAACTTTGTTTACCATTTTCCTAGCATTTTTGTATATTTTTGTTACACAAATAAAATCAATAGAAACAAATTGTTTATAATATGCCATTTTTATTTACTCTATTGTGAGCATATTAAGCATCCACCTAAAAGCATAATTTTAGTTTGTTCATAATACTGTATATTATTTTATTGTACATGTATTTTACTGTACATTTTTGTTTTGCTGTTTGTTTCAAAATATTTGGAATAAACAAGATGACTACCGTTGCACTTATGTATTTCTAAATATACTTAATGATTATAATTTGATATTAATATTTCAATCCATCTTATCCAACATTTAAAAAAATTGGTAATGATCTGTTACAATTTAGATCAGAAAGTATTTTGTTGTTTTCTTAAGACTCACCACCTTGATTACCAATGATACACATAATATCTTACATTTCATTGACATTTATATATTTTACTTTCTGTATATTATGTTCATTTGCTTTGCCTATTCATAATTTTTAGTGACTTCTATAGCTTTTTAATTAATTTATTAGTCTTTTGGCTTTTTATAAATATCACAGATGTTTTTCTCAGCCCTTGTTATTCACCTTTTAATTATTTTAGGTGGGATTTTTATTATATAATTAGAAAATTAATTTCACATATTTAAATTATTGTATGTTTTATTTTATGCTTCCTGCCTTTTTTGTATGGTACAAAACTTATCTCCAGAAATATTAAATAAATATCCATTTTGTTATCCTCTAATAGCTTCATGGTTTTATTTTTTGCATGCAAATCATTAATTCAACTAACTTTTTGTTGTCAAAATTTTACCTGGTTCCACAAACTCATTTGTTATTTACTCACAGTTATGAAATGTTCTATTTGTTAACCTGCAAAGCATCAAATACTTATAGATACATATATTAAAGTTGTATGCATATATATTTTTGTGCTACATGCATGGGTTCTGTTTTCATATACAAATATGGAATTCTGTTTCCATATATATACAAATAGATATGAATACACATGCTCTTCTATTAAACTTTTAATTTTCCTAATGCTTTTATCCTACTCTTTATTTAATATTATCAGTTGAATTACATTTCATCATTCATATTTTTTAGATATTTTGGCTATAGTTTTATTGAGTTTCTATACTTAATTATAAAAGTCACTATATATAATATAGCATATATATACATATATAATATACATTACATAAGGTATATTATAGATAGTATATACATTATATTATATACATGTTTCTTTCAGTTACCTTGCTTTCTATTGCTTTTAACCTCTCCTAAATCATATTCTAGAAATAAATCTCTGTTAACTCTTTACTCTGTATTCTTCTGGATAGTTTCTTTGCATATATAAATGAACATATTTTCTTCTCGTATAATATTATACTGTCTGTACTGATCTAAATTCTGTTTGTATGCTTTTGGCTTTTTTTCATGTAATATATCTTGGACATTTCTCCATGATAGCAAATAAAGATCTACCTCTTTGTTTTTAGTTTATTAAAATGATTCTCTAGTGGTAGACAAGAGAGATGTTGGAAAATATGGAGATGAACTTTACAATTATTTGTCAGTATCCTAATAAAATTTATTTGATACTTTTATCAGAATTGTGTTTTTTTAAAGAATAATTTGGAGTTAACTAATAGCTTTTAAATTCTAAATCTTTCATCCTGGGATATGATAAAACTCTACTTCTATTAATTTATATCTATGAGTTAAGTAAACAGTAAAACACTAAAATATTCTGCATATAGGAGAAAATTGATTTTATATGTGTTACAATTACAGTTGACCCCTGAAGGCCAGTTTGAACTGCTTGGGTCCGCTTATATATGGATGTTTTTCAATAATAAATAATGCAATAGCACATGGTCCATGGTTGGATGAATCTGGGGATGCTGAGGAACTGCAAATACAGAGAACCAACTATAAACTATAGGCAGATTAACCCCTGTGTTGTTCAAAGTCAGCTGTACTTCATTTTTCTCCTAATACGTACATGATGAATTTTCCTTTTTTGATATTTTCTGTTGTTTTTTTTGTTATTGTCCACCTAATTCATGTTTTTGTGTGTATATGGGAGTGGGGGGTTGTATCTTTATGTGCCTGTTACCAGCAAAAACAATATTATTCCAAATGTTAATTCCAATTATATTTCAGTATATTTTCTTTGGTTTTATAAATAGGACATTCTTCATTTTTCCATTATCTCTTAACTCTCTCAACTGTTAAAATTTGCATTTTTTATTTTAGTCAAACTTATGAAATGATATTGACCAACTAGGAAGTTGGAAATCAACAATTTCCCTCTCTTTCATCTTCACAATAGTCTGAGGAGGAAAATCATTACTGTGGATGATTTGGTCCAAAATGTAGAATGTTCAAAGTGATAGAGTAGTGTTTATAGCTGATAACAAAACTCTTCTGCAGGGAGAGGATGCAGTAAGGTGGGCTGTCAGCAATCCTTCAATGAGAGTGTTTCTACTCTGAGGCAGTAGACTTAGATGAGTTGCTCTGAGCGATATCACTGTCTTCTTCAATATCTTCTATTAGGCTTCTTCTAGCACTTTTAGTCTTTTGGGTGGAGCTGCCAAGAGAGCCAAAATAAGCATATAAGTTTGGGCCAAAATATTAGGAATCTTCTCTGTTTAAATTTGCCCATGGGTTGCATTTAATGAAATGCAGGCAAACTCAGATGTCTTCAAGGGCAAGAGAGATGATATGAGACAATGCGTGGAAACAAATAAGGATTAGGGATTAGTGGGACTATGGAAACCTACAGTAACATGGGCACACTATGTAGCCTGTGTCAACTGTTTTCTTATCTATAAAATAATGAGACACAATTAACATCCGGGCAGGCTCAGGTAAGTGTGTAGAGAACTACAACCAGGAAAACTTTCCTCAGGGACTCGTAAATGCTGAGGCATGGGTAATTTCATACCCCTCCCCCAAAAAACTCCCAAAGTAGGAAATGATCTAGTAGAGTATTTTTCGACCTCAGCATTGTTGCTATTTGGGGTCAGATATTTGGTGGAGGGGGACATGGTGGATCTTACCTGAGCATCATTAGAAACATGCCTGGCCTGATCCATTAGAAACCAGCAGCAACACCCACCCTCTAGTTGTGACAACTGGCTGTGTCTCCAGATATTGGTAAATGATCCCCTGGGAAAACAGAAGTAATATTAACCATGGTTGAGAACCACTGATGTAACACATAGAATTTAGTCTTGGAGAGATAAGAATACATTTCTGTAGCCAAGAAAAGTTCACTAGTGATCCTCAAACTTCAAAATCTTGATGTCACATGTATGGGACAAGGGATAATCTAAGCAGCGATGGGTAGGTAACTCTAAAGTAAACTCAGGGTCACATCAAAATTGAGAGAATTTCCTGTTCCAGGAAAGAATCAGAAGAAATTATTCATTTTGCTGCCACCATGGTAGTAGGGTAGAGCTAGAGAATTTTGCTTAAGGAGAGGCAATGTTGGGAGAAGTAGGTACAGGGTAGTCCAAGTACATCTTTCCACAAGATTCCTGAGTAATTGTGTTTGGGAAACACAAATAGCACCAATTGGGTCAAGCAATGTTTAATGCATAAATATTAGGCATCAGAGAATTAAGACTATGACTTTGTTATTTTGACTATTATATACTTGGAAAGGGGGAAAAATCACAATAAAAGATTGTCTACTCTCAGTTCAAATTTGGAAGACCTGCAAAGCAAGAATCAACAGGGAAACTGAAAAGCAAATAAAAGGTTTTGAACACACCAAATGAAAATGTGTAGCAGAAACTAGCCTCAGGAAAAACCTGGAGACTGACAGGTATTTCTGTAATTTTCTACAATCTCTAAGAAGATAGTTTTTCAGAAGACTTGATCTATTAGAGGAAGGAATTTTCACAGATGGTAGAATTTCCCCTTATTAAATGGGAGAGATATGGTTAAACTCTTGATGAAAGATTTCTTCCAATTGAGTTTGAGGCTCACAAGTAATGAAATCTGAACAAATGTCACAGACTGACTGGTACCATGGAGAGGCTGAAATTAAAAAGAAAATGATTTTTTTTTTCTTCTCCCTTCAGGAACACTTTAGAGTCAAAAAGACCTAGGCTCTAACACTAACCCTGCCATGTTTAGCTCTGAAATCTTGGGCAGACTTTGAAACCTATGTCAATCTGTTTTCTTATCTATAAAATAATGATACCATTTGCACCTTATAAGTTTATATGAAGATGTCATATAGTAAAGGATGTAACATAGTCTCCAGTGCACAGTGAGAGTTCTTAACAAATGGTTGCTATTGTTGTTATGCATTTAATATCCTCCCTCTTTACTCAGATGTCACTAATTTTTGGTTATGTCTATGACTGTTACCAACTCTTCAAGTACATTACAGAATATGTGGTGCCATTTTGGAATAAGCCATTATATAAGATAAAGAAATTATATATATATATATATATATATATATATATATATAATTTCTCTATATTCATATAAAAATTCCTTATAAATCCATATTTAGATGTATATATATAGAGAGAGTGGGATAGTGTGTGTGTGTGTGTATGTGTACATGAATGTAGATATAGATCAGGACTTAAAATATTTTGTCTTCTTGACTTCTCGAAGTCATAGAGAGGTGTGACATAGGGGATATCTGGAAGACAATCCTGACTATAGGCTCTGAAAAAGATTTCAAAACTATAGCCAGTACTTATGTGAAATTTACAGTGATAAATGCCTATATTATAAAAGAAGAAAGGTGTCATATCATTGACCTCAGCTTCTACCTTAATAAACTAGAAAAACAAGAGCAAATGAAATCCAAAGTAAGCAGAAGTACATAAGATAGAAGCTGAAATCAATCAAATAAAAAGTATAAAATAATAAAGGAAATTATTCTTTGAGAAAAGCAATACAGTTGAATAGACTCTAATCATACTGATTTGCAAAAAAAAAAAAAAAAAAGCAAAGAAAGAAAGAGCAAAACATGAATATCAGTATCAGGAATGGGAGAGGTGGGATCATACCAGTTTCTAAAGCTATTAAAAGTAAGGTAAGGGAATATTATAAACTTCTTTTTGAAAATTAATTTGATGACTTAGACATAATTAACAAATTCCTTGAAGGACACAAGCTACCAAAGTTTATTCAAGAAGATCACCTAAATATCTTTCTATTAAAGAGATAAAATAAGTACCACAAGTGAAAATCCAGGTGTAGGTGGCATGAGTAATAAATTCTACCATACACTGAAGGAAGAAATAATATGAACTAAAGAGGATTGAAGAGAAAATTAAAGAGGAGGAAATGCAATACAACTCATCCAGTAAGGCTATCACTGCACTGATACCAGAAGCAGACAAACAAATTACAAGAAACAAAAATGATAGGCAAATACACCTAGTAAATATATATACAAAAGTTCTATACATACCCCAAAATGTATAATCATGACCAAGAGGGTCTTATCCCAGGAACCCAGGAACGCATGTTTGGTATAGTACCTAACATCAATCAGTATAATTTATGATATGATGTAATTAATTTTCTTAGTATATATGGATAAAGCATTTGACAATATCTAACATATATTTCTAGTGAAAACTCAGTAAATTAAGAATTGAAGGGAACTTCCTCAACCAGATAAGGTTCATTTGTAAAATACTGATTGCCAGCATCATACACAATACTGATGAATGCTTTCACCATAATATCTGGAACCAGGTAAAAGTATCTGCTCTCACCTTCTGTGTAACATACTGTGAACATTTTAGCCAGTGCAATAGACAAGAATTAGAAATTAAAGGCAACCAGATGGGAGAGAAGGATATAAAACTATATCTAGATAACAGACCAGCTAAAAAGAAAATCTAATGGAATCTATCAAACAACAACAACACAAAACTCCCAGAATAAGTGAATTTAGCAAAGTTACAGTGTGTCATATTATTATACAAGAAATTGATTGTACTTCTATATTAAAAGTAAACAAACATTTAAATAAAAACAATGGTATTGATATTTATGATAATATCAAAATATGAATTACTTAGAAATAAATATGACCAAAAATGCCCAAGACCTGATCTGTACTCTGAAAACTACAAAATATTGCTGAGAGAAATTAAAGAATACATAAATAATCAGTGAGGCAGACCTTCTTCATGAATCAGAAGACTAAGTATTATTACAATGTCATATCTCTTCAGATTGATCTGTAGATTCAATACAATGCCAAACAACAGTCCAGCAGGCTTATTTTTGTGGAAAATGCCACACTGGCATTGAAATACTAAATTTCATACTGAAATGAAAAAGACCTAGAATAATCAAATCAAATTTGTAAAGGAAGAGTAAGTTGGATGGCAAATTATCTTCTTTTAAGATTTATAAAGCATTAGTATTCAATACAGTATAAAATTGACATGAAGATAGACAAATAGGCAATGAGACAGGATAAATAAACCCATACGTATAGGGACAATTGATCTTTGATACAGATGCAAAGGCAAGGCTTCCCTGGTGGTGCAGTGGTTAAGAATCTGCCTGCCAATGCAGGAGACACGGGTTTGAGCCCTGGTCCAGGAAGATCCCACATGCTGCAGAGCAACTAAGCCAGTGTGCCACAACTACTGAGCCTGCACCCTAGAGCCTGCGAGCCACAACTATGGAGCCCAAGAACCACAACTACTGAAGCCCCCGCACCTAGACCCCATGCCCTACAGCAAGAGAAGCCACTTCTATGAGAAGCCCACATGACACAACAAAGAATAGCCCACTTACCACAACTAGAGAAAGCCTGTGCACAGCAACGAAGACCCAACACAGATAATAAACTAATTAAAAAAAAAAGATGCAAAGTCAATACAAGGGAGAAAGCATAGTCTTTTCAACAAATGATATCTGATAGCCACATGCAGAAAGTAAGTTAATAAAACACTTCATACCTTATACCAATTTAACAATATGGATCATAGACCTATATGTGAAACCTAAATCCATAAAATTTCTAGGGTAAAATACATGAGAAAAACTTTGTTTTTTTTATATTTGATAACAAAAGCATGCTTCATAAAAGAACAAAATGATAAATTAGACTTAATAAAAATTAAAGATTTTGCTCTTGGAAAGACACTGTTAAAGGAATAAAAACATAGACCACAGACTAAGAGATATGGCTAAAACGCACATTAAGTGTTGACAAAGATGTGGAAGAACTGGAACTTTCATACAATTCTGCTGAGAATAGAAAATGATAAAATCATTTTGGAAAACTATTTGGCAGGTTCTTAAAAAGTTAAACGTGGACCTAGCCATGTGAACTAACACTTCTACTGCAAGGTATTTAATTAGAAATATGAAAGCACATGCTTTTATACAAAGATTTGTACATGAATGAACATAGAAGCTATATTTATAATATCCAATAACTGGAAACCATCCAAATGCCCGTTAACAGATTAACAGGTAAACACACTGTGTTTTATCCATACAATGGGACACTACCCAGAAATAAAAAGGAACACAGCAGTGATACTACATAATAGAAGAATCTCATATTACTAATGCTGAGTGCTAGTAGCCAAGCAAAACAGAGAACGTTATGCATGATTCTATGTGCGTCACTCTCTAGAGAATACAAACTAATGTATAGTGATAAAGAAAAGATTGGTGGTTTCCTGGAGATGGAGGAAATTGTGGATAGGAAGGCCAAAAAGGGGCACAAATAAATTTCTGGGTGTGGTGAATATGCTCACAGTCTTGACTGTACTGATGGTCTCACCAATGTATACCCATGCCAAAACTCATCAAATTGTGTATTTTACATACATGCAGCACAGTGCATGTTAATTACACTCTATAAAGCTGTTAAGAAATGCAACCAGTCTTGAAGGAGAACCTCTGGCCTGAACCATGCAAAATAAAAAGAAGCAGGGAAAGGCAGTGCACAGATTCAGGGATTTTTCTGTGACAAGTTTTTAGAGTAGAGAAGTGGTAATGGGAAAGGAAACCTCTCTTTTAATTAACTGCTGATCTCCTGCCCGAGGGCTGCCTTGATGGTCCACAGGTCTCTGCCAGGAGAATAACTAGAAGTATCTAAATGTTGAGAAACTGTGGATCTTGGGATGACTAGCACAAGTCATTTTCCCTCACCTACCACTGTGTAGATGAACCACTAATAGCCACGAGAAAGGTCAAGAAAGATTTGGTAATAGAGATCTAGGGAGGGATTGCCTGGTGGTGAAAAATAACAACTAAACCAAATCAAATGAATGAGGTGTTAAAGACACTTCTCTCCCTAATTTTTTTAAGTTCAGTTTATTTTGTGCTTGTAGAGTCTCTACACTCATAGGAAAAGCTTGGCAGGTCTTTTGACAATTGATTTTAGGTAGACATTCTTTAAAGTGCTAAGGAAACACTGTACTTTCAGTTTATAATGGGTTTATAAGAAATGTGTATTGAAGTTTAATATAGAGGTAAGCCATATCTATGGAGAGAATTTCTGTTAACTTATTACTAAAGTCAGCTTATTTTATGAGATTTCCTAATTTTCAACCATTATCACTTTACAACTTGAAACTCTATTTTATCATAGACTATCATGGTAATATATGGTTGAGATAAATTGGCTAGAAAATATTAAGTATTAGGTATCTATATATGTAAAAATATTGATTAGTACTTTTTTTAATTTGCCTTTTTTATTAACAGAATTAAACTAGGTTTGTTAAATGAATTGCAAAGCTTTCCGTAATTTCTTCAACCTGCAATAAAGTACATAAAAATGGATAAGTATTTTTCATTTATGTTATCCTTAAAATTCTTGGGGTCCTGGGTCTTTTGGGGAACATATATTTTTAACTCATTTTTATATAACTTTATGTTCAAGGATTTATTTAAATAGCCCTCATGAAATATTTTTAAAATTTTCTAATTTTTAGAAATTAATTTTTAAGAGATTCTCAAGTTTATTTGCAGAGTGGTAGAAATAGATATTTTAAATACTAAAGTAAATAAAAAATCTTTCAATTTACAGTTTTATAAATGATTTATTTTCTTGATCTTAACCACTTTCTTAAATACATGTTTAAAGTATCTCATCTTGATTTTGCTTTCAAGAAACTTGCATATATTTATCATTCTTAAAAAATGGCTTTGATGATTGAACCTGGTGTAATCCCCCCAAAAAAATAATAATAATAATAAAAAAATGGCTTTAAGAGGTATTTATTGCCACATTGTCCTCTGATTTTTATTACTGATACATTGATTACTTTTCTGTTTGTTACTAATCTATACCTTCACTTAAATATATATTTTTATCTTTTGTGTTACTGTGTTGTTTAATTTTTAATATTTTCTTTTTTGTTCCATAATGAAAGAAGTTAACCCATGGTATTTGTTCAGAGTAGAGTTTTGGCTTCTTTCCATGAGCCCAGATGGGTATGATTCTGATTGCTGATAATTTTCAAACAGATTTTAGTTGCTATTTTGTTGTCTATTTTAGGCCTAGTTTTATTAAAGTGAACGCTATATTTTGGTTTCTGTATTGTTGATTATTAAGACTTTTAGAAATAATTTTAATTAGTTTCTAATTTTATTATACTACATTTACTTTGCAAAACAATATGAGTTTTCAATGTTGACCAGTGCACACAATTTTTTAAGTATTACAGGTTCTGGCTATGAAAATGTATTGTTTCTTTCTATGGCATAATATAAATATATAAACCTTCTTAATTATATTATTGAAGTTGTATAATTTCTTGCTTATCTATTGATCTCTCAATACTAAGTCCTATATATAAATTTCATGGTTTTCCACATTTAATTTCATAATGGATCCTCAAATCTTGATTATTTCAGTTTTTAGTATGAAGAGGTTGGTATTTATATATTATTATTCTATATTATTTCCACACATAAAATTTCAGGAATTTTATGTCCTCTGGGAATGCTATAATTAGAAATATATACAAAAACATTGAAAAGTTATGCTTTTTTTCTAGAAAAATTATTTTCACCTAATATACTTTTCTAACATATTAACTTTTCATTTCTGATACTTCATATGTTATTTTAAATGTGAGTTTTGTTTGTTTCAATGTAAGTGATGACTCTTGTAAAATAGTTTTATATGTAATTTAACTAGATTTTTCCTTAGTTCCACTTGAAATTATTCTTACATATAATTGATACATTCTTCATAATTTAAAATGTGATTGAAAACTGTTTAATTTTAGAATTTCTCATCTTTATTGCACACAAAAGGTACATACTTTGCTTTATAATTCAAATAGTTGTCTTCATTTTTTCATTTTTAAAAATTTTTAAATTTCTGATTCCACTAATTATCTGAGAAATGAAGAAATGTATGAAATTTTATCCCTACTATCTGAGACAAGGAATTTAAAATTCTTTTACTCTTTCCTTCTTCTTCAACAATATATTCTTATTCTTATTTAAATGTAATTTTATTATATTGTTATATAATTTATGTATTACTTTAATATTTTAAACTTTGTTGATTTTTTTTAATGGATTGAACAAGTGTATTTTGGGGTTTTCAGACTTCTCTCTGTGTTATTCCACTGCATCATTACATCACAGCATTTAAAGTTGCTCATTCTGCTGGGTGATGTGGAATTCTATTATACATTATTCTTGTATTTGTCTAGGATGTGCCAAGTGGTAGGAATGATGTTTGAGATGTGATAAGCCATTTAAGTTTCTATAAGGGGATTTTCCATCTCAGGGACATTGCTACTTTCCATCCAATTATTTTTCTGCTTTACTTCCTTTATCTCCTTTTCACTTCTGTGTTTATTTATCCATATTTGGCTTCTCATTCACTTTCCCCTTTATCTATTTTGTAATTGCTCAATATTTCCTAGCTTTTTTATTTCCTTTTACATGCTTAATATTATGTTCAAATATTTCTTCCCTAACTTTAATTTTCTACAAACTATTTTGATCTTTATGTCCTTTAAATTAGAGTTTTTCTCTGAATTGCTCTTTTTAAAAATTTCTTGTCTGTTTTTTCATTTTATCTCCCTCTCTCTCATTCTCTCTTCTATTTTCTCATTCTGTTGCTTTTTTATACCAACTTTCTTTCCAGTTTCAATATTCTGTCCTTTCTGACAAATGTCAGACACCACTGTAACTTATATCACAGAAAAAGAACCGTTTTGTGAACTGTTGCTCTGATCCTTTCCAAAGTTTTTAATGATATTGATTTTTCTTTCCTTTCCTTTGTTCTGTCATAGATTACTAGTCCTGTATTTTGTTCTTCGTGAAAGAAAAAAGAAATTGGTTCAGATACAGTATTGTAAAGACACAGGGAAGCAGGGCTGACCATGGTGTCCAGCAGTGAGACAGTCCTTTTCAGATATGCAGCAACTCTAATAGGTTTTTACCCACTTTTTACTCTAATGAGGTATTAGCTTTCTCTATCTAGGCTTCCCAGTTTTCATACACAGGCACACTTTGTTTTCTTGAACTATACAGATATCATGTGTGGGTGTATTTTAAGTTGAAGTATAGTTGATTTCTAGTATCATATTAGTTTTGTATGTACAACATAGTGCTTCAATATTTTTATAAATTATACTCCATTTAAAGTTATTGTGAAATATTGGTTATATTCCTTGCATCGTACAATATATCCTTGCAGCATATTTATTTTATACATAGTAGTCTATACCTCTTAATCACCTACCCATATTTGGTTCCCACACACACACTCACCTCCAGTAACCACCAGTTTTTTCTCTATATCTGTGAGTCTATTTCTGCTTTGTTGTATTCATTTCTCTTAATGTTTAGATTCTACATGTAAGTGATAACATTCAGTATTTGTCCTTTCTGTCTGACATTTCACTAAGCATAATACCCTCCAGTTCATCCATGTGGTTGCAAATGGCCACATTTCATTTAGTATATTGCTTCTTCTTTATCCAGTAGTCTACCGATGAACACTTAAGTTGCTTCCATATATTGGCTATTGTAAATAATGTTGCTATGAACATTGAGGTGAGTGTACCTTTTCAATTAGTGTTTTCATTTTCTTTGGATATATACCTAGAGGTGGAATTGCTGAATCATATTGTAGTTCTATTGTTTGGCTTTTGAGGAAGCTCCCTACTGTTTTCTACAGTGGCTGTACCAAAGTGCATTCCTATCAAAAATGTTCCCTTTTCTCCACATCCTCATCAACATTTGTTATTTGTGGCCTTTTGGATGATTGCCATTCTGACAAATGTGAGGTGATATCTCATTGTGCATTTGATTTGCAATTATCTGATGATTAACAATACTGAGCATATTTTCATGCACCTGTTGGTCATCTGCATGTCTTCTAGGTAAAAAATTCTATTTAGGTCTTCTATTTCCTTTAAGCAAGTTGTTTGTTTTTGTTTTGTTGTTGTTTTTTTTTTTAATTTTTGTTTATTTTTTGATATTGAATTGTATGTGCTGTTTGTATATTTTGGATCTTAACCTGTTATGTCATATTATTTGCAGATATTTTCTTTCATTCAATGGTTTGTCTTTTTATTTTCCTGGTGGTTTCCTTTGCTATATAAAAGCTCATAAAGTTAATTAGGTCCCATTCTTTCATTCTTGGTTTTCTTTTCTTTGCCCTAAGATACAGATCCAAAAAATAAATAAATAAATATTGCCTCAATTTATGTCAAAAATTGTTGTCTCTATGTTTTCTTATAGGAGACTTATGGCTTATGATCATACATTTAGGTCTTTAATCCAAGAGTTTATTTTTCTATATGATATAAGAAGATGTTATAATTTTATTCTCTTGCATGTAGCTGCCCAGTTTTCTCAGCACCACTTATTGAAGAGGCTGTCTTTTCTTCGTTGTATATTCTTACCTCTTTTGTTGTAGATTAATTGGCCATAAGTGTGTAAGCTTATTTCTGGGCTCTCTATTCTGTTCCATTGATCTTTGTGTCTGTTTTTTGTGTGCCAATACAATACTGTTTTGATGACTGTAGCTTCATAGTATAGATAGTATAGTTTGAAGTCAGGGAGTGTGATACCTCTCACTTTTTCTTTTTATCAAGATTGATTTGGATATTTTAGGTCTTTTGGTTTCAGTACATATTTTAGGATTATTTGTTCTAGTTCTCTGAAAAATGGGTATTTTGATAGGAATTTCATTAAATCTGTATATTGCTTTGTGTAGTATACACATTTTAATGATATTAATTCTTCCAATCAATGAGCACTAGATATCTTTTAAATTTCTTTGTATTATCCTCAAGTTCCTTCATCATTGTTTTATAGTTTTTCAGAGTATAGGTCATTCCCCTCCTTGGTTGTTTATTCCTATATATTTTATTTGCATGTGTGTGTGTGATCTTAAACAGGACTGTTTTCTCTTTCTGAAATTTCATTATTAGTATATATAAAAGCAACAGATTTCTGTATATTAATCTTATATCTTTCTACTTTACTGAATTAATTATTAGTTCTCATAGATATTTGGCAGAGACTTTAGGGTTTCCTTAAAACAGTATCATGTCATCTGCAAATAGTGACAGTTTTAATTCTTCTCTTCCAATTCAGTTATCTTTTATATTTTCAGGTCTGATTCCTGTGGCTAGGACTTCCAGCACTATGTTATAGAATTAGCAAGAATAGGCATCCTTGTCTTGTTCCTGATTTTAGAGGAAAAGTTTTCAGTTTTTCACTGTTGAGTATGATGTAGGCTATGGGTTTGTCACAAATGGCCTCTATTATATCGAGATATGTTCCCTCTATACTTACTTTAATGAGGATTTTTATCATGAATGGATGTTGACTTTTGTCAAACACTATTTCTGCATCTATTGAGATGATCATGTGATCTTTATCCTTCCTTTTGTTAAAGTGGTGCATCACATTGATTGATTTGTGGATATTGAGCCATCCTTGCATCCCTGGAATAAATCCTAGTTGATCATGGTTTATGATCCCATTTATATATTGTTCAATTCAGTTTGCTAATATTTTACTGCATCTATATTTATTAGAGATATTGGCCTGTAATTTTCTTTACTGTAGTGTTTTTGTTTGTTATTTGTATCAGAGTAATGGTGGCCATATAGAAGTCTTCCTCTTTAATTATTTGGAATAGTTTTGAAAGAGTAGATATTAGTTCTCCTTTATATGTTTGGTGGAATTCCACTGCAAAGATATCTGGTTCTGGACTTTCATTTGCTGGGAGCTTTTTTTTTAATTATAAATTCAATTTCATTACTAGTGATCTGTCTGTTCATATTTTATATTTCTTCCTGGTTCAGTCTTGGAAGACTAGATGTTCCTAGAAATTTGTCCTTTTTCTGTAGGTTGTCCAATTTGTTAAAATATAACTGTTCATAGTATTCTCTTATGATTTTTTCTGTCTCTGTAGTATCAGATGTTATTTCTCCTCTTTAATTTTTTTTTATTTTGTTTATTTATGTTCTCTCTCTCTCTTTTTCTTGATGACCCTGGCTAAAGGCTCATCCATTTTGCATATCTTTTCAAAACACCAGCTATTGGTTTTATTGATCTATTCTATTGTGGGTTTTTTATTTGTCTTTATTTTATTTATTTCCTCTCTAATACTTATTATTTCCTTTCTTCTGCTGACTTTGGGCTTTGTTCTTTTTTTTTCAAATTTCTTTAGATGGTAGTTTAGGTTGTTTACTTGAGACTTTTCTTGCTTCCTGGGGTAGGCCAGTATTGCTATAAACTTCTCTGTTTGAACTGCTTTTGCTGCATCCCATAGATTTTAGAAAGTTATGTTTTTATTTTCATTTGTCTCAAAGTATTTTATGATTTGCTCTTTGATTTCTTTATGACTCATTGGGTTTTGTGGTATGTTGTTTGGTCTATAAGTGTTTGTATTTGTCCCATATTTCTTCCTGTAATTGAATGATAGTTTCATACTATTGTGATTGCAAAAGATGCTTGATATAATTTTTATCCTCCTAAATTTTTGAAACTTGTTTTGTGACCTAGTATGCAATCTACTATGGAGAAAGTTTCATGAGTACTTTAAAAAAATGTGTATTTGGCTGATTTTGAATAGATTGTCTTGTAGATATCTGTTAAATCTAACCAATCTAATTTGTCATCTAAGAATACAGTTTTCTTATTGATTTTCTGTCTGGATGATTTTTTCACTGATGTAAGTAGGTTGTTAAAGTCCCCCACTATTATTGTGTTATTGTCCATTTTCCCCTTTATGCATGCAAATATTTGCTTTATATATTTAGTCACTCATATGTTAGGTACATATGTTTTAACAAGTGTTGTATCTTCTACTTGTATGGAACTGTGCCCATATAAGAAGGCATACTTAATCAACAAATGCTGTGTGTTCTGACTGTGCCACTGACTCTCTGCTTTCCCATCTCTGTTCCTGTGCCCTGACACAAAACTATGTTGAAATAGGGCCAATTAATAACTCCTCAAGGGCCTCTAAATGTCCAAGTAAATGAAAGAGTTGCATGTCTCTACCTTTAAATCAAAGGTAGAAGTGATTAATGTTAGTGAGGAAAGCATATTGAAGGCCAGGTTCAGACAAAATCTAGGCCTCTTGCACCTAAGAGTTAGACATGTTTTGAATACAAAGAAAAAGTTTTTGTAGGAAACTAAAAGTGCTAATCCAGTAAACACACAAATGATAAGAAAGTAAAACAGCCTATTGCTTATGGAGAAGCCGATCTGGAGGGAAGATTGAATCAGCCACAACAGTCCTTTAAGCTAAAACCTATTCTAGAGCACGGCCCTAACTCTCCTCAATTCTGTGGAGGCTAAGAGAGGCAAATAAACTGCAGAAAAAAAGTCTAAAGCTAGCAGAGGTTGATTTATGAGGTTTAACCCATCTCTATAACATGAAAATACAAGGGGAAACAGCAAGTGCTGATGCAGAAGCTGCAATATTTTATTCAAAATATCTAGCTAAAATAAATAATAAAAGTGGTTACACTAAACAACACATTATTCAACACAGATGAGACAGTCTTGTATTGGAAGAAGATGCCATCTAGGTCTTTCATAACTAGAGAGTAGAAGTTATTGCCTGACTTCAGAGCTTCAAAGGACAGGTCAATTCTCTTGTTAGGAGCTAATGCAGCTGATGACTTAGTTGAGCTCAATATTCACTTACTATTCCCAAAATTCCATATCCCTTAAGAACTATGCTAAATTGACTCAGCCAGTGCTCTATAAATGGAACATCAAACCCTGGATGACAGCACATCTATTTACAACATAGTTTATGACTATTTTAAGCCTGCTGTTGAGACTTCCTGCCAGAAAAAAAAAAAAAAAGATTCCTGTCAAAATACAACTGCTCATTGACAATAAGCCTGGTCACCCAAGACCCCTGCTCTGGAGATGTACAATGTTGTCTTTATGCCTACAAACATAATATACATTCTACAGACTAAAAGTCAAGTAATTTTGACTTTCAAGTCTTTTTTATTAAATAATAATACACTTCTTAGCTGCCATAGATAATGATTGTTCTGATGAATCTGAGGAAAGTCAATGTAAAGCTTTTGGAAAGAATTCACCTTCTAGATGCCATGAAGACCATTTGTGATTCATAGGTAGAGGTCAAAATATCAACATTAATAGGAGTTTGAAAGTAGTTGATTCCAAACCTCACGAATGCCTTTGAGGTGTTCAAAACTCCAGTGGTGAAAGTAACTGCAGCTGTGGTGGAAATAGCAAGAGAACCAGAATTAGAAGTGGAACCTAAAAATGTGACTGAATTGATGCAATCTTGTGATAAAGCATGAATGGATGAGGAGTTGTTTCTTATGGATAAGCAAAGAAAGTGGTTTCCTGAGACAGAAACTATTCCTGGTGAAAATGCTTTGAGGATTGATTAAATGAGTAGAGACTTAGAATATGACATAAACATAGTTGATTAAGCAGCAGCAGGGTTTGACAGGATTGACTTTAACTTTGAAAAAAAAAAGTTCTACTGTGGGAAATTATGCTATCAAAGCACATTGCATGCTCCAGAAAAATCATTAGTGGAAGGAACGATCAATCATGTCACAACTTTTTTGTCTTAATTTAAGAAATTGCCACAGCCACCCAGTCTTCAGCAACCACCACTTTGATCAGTCAGCAGTAGCTATCCACTTCGGGGGAAGATTCTCCACCAGCAAAAGGTTTAAGACTTGCTGAAAGCTCAGTTGATGGTTAGCTTTTTTTAGCAAGAAAGTATTTTTTTTTAATTATGGTGGTACTTTGTTTTTCCTTTAGATATAATGTTATTGCACATTTAATAGACTACAGTATGGTATAAACATATCCTTTTATGCACTGGGAAACCAAAGAATTTGTATGTCTCACTTTATTGCCATATTCACTATATTATAGTGTTCTGGAACTGAACTCCCAATATTACTGAGGTATGCTTGTACTTTGCAGCAAGATAGGATAGTAAAAGAAAAATGCTATATATCATGAACTGCCATTCAAGTTCTTGTAATGGCAAAAATATCCTCTTCTTGCAAAAACTTTTCTTCTGTGGGCCTGCACTTCCCAGAATGTACTTCTGCTCTTCTTACTACTAGATATACCTTTATATTAGAGGAATATGAATCTCTGTAGAAATATTGTATTTTCCCATAATATTTTTTTTTTACATTTAGGTTTAATTTTATTCCAAATTTATGAACAATATACTTTATTAAAAATATGTAATGTATTGTCAGTGTTCCCTGACATATTTATAAGATAATTTTTTCATTTTTCAGTTCTTTGCTTTGCTTTATGTCTTGTCAAATAGACTCAGTCTTCAAATAATTGCTTAAAGGACAAACAGGCATAAGTGGTATATATTCTGGATCTTTCTTCATATGGATATCTCTCTCTGTTTTCTCCATACTTATAATCTAGCAAGGCTGAGCCTACAGTTAATTTTGGGCACATACTGCTACACTTCTGGTATTTAGTGTTGAAGATTATTAATATGTTTGAGAGCTATAAATGAAAGTTGGGTGGCCAGTTTTCTTTGTGGTGCAGTTCCTGCATCTTTGAAAATGATGGTGAACAATAAAGAAGGGAACAAATTTTTGTCTATTTTCAGGTACCATTATTTCATGATACTATGTGTATTTGTTCCATGTAGCAGTGTCTCAGTCAGGATCTATTTATTTAATTGTTGAAAAGGATCACTCAATATCTGTAATAAGGTTAGCTTTCTGTCTTAGTTTTCAATCCTACTTTAATAGTCATCGTTTTTTGTCTGTATATGGTGTAATGATGAGTTGGGAAGCAGAGTGGCACAGCAGGAGTGTGCTGGGCTCATAATGATGAGGTGGGAGAATATATATGAGAATCTGCTACCTATATGCCATTTTTTATTTATGAAAAATGCATGCATGTGATTTTTGTGTCTACAAATAGAACAGTCACCTATTATTAGTTGTCTTAAATTGAGTAGGTGTGATGTACCCAATTTTAAAATAAATTGATTAAATAGATCCACTATAATAGATTCAACATCTTTTATAATATAATGTCTTTAACTTTGTATAGCAGTTGAGGGGCATCCTAGGTGGCATAGTGGTTGAGAATCCGCCTGCCAATGCAGGGGACATGGGTTAGACCCCTGGTCCAGGAAGATCCCACATGCTACGGAGCAACTAAGGCCATGAGCCACAACTATTGAGCCCATGTGCTGCAACTACTGAAGCCCATGTGCCTAGAGCCTGTGCTCTGCAACAAGAGAAGCCATGGCAATGAGGAACCCGCACACCACAACAAAGAGTAACCCCCACTCACCACAACTAAAAAGAAAGCCCGTGCACAGCAGAAAAAAAAAAAAAAACACAGCCAATAAAATAAATTAATTAATTAATTAATTAATTTAAAAAAACTTTGCATGGCAGTTGAAAAATTTCAATTGCATTTCTCAAAATACGAATCCATCTAAAACTCAAGATAGATAGCATGTTCTCTAGCAAGGAGCTTGTTACCTCCATTATACAAACATATCTCTTATCACACATTAAATCTTCTTTGAATATTATACAGATAATACTAAGGAGGATCAAGGGTGGGAAGAGTACATGAGAGTCATTAGAAGTTAGAAATCTAGTATAGGTTTTGCCATCTTGGTCCATCCAAATACAACTCTTGTATGCTGTAAGAGGTAACTATTATTATTTTTCAATACTAAATTGTTCAGGCATCCTCCAAGAGTAATTATGATAATTATTCCTTAAGCTCCATGAACCATGATTTTGAAATAAAGAAAACTCTTAACAATGCATGCTGTTCTCAATGTTGAATGTTTCCTATACCAGGACTGTTTAAAATGGTTTATTTTTGTGAACAAGCCATTCTTGGTTATTTGACTTGTTGCTTTGTGCAATCATAAATCAGAGCTTATGTTACAAGTGGTTGTTTAAATATTTTGAATATCAGTCCCTAGTTCTTCAAATCACAGTAAAAGCAGAATTCTAAGAAAGGCTGATAAATTGAAGACAAATTGCAGTTCTGTGTAAATGAAAACCTGAAGGACCACCTGTGGATAAAACTCATGTGTTTTCTGCAAGGGGTAGTATTTGTACAGGTTCAGACATATTATAGTCTTCTGGACTAGAGGCAATTTGAAGGGATCAGAAGTATACATCATATAGTAGTATTGAAAAATCAAGATATAGAAAGAGTACTTGACCATCGCTCTACGTAGTACTAATACATATACCTGTTAGGTAGGCTAGTAGACTTTGGGTAATGTTTCATAACGTTGTATGAAATCACAAATGGATGTGGATTCTTAAAGCCCTTTGGGCCTGTACCAAACAGATAAGTGCATTGTGTAAGACTAATTCTAGTATCAGGTTCAAACATGGCAAAGACTATAAGTGGTGGATAAGCAGAGAGGTTGTAAATCAGTTTATCAATCCCTTAAATTGATTAGATCATAGTATTGGAAATTAATTCATATTTGTTTGTAATTGTACTAAAGAACAGCTTGTTATTTTGCTTGATAGATCTGAAAATGTCACTAAAAGATTCCATTAAAGTTTAAACATGCTACTCTTTCCATTTAATTTTTAAAATTTCGTTATTTAACTGGTATTTACAAAATCCTTCAATGTGCTGTAAGTTATTTGTGAGAATAGAAATATTTAGCTATTTAATTTTGGATTCTTAGTACATGCTGTATTGTCTCTGATAGTCTCTTTCCATTCAAATGAGAGCAGAACCTTTGTAATATAGATCTGTCATTTTTATATGTTTATCACAGGAGTTGGAAATGGCCATTATCATCTCTTTGGCATTATTTATTTCTTCATCTCAGTGAACTTGTTTGAAAGTATACATAGGTCAGTGTCCAATCATGTTATATATGTAAACTTTAATATTAATTTTTAACGTGCTTAATAATATCATTTTTCATAAAAAGTATGCAATTATATGTAATTATAGTGGCTCCATCCTTGAAATCTATAATCCATAATATTATACCATGTTTCTTTCCTTAAGGTTGTCATAAAATATAGATTCTTACACAAATATCTTCTTGCCAGAGTGATTGAGGAAAATATTTTATCATTTTTTTCTAAAACAGGAAACATTCCCTCCCTGTTTTCTCTCTCTCTCTCTTTCTCTGAGTAGGAAGAGAAAGGACACAATACCCAATTTTCTATTTGTTTCCAAAATTTATTAGTTCACATATTTGTAACTTCTATGAGAATAACTGCTGTTACTCTTTATTTCCAATGAAACTGTTCTATTGAGTTGTAAAGAAATGTACAGTCTAATCATTGTGAAGCAATACCCAATTAAAATAGTCTTCATGACTTAATTGTAGATGTGGTAGCTAAGTAACAATCTCTGAATATTTATTGTGTTCCTATAAGGCATTACAAAAGTTCAAATTTATTGTAAAAATGCAGACCTTCCTTTGAGGAAGTATATATAATTATTTTCTTCTTCTATGCATCAAGACTTCTTTGGAATCTGTGTCAAGATTCATTTTCTAATATTTTCAAATATAATAGAAACTTAATCACATGTCCTAATGTGTCTTTTAAAAACATTTCTATGGAATTTTTGTATTCAAAAACATATTGTTTTATGGCAACTTATATTTTATGTTTTCTTTCTTTGCCTTTCCTTTTTTTTTTTTCATGAAGTCTCAAAAACCTCATGTAGGGTATTTGATTTACAATCCAATGCCTTGTAGGAAATCAAATGAGAAATAAAGGCTCCTCTTATTCCCTCACAGTTGGAATAAAAATTGGACAAATCATATTGGAAAAAAGCACCAGCAACTTCAAATTAGTGAGAAACAACTCTGGTCATTCATTACATGCTTCCCACATCCATTATCTTCTTTTCATTTAAGTCACTAATTCAAACTCAGAAAAAGTTTAGCTACCTATTGACTTGAAATGTGTAGCATTTCATTTGAAATTTTACATTTTTTTTTCATTATCTTCATACAGCAGGTTAGAAATTAAACACTAGTTTTATGTCTTGAAAATTGCAGCAGAGCTTTCAATCCAGGAATTTTGAGAGAAATGGTGCATTTCATGCTTAGGGTCAGGTTCCAAAATAACTATAAGAAAAAATGCAATCTCCACCCTCTTGCTATGTTACACTGTGGTCTTGCTATGTGAAATAGGTTAGCCTGGAGCAGTTGCCCTCATCCTTGGATAATCATACTTTTTTGAAAAAGGGGATTTCAAATTTATGTTTCCATGAAAAGAACTGACAAGTGATGCCTGAGACAAATACCACACACTTTGCAAAAACAAACAAACAAACACAATATCACAGTCTTCAATTAAGAAGCAAAGAATGTGGAAGGAGAAACTAAGGGTGACTCCTAGTGCGTGAGATGGTGGGTGGTGGGATCTCTGCCTTTGACTTTTGTCTCTCCCTTCATCTCAAATCTGGAATATAAGCAACCTCCACTAACTATAGAACCAAGTCTCTTGCACTATTTTACCTTTATCAAGTTTCTATATTTGGCTATCTAGGCAAAGGCAGAGTCCACCTACTCTCATCTGCTTAGTTCTGTATTGTGTAAAGAGGAGGGGAACTAATAGATTGCCTTGCTAAAGCCAAGTTTTGTCCACAGTTAAGAAGACAGATTCGGGAACCAGGTCCCTTCCTGCATTTAAGTCTCTGTCTTGCCTTTTCCTAGGCAGGTTACTTTACTTCTCTGAGCCTCAATTTTCTCTTCAGTAAAATGAAGATAATACTAGACCCATGCATCACAGAGTTGTAAAGAGAATTAAGTGAGCTCACATACATATCAGTTCAGAACAGGGCTTGTCACAGAGAATGTGCTGAATAATGTTAATGAACATTCATATTGCTTTTTGCTGAAAGGTGCCAGTAAGTGGGCAGTGAATTAATACTCTCAATGGAATAGTTGAAATTCTCTAGGCAGAGAGTGGATAGAGGGATAGTTAATGCTATACTTCCATGTAGGTCATATCTGAAACATCTGACATCAATTCAAGGCCCTGCCAGATGTAGCAGTTTGGGATATGTTTGGTGATTCGGTGACCCTGTGTTGCATTTGGATGTAGACTTGAACTGCAAAGAAAACGACAAGACAAAAACCTGCACAAAGAACTTTTGCAATCTCTCTGTCTCTCTGGCTCTCTGTCTCTATCTCTTTCTCTTTCCCTCTGTCTCTCTGGTGTTGGCCCTCTCTCATCCCATCCCTGCCATACACACCCTAAAACAGCAAGTTTTGAGTTTCAGAGTGTTGGAGAGGGATGCTGAATGACTCACATGGGTTATTCTTTTTGTAAATTGCAAGCTTTTATGCCTGCCCTTTCTTTTTATCCCCCGCTGCTGGCAGTGCTTAATTTGCCTGCTTTATTAATAGTGGCAGTATGGAGTAGGCAGAAGAAGATCTATCTAGGAATTGAAATGATGCATTAGTTGATTTGCTTGGGCCTGTTTGCCTTCACGATGGTGAATTGAACAAGTGTCTAGTGAGCAGCCAGACATTAACTCTGGGCAAGGTGACTGTTCATTTTACCATGTGCTGGACTCTCTTTTCTTTTCATCTGCAGTCACTCACATATTAAAATATAAAGAATACACTATCTTTTGGAAAAATAGGACAAGAATTAGCATAAAGTATCTCTAAGGAAGAGTGGACACCTCCTGCATTATCTGAAAATAATCCACTGCCAGGCAGTAGTGCTGGAGTTCTTTTGCAAAGACTTTGCCTCTTTTCTCTTCTGTGGTTTTCACTAGATAATTTCCTCTTTAAGGTAGAAATCCACTAACATCAACTTCATTCATTAGGCAGGATATGCTGAGGTTCATGATCAGAGGCAATGCAGGTTAAAGGAAAGAGTGTGGGCCAAGGCAGATCCCATCTCTCCTTTACACCAAATTCCTACATTGTTTGCATGGGCTCTAATTCTGGGAAGCTCACTGGTGGCATCACCATTATAGGCCAGATTAAGCTAGGGGTAAGGGTAAAATGAGATCCTAGATGGGAAAACCTTGTGTCATAAGTAAAGCATTATTTGAAATATGGTTGTTTTGTTTCCTAGATATTTAGCCTTTTCCTATATCTGTAGTTTTCAAATAACAGGTACCTTACAGCCTTTGTGAAAAGATGAAGTGTACCATCACTCTGAAGTGTCTGAGGATCTATGGGCATGAGAGAGAGGGGTCAGGAAATGGCATGAGGGATGGCAGGATCCCACCTCTAACCCTGAGACCCACTGTGTCTCTGGACAACTTACAGGGCAGGACTGCACGGTGTATTCATGCAGGTCACATCACTTTCACAATCAAAGTCACCTCCTGTTACTCATCTTTGTTTATAAGTCTGCAGAGATTAGTATCCTGCTAAGGTGACACTCTCCAGTAAACTCTGAGGACTTGCTTTTTGAAACCTCCATAGCTTTTAAAGTGTACTGCCTGTTTGATCTTTTCTTTTTGTCAGAAATATTTTGTTAGAAAAATATTCATTTCTGGAGAATCTTACTTCCTATATGTTTTTATGATTGTTGTTAGAGAGCCCATTAAAAGATTCTCACATTCACTTTCATATTTTAAGAAATCAGACATTGACAATAATGAAAAGGTCAACAAGGAAACAAAATTGCTTGAGACAGAAAAGTTCTTATGGAAAAATAAATGCTGAATTACATAAAAATCTTTCACCATAGGGGACCTATCAAGACTAGCCTTTTTTTTCCTTCTTTTTAGAAGAGATAAAAATTGTAAACTCATGTGGCAATTATAGCAGACAGCATCTTCACATCAGAGACTTACAGATCTTTAGAAGTAAGTGCTTCTGAAATGACATGAACAAATAGAAGTGCATTTTCTCTAATTGAATATCTTAGAAACTCAGATTGTTTTCCAGGAAAAGAATTATATATATATATATATATATATATACCAGTGTATGTGTAGAGACACATACCTCTCAGTCAATGGGCTTTGTGGGAAGTGTGAAAGTTTCTAGCACTGAACTAAGTGACTGTAGAAGCAAAATTTCTCTCCTTAAGAAATCCAGAAAAAAATAAAATACTTAAAATACTAACTGCTGATATGGGACACAATATGTTTAGATACATATGGTTTTCTAAATAACTTTAAGAAACCTAATAATTTAAAAAAGATACCAAAGAGTAAGGCATGAATAATGGTTATAGCACTTCATCTTAAAAAGTTTTGAAAATTGAGCTGTTTTGAATAACATTGGCATAGATGTCAAGAAAAAGTTGCACTTAAAAATAGCATTTTTATCTTAAATTGCATTTTGAACTAACAACGAGAAAAGATATTATTTTCATGAGTAAAGTTTGAAAGTTGTGTGCTTCCAATACCTCCACAAGTCTTGACCAATTTTGTTAATGTGCAAGATTGAAAAGAAAATAGAGGTGCAGATACATTTTTAGGGAGAAACAAGTATCAATACTAGCAGTGAGACCAGTGGTTTATAGAATTGCCTAAAATAGATGTTAATGTAATTCATCTTGAAAATTAGAATCTATGTTTCCTTGAAGAAGATAGTGAACATCTGTGAGCCTGACTCCTTCATTCTTAGGATTAAAGTAACAGTACCTGCCTCATGTTGTTTTTGAATGAGTATAAAAGCATGAATATGTTTCAAATACTACATGGTACTGCTATGCATCTCAAAATAAATCATTTTTTAAAAAGGAAGATAATGGTAACATAATATTTCCATTTGTACTTATGTAGGAGTTTGAAATAGTTTTAACTCTATAGAATAGGGCCATTAGGTTGCCAAATCCCCTTTCAGGGCTTCCCTTAGTCAAGACGAAAGTTTTTTGTTTTTTTGTTTTTGTGTCTTTTTTTTGTTTTTCAGAAATGGTTTTTGTCATGGAAGTGCCATCCATTATATCACCAAGAATATTTCAGATGTTCCTCACTAAATACTTTTATCTTCTTTGGTTCTTGCTGATTTCCTAAAAACTGTCTCCTTGAATCCTCAGTAGTCTTCTCAAGTTGTATGTAATTTGGATTATTTTGGAAAGAAAATAATCTGCAATCTTACCTCTTAGAGCAGCAGTCCCCAACATTTTTGGTACCAGGGACCAGTTTCACGTAAGACAGTTTTTCCACGGACCAGATCAGAAGGGGTGATAGTTTCTGGATGATTCAAGCACTTTACATTTATTGTGGACTTTATTTCTATTATTATTACATTGTAATATATAATGAAATAATTATACAATTTACCATAATGTTGACAGGAGGTGGAGCTCAGGTGGTAATGCAAGCAATGGATTCCTTCGCTAGTCCTCTGCTCACCACTTGTTGTGCGGCCCTACTCCTAACAGGCCATGGGCCAGTACCAGCACCTGTCCATGGCCCAGTGGTTAGCGACTGCTGCCTTAGAGAAAACAATTATTCACTTATTTTTCTGGTAAAATATATGACAGTAAATTGTTTACTTAGACTGTTAATTTTTAAAAATTCACACACTTTATTTAAATAATGTTTGTACCTGGCTTTAGTTACAAACATCCCATACCTTTATTCTACTGCAACATTATTTTTCAGTTGCATTATTTACCATTATAAAGATTTTCCAAAATAAATTTGGCTTTGATTATTGCCTTAATTACAATTTGCAATTTCTACTCTTTTCATTATATTGTAAATATTTTCTAAATGATGCTTTTGTTGTCTTATTGATTTGAGTTATTAAAATGAATACTTTATGCTTACTTTAATTTCTAAGATATTTTACTACTAAAGTTAATTTGTGGCTTTTGTTTTAATATAATCAAATAGTCAGATCTATATATTTACTGATTTTGATTTTTTTGTATTTGATTTTTTTTCTATATTTCCTATAACTTGTAGAGGTTAAGCTGAAAATGGCTTAATGATTTCTATATAATTGAAAACACCTACTTATGTGTTCTATTGCTATATCTTCAATAACAAGAAAAATAATTTAAAAATTGTCTTCCTAGTTAGTAATTTGTTCATTTGAAGTTCATAGGAAAAGAGCTCTTTTCTATCTACTTCTAGCTACATACTTTAATTCCTATTTGTAAGCCTATGGATATTTGTTTACAACATTGCAGTAGAATATGATTAAATTTTATAAATGTTCTACAAGTATGTAAAAATTGAATACTATGTTTCATAGTTCAATACATAACTCTAAAATAAATCCTCTCAATTACATTATCCTATTTCTTGAACATCTTATTTATGTTCCTTGATATGTCAAGGACTTAGTAAAATGTATTAAAATTTTTCCCGCAACGTGGGAAAGTTAAAAACTTGTATGATAAGTAATAAATTTATGATTCTCACATATATCCATTAAGTGTTTCTTTTCAGTGAGAAAATGGGATCTTAGCTCGATGGAGCTGGGATAACTGATTAATTATTTTAGGAAAAAAGAGGAAATGATTCATATCACATAACAATAGAAATAGTATTCTGAAGAAATTGACATATGGAAATAAATGAGAATATTATAGAACTAGTGATGTAAATGTGTATGTTTAGGCAAGGGTGACTGGAAGGAGGGCATTGCAGGCATGGCCCAAAAAAGGCAAATGTTTTGAATGCAGGCTCCACTAATGGGCTCAGGTAGTTCATGATTCTTTTTACATATATTAGCAAAGTTTTCTTCATACCTTTTTTCATGAGAAAAGATTCAATTGAACTCTTTACCCTGAGAAAAGCCTTTCATTAAGTTTTTTAATGTGTCTGTGTTAGAAAAGGTCAGTATTGATCAACAGGGAAATACAAAAGTTTATTTTTTGTGTGTAATAAAACCTTAAACAAAATTGTAAAGAAAAAGATAATATATAGATTGCTATGATAGAAAAGCGGTTATTTTATTAAACTGGAGAAGTAGGCTACAAATATATCAATCAAAAATAAAATGTCATGAACCTTGTATTAAAAAGGACAAAGAATATGAACAGGAAACCTAAGAAAGAAGGAATATAAAGTGCCAATATATGAAGAAATGCCTGAATGTACACATAAATAAAATACATGCAAATTACACTTAAATTAATTATCTTCTTTTCCTCATCAGATTAGTAAATATTTTAAAAAAAAATTATTAGATGCTAGTGTTGATGCAGAATGGGTAAAACTTTCTAGAAGACAATTTAGAAATATGTATCAAAGGACTTTAAAATATGCATATTAGTTAACCTATAAAGCGTATATTTGAGAAACTTGTCTAAAGAAATGGACATTCATCATTGCCTTGTCTGCAAAAAAAAAAAAAAAAAAATCTACAAAGAAGGAAAAATATTCTAGTGAGGTTACTGTATATTCCTTAAAATACTATGTGTTCGTTCAAAATAGATGACATACCAATGAAAAGTGATTTAGGCATTGTTCACTGTGATAGTTACCTGTGATATCTAGCAATATGCAATGGACCATAAAAATGATGCAGGCTAACTGTTCAAGTTTGAAAGTTTGAATTTTTAATATGATTAATGAGCCCCCCAAATTAAGTTAAATTAATTACTTACAAGTGAATTGAGTTATAAAGCTAATACCACCTGTGCTTCTTTATATGTGTGGATTCCAGTTGCTTGCTCTGCATCACACAGTTGGTGTTTTAGGGAAAGAATACTTTTCTCTTCTTTTACATATTTTAGAAGAAAATGTTTTCCCATAAATACATCTTCTCGGTTGGTCACAAATTTTTCTTAATGTTCATATGTCTTTCACACAATGTCAGTTGTTGGAAGTATAGTGACCCCTTTCTTTCCTCAACGTACTTACTTCACAGAATGGAGTTTGGGCTTTTGTATACCAGTGGATGAGCCAAGTTTTAGGTTATCATGCTGTGATGCTTCCTGGTAGTCAACAGGGTGTTGTGAAAGCCTTAACCTCATTCATATTACAAAGATACATGTTGATTATTTGAAAGTTTAATCAAATTATACCTTTGTTATTTTACAAAGGGTGCTTATCATTACAGACAACATAACTGAGTAAGTGTGATCATCACTACAACTGCAAAAACAGCCATTTTGACTCTTAATCATAAACATATTGGATTTAAATAAGTCAATATAGGTCAAATATAAAGTACAAATAAGAAAACTAGGGGTTTATAACCTTTTTTTTTTTTTTTCAACTTTGATATCCATTTCCTATAACATTTGTTTGGCTTTGAGTATTTATTGTCTTGATTTAATTTTGACTTTTTAAATCTATCTGTCATATTGATTCTGTTCCAATCTTAGTTTTGACATTGTTGTAGAAGTTCACCCCTACTGAGAAGTTTCCACTGAAATAGGCTTCTGTGACTATTACATATACCATGAATCATATAAGAATTGGCAGTTGGCAAGGATGGAAGATGCCTTAGAGGACTGAGGAGGGGAGGGTGGGGGGGACTTGAGGCGGGAGGAGTCAAGGAAGGGAGGGAATATGGGGATATGTGTATAAAAACAGATGATTGAACTCGGTGTACCCCCCAAAAAATAATAAATTAAAAAAAAAAAAAAAAAAGAATTGGCAGTTGGGTTCTGTCAGAGAGCCATAAATATGATTAAGCCAGCAAAGCATGAGATGGGACTGACAATTTATAAAAAATCTTACCTATGTAAATGAACAGCTGCAGCCCCAGACAAATAACCTGAAATCTACTGAGTACTTTTTACCTCTCTGTTTCTCAGGTGCTCCCTCGCTCTTTTTCTCACTCTTCTCTCCTTCTGTCCCTTCCTCTGTCAGCCTATCCCTCCACACATGTTAGTTTTTGAAGCAATTTAACAAAATGCTTTTTCTCTGAAAAGTAAACACACACACACACACACACACACACTGTAAGTGTAAATTCAATGGCTGTTTTTTTTTTGCATCACTGATCTAGAAATAATAAAAAAATGTATTTAAGTGTAATGAAACACATGATGATAACAAAACAAGGACAAAGCAGACAAATTCACTGGCTCACACTGTAAGCCAGGGAAGTGGTAATGAACACTCTAAACTGCCAGGACTAATTGAGTAAGTGGTTATTTGTAAGAATGACACACAAGCAGGCTTGGCTTGACTGTTGCAGTGCTTTGAATTCTACCTGCCAAAGAAGGAAAAGAAAATGCATAATAGAAGGAAATCTCTTTTTCATTTCTTTATTAGTGTCACATACACTGGTGCCAATAAGGCTGTCAGGCAGATGTTTTGACTTAAATACGCTTGGCAGTGACTTTATTGAAAATCAACACAAATCATGGTCAACTATCAGTTTTTACTCCCCAAAGAAACAATTAACAAAAAGTGACAGCTCAGATGGCCTCATGAGGTGAAAACCAAAGCTCAAAGTCTGTGAGGGACGGTGTTCTGTGTCACAGTTGTCAAGCTGCAATTGGGTCAACAGTCCTTTATTTGATTTTACTTGTACATCAGCCCCACTCATTTCTAGAAAGAAAAATAAAAAGGACTAACAGAGCTATCAGGTGAGCACTGTGCATAAAATCAATCCCATTAGCCTGAAGGAAAATCAAAACTCTTGTGCCTGAGTGATGTTAATTTGTGTTTATGTCTTTGATTTTACATGTTCTCTTATAATAATAATAATCATATTTATCCTAAACTACCTCTCTATGAACCCTTGATAAATATTTGTTTCAAATCTTAGAAGAATGATTCATATTGTAAAATGGTTATTCATTATTTTAATAACATTTCATAACATTGAGACACTTTCATATTGCATTTACATTCATGGTCCTTCTTGATTCTGTAAACAATTCAGAAAAGTGGGGAGGGAGAATACGTTTATATGTAAACAGTGCAAAATCTGAGTTTCAAAGTCTTAGTGACTTGATAGTGAGGATAGATGATATGTGTGTGCAAGTATGTGTGTGCTTGTGTGCATGTGTGTGTGTATGTGTGTTTATCTAAAGGGGAAAAAATACAGGAGTAGAGTCCACATTTTCTAACTTTGTATCCTCAATCTGTTATCTGCTCTAGGCTTATTTCTAGTTCAGATTAATCACTGCCTTTATCTATTTTTATCTTTAGTATCTTTATCTTTAGTATTTTAATTTAGAGATAATAATAAATTCTCATATCACAATTAGTTTAATAACAAGTGATATGGGCTTGTTTGTGATCAAAAGATGATAAATTCAGTTTAGAATTAGATATACCTGAAATGCATGTGTTGTTTAATTCACTCATTTAATCCTTCCTTCATTTCATTCATCAGACAAATAGTTTTCCACCAACATCACCTTGAGCAATACTAAGGTGGTTAGAAATCCAAACATGCTTCCTGGTTTCACATCGTTGCACTGCGTAATGTAAGTAATTGACCTCCTTGTTATAAGCCTTTTTATATGTCAAATGAGGGTGCTAGCCCCTACAACATTGAACTGTTGGGAGGATTATATGCTGTAATAATATATTATTACTACTGAGCACAGCTACATTCCAGGCACAGATTTAAGCTCTGGTGATACATTAGTTTGGATGCTTCTCTGCTTTTTCAGAATCCCCTGCACTATAGGGAAGAGTATGACAATAAAAAAGGAACAAATATAGTCAAATCTCATTATTCACAGTAATTATGTTTTATAATGTTGCCATGAGTACTGAATTAACACATAGTAAACCATCGCTCCTAGGGGAAATACAGGGTAGGTTCCTGTGAGCCTCTGGTCACAAGATTTTTTGTAGACTGAGCAATACATAACTGTGTTTTATGTGTGTTTCTGCTTAAGGACACCTTGTTTAATAGATGCTGTTGATTCACTGACATTGAGCTTACAGCCAACAGCACAGTAACTCATGCCTGAACAAAACTCGTCTAACACATTTTCTCTGCAAGGCACAGCAGAGTTTTCTTGCATTTAGGAACACTAGACAGCACTTCAGCACTACACTTGGGGTCATTTTAAACAGATAAATCACTAACAAAAACATGAAAAATGGGAAAAACATGACATAAAATATACTGCAAAAAGGACATTTGTTTATAGTATGAGAGATGAAGCAAGAAGGTAGAGAGTTCAGCCTCAGAGGAGAATGTACCCCCAGGTTACAAATTTTTTACAGCTCTACACATGCCTGTAAATGACTTTGAAAACACCACCACAAGTACTAGGTTTGAGGTTACAAGTAAATTTTAGTGAGTGCACCATAGTATGAATGCTATGTAAAATAAAAATGAATGACAACCACATGAAGCAACATGGATGAACATCACAGATGTAACACTGAGTGAAAGGAGCCAGTCACAAAAGAGGGCATGCTGTTAGGGTTCCATTTTTATAAAGTTCAAAAGAGGCAAAATGAAGCTCATGTTAGAAGTCAGGTTTGGAGTTACCTTTGTTGGGTGAGCTAATGAATGTCAGGATGAACAATATTTTAAGTCTTGATCTGGGTGCTGACAATGAGTGTGTTGATCTTGAGAAAGTTTATTTTGCTACACAGTGATCTGTACTCTTTTCTGTAGGGATGTTATACTCAAATTCTATTTTAAAATTACCATTGCTAATCTAGATTTTATTAGTTTTGTATTTATTTTGTATAAGAACCATGAGAATAGGAAGATAGTATCTAGTCATGTTAGTACATATTTATATTATATTATAAAAATAATTTTTAAAGATATTGGGCAAAGATTAATATACTAGAATCATTTGTTAACCCTTTGGTTGAATTTTAGATATTGCAGGTAAAATGTTCAGGAAATGAAATGTCTTAAATTTCCCTCCACCTCCCTCCCCCAACCTTCTGCTTTGGTTTTATTTTACTTTGTCATCTTATAACATTTACATCCTATTCAATAATCACAATTTCGTGGCTGTTCTAGTCTATGTTCTGGTTTGTATCATTCACTTCTCACCACCAATTTGTTTAGTTGCCTTCAACTTTTTCATTCCTGAATTCATCAAAGCATGAGACCATCATTCAATATCTCAAATAAAAAAGACAAACCAGAAAACAAAATTTAGTGGGTGAGCAAGTTTGCAAATATAGAATTTGCAAAACATGAAGAAAGACAATATGTATATATGCTTGTAAAACATACCACATGGTAAAAATAGTCATGGAGAAAAATAAATCAAGGTAGAGTGCTGCTTCTGGTAGTGGTGAGTGTGTGTATATCTGAAGTTGTTGTAAAAAAACCTCTGTGACAAGCTGGCATTTGAACAAAGATCTTAAGAAAGTTAGGGAGGATTTCATGTGGATGTTTATCAGAAATGCCTTCCAGGCAAAGAATAGCAAGTGCAAATGACTTGAGGAAGTATCACCATCCCTTCATTTGAGATTCAGTAGGAAGGCCTGGGAACAGAAGTGGAGACAGGCAGGGGATTGGGGAAGAGAAGAGTTCAGAGGTCACATGAGGCATTAGAGAGGGCTATGGGAAGTCAAGAGGGATGTGAGAAGATGAGACGCATAATCTGGTTATTTATAAAGTGGATCATTCTGACTTTTATAGAGAATGGATGGGAGGGAAGAAGGAATTTATTTAGGAGACTACTATAGTTCCAGAGCTTATTACAATAGTTTGGCTGAGCATGATGATACTTTGTACTGGAACAGTCAGGTGTGGTCAAACTTTGGATCTATTTGGAAAATAAGAGTTGACAGGATTTTCTGATTGTATTTTTTTGTTTTTGGGGGGGTACACCAGGCTCAATCATCTGTTTTTATACACATATCCCCGTATTCCCTCCCTTCCTTGACTCCCCCGCCTCGAGTCTGATTGTATAGGAAAAGAAAAGTCTATGGTAACTTCATGATGACTCATGATCAACTGGAAGAATGGAATTGCTTTCAATGAGAGGGGAGAGGCATCTGAAGGGTGGCTTGGGGGAAAGGAAAAATCAGGGAACCTGGTTTTGTGCATGCCAAGTTTCAGATGCAGATTTGAAACACAAGTGGAAACATCAGGTCCTTACTAGATGATTTGTGCTCTTAATAAGTATTTTTATCTGTTTTGTTTGTACTAATTAAGTCCACAAATTTCCCATGATTTCATACACAACTGGCATGATCTTGTTGTGTCCTTATTCATGTAATATGAATGAAAAATAAAAGTTGTATATTTAAAAAAGAGTTATATCTTAAAGACAACAGAGTGCAAATTTGTCTTCTATATTTGTAAATGCAATGTCTTAAGATGAATGTATCTTAAAACACCAGATGAACTGTAAATTAATTGTTAAATCACCCTATGATGCTGAGGTTGTGACTGTGCCATGAATATTGACACCACTGTCTTTGTATCTATCTAATGCTTGTTCAACCGACTCACCTTTCTGCTCTTCACAGCCCCACTAGATAGCAAACCAAATGTCATTTTGTGGGTTAGTATTTTAGTTATTCTAAACACATTTTTGTATCTTCCTTTTCACAAATATTTAATGCTTTCAAATACTTGCTTTGTGTCATTTGCTCTCTGTTTTATGTAATTTTCAACATATTCGGCACCAGCTTGGTATGCCTTCCAAAATTCTTACGTCCACCCATCTGCTTCTTCACATGCCAAAAACCAAGACAAATGGCTCTTAATCCTTAGTTCTTAAGGAAATAGTTGGACAATGTGAAATGTTCTACCTTGCTGTATGATATGTAATTGTGAATGATACACACAATTTGTTTGCATAATGTTACACACTTTTAAAACATATTTGTCTACAACCTGAACACACGCCCTTGCTTTTCTGCAGCAGTTCTAGTCAGTCCTAAGAAACTATGCCTATTAGAGCTAAAGCAAATTGATCCTGAGTGACTAACTTCTTACCATATCTGACCCACCCATGCCTTTCACAGCAGTGTGTAATCCTACATTTCCAGGAATATAAATTTATTGTGATTAACTGCACTCTTATAAATAATAAAACTTTGTTTTACTCTATTGTGATAAACTAATTATCACTTAAAATGGAGAAAATTATATCAGCCTTATCAAGAATTGTGTAAAAATGTCAGAAAGAGCATAAAGTGCTATAGAAAAAGAAATTTGCCCTTGAATATGTAAAAATTATAATAGTGAATACATTTATAGCAATATATGCATTCATATGCATGTTTAAAATATATATGTGATATACAGGTATAAAAATGTTTAATCATCTTCCTTTTCCAGGGTGAGATTGATATCTTCAGTTTGCTGCAATTCATCATCTCACTTTCTTAAAATCTTTTTATATATTCATCAAAATTAGGACCTTTATTCTGGAATCATATGAAAATGAAATAAAGTCTCTGGCTTTCTCATTTGCATAATTGCAAAATTTTGATTTATGTGTTAACCTGGCACTATTTCTTGGCAATGTCTTTACGGTTAGCAGCAAGCTTATTTTTGCAGTACATTAGCTCTCTATTACTACATTTCAGCTTGAATTCTTTGCAGGATTTCTTTTCCCCTGCCCCCTGACACATTCTCTCTTTCTCCATCAAATAGGCTTCTGTTTGAGTAGTTTATTAGTGGCCTTCTGTGAAATAAAGACGCTTCTGTGTGGGGCTGTGCTTTCCCTGCTGCCCCTGTTTTCAGAGGCAAACCCTTGCTGCTTCCTTTGCCCAGGCTGATTCTGTAGTTTTTAGAGATTACCCTTGCAGTCTCACTACTTTCCCCAAATGTAAATGTTAAGGCAGGAATCAAATTAACTTTTTTCCCTCTTGTGTTTCCCTCCTCACTCCCTTTCTCTGTCCTTCCTTTTAAGAAAGCAACTGAAGTTGGGAGTGAAAAGGCATTTTCTGTGTTCCCTAAACAAGATACCTTATGCACTAATGGGGCACAGTCCTGCCCTCCTAAGTGAAGAGCTGGATTAGTTTTCAGTTTCAGCACAAATCTGGCAAAAACAGGCAACATGTTATATGAGGTACTTCTAAGGGTTTAAAATTTCAGGATGGGTCCACTTAGCAGACATTTTCTGTCATGTCCTTAGTGATTGAGGGCAGATCTCATGTGCTGCTCCAGTGAGAGAAGGCAAGAGGATCAAATTGGACCTTTAGGGGTGTCCCTGTGTGTGACAGATATCACACCATGGGAGGCAGGCATGCATTGACCCCTGGGAATACAGGACACAGGGTCATGAGGAGAGCGACAAGAAAGCTAGAGGAGTGTGAATACCTCCACACTCCCCCAGTGAGATGTTCCCACCTCTGGGTAAAGATGGCCCAGAGCACTGTGCTGCTTTTACCTCTGCATGCAAGTGCCCTTGTTATGTCTGTCTTCCTTACAGACTCCAAGCCCAGTGAGGACTTAGTGCCCCAGAGTAAAGCAGCTTTTCCATATTTGAAGACTAAATACAGACTGCACCAAAAATACTTTAAGCACATCTCAATTTTATAACACACTCTAACAGAACGATCAACTTGCCTTGTAATAAGTATCTTTGCATTCTCAATCAATAATGATTCTTTGTTCATATGCTTCTCAAGACTATAACATAGTACCATATTCATAGTAAGAGTTAAATATTTGTCAAATGAAGTAACAAATATAAGAATAAAAAAATCAGTGATAGCCAAATGTATAGTTAATTAATGTGGTTTTAATAAGTTTCTTTTTTCCCTGCTGCTCTCTGATCCTTTGGTCTTTATTCTCTGGAGAAGAAGCAGAGGTGGGGTATAAAAAAAATACCACAGGCACTGGCAGAAAATACAATAATAGATATTTATAATATCATAGACATTTTGGAAAGAAGGGAAAAGCCAATGAAATAAAAGCAAAACACAAAAATAAATAAATAAATAAATAAATAAATAAATAAACAGACACTCATATGACATGACTTTTTTCACACCTGGGCTGACAGAGAACTATATAAGTACTTCTGATTGCTACTCAAATGTAAACAGTAGCAGGGAAAAAAGACAAATCAACAAATAATCTCTGACATTTATTCAAAATATTTTTTCAGGGTTGACAGCCATTGATTTTATAGCACACAGAATCTTTTTTTTTTTCTAAAGGTCTTGTCATTTTCCCTACCATCCAAACTTAAGATCATTTTGCTACTTTTTTTTCTTAAAAAGTTATAGTTTCAGAATAAAATGTCAATTTACATTGTATTTAAAATCATTGTTACATTATTTATATACTCAATCTCAGCCTAACTCAAAACAAAATTACTGTGTTTTGGCCTAATTTCTTTGACATGTATTATTCGTAGAATATGTTCAAAAGATTCCCTTTGCTCTCCTGGTGGTTAGGAATGCAAGCATACAAGCCTACACGTTCACACACACAATCATAAATATGTGTATGAATGTGTTTTCCTTCTTGGGTCATTGAAAGCGGAATTTTATCCAAGCACCCAGACTCCTTAAAGGGAGATGTAAAACGACTGCTGGCTGTCACATCCCTGGTGGATAAGAATCAGGAGCAGCTCACGAGATGGGAAGGTCATGCTGCACCTGTCCACACAGTGGGCTGCGTCTTTCTGCTGAGTGTCAGGATGGGTATTCCAAACTGGAAATATATAAACAAGTAAGCAGACAAACAATGTTCTGACCACCACACCTGGTGAAAAACTCAGGAGTCAGAGCTTCCGTGAGATCCATCGTTCAACCCCACAAACTCCATTCCCACTCCCCACCCCCGAAAACAGACCAACAACAAAAACTGGTTTTATATGAAAATGCTAGCATGTAAAATGTGATATTTAGTTTCAGCAGTGAACAGAAAGTGAAAGATGTTATTTGTAGTTTGGAAGCTTTTATCACAGCACCAAATATTTTATTGCAGGCAGATTATTCCAGAAACAAAGGATTGGAAAAAGAACTTTCTTGTGTTGGTGTCTTACAGATCTGAATTGATTAATTATTCATAAAGAAAAACAGTGACTAAGAAACATGATATTATCATTTAACTGTTAACACAAAAGGAAGAGATGTTTTAAAACATGAAATAGTTGACAGATTGGATTGTTTAGTTAGTGACTCTAGTGTATTGCATCAGCAACCTCAGTTCCTTGCATTAAGGCATCTCTCCCAGACCATCAACCTCATCTTTGAGGTTATAAAACAAAATACTTACACTTAGCTGCCAGATATTCTCATTATTTTTCTTTTCTTGCTCAGTGGTAACCAAGACCAATTTAATTCTGACTTCTCTGAAGTAATTAATTTGGGGTGTTCTAAAAATCAGAATTCTGCAGAAGCAGGGTTCTTTTCACTTCCATCCAATTAAATTCACAAGCCTTTCCTGTCCCCATATGCCCCCTTCTGATAAGCTTTGTTCAGAATTGAAACTCTGTGGAGAACTGATCTGAATTTAATTCTATTGTTTCTAAGAAATGTACCCCATAGTTAAAGTCCTGTTGTTTTTCTCTAAAACAAAGGTCTCCTCCTTACATAAAAAGAGTCATATTTGCTTAGGGCCTGTATTAGACACGTTTTAAGTTCTATGAATAAATTATAATCACTAAGCAAAATAATGGTGAAAGGAAAAATGGTCCACATTGCATTTGAGAAGTCTGCTGTTTTTATCATTACCTTAGGTGCTAGCTGCTGTATGCATTGTTCTGTAATGCCAGTCTAATCAGCACAGAGACTAGGAACACAACATCCATGAAAACTAGAGAAATTAGCTAAAAACAATAAATCCAAACAGAAATCATAATATTAGAACTGTTGTATTCTGACAGAAAATGTTTTCTAGGACAACAGATAGGTAAAATCTTTGGCAGAAACAAACATTTCTCCTTCCTATAGTCATTGAGTTGAACCAGGATTTAAATGGTGGATGAATCTTAGGTGCCTCTCTATATAATAAAATTATAAGGGACTTTCCTTGTCCCCTAATATGATCACAAGACATAATAACAACTATTAGAGTAACTCCTTATGGATTGAAGTGAATCTTTTCAGATATGTGTTTTTAAAATGCAGAAGTTCTTGGGAGATGGAATACAACAAGTTATTAACCACTGTGAGTTTATGAATTCGCTCTTCTCCTGCAAAGGAAAAAAAGACAAGCTGTTGGGGAAAACTTGTGTTAAATGAAAACTCTGTACATATAATCAATTTTCATTTCATAAAATACTTAAATATACATATTATCTTCAGTTTGTGGATGGGCAAAAATTTAGTTCACATAGTTAAGGAACTGGCTAAAAGAAGTAAAGATTTCATTCATTAATTAATCAACTATTGTTGAACACCTAATCTTTTGCCAGGAACTGTTTTAATAGATATATACTATATATTATATGGATACCATACATCAGTCCCAAACCTCATGAAGATTATATGCTGCTGGTGACAGAAAGACAATCAACAAGCTATATTACAGTGCAGGGCAGTGATAGATGCTGTGATGAAAAATTAAGGGTTTGAGTTTCTGAGATTATGGTGATTATGTATTTCATAATTTTTTATTCTCTGCCATGCTGCCTGTCAAGGTGAAAAGTGATTGGAATTGATTTGGCTCTAAAATATTGATGGTTTCATGTAGGATCGCCCCTTGTGTCATTTGTTTATTGGGAAAGTATTTTTTAAGAGCTGTATTTTCAGGGATATATCTACATAAAAAATACTTGGTTAGCTGTATTAAAAAGTGCTAATTATTATTACCTAACACAGAAGTTCTAATTTAATAAACTTGGAAGAGGGTTGTTTTAATAAGCATCTGAGGTGATTCTAATGCAAGTGCTTTATTGGTCACCTTTTGAGACAAAATTACCCCAAAGAATGAATAGTTAACATTGGTTATCCACTGTGATATTAGGCCCCACAATGAGACTTCAGAAGAACAGACATGCCCAAGACCAATTATTGCCTGAGAGCTGCCACGTTCAATACATGTGACTCTTAAGCCCCTGAAATATGCATGGCCCAAATTGAGATGGGCTGAAAATACAATATGCACAGTGGATTTTGAAGACTTAGAATTAAAAAAAGAATTTAATGTAGTTCATTAATAATTTTTATATTAGTTACATGCTGAAATGATATTATGTCGGGTATACTGTGATAAGTAATATATATTGTTATATTAATGTTACCATTTTAAACATTTTTAACATGGCTACTAGAAAATTACATATGAAGCTCAGATTATAGTTCTGTTAGACTACTGTCTTAGACCAATTATTAGCCCTTGTTCATTCAGAAATCTATGAAAAACAATTGCATTGCTATCCTAAACATGCTTCCAGGGTCATGATACTGTGGCACATATCCGTCTTTCTGATATTTTCCTAGTCTTAACTCACCCATGAGCCACTCCAGACCCATGCTTGGTATGTTCTGTACCAGCCTGCGTCCAGGTCATTTGCCTTGTCTCTCCCTCCAAACAAGACTATACATTCTACATTATGCATTTCTACTATTCCATCAAAATCAGTTCAAATCCCATCTTTAAGAAACATGTATCTATAACATTTATCATGTTACTCTCTATTCATCAATTCATTAATTCACACCAGAAGTTATTAAAATGTTGTAATGGTAATGTTTCTTATTATTGTGTACTTTGGCGTAATCAGTGATGTGGTGAGAGGATGTGCAATCATTGACAACACTAACGTTATAAAATACATCACTAGAGATGGTGCTGCAGGGCAATGATGACAAAATATGTACATTTACTGCATCATTCATTATTCCACTTGTTAAAAGAGATTGAAGTAGGAGGAAGGTCTGTGAATGATAAAATCTTAGGGTCATTTTCAGAATTGTAAAATATATAATCATCTTCCATTAATGCAAAATATAATCACTCTTCTATGGTGAATTTTCTTGGAGGACAATTACTCTAGCAAAACGCACTTAAAAACCATAAACATTTTCCAGTGTTGTGTTGCAATATAGGTATCTATAAGTGATTGGGAATTTCATAATTAGGAATATGTGAAAGATTGTGGTTTGTTGGCTAAAGAGAGTATTTGTATTCATGCATAATATTTGAGATTTGCAATATACAGGTTATTCATGATCATACCTTAACATAAAAGAAAGCTGCTTTATTATTTACCAAGATGATATAATCAAATAATAATTAAATTCAGCATGAACAATCAAAATAATTCACCTCTCTGGCTTCCTAGTCATTTCTTCTTTGAGACTTCCATAATCTTTGCCTAGATCCTTCTCTGTTAATTCACTGCTCAACTCTAACACACACACACATACACACACACAAACACACACACACAGATGCTTCTAGAAGCCTCTGTTAAAACAAGGAGGATTGCCCTAGACTCAAAATTTTTAAAATCAAATGTGCATTGATTTCTGCACAGGTAGGCAATCTGTGACTTTATTTTTTCTTATGCTGATTGCTAATTGGGGCGGATGCAAGACCTGCTTTGTTTCCACTTAAAAGCCTTTGCTTGTGAGTATTTCATCATCTGTGAATCCAGAAACAGCATGAATATCAAAGAGCTGTTGGTTAGATCTTCCTGCCACCTGTTTTTATTTTTTTATTTTTTTTCCTGGTGAGCCGGTTGTGTGTTTCCATATGCTAGACCATTTCCTTATAAGTTTTTCTTATGTCAAGACAAGCAGTTTATTTACTGATTGGTAATGGTCAGAAGTGAGAGTAGGACTGGGTCAGGAAGAGTGAGAAGGAGGTTGACCTCTCATAACCCTTGCTCCGATTCTCCACTGAGCTCATTCAAATCTCTACCAGGGAGGATGCTACACCACAGTAATTCCTGAGTGAGGGGAGACTTTCTAAATGTCTGAACTGGTTGTGTTCTCTTTGCAGCAATAATCATTCCCTTGAGAGATTCAATTTTATTTTGATAATGACTTCCCCTCTGTCAAATATTTCGCTATTTGCTGGAGATGCAATGGGGAATACTCCAGAGCTCACATCTTGACTTTCACAATACTATGAGAAAGAGAGCAGGCAAACTGACTTTTACAGTGAGCATAAGTGCTTTGATAGAGTTATATGTGGGATATTGTGGGGACAGAGCATGTGGGGTGTTCAAGTCAGACTTCCCAAAAGAAAAAGTGTAAATTGAGCTGCTGTGTTAAGTGAGTAGGCAACAAAGGGGGAAAGAGAAAGAATGTTCTCAGTCTTATTCAGTTTGTTCTTAGAGAAAAGTGATTTCAAGATATACTTTTGAAAGATTATGGCCTGACTGATGTTAATCAGTATGTACAGAAAGACAAAAACAAGCAGTAAGTTTTTGATAAAGACAAGCAGATAAACAAAACAAATACTCAGAGAAAGGAATAGCAGTTCAGCCAGCCATTTGAGGCAATTGACTGAAAAATCATTTTATTGGTTGCTCAATACAATTTAATACTCCTGGGGTGAAAGACCAAAAACAGCCACAGAGTGGGGGATGCTGAGCGAAAAGGCAGTAATATTCTTGAATCTTCAGAATAAATTGGATTGACTGTAAAGAATTTGCTTAGGTCCCCAACAAAAAGTAATATGTATGTATTTTTTGGCAAAATAATTTTATATTTGTTACCTCATAGCAACCATAAAAGCTGTCCTCATTACTAAAATAGTATTCCTTATGGTTGTTTTAAAATTTTTTACTATCCCTAATTTTCATTGTGTAGAGGTAATTAGAAGTAGGGAATGGGATATTTCGACATTTTCAGTTCATATGGCCTCTGAAATTCTTAATCTCTGCCATGGGAGATATGTGCATTGTTACAAATCTACAAAGATATTTAAACAGCACTCAAATGAGCAGAGGCAGAGACATCCAAATACCAGGGCTGCTGGCAAGTGCTGAATCTGAATAAATTTCTTTGCCTTTGAGAATGCATGCAATAACCCAAAAATAAAATCCATGGTAACAGTGGATACCTCTGAATGATTTATAATCTATTCTTATGTGTTTCCATGTTTTGTAAAATAAGTATACGTTTTAAGTCATAGAAAAAAAGAGACTTCAGACTCAGCATGTACCACTTTGGTTTGTGTGTGTATATGTGTATACACAAACATATACATAAATAAATGATATGTTTGTGTATGTATGTATGTGAAAATACATTGATGTTTTAATAAATAAGAAAATTACACTAAAGAGTGAATTAAAAATAATTAACTCTGGATTGAAGAACTTTTTTTCCTCCAATTACCTCTTTATATTTTGAATTCTTTGGAATTTAGCCTATATTCCACTTTTAATATTAAATGGGTAAAATATTACTTTAAAAAAAAGTCAGGCTTGGTAGAGGGTAGAGGAAATGGGTTGGAATTCCCAGTGTCACAACAGATTACCAGAATACAGCTACCTAATTGGAAGTTACTGCCGCAAGTAGAGTGAGGTCAAAGAGACTATTTTCCTGGGGACTTTTATATTGCTCCTTTCCTGGTGTTCGAAATCTAGGTACAGAGAGCCAATCACTCTAAGAAATGCAAAAGGCATTCTCTAACAACCAAATTAAGCACTTAAACTGTTTTTATCTTTCTGAATATCATACCTCATTTCTAAAAGAAGATTTTCATGATTAATTATTCTGTGTAAATAATTATTTTGGTTAATCAACTATATAAATCATCATTTTTAATTGATTTTTATGGTTGTCAGAACTTACTAAAATGACCTTAAGAAATAAACTACCTGGGGATTTTTTTTCTTGCCTAAGATAAACGGATGTGCAGAAGAGATTTGTCATCATCATCTTCAGACTAGTAACTATAATGGCTTCTCTCTTAAGGATAAAAGGAAGCTCCAAGTAGTTAAGGAACTTAACCAAAGTTTACATGGTTAACAAAGGTCCACATTTAGCTTTACCTTAGTCTAGCATTCATGCTGCTTCCAATAAACACAATTAAATATGGTTAATAATATATGTTTAAAAAGAAAGAAAGAGAAGAAAACTTGTCTCTGATTATGTGCAGCAGCCTAGGTTAGCTTGATCATGGGGGGGGGTATTCAGGGGGTCAGTGTATTTAATTTATAGAAAATGTATGTTGTTCAACAGCTATACAGATATTTAGGTATTCAGTCAGTTCTCCTTATGTTTTCTTGTACTCATCTCTGTATCCATGAAGGATGCATATGTGGAATTATTTCAACTAGTTTACTCAAGTGGAAAGAGAAATGTAGTAATTTAGAGATTATTATTTTTCATCATGATTGTAGGATAGATTGGGAATTGATTAGGTGGTCATTGTAATAAGAAGAATCATGAACTAAACAGCACACGGCAGTAGCCCATTGCTAAAAGGCAAGATGAACTTACAAGCATTTGAGATTCCATTAGCATAAATGATTATTCAAGAGCCACAGAGTTTCATGGCAACCTTTTTTTTTTTTCTTTAAACCAAAACCAATTTACACAAAGAGTATAAAGCTTTAAGTGTGTCATGGAAAAAGAATTTACTTCTATGTCCCTTGTTTTACTGAATTATATTTCATTGAAAAGTATTTCATTGGAACATCAGCTAGGGCTGACATTAAGTATGTTTAATATGAGCTCTTTGTATAAATGTCATGGATGCCACAATTTGATGTTTTGTAAAGGACCAATATTTTATACAATTATTCTGCTGTGGGGACTGTATAATGAGGATAATCAAAGACTGACTTCTAATTTAAAACAAAAAAATCTGAAGAACAAAGCTGAAAATTGGTAGAAGGAAGGGAAAGATAAATTTCAGAGCAGAAATAAGTGAAACAGAGGTTAAAAAATAGAAAAGATCAGTGAAACTAAGAACTGTTTCTTTGAAAAGATAAACAAAATCAACAAACCTTTATTTTAAACAAGAAAAAGAGAGAAAAGACTCAATAAAGTCAGAGATGAAAGATGAGAAACCATAACTGATATCACAGAAATAAAAAGGATCATAAGAGAATACTACAGACAAAAATAGGCCAATATGTTGAATAACCTAAAAAAATGGATAAGTTCCTAGAAACATGGAATCTTCCAAGAATGAATCATGAGGAAATAGAACATCCGAATATATCAATTACTAATAAGGAGATTAAAAGAGTAACAAAAAATTTCCCAACAAAGAAAACCCTGATCAGGAACATACTGATTCACTGGAGAACTCTACAAAACATTCAAAGAAGATTTAATACATGTTCTTTTCAAACTCTTCCAAAAGATTGAAGAGGAAGAAAATCTTTCAAACACATTTTACAAAGCCAATATTACCCCAATACCAAAACCAGAAGGGGACACCACAAAAAAAGAAACTCACAGGCCAATATCTTTGGTGAACATAGAAGCAAAAAATATCAACAAAATATTAGCAAACAAAATCTAATAATACATTAAAAGGAACATACACCACAAGCAATTAGCATTTATTCCATGGATACAAGGATGGTTCAATGTCTGGTAATCAATCAATGTAATACACCACATTAGCACAAGAAAGATAAAAATTATATGATCATCTGAAAAAGATGTGGAAAAAAAGCATTTGACAAAAAACAGCATTCATTTATGATAATAACTCTCAATAAAGTAAGTATTCAGGGAACATACCTTAACATATTAAAGGCTATATATGACAAGCTCAGAGCTAACATCATACTCGTTATACTTGTTATCAAAAACAAGACAAGGATGCCCACTCTTGCCATTCTTATTCAACATAGTATTAGAAGTCTTAGCCACAGCAACTAGGCAAGAAAAAGAAATAAAATCATCTAAAATGGAAAAGGAAGATGTAAAACTGTCACTGTTGATATATGACATGATACCATTTAAAGAAAACCCTAAGGATCTACCAAAAAGCTGTTGGAATGAATAAATGAACTGAGTTTATTCACAGAATACAAAATCAATATACAGAAACCTGTGGGTTTTTTTCTATACAGTGATAATAAGCTATCAGAAAGGGAAATTAAGAAAACAATCCCATTCACAATTGCACCAAAAAGAATAAAATACCTAGGGGACAAACTTACCCAAGGAGTTAAAAGACCTGTACACTGAAAATTGTAAGATACTGATGAAAGAAATTGAAGACACAAATGGAAAGACATTTCGTAATCATGGACTGAAGAAATTAATGTTGTTGAAGTGTCCATACTATTCAAAGCAATCTACAAATTCAATGCAATCCCTATCAAAATTCCCATGGCCATTGATGAAAGTGAGGTTTTGAATTCCCCCACTATTATTGTGTACATTTCTCCCTTTATGGCTGTTAGCATTTGCCTTATATATATTGAGGTGCTCCTATGTTGGGTGCATATATATTTATAATTAGATTGATTCCTTGATCACTATGTAGTGTCCTTCTTTGTCTCTTGTAACCGTCTTTATTTTAAAGTCTATTTTGTATTATATGAGTATTGCTACTCCAGTTTTCTTTTGATTTCCATTAACATGGAATAAATACCTATTTCCATTCCCTCAGTTTCAATCTGTATGTGTCCCTAGGTCTGAAGTAGGTCTCTTATAGACAGCATATATACAGGTCTTGTTTCTGTATCCATTTAGCCAGTCTATGACTTTTGGTTGGAGCATTTAATCTGCTTACATTTAAGGTAGTTATTGATATGCATGTTCTTATTGCCATTTTGCTAATTGTTTTGGATTTGTTTTTGTAGGTCTTTTTTCTTCCCTTCCTCTTTTTTTCTCTTCTCTTGTGATTTGATGACTAACTTTAGTGTTTTGTTTCAATTCCTTTCTTTTCTGTGTGTGTATCTATAGTAGATTATTGGTTTGCAGTTACCTTGAGGTTTTGATACAGCAGCCTATATATAAACAAGACTGTTTTAAGTAGCTGGTGTTTTAATTTCAAATGCATGTCCAATATCCTGCATTTTGTTTCCCCCTTCTCACAGTTGCTTGTTTTGATATCATATTTATGTGTGGATGATTTCCTACCTTTACTGTGGGTTTGCCTTTACTGATGATCTCTTCTGTTTGTAATTTTCTTGTTTCTAGTTGCAGCCTTTTCTTTTCTCCTTAGAGAAGTTCCTTTAGCATTTGTTGCAATGCTGATCTGGTGGTGCTGAATTCTCTTAGCTTTTACTTGTCTGTAAAGCATTTGATTTCTCCCTTGAATCTGAATGAGAGCCTTGCTGGATGGAGTATCCTTGGTTGTAGTTTCTTCCCTTTTATCACTTTAAATGTATCATGCCACTCCCTTCTGGCCTACAGAGTTTCTGCTGAGAAAGCAGCTGATGATCTTATGGGAGAGTTCCCTTGTATGTTGTTTGTTGCTTTTCTCTTGTTGCTTTTATTAAAGACCTAAATGTAAGACTGGATACTATAAAACTCTTAGAGGAAAACATAGGCAGAACACTCTCTGAAATAAATCTCAGCAATATCTTTTTCAATCCATTCCCCCAGAGTAATGGAAATAAAAACAAAAATAAACAAATGGGACCTAATTAAACTCAAGACTTGCACAACAAAGGAAACCATAAACAAAATGAAAAGAAAACCCACAGAATGGGAGAAAATATTTGCAAATGATGAGACCAACAAAAGATTAGTCTCTAAAATTTACAAACAGCTCATGCCATAAAAACAAACAGACCAATCAAAAACTGGGCAGAAGACCTAAATAGACATTTTTGCAAAGAAGACATCCAGATGGCTAAAAGGCACATAAAAAGATGTTCAACATCACTAATTATTAGAGAAAAGCAAATCAAAACTACAATTACATGTCACCTCACACCAGTCAGAATGGCTATCATCAAAAAATCTACAAACAGTAAATGCTGGAGCGTGTGTGGAGAAAAGGGAACCCTCTTCACTTTTGGTGGTGATGTAAACTGGTACAGACACTATAGAGAACAATATGGAGGTTCCTTAAAAAACTAAAAATAGAGCTACCCTATGATCCAGCAATCCCACTCCTGGGCATATATCCAGAGGAAAACTTAGTTCAAAATTATATATGCATCCCAATGTTCTTTGCAGCACTGTTTACAATAGTCAAGACATGGAAGCAACCTAAATGTCCATCAACAGATGAACGGATAAAGAAGATGTGATACATATATACAATGGAATATTACTCAGCCATTTAAAAGAATGAAATAATGCCATTTGAAGCAACATGATGGATTATCATACTAAGTGGAGTAAGTCAGACAGAGAAAGACAAATATCAAATGATATTGCTTATATGTGGAATTAAAATATATATACAAATGAACTTATTTACAAAACAGAAACAGACTCACAGACATAGAGAAGGAGCATATGGTTACCAGGGGGAGGAGGGCAGGGATAGATTGGGAGTCTGGGATTGACATGCACATACTGCTATATTTAAAGTATATAACCAACAAGGACCTATTGTATAGCACAGAGAACTCTGCTCAATATTCTGTAATAGCCCAAATGGCAAAAAAATTTGAAAAAGAACAGATACATGTATATGTATAACTGAATCACTTTGTTCTACACCTGAAACTCACACAACATTGTTAATAAACTATACTCTTATATAAAATAAACATTTAAAAATGAATTAAAAAATAACATATTTGTAAAGAAAAAAAAATTCCACAGACCTAGAACAAAAAATTCTAAAATTTGTATGGAACAACAAAAGACCCCAAATAGCCAAAGTAATCTTGAAAAAGAAGAACAAAGCTGGAGATATCATGCTCCCAGACTTGAAATTGTACTATAAAGCTATAGTAATCAAAACAGTATGGTACTGGCACAAAAACAGACACACAGATCAATGGACCAGAACTGAAGGACAGATATAAACCCAAACATACAAGGAAAACTAATTTACAACAAAGGAGCAAAGCACATACAATGGAGAAAGGACAGTCTCTTCAATAAGTGGCGTTGGGATAATTAGACAGCCACATGCAAAATAACAAAACAAAACCACTCTCTTACACCAAACACAAAAATTAACTCACAATGGATTAAAGACTTAAATGTAAGATCTGAAACTATAAAATTCTTAGAAGAAAACACAGACAGTAACTCTATTGACATTGGTTTTAGAGATGTTTTGTGAGATATGACTCCAAAGGCAAGGGAATCAAAAGCAAAACTTAAGAAATGGGGCTAAAAGCTTCTGTACAGCAAAGAAAACCATCAAAATGAAAAGCAACTTATTGAATGAGACAAGATATTTGTAAATCATATACAGGCATATATGGAGATATCACTGGCTTGGTTCCAGACCATGCAATAATTCAAATATTACTATAAAATGAATCACTTAGGAATGTCTTGGTTTTTTAAAAAGAAACTGGATCATCAGAATATGTTGGTTAAAAAAAAGAGATTTTGTCTTTTTTTGAGAAGAGCTTTTAAAATTGTCTCAGGAGAAGATACCCTATCTTAATTGCTATGTTTGTATCTGTTTACTTAAACATGAAAAAAATTCTAAATTTAATATACTGAGTTTTAGGTATGTCTGAAATAACCACCTTATTTGTGTCATCCAAAATGATTAAAATATTTTTCACTTTTACTCTGTTGAAAGCTTAACACAGCTTAACACTTCTGTAACAGAGGCTAAATAAAAACATGGCACACCTCTCCCAAGAATGGGGTGAAGATGAAGTTGATAATTTGAAGAGATAAATAATAGTTCCTTCTGGTATTCTACAGAATGGAGAGTTTATTATTCTAGTTAATTTTTATTATTTTGGATAAGAAACAAATCTCTGAGCTTTTTGAACAAATCAAATTGTGATATATTCCAGATTTTAAAAAATAAGAATTTCCATGTGGTTTACATTATGAACTTTTAAAAATTCACATGGATCACGTAATAGAACAGAGAAAGAACCAAAGGATATGGTGTCTTGAACTCATGGATATAGCACAGCTATTTCACTTGCCAGTTCAACACATATTTAAGATATCAATCAGAGCTCACACATTTAAACTTCCTGCCTAATTTCTGAATTTCCACTGAATGAGAAGAAAATTAATGCAATTAAAGTAAAGATTCCTATCAATATTTAAACCCAGGAAGCCACTCAAATGTGAAAAATATTGAAGAATTTCTGTAAAATAAATTGTAGGAATGAACATCTTAATAGGACAGTAAACCATTAGTAAGTCCCTGCAAAGATGGAAAAGTCCATCTGGAAATGAGGGGTAGTAGCTGCACTGTGGAATCTCACTAGCATTATTTCATCTGCACCAACAGAAGCTGGAGCTAAAGGCAGCCTTTGAGCCTTTTATGAGAAGTACAAATTGATCTCATTTATTCCCCCAGATTTCTATCAAACGTTGGAATCAAGTCCATGGGACAAGCCTGCAGTGGTGCTGCCTCCCAGGTCACATTTAGCATGTATGGCTTTCTGAGTAAAGCAAGGCAGTGCTACAGCTGGCTCCAAATGAAGGGAGTGGTGCCAACTCTAAAAAGTGCCACTGACCCAGCTAATGCCTGCTGTTCTGAGAAATACAGTAAGAAATTATTTGGCAGAAAGGTGAAGCACTATGTCTGCTCTTCCTGGCTATAGCTCCCTTGCTACTCCATCCTGGCAACTGAAAATGGAGCAGCTCTAAACCTTCCCTTTTATTCCTTTGTCTGGTCTGGAAATATTTGAACAGAAATCAACATAATCTCTGATAAATCCCACCTTAAATCCCAAATCTGGAAAAGAATTATTGACTGTATGCTCTCTGTAGGGGTGGAAAAATATCCTGGACATCCACAAGGACTAGGTTTTAAACAGAGAGTTAATCTAAGGATTTAAACTGTGAGACAGATTGGGCATTTCCCTCACCTGGGTAATTTTAACTTTCATCAAGTTAGTCTCACTGCTTCTAGCCTAGACTTCCTTTCTCTAAATCCCATCTGTACTGCAGATAGAGTGAGCTCTAAAATAAAACTCTGTCAGTAGTGCAGGGTCATCCAGGAAAACATCTCTTAGAAATTGGCCTTTGGGCTGAGGTGTGATGAAGAGAAGAAGGGGCTAGGTGATGATATTTGAGGATACTTTTTTAGACAGTGGAACAAAAAAGGTCAAGGGATTAGTTCAGGAATAAAATGGGCTTCATGGAGGGACAAAAGCAGGTCCAGTGCACTGGCTTCCATGCACTGATGGAAGACAAGAAAGATGAAAGGGACATCATCAGAACACAAGGAAATGAACAGTTGAAAGATCACAGCTCTTATAGTACATGATGCAGCTTTAGAAAATTTTTAAAGGGAAATTCAAAGCTGTTTAAGTGACTTTAAGTAGAAGAGATATATGCATGACTTCTATTTTAAAATATCATTTTGATTTCTTTATAGAAAATGAACCAAGGCAGAATGGCTTTGTTAAATGTGAGATATCACTAAACAGATAAATATCCAACTCTGGGGAAATAGCAACCTCTGGGGAATCTTGGGATTCGGAGATAAAGTTAAGTAGCATATAGATAGCATTTAAAAATCACTAAGTAAAAATAAATCATCAAGTGAAGAGAAACAAAGGAGTCTTGCCAAAATACTCCATAGGAAAATATTAGAGTTTATAGAGAATAATGAGTCAGAAAATAAGTGGTTTAGAGGATGACACGAGAAACTGAAGAATGATGTTACAATTAGAGAAGAAAGTAATTCTATATCAAACTTCTCCCATGTTACCAAGGATTATTTCCAAATATGCATAGAATATTTGTGTAAAATATCATTTACATTATCAGTAACTCAACAAGTGTGGTTGATGCAGTAAGAAGCACTTAGTCTCTTGCAAAAGTACACTGAATAAAGACTTGGAAGGTGGAAATATAAATTGTAGTTTTTCCAATGGCCCATGGTATACTGAATCTAATTAAAAATCTTGGCTAAAAAAGTCATCATTTTAGCTACTGTTAACTAATCCCCAATGTCACTTTCTATTTTTGAGTATGACTTTTTAGCTGGATCAACTACATCCATATTTTTCAAGACTCAGTGCAAAATGAAAATTCAGAGTTTTTCATTAAAAAATTATTAAGACAAGGACAGCAAAACCTTGAGCCAAGTGCAGGACCCTCTGAGCTTGGGGGCCCATGTCACTGCCCAGGTTATACATCTGATGTCCCTCAATAGCACACACCTCTGCCTCCTAAGAGAATCCATTAAAATGGTTTTACTCTATGCCCGCAGCTACAATTTAGCCCATGCTATTTTATACTCTGCATTTGTTAGAAAGGTCATTAAAATGAGTTAATGACACATTTATTCTCAAAACCCTCCAAACATTCTTATATCTCTTAGAATAATATCCAAAGTTCTTACTAGGTAAGAGGGACTCTGTTCTCTTGATTTTAGTTTTCTTTTTTTTTTTTTTTTTCCTTTCCTCTCCACATCCAATTCATCAGCAAGTCCTGTTGGTCCTACCCTCCACATGTATCCTAGTTGTGTCAATTTTCCCACAGTTCTACTGCTGTCATCCTACCCCTGATACATGGGTCACTATAATAATGTGCTAAGTGGTCTCCCTTTATTGGTTTTCATCTTTAGTAAGACATTCTCCTCCTAAATGTAAAAGTAACATTTAAAAGCATAAATCAGGTCATGAGACCTCTATGAATAAAACCTTCCAGTGACTCTCAACTGCATGTAAAGTAAAATCTGTACTCCTGTCAATGAAAGAAAACACATGCATCTTGCCCCTGTCTAGTTCTTCAAATGCCTTCTTATCTACTCCCTCATTCCCTATTCTCCTGTATCTTGTAAATAAAAGATAACCAGAAACATCAGAAGTTTTACCTTTAAGCAACCAAACTTATTGACACATCCCTTTGTGTGGAGAGCTTTTCACAACTCATGGCCAGCTCTTCCTTATCATTCCTGTCTCAGCTCAGCTATCTCATGCACAGAACTATTAACCTGAAGAGGCCTCTCCCTTCTTGTCCACTACCCTGTGGATTGTATTCACAGTAATTATCACCATCTAACATTTCCTTAATTATTTATTTCCTTACTTTTGTTTCCACCTACTGCAAAGCAAAAGCTATGTAAAGAGTTTCTTGCTCTTTGCTGTATTATCAGTGCTTGGAATAGTACCTAGAATTTAGGAGAAGTTCCAAGTTTTCAATGAACAATTACAAAAATAAAGTATACAGGCCTCTTTCTGTAAAAAAAAAAAAAAAAAAATTAGAATTAACAATGAAAGAATGAGCAAGCATATAGAAGGGCTTTCCTCACAGCCAAAATAAGAAAAAAGTGCACCAGATCTGATTTTGTATTCTGAGCCTCATCTCTAATTAAGTCCACTGAACCTCCATTTCACTTGCCAGCTCATTAGGAAAAATAGCATCAATGCTCAGATTGCATCTAAAATCAATCAACAGATATTTTATTGATTGCCTCTCATAGGCATTAAGCAGAATTCAGTGATGGACTTGGATGGACCTAGAGATTGTCATACAGAGTGAAGTAAGTCAGAAAGAGAAAAACAAATATTGCATTTTAACACATATATGTGGAATCTGAAAAAATTGGTATAGATGATCTTATTTACAAAGCAGAAATAGAGACACACATAAAGAACAAACATACAGACACCAAATGGGAAAGAGGAGGTTGGATGAATTGGGGAATTTGGATTGACATATATACACTATTGATACTATGCATAAAATAGATAACTAATGAGAACCTACTGTATAGCATAGGGAACTCTGCTCAATGCTCTATAGTGACCTAAATGGGAAGGAAATCCAAAAAAGAGGGGATTCACTTTGCTGTACAGTAGAAGTTAACACAACATTGTTAAGCAGCTATACTCCAATGAAAAGTTAAAAAAATATAGCATGCAATGTTTGTGTCACATGTTAGAGGGGCCTGAATGCTATCTAACAGTGCAACACATAGGATACTTTCAAAAAGCTAAAGAAATTCATAACAGATTGGAACTGAGGTGAACAGGGATGACTTCAGGAAATGCTAATCATCAGACAGGTTTAAAAGATGGATTGGGCTGGACTGCAGAACAAGACTTGCAAATGTAAATGTGATACTTTTCAAAGAAATTTTATGGGACAGTAAGTGAACTATTTAGGTTATTGCAGATGTTTACATACAGAATTTATGGAAAATAAATTATAAATTTTGTTTAGTTGGATTGTGAGATCTTTGAATGCTAAGTGCATTTAAAACTTAAAATATAGGGGGGTACTGTTAGGAAAGTAGTATAAGATTTGATCTATAGAAATTTATCGAATAGATTGGACTACCAGAAACTTGGAGCTGGGAATAAAAGTTGGAATATTAGAATTGTCTAGATATAAGGTGATAAGTGCTTAAGCTAGAATGTCTACAGTGAAAATTGAACTGGGGAGATAAAAATAGCAAGTCATTAACATGTGACCATTTGTAGTTACTTTGGGAAGAAAGGGAATCAAATTCTTGGGTATTGTTTCAACTCTCCACAATCTGGAGATAAAGAGAGGAAAGGATAGTAGATGGAGATGCCTATGAAAACATGATTTCTGTTTTTTAGATAGATGTGTCCCTTTTTTCCAGTTTCTAAAAGTCCAGTACAGTCACAGTGCTGATTATTGGCATTGAGTTGAAGAATAAAGACACTTGTCTATCTTAATTACTTAGCTTTATCATCAAAAATTATTTGGTTAAAACAGAAATTGACATTATAAAGTCTTCTCTTCCTTTGGCATTCATTTAAGTTAAAATTGAGATTTAAGTCCTGGTCTGATAGAGTTCCATTGGGAAGTGTATTTTTTGGTTAATGAGAATGGAACAAGATAATTTTTATTATGTGCCCTGTAACTTTGTACCTGATGAGACGTGTGTGTGTGTGTGTGTGTGTGTGTGTGTGTGTATGCAGCCTGAGTAGGGGAGGGGGAGTTAATATTATGTAACTCCTAAACTGTTGAATAATGTTTCTCTAAAGCAAATATAAATTAGTGTTATGTTATCAAAATATATTAAATTTTTAAATAATCATTTTAATACTTTAATGACATTTTTTATGACTACATTTTTATGACATTTATTTCTGAGATAATAATAGCAAACATTTATCCAATAAATATTTATTGTCCACTATCTGCTAACCTGAGCTGGGTGCTGGAATTATAACACTTAACAAATCAAACATAATTACTCCTAAAGCTTATATTCAATATTATTATAAATCTGGTATTGGTTAAGTGTTGAACATATTGTATCAGTCAAGATTTATCACCAAAAGCTAGAGAAACTGGCTGATTCAAGTATGAGCAGAATTCATTAACAGGGAGCTGGAGAGCATGATTTGAGGTGACATAGCCAGTGACAGTGTCAAATCTATGCCAAAGGAAATGATCCAGTGAAGTTAGACTGTGGTCACACCAAGCACCAGAAGCTGCAGCTGGCAGCACTGACCCCACCACCATAGCACACTGAACCATGGAACTGCTGATTCTGGGATATAAATGTAGCTGCTGTCAGTGGCTACCTCTTTCCACACTGGATTCTGTGTAGTCCCTACTGCTTCCTATCACTAGTTTCTGATTCAAAGCCTGTGGAGAGTATGTTTAATTGGTAGAGTCCGGGTCACCTGATGACACCCTAGTAATAAGGGAGGTTGGGGAATGAGCCTGGCACTTTTAGTTTCTGTAGACTCAAGAGTGCTTTGCTTCAGGAAGTGGAATATTCCCTACAGAGGGGAAGCTGGTTCAAAATTCTGAAAAGGCAAACAGGAAATAAAAGTGACAAATATGCACTCCCTGTACATTATCTAATTTAAGACTTGCCACAACTCTGACATTATTATAATTATTTAGAACATGAAATAACTGACATGCAGAGCTTCTAATTAATCCATTGAATGGCCAACATTTTAACCAAGTCCTGTCAGATTCTGAAACCCAAGCCAATGACTCCGTGCTCCAAAACTTTTTGCATATCTTAATGTACAAATGAAATATAATTGCCTTAAACATACATTCATTTGCTTGAAATAGTCAATTTCTATTAGATTTTATATCCTTTAATAATCTAAAATTCATAGCCAGTGACAGAAAAGGAACACATAAGCTTAAAGAATAATGTTTGATTTTAGACTCAATTCACTGTTCTTTATTATATTAGGACTCACAGAAGAAATTGTCAAAATACTAATTTATTTATGTTTATGATCATGGAATGTCAAATATTCCAATGTCAGTTGCAAATATATTAAAATGACTTAAATCTGCCACTCTCCAGAAATATGTGAGGGTCATTGTCTATTGATATGGTCAAATTTTTTTTAAAAATTACTAAAAAAAAAAGTACATTCTTAACTTTGCTAGGTACATTCAGAAATAATACACTATTCTGAATCTTGACAAACAACATCAGCTTATAATAACATTGTACAGAAGGGACCACTATACAACCTGGCATTTCTATTCCCAGAACTACTACAAGAGACTCTTTTTCATGCTGACATAAATATTTATGGTAACATTGTTCATAATAGCCCAAACCAGAAATAACACAAACAGAGCATTAACAGAAAAATTGAAAATAAAAATTTGCTTTATATAATAGAAGGCTATACAGAAGTGAAAATATATTAATTATAGCTACACATCAAAATGAAAGAATCTCAAGGGCATAATATTAAATGAAAGGAGTAAGTCACAAATATATATATATATATATATATATATACACAATATGATTTGATTTAAATAAAGTTTAAAATCAGGAAAAAACCTGGTTAATATGTTGTAAATAATAAAATAATATTATAGTAAAATAATGTAATAAAATAACATCATTCTGTAGTGTAGTTATAATGGTGGCATTAAAAGTTAAACAAGGGAAAGATGCACAAGATTGAGTGCATCACTGCCTTTGGATGTAAAAAGATGTGATCAGAAATTGGTACAGGAGGGGTCTCTAAGGAACTGAAAATGTTCAATTTTTTAATCTGAGTAGCTTTTTCATTTTATTATTACTTTTTACAGTATGTGCAAGTTTTATACACTACTGATTACATTATATCATATTTTAAGCAATAAAGACAGAGAAATGTAGCATATATATGAGCCCTTACTTTGTGCCAAAATCTACAATCTTAAAATCCGTGACCTGTAGTGACTGCTTTTGTTGAAGAACGCAAAGCAAATATGGCTACTTCCATGCTGAGCTGTTGAGAAGGACCTTTTAACTCTGCACAACTCTCCCCTTTCCACATCCAACCTTTCCACCATCTTTTACTCTCCAACAAGGAAATGCAATATCCAAAGTTTCTACCTCACTTCCAATCTATGGAGGTTATGCATTTGTTTCCAGTGTGCTGATATCAAACTATTGCTTAATTTTTATCTTTCTTTTTCCATCTCCCAGAAGATCTTGCATTTATGTCTTGCTATCTTTTAGGATATAAGTAGGTTAATTCAGGTAGAACAGACATTTGTACATATTAGCAACATATTATAATCAATTAAAATCATAATTACTACATTAATAATTGGATCATTATTTATAGGCATTTTTTACAAGGGGAAAACAGTTTATTTTAGTGACAAAATTATTTCTGGGAACAAAATACATTTTTCAACAAATTAGGGTAAACTGATTTTAACTTGGCCCCAGGAATGTTTTATTAGTATCCCCATAACTACCAATCCTGATACTATTCTTCATAGTCACCAGATAGTTCTACTTAGGCATGATTCAGCTGGCTTCAATTCAGAAAAGACTTAGAGTGATCAACTGATATAATACTGACTCTGTAAAAAGGTGAAATAGCACACCCAACCTAAGGAATTTGGACATAAGGTAATTAACTCTACTTTTACATTATTATGTTAACTAGGATTCCAAAAGCATGATAGTGGCTGACAAAAACAAGACAAAACAAACAAAAAAACATATTAAGCTTCTAATTGCAGAATAAATTAGTTGTAGTCCCCTTCCCTGCAAAACTTCTCCCTTAATGTCATTGAATCCCATGGTGCTGTTTGCCTCTTCACCAAAACTACTTTCTACTACCTCAATCAGCAAGCAACCCAATAGTGAACATATAGCAGCACATAATTTGTACATATGTATGAGGGTGAGTCAAAAATTATCCACACCGTGGCTATAGAATGTATTTTAATTAACTTTTAGAAAAGACAAATACATCATTTTTCAACATAATATCCTTGCTTTTCAATAACTGTCCATCTGTCAACAAACTTTCCTATTCCCTCATTAAAAAATGTTTTAGGCTGAGCTGCAAGCCATGTATGCACTGCAGTCTTCACTTCATCAGAAGTGAATCCCACTCCTTCTTGATGGCTAACACTTGTGCAACCTTCCTTGAACTTCTCTACCCATTCATATATATGTCTTCGTGGCAAAACACTTTCTCCATACTGCACACAAAGTCTTCGATAAATAATGGCACCAGGAACACCATCAGACCACAAAAAACAAATCACTGCACGCTGCTCTTCTTTTGTGCAAATCACAAGTGGGGCATATGTTTTGCTTGCACCGCAGTTACGTAACACATTCACGCTCACACAGCAGTGACTGGGGAGACACTAGACTTGAGTGGAAAGTGTTGATAAGACAGTGTGGTCAACAGAAGTTTTAATATAACTGGAGTGTGGATAATTTTTGACTCACCTTCATACAAATATTTTCAGATTAAAATTTTTCAAACTGTTACTATTATTATTAGAAAACAAAATCAGCATTCTTTTCCTCCTCTGCCACGAATTAGCTGCATAATTTTGAACAGTTTGTTTATCACTTAGGGGCTGTTTTCCCTCCAACCGAATAAGAAGGTGAAGCAGAGTATGGGCCAAATATGCCCAAAATATATCTTATATTTGGCCAGTTATAGTGTTTCTAAATGTTTTGAATTAGTTATCAACATTTAAAAATTGGAGTTCTTCACTCAAATATCAGGCTATCAGATGTCCTGTGCATCTCTGTGGATCCTTTCAACTTGATGTGTGTATTCCCTCCCAAGTCTAAAATCACAGACCCCTCCTCTCACACAACCTCCAAATCCAGGCATTCACCAAATACTGTCACGTATATCTTCAGAGTACCTTCCTAGTCAACTTCACCCCCCCATCCCCAAGGTATTCTCACTGCCCTTGCCTTCATTATGACTTGCCTATGTTATAGCACTGGATCCCTATTAATTTTTGCTCTCAGTCTCTCATCATTCAAATAAAATGATTGTATTCCTTCACACAACACTTAAAAAATCCTTAGTAGCTTTAGAACAAATCCTAGATCATGGCACAGAGAGACAGTGACACTCATTGTGGGCAGTGCCTGATTCCAGAAATTCTTCTGCTACCTCACTTTCCCTCATGCAACTTCATTCTTGGGCTCAGTGATTTGTAATTCCTGATCTTGAGAGAATGTCTTGCTTTGGGTGTCCTTGGATATGCTGTTTATTCCCTCTATCTGTACCACCCTTGCCTCTGTCTTTGGCCAGTTAATTATTATATCAGCTCCTGTGTCTCCAGCTTGAGGACTGTGCTATGGTTACATCCCCTCCTCTCTGGTCCTTCAGTCCTATGTGCATGCTTCTTTAGTCACAAGGATTGTTATTGTATTTGTTTATTAGTCTAATTACCTCAACATCTTTTTTCCATTCATGAAATACTCACTGCAAAGACTATTTTCTTGCCATCTTTTCAGTCTTTAGTAAATTTAGAGACAACTGTCTTTTAAATCACTTTTATTTCCTTCCAAAGCAGTCAGTGGGTTCACTGCATCAAAAACACTAAGGATTTGGCCCCATACCAAATCTACTTAACAAAAATCTCCAGAGGTGAGGCCCTGAATTCTTCATATTTTAAAAAAATATCTCAGGTAGTTTTATACCCATTGAGATTGAAAAACCATTGTCATACATGAATATTTGTTGAATGAATGTGACTATTCCAGCATACTTAGATGTACATTTCAATTTGTTTAATTCTGGTTTAACTTAGTCTAATCATAGATTTTCCATCTGCTTGACTCCATCTATTTTCTTGAAAATAACATTTCTGTCATCCTAAATATTAGACATATATCAATAGGCTCAGAACTCAAAGTGGAAGTTAGAGGGGGCTCCACCTGGAGAGGAAGGTTATAATTGCAAAGGTAAGTCAGACACTTTCTTAAGGAACAGATTTCATGGATAGTGCTGAAAAATAAAATCTAACCACCTAAAGGGCTTCCTTGACTAAGGCTTCTTGAATTTATTTTAAGTTATTAAGCCCCAAGAAAGTATCACATGTGAATAGTTTTGTGCAGGACATCATTTAAACAACTTTGAATTAAATGCAAGCATTTTAGTTACATGCCATGGGAACTGTGTCAGTTCTTTCTTTGTGCTATTATATTAATATTACATTAATTTTCTCAGAGTCCATAAGAAAACTAGAAAGTGAAAGGAAATTATTTGCGAGTGTGGATTGAAAAGTGAACTACACAATTCAGCTTTGTCTACTCGTTCCTCCCTCTATGCCTATCCTCCCAAAAGTATATCAAATAATTTTCATAATGCTGTGGTGTAATTTTATGACCAAAACTCAAGATAGCTCCTAATGGTGAATAATAGAACATTTGACGTAATAAAGATTAAAACTTTTGTTAATCCTTAAGGATGTGGTTTTAATCCTGTTACAGTAGATTATGACCAGGTATGTAAAAATGAGTAATCTCCTGTCCTCTTGCCTCCTGCCCATGTGGCTCCTAAAGCAGACACACAGGCAACAGGGAATAGGGTAGAAGTCAGAGATGCCCTTGACAAGCCCTGACTAAGATGTTGAGCTCTAGAAAAGGCTAAGTTGGAGCAGGACATTTAGATTTGAAGTCTCAAGTCTTCTGTAGGTATCCTTAGTCATTCTTTTCTAATTTTAGAATACATGTAATCAGTTGTATCTGTGATGCTTTAGAGATGACCATGTCCCAAGTTACTCTTTTAGCAAAATGGAACTAGAAAGAGAGGGAAATGACTACTCTTGAGGGTGTAGGTTGATGGTGTTAGGGAAGCTGTTTCAAGTTATCAACTATATGTGCCCACCCATGGAAGTCCAGGAGGATAGACAGAGAGATAGGCTACTGAGGCCCACATTGGAGGATGGGAATGGGAGGAGGCAGGATGAGTGGAAATAGAGGGCAGGCATAGCTTCTGGGATTTTAAAGCCCTCAGTAGTAATCATAGCTCAATCAATGCCTAATACTTTTAACTATATTTTAGCATCTTCTTCTTCCTTGAGGAAGAATATAGAAAGGTACCTGTGGAATAGGAAAAGGCACTCACAATGCCCCCTAAACCTACATACCATGTTTACTTTTCCTTCTCCAATTATCTTTTTCTCTTTACTCTTTGAATTCAGTGTTCAAGGCTACAGGCAAGAAAAATGAGGCTCTCTCAGGAAGAGACTAAAAGCTGTAGGGGGAATCTGGCTTTCTTCTACATGGGACTATTATTCAAATTCTTAATGCAGTTTCCTTAGAGTGTTCTGAAAACTCTGAGGAAGCCAGATCTCTACACCCAAATCCTCCAGGTAAAATAAAATTCACCTTGATTGTATTTCCCATCTCAACTCATCCATGGTCTCAACTGTCTAGTATGACCTCCTAGAGATTATACAGTGAGCCCCACATGGAAATGTCATTCAAATAACAATGAAGCCTGCATTATAGTTGAGCACTATGGAATCCTGCACAATTCAGTAACCCCAAAGAGATATAAAATCCAGACAAGAACTTTCATTTCCTCTCTCTTATGTAGTGAGGGGCCAGAATGAAAGTGTCCAGTTGTGATTACAAGAAATGCAGCATTACTCCATTTTTGTGTGACTCAGAATGGCAGCATATCAAATTGTAAGGGTCTCCTTAGCAAGTCTCTCAACCACTCTGTACTAAGGTTCTCCCACCTATAAGACAAGACTAACCCTGCAATGCGGATATAATGACCTAATACATGTGAGGTGCTTAGAGCAGTGCTTAACATATTCTAAGTGTTTGCTAGTATAATTCTTAGCTATAAAAAATCAGGTGAACAGGTAGGTACTCTACTTTTTCTGCCCTTTGAGGAACAAAAAGACAGGAGCCCAGCATTGGAAGAGAGCAGAAGCTCTCTCTCCACACCTGTGATATCACTGATTTTCAACTCCATGATTTTCTATTCAAATACAGAGGTAGTGCAAGTAGTAATAACATATCCAATTGATCACATTTAATTTGTAATATGTGAGTGTGTATGTGTGTGTGTAAGAAAATATTTTATTCCCATTTTTAGAAGAGTAAGAATCTTATGTATAAACACCTTCTCCAGTTCTTTTCCTATTAGAACACATCAGATAACGTAATTTTAAAATCCAAGCTGCAGAAATGAACAGTTCCTTGAAAAAATATTTTGATTTTTTTGATAACACAATTAGAATGATACAGATGTAAATTGTAGACTGTTTCCCCCTAGGGGTCTAGTTGTTATTGTTGTAGGCTAAAGAACAATTTAGAGATGAGTCTACAGAAGGTACTGTGTAGAGCATTAGTAATGAGTTCATCATTGAAGTGAAGGGCTGACCTCCACCAGAAGGCAGGTATGCTCAGGCCTTGCCAGTCACCTGAGGGTGTCTGTAGTTAAACCACAGTGCAGGACAGGAGGTCAGAGCATGCTGAGCCATCCACACCACGACAGCTGATTCTAATGCAGAATCTTCCTGACAGTAACAAAGGAGCTAATGCCACCTTCTGTGTGATATGGGCACACGTCCTGCTTTCTGTCCCCTTGGGAGGGGATAAGAAATTAATTATAGGATGATTAAGGAACGAGAACATTTTCATAATTTGTTTTCTCTCTTGTACACCTTTCTCCTTTTTCCCAATGGTTCACTCATCTAATCTGCTCTTTAAAGAAACAATGCCTTCTCTGCTTACATAAAATGTTTAAGAAATAAATTGTACTAAGTCAATGTTAACATTCCCACATTCAACATTAGTTACAAAAATCATTGTGAAACAGCTAATTACAACAACACGAGGAGTATCCACCAATATCATTAAACTACAGCTGGGTCTGCTCTAACTTGACATGCATGTTCCAGTGTTCTTGCAGATGCAATTTCAAATAAGAAAACATATTTATATCTATCTAGAGGCAAATACGTCTTATGGATATACTTGCTTACAGAATATATATCATATATAACTATATATATATATAATATCATATAACTACATATGACATATTACATCTATGCACATATGAATTGCCTTGAAACAGATTTGCATTTTCTAAACAAGTGTTTTACTAGAACTACCTATAGCAAAATTAAGTGATACAGTATAGTAGTATTTGGAGTTGTTAAAGTGCTGGAGAATCTGAGGAAAACTTTTAATCTTCTCCCATAAAATCCACATATACATGCATACATTCATGAACAACGTGTATACAATAAGACCCCCATTCTTTATGATTTATATTGCTGGTACCTTGTTTAAAAAGTTCATTTGCATCACAAGGTTATGTACCCTCTTCATCTTGACTTTATACTAGTTTTGCTTCATACTTTGGAAACTCTAAACTCTCAAATTACAAATACTTATTTGATTTAACAAGGAAGTGTTGCATTCATTTCCAAATATTTTTTCATAATTTTGGGTACCTTTGTGACTCCCCAAAGCTGAGTTATTATTTCCATTGTTTTCTGTACTGGTAAAAAAGAGTCACACATTTCACTGAATCTGGGCTACAGGGATTGCCAGGGTATTTTTCACAGAGAAAAACTGCATTTGTTCAGGGGAGTTCACAAACAAGAGCATCAGGCTTACATTGTCTATATTTAAAGTGCTGTCATGATGTACCTAAAGTCCAAACTCTGACCCTTGTTTACATCAATAAAATGAAAGAAGATAACAGGGTGCTTGATGTTAAACATTAATGAAGCAAAAAAGGGGTGAGTTTACATTGGAACTAGACCAAATTAGACCCCACAAAGAGCTGATTATGGCAGATTGCTAAAGGTACTAAGTTAATTGTAAGAGTAACCTAAATATTGCTTTATTCTTTTACATTCCAATGTAAGTTATATTTTGTTATTGAGCATGAATAGCTAACACTGTCATCTCTGGAGATCAGTGTAGTGTCATAATTCTCAGCCAGTGAGAATTTTGTTTGCCAGGAGATATTTGGCAATGTCTGGAGATATTGTTACAACTGGAGTGTGGAATGTGTAACTGGTTTCTATGGGGAAGAGACTAAAGATGCTGCTATACAGCCTATAATACACAAGACCACCACCCACAAAAAAGAATTATGTGACCCCACGAAGACAGTATTTGAATCTGTGCACTAAAAAAAAAATATATATATATATATATACACACACACACATATATCAGTAATACTAAGGTTGAGAAAACATTTTGTAGAGGAAATATAACATTCTATTAACTTAAACAAATGAATAGATGAATTATTACATGCTGAGTATGACATTTAGGAAAGCACTAATCTCTTCTGTCTATAAAAATTGTATGATGATGCTGCTGTTTTGAAAGTACTTACATCATGTTGTATAAGTTCCCAACCCTGTCTCAAAGGAACGTAGAACATATCATATATTTTTTGTTTGATGATAATAACATCTCATTGGGCAAAATAAAATTAATAGTAATACTGGAAACAGCAGTAATTTACCTTTGCTGAATGGTGCCAGGCATTGTTTTGAATACCTTGAATATTCTATTTCACTCAATTCTCACAAAGTCCATGAGATAAGTTATTTTTCTCACTGGTTTACAGATGAGGAAACTGAGAGGATAAATACCCAAGTTACACACCTTGCAGTAGTGGAACCAGGAAATGGGGAATGAAAATGGATACTCATGAAAACATTTTTTATAAATCTTGATATAAATGGACTACAAATTTATTGTAGCTATGCCAAACAGTACATTGTTTGGGGGGTGTAAAGTTGTATATATTGATATGCCAAGCATTTTAAGGTTACTTTCAAATGTGCTTTAGTGATGCTTAGGAAAGCAGTAAACTCTGCTCTACTCAGAGACTCAGAAATCATTTGAAGACAACACAGAAGACCTGGCTAAAAAAATGAAAAACAGGGGAAAGAAAAAAAAAAAGGAAGAGATAAAAGAAAGAGGGACAAAATGTATGCTGGAAATTTGATGTATGAGTAGTAAAGGAGAATCCTGTCAGTGCCAAGGATATGAGAAGGAAAGTTTCCAGAGGCAGAGAAAATGATAAAACCTGATACCTTCTAGACACACTCTTCTAAGTGTACCATGTATATTGACTCACGTAATTCTCACAATAAATCTATGAGGTACTTACAGTGAGTCCCCTACATATGAACTTTCAAGTTGCAAACTTTTGAAGATGCAAATGTGTATTCACATGATTGATCATGTAAGTTAGCTCACATTTGGCCTACATTGTCACATGCGTGAATCCTCTACGAGCAGTTGTGCTTTTGTGTACCTCACTGTACAGTACTGTATACAGTACACTAGTACAGAATCTTTATTTCAAGTGCAGGATGTCCAGAAGCAAGTGTAAAAGCAGTGGTGATGTAGCTGGTACTGCTAAGAAGTGCCAAGCAATAATGCTGGAAACAGATGTGAGAATAATTGAGAGAGAGGAGCAACAAGAGGAAGAAGAAGTAACTGAAGAACTGAAGAGATTCACAATGCCGGAAATAGCAAGGGGATTTTCTTCATTTGAGGAGGCACTGCTAGTTTTTGAGACACAGGACCCACATGTAGAATGGTACACAAAGGTTGCAGCAGCCGTTCAGAATGCAATCCACTGCTACAGTATCACCTATGATGAGAAAAAAAGAGCTGCTACCCAGACATCACTGGATCATTTTTTCAAGAGGGTAGATAGAATTGAATCCAGCCAGGAACCAGAACCTGTGCCATCAATGTCAGGTGTGAGTGGAATTGCCACTTGCCCTCCATCTCCTATTTCTGACCATCCTTCAGCTGTACCATCTCCCACCTCCACTCCCTCCTCCAGTCAGTAACTCTTCTTGCCTGTTCACTCAATGTCAGCCCCTGTATGCCAGCTGTTGTACTGCACTATTGTACTTTTCAAGGTACTGTACTGTAAAATTAAAAATGTTTTCTTTGTGTGTGTGTGTGTTTGTTTTTTATGAATTATTTGCTTAAAAAGTATTGTGAACCTCTTACACTACAGTACCATATAGCTGATTGTGTTAGTTGGGTACCAAGGCTAACTTTGCTAGACTTATGAACAAATTGGACTTACCAACATGCTCTCAGAGTGGAACTCCTTCATATGTAAGGGACTTACTGTATGCCTATTATATTCATTTTACAGATGAGGAAACTGAGGCATATAGAGATGGAATAGTTTATCCAGGCCATATGAATGGCAAGCAACCAAGAATCTACATTTGAGTCTGTACAATGAAGGCTCTAACACCCATGGTTGTAACCATACTCAATTGCCCTAAAGAAGATACTTGAGACCTAACAAGGAAAATCAGTCTTTGAAATAGCTTGACAATATTTCTGAGCATATATCAGTTAGGAATTGATCTCTTTGGCTGATCCTCAGTGTTTGAGTGTGTGTGTTTGTGTGACAAAAAGACAGAGAAATGAAGACACACATACACACACAGAAAGAAAGAGAGAGAGAAGGCAGCTGTATACAACTCTGCATTTTACTGTATTTAAAGCCCACAAAACACTGATTTTAAAGGAAATGACAGGAAAGTGTGTGAGACTGATGTTTTCCTGATAGTTTTCAACAGATAGAACATTGGAGATTGAAGTAACTTATTGAAGAAATTTGTTCAATAATCTGTGAATTTACTAGAAACTCCTATTTTGAGTTTAGTGATTATCACATTGGCTGAAATCAATGTTAAAAGATTTTTACATTTTTAAACTACACCTTTTAACTTGATGTTTTGCAAGTTATATCAGCAATATGTGATCATTGTAATAAGTGAAATAGTAAATACAAAGAGGTAATCATGCAAAGAATATCATGTGCCTTCGTTATGTCTCCTCACACCTGCTGGCATCCCTAAAACAGTAGATTTTATCAGCCTGGAATCTGTCCTTCCACATAGATCTTTACTAAGACTAACATAATAAAAGAAAACACCTACAATCTTACAAGTAAGCAATTATATCACTACAATGAAATATTGAATTTCAGAAAATATAACTTTTTACTGGAAACATAAAGGTTACTTTTGATGAGGAGGTGTCCTCTGGAAGCATTGTGACTGTCTGCCTTGCTCCATATGTATCCACAGGACTCACATCTCATACATGGACAACATGTTAAGCGTCTGTAGATGAGCACCTAGCCAGGGCATGCATGCTGTTCAAGTGATTGTCATATTTTTTTCTATGTTGATTTTTTCCTTTTATTTTTACTGATATATATTTGATATCCAATATTACATTAGTTTCAGGTGTACTGTATAACATAGTGATTCAACATTTTTATATATTATACATTGATCACAACAATAAGTCTAGAAACTATTTGTCACCCTATACTGTTATTACAATATTACTGACTATATTCCCTATGCTTTATGTGACATCCCCATGACCTATTGATTTTATAACTGGAAGTTTATACCTCTTAATCCCCTTTGCTTATTTTGCCCCCTCCTTCCCCCACCCGTTTGGCTACCACAATTTGTTCTCTGTATATATCACTCCATTTCTGTTTGTTTGTTAATTTGGTTTTTAGATTCTACATGTAAGTGAAGTAATATGGTATTCATATTTTTCTGACATTTCACTTAGCATAACACCCTCTAGATCCATCCATATTGCAACAATTGGCAAGAGTTCATTTTTTATGGCTGAGAAATATTCCCTTGATATAAATCACATCTTCTTTATCCATTCATTTACCAATAGACACTTAAGATGCTTCCATATCCTGGCTATTGTAAATAATGTTGCAATAAACATTGGGGTGCATATATCTTTTCAAATTAATATTTTTGTTTTCCTCTGATAAATACCTAGAAGTGGAATTGGTGGTTGTTCTACTCAGTATTTTGAGGAACCTCTATACTCTCCTCCATGGTAGCTGTACAAATTTTACCTTCCCACCAATAATGCAAGAGGGCTCCCTTTTCTCCACATTCTCACCAACACTAGTTATGTGTTGTTTAATAACAGCCATTCTGACAGGTGTGAGATGTTATTTCATTGTGGTTTTTATTTTTACTTTTCATATGCCTGCTGGCAATTTTTCATTGGAAAAATGTCTATTCAGATCCTCTGCCCATTTTTTAATCAAATTGTTTTTTATTGATATTGAATTGTATGAGGGCTTCATATACTTTAGATATTAAACACATATCAATGTATCATTTGCAAATGTCTTCTGCATTCAGTAGGTTGCATTTTCATTTTGTCACAGTTTCCTTCACTGTGCAAAAGCTTTATGGTTTGATTGTGGTTCCATTTGTACGTTTTTGCTTTTGTTGCCCTTGCCTGAGGAGATAGATCCCAAAAAATATATTGCTAAGTCAGAATGCATTGCCTATGTTTTCTTCTAAGAGTTTTATGGTTTCAGGTCTTACATTTAAGTTTTCAATCAATTTTGGGTTTGTTTTTGCATATGATGTAAGAATGTGGTCCAGGTTTATCCTTTTACATGTAGCTGTCCAGTTTCCCAGCACCACTTATCAAAGAGGCTGTTCTTTTCTCACTGTACATTCTTGGTTCTGTTGTCATAAATTACTTGACCATATATGTGTGGGTTTATTTCTGGGCTCTCTATTCTATTCCATTAATCTATGTGTCTTTTTGTGGCAATACTATACTGTTTCAATGACTATAGATTTGTAGCACAGTGATATACAATTGGGCTTCATTTAACTGGTTTGAGTGTAATTGAAAGGTGTCTAGATACACATAGGTTAAGAAACAAATGGTGTCATTCATAGGCAGGTAGTAGGTAATATTTGAGATACCAAGTCAGGATTTTTGGCTACTGGGTAACCAAGCACTTCAGTTAGCAACAGGTGATATCTTGAACAGTTAGCTTGAGTTGTTTTTACAACCAATTGCTAATATATCAGGCATTTTCAACATGCTTTTTTATGGCTAACCTACTTCTTTTTTAGGTGGCCTGCTGCTTTTTGGTGGCTTTTATTGTATTGGGCAATGAATCATTTATAATATTTTCCCAGGTTAATTGTTATCATCTAAAGGGGTGTCTTTATGCTCAAGCCTGACATGAGACGTCAAAGTGGTACCCATGGATTCAATATTATGTTGAATAAAAGCAGTGTAAGTGGGTATCTTTGTCTTGTTCCTGACTAAGAAATAACTTTAATTTCTTAATTACCTAACCTTACTAAGAGTCCCTGGATTTTGTTATGTCAATTAATTTTTAGAGGTATACAATTAGCTCTTATTTACCTCTTTAAATAATATCCCCCCAAATTAATTTAATTTCTTTAAACTTAATTCTTATTCTGTGACTAAGATCTGAACATCTTGTTCTTGTCCGTGTCTTTGTTCAAGTTCTCTTTCTACCTACTTATTACTTTTTGTGAATGATTCTCATAGGTTTCAACCCAAGTAAAAGTCTTATTTTTGTTGATGTTGCCTGATACTGCTGTAGCTATTGGTGAAGATTTTAATTTAGAAATGAATCAATCAATTTTATATTGAATGTCTATGTTAGGAATCCAATTATACTTTATATAAAGTATTATGAGACACTGCTGTGGCTATGAAAATTGCTTATATTTATATTACTTATTTTTCTTCCATGGAACTCAGAATGCTTCACATGTTATATATTTTATCATCCCAGGATCTCACTTCAATAATGATAACAGTTATTGCAATCATAATAAATAGCTTGCATTTAGTGAGTGTCAAACATTGATAAAGGCAGTAAAACATTAAATATTTAGCTCAAGTACATGCTGCTTCTGGAATTACAAGAACTTCATTTATATACCCACTTTAATAAAATAGCTATATGCAATGCCTACCTATCCATATGAATTTTCAAAGTATGCAAATAATAAAATATTTATTGAGCACCAAATAAATGTTGTATCCTCCACGGCACCACTTTATATCCTGGACAACTACCAGGATATCTAATTGATAGATCTGCATCCAATCTGACCCCTTTCCAATCTCTGTGACTCAAAAGAGGAAGAATCATCTTGTATAAGCTCAAATATACTCAGTTCATATTCACTTTTCTCATTTTCCTTTTGAAATCTTTCTTAGAATCTAAGGAAAACAGCTAGCATACACAGCTCTGGCTGGATTGACTCTCCCTCCCTCCCTAGCCCATCTTATACAACTTTCTTCTCTCTTTTTCCATTGCAGACACACTGTCTTCTTTTGAGACCTTTTTAATTAGCCACACTATCTTATGACATGGGGCTTTGGAACATGTCATTATTTATGCTAATAATGATTAGAAGAAGGAAAGGGTTGGGAAGAGAGGAGAGAAAGAAGGAGGTGAATGCAAGTAGCTAACATACCAAGTGAACCCGTCCTATGCTCCAGCAGCTGATCAAAGCAATATACACATATATATGTGTATGTGTATGTGTATATATATATATATATATATATATATATGTATATACAACTCAATCCTCACAATGGCCATAAAAGTAAGACAATATCAATGTGAATACCTGGAATAATCTCCCATATCATCACCATGTGGTTAAAAATTTTGGCTCAATCACACCTTTACCCAAGAGTCACTTCTTCAAGAATATCTTCTTTGACCTCTTTGGCTTAGTCCGCCTAACATTCACCTGAACATACTCTGTTCTCCACATAGCACTGAGTACCAAGTGCAATGAGGGAGTGAAATGTCTTTTGCTGCTAACCACTGAGTTCTCATAGGTTCTCACAGGGCCTAAAACATATATAACATCAACAAACATTTGTTTGGTCAATAACGTATATTTGATATGTGGGGTTTAGAGAACTTTATCGCATACTCAAATGTTTTTATGTTTCCAGGCAATATTGATAACAAAAGAGCATGACACACTTGCAGTTTTGAAAAAGTTATGCTGAAGTTACGGATGTAATCATCATGCTACCTTGTGGATTGTATCTGTCAAATTTTTGTTTCTGGGAGGAAGAAAAGTTTTGAGTTGTGGTATATAAAATTTCTTCTTGCTTCTATCTGAATGCATGAACTACTGAGTTTTAGGAAATTTGAAACACCATAAATTATAAAACTCATCATGATTTTACAGACTTCTTATAAAGAAATTGAAAATATTACATGATGCTTTCCTGTCAGTTAGAATATTGTATATTTAACTTATTAAAATAATATGTTTAGACTATCTAGACAATGATATGTACATTGATAAAAGGCAAATATATGTAAAATAAACTAGTTATGGGATTTCTAAAACTTCTTTGCATTTAACACCCTGCTCTTCTATGTCAGATTTTAACCCAGAGTCCTCTGTGCCCATGTTTTTCAATACTACATTGCTCTCTGGAACATTGAGAATGTTGGCAGTGCATAACTTCTGAAAATAATATCCTCTACTGTATCTGCATCATTCAGTTGTTTTCACTTGTTTTGTTTATCCAACGCTATGACTTCTATTCTGAAGTTTTCTTGATGATATTTTCTTTTTTAAATTAAAAAAAAGATTATTTTTTGTTGATTTTAACTGAAAGAAAATATCTAGACAGTACTCAAAACTCCTATTCTTACCTCAAATGGTCCTTCAAGGGTTTATTGGCTAAAAACAATGAGCAGTCACAGTGTCTAGCTAAACATCCGGAAATAACAAGTTTATACTGATTCAAGCAAGGAAAACTATGTTCAGCTTCTATTTAGTTGACTGTCATTATAAAATGTGAAAAAAGTGTGATTTGAAGGCCCACTGAAATATATTTGGTGGTTTTACTCCATCAACTATGCATCTAGGACTTATAAATATTTATTATTTTAGTCATTATTGCTCATAACTTAGGCCAGATAAGCTTATTATGTCCATATTACAAATGAGGAGAGAGAGTCTCAGAGAGAGACACAGATTAATATGATCTTGACTCGCCTCACCTGCAGGGGCTTGAAGCAGGGTTTCAGCTCCTGGACAGTGATTGAGGTTGGGTTGCAGTGGTGAAAGCACCGAATCGTAGTCCTAGACCAGTGGTCAGTGACAAGGCCCTGGCCCTATGGCTTTGTAGGAAAGAATTCCCACAAAGATGTAAAGAAGCAAAACTAGTAAAGTATTTATTGGGGAAAAAAAATGCATGTGGATAGACACATGGGGGACTCAGAGAGTCGCCCCCTAGTGGCAATTTGAATCACTTATTTGAGGCATTTCTTCCATGTTTCCTTTGACCAATTATGTTGATTTGCCTGGTTCAAAAACCATATTTGGTGTATCTCAGGATTTTCCCATGTGTGCATGCACATGTCTTAGCCAAGATGGATTCCATGGAAGAGGCCGATGGGTAGGTTTGGCCACTTGACATCACTCCCCTTTTGACCTCCAAGGAGGCTTTCTGTGCATGTGTGGTTGGGGGAGGTCTGCTGACTTCAATAATGAGGAATGTGTGGTCTCATCTTCTATCTGGGCAGGGCCCAGCCTCCTCTCCCAATTGTCCTCTTACTCCTGTCTCAGAGTATCAGGTCCACAGGGAATGAGCTCAGACCTTTTGCCCTGAGGGCCCATCTGTCTGCTGCCTCACATTCATTTGCCACCCCCCCTCCCCACACAAAAACCTAGTAAAAAAGCTGACATGTAAACCCACATTTTTAAATGTGGAATAGAAAAATATTAACTGATTAGGTGATTGTGAGCTCTAATCAAGGTAATTCACCTAAAGTTCTTATAAAATAATAAGTACCCAAACATATTAGCTATTTATATCATTTATTTGTTCAACAATATTTTTTGAACATCTACAAGGGACAAGCTACTGTACTAGGCATTGGATATAATTTTTAAAATATTATTTAAAAATCTTAGTCCTTGCTCTCCTGAGCATTTATTCTAGTGGATTGTTAATAAAGAGGTGCCTTTTTCAAATCTAGGAACTTGGTTTAAATAAATGATATCAGATCATCTTCAGTTCAAGGTGAGACAGAGATGATTACACATTAAACAGACTTTCCACAAATTTATTAAAGTATACATATTTATTAACAAAGCCAAGTTCTTAGGGCAAACTATGTTAACATAGTTCACTGTGAGAACTGTTTTTAAGAATAAATAATGGCAGGGAGTTGCAAAATGCACAACTACACAATAACAAGACCTCTTCATTGAGATGGAGAGAGTGCCTCTTAATTTACATATGAAATGGCCAATCAGGACTGTTCCGTTTAAATATTACTTTCATTGCTACAAAACTAAATCTATGTGAATTAGGGAGGAAAAATATCTAAATTTTCTAGGGCATTCAATCTATACTTGACTAAAGGAAATATTTTTCCTGAGCATAGTTTGGTGTTCTAAAAATAATATGTAGTATAAGGCACCACATCCATTAGAAATATATTGTATTTGCACTGCCTTTGTAAGAACTAATTCAGTATTAGTTAATTAACTAATAATTGATGAATTGATACTGATTTGCAAATTTTAAGACAGGAGCTGCTGAGTTTTACTTTATTTGGCATTAACATTCTGAGCAATGTCCAAAATAAAATTATTTTTATAGCAAACATTCAATTCCTTAGTAAGCACTAGAAGAGAATCCTGATTTTTGTTGCCAGTAGACTCTACTCCTAAGCAGTGTTATCTCTCACCCTCATGATTTTTAATATATTCTCAGGCTTGTTTGCAGACTATTCAATTTCATCCCTCTTTCCTTTGCCAGTGCCACATTTATTTAATTACCGTATTGCAAAATAACATTATTTGATAGTGTAGATATCACACTTTGTATTTAGATGTAAGGTATACATTTTAAAAGCACTATTTCTGGAATGTTCCAGCTTAGTTCATTTTGTGCTGAATGTAAAATTCAAAATGATACCCCAATTTTTCCTTTTTCAACTGCTTCATCTGTAAAATGGAAACAATGATATTGCCTTCCATGTAGTTTTGTTTTCAAAGAATAAAATGAGATAATGCATGTAAAATAGCACTGCTCTGGCCTCTTGAGAGTGCGCAGTGTAGCACATAGTACCACTTTGTTGTTATCATTAGTACTTGTGCTACTTTAAGAAAGTCCACATCCTTCTTAACCACCTATACTGTTCATTTCTAGTTATATTCTGTTTGGATTCTGATTGCTATTGCATTGAATTTAGAGGTTAATTTTGAGAAAATAACAATCCTTAGAATAATATGTCTTCTCCTTCAATAGATTTTTTTATTAATTTCTTCCTCAGTGATGGTTAATATTTTCCTAAGTTCCTAAATTGAATGAAGACTTTCAGTTTTTATTGTTAGATAACAAAAATAAATAAATTATGATTAATTCCATATTTGGCCTTATTTGGTCATATTTGGCTTTATTCCTTAATAGGCAAATACAGTTTTAAAAAAAAGAGGAGTAAGAAGAGGGGGAAAGGAAGACGAAAGAGAGGAAGGAGAAAAATACGATTTTCACATTGTAATCCTTTGACATAAGACTGCTAGGAGCTCTAAGTGATGAATTACCTCTAATTTTTTTCAGCATCTTGAGTTTGGTCCTGGTTTTATTTCCCTTTTATAGGAAAAGAATCTTAGGCTTTAAAAAGTCAACTAACTTCTTCAGCTTCATATCACTTCAGCCTCAGTGTGAAGGTCATGAACTTAACACTGCTCTGTCTTATCTCCTTACTTTCTAAAGAGCCTGTAAGTGCATTTTGAGTTACTCTACCTTAAGTGACATTCAGGACAATTTGTTAACTACTAATTGGCGGGGTAACTTTGTGTGTGTGTGTGTGTGTGTGTATGCATGTGGTTGCTTTATTAATTTCTATCTAGTTCTCTTGCATTATGCCCACATAACAGGGTCTATATATTTTATGTTTTTCAGAAAGTTTTGACATTGTATCCTTGCTATAAATGATATCCACTCTTGTAAAATGTTCCATGCTTCCTGGAATGAAGAAATATTTTTCTATTTAAAGGGTCCACAGTTTGATATGTCTTTGCTTATACCTATGCTAATAATAACCCTCATTTTTAAAATGGTTTCTTTAATTTTTATTTTTCTAATTATCATTATCACTTAGAAAAATATCTTTTAGATTCCAACATATACTTTATTCTATCCTTCCCATAAAATAAGCATTTTTGTAGTGTGGTTTCAAACTCACACTACTACTCTACTAATTTCTAAATTATATCATCTATGTCAAAATGATTTTTGATATTTTTATTCAATGCTATAGCAATATTACCATTCTACTGAAATACGTAAGTTTTGTTCATTTCATAGTTTGGCAGTATAGTGTCTATATATTTTAGATACCCTTTGTAAACAACAGGCTCTGAAATAAGAATACATTAAGTACACTTTTGTGATGCTGAATTTTAAGAAATTTAGTGAAAGATGCCATTTATACAATAACTGTGACATCAGTCACAAGAGTTTCAGTCTCTAGAACAACTTTATAAAAATCTTACTATGCATATAGTATAGCTATAATTACAGTACACTGTTAATTCTTTATAATTGCTTAATAATCCCAATATAGTTTCTATTCTGTTCTTATTTGGATGAAATTAAAAGGAAATTGGTATATTATAAATGCTCATTAAGTATGCGCTTGTACATTTCATTATTATATTAAGAGGAGAAAAATATGCAAAAAGGGATTGAGTTAATATTAAGTGGTCTATAGAAACCAAAAAAATCTAAAATAGATATTCATTAAATATCCTGGCCCCATGTTTTCTATCAAACATGACTCAGTCAATTTTTGGAATGTACTTTTTGTGTTATTTTTAATCACTTAGATAACTTTACAAGAGCAATGATGATGTTTTACATGTATCTACTGAGTTAAATGTCCTTAATAGAAATATTTTTTTCCAATTCAGTGAGTTTTCATTTTTTATATGAAAAGGTTGTGCCCCAATTTCTTCAAAACAGCTTGGTTATTTTTTAATATATTTCTTTGTAATTATTGAGTGTAATAGCTTTAACACCATGGCTTAAAAAGTCAGTGGGGTTGAGATAATACAATTACCTTGTTTTCTTGCATGAGTCAACAAATGGAGTTCATTAGAGGGTTGAATCTCTGTGTAATATGAAGTTGTTTTGAAAGGCAAAGCATGTTTTAATTCCTCATGCTTGCCTGCTCAGAAGGGCATATTTAAAAATCTTGACTTTTCATGTTTAAAAATACCATTCTTTTAACTATCCTAAACATCTTGCTTGATCAAAAATTCATAAAAATCATCATATTTAGCCAACTGAAAATGTAACAGGCCAGTATCATTGAAAGGCCATCTTGATTAAAAGATATACTCTTAGCAAAGTTATTATACACTGCATTGTTTCCAGTCAGATCACTGTCAAAACAGTTAATCACAATTGTCTCCCTAATCATACAACCAGACACAAGTTATTTATATTAATATTTAAGTTACTATACTTTGTGTGGATTCTCAGCTGATAAAAATATACTCTTTGTTGTATTTGTACCAGGAACTGATCGCAAATTACATTAAGTCCAAGTCCTTAAACTTAGTGTGTTTGCTATTTTAAGAGTTTAGAGAAAGAGTTGACAGAATTATTTATCTACACAAATAAAATATTACCTTCATAACTAGTATGTTACATACAGAAAATAGTTGATTGATATCATTATTGGACTAACAGCAGAAAATAAAGTGTTTGTAAGATTGAAGGCATAATATGTTTGCTTCTTTTCTCTTTTACTATATTTTATCATCTAAAGTATATTTACAACTTACCCATTTAATCTATCTAAAGCTTTCTAGACTCTTTGGTTTGTTATGTGCATGTCATTTCTGGAGGTAATGATTTCTATAGTAAAAGAATCTCTCTTCCATTGGTCCTAAATTTACATCTTCCTAACATCAAGATGTGACTCCAAATTTTAATTTTATTTTTTAGGGTATTATATAATTATGTAAAATCAATTATGTTAAACATATAATACCATAAGTGACACTATACATATAATTAATATAATTGATTTTATATAATTATCTAACAACCTTAGCATCAATCTTCAAAGACAGATGATTTTTCTATTTTTAGTAGTCTACTTATCGTTATGCTAGAATCAGTGAGTTCACCTGGAGGCCAGGGTATTTGTCATAAGCAGTATTGTAACTTTAACACTTTGCAACACATTTGACTTTATTAAATGGTGTATAGACAATTAAAGATTTTGTTCCTGCTCTGGTCATTCTTTCTTGTACTAGCCCATAAAAATACACAGCATGTTTTCTTCACTGTGACGAGCAATTCGATAATTTTAGTATTCCTTTTAATTACTTTCCTAAAACATTTTATCTTGTTTGAAATGATCAATGTCTCTCCTAATCATATATATTTCTTCACACATGGAGAGTCAAAACTATCTAAGGAAAGATTTCACGTGGTGGAAATAAAGGAATTAAAACTGAGTGAGGGCATGAGTCAAACATCTCTCTGAGAGTTCCATTGGTCCTTGGTTTATTTTCCCCTTGTGCTATGGTCAAGGCAAGTATGGTTTTAATCTCCTGGCATTATAACTAAACAAGTTTGCAAAGAATTTTCAGCTGAGCAATAAAGCAATTCAATTAAAGAATGGTTGAATAATAAAACTTGAAAACATGTCTTATGATGCAATTTCTTTCCATGAATTGTAGAAATGTCTCCAACTATCCTAATTATTAGTATTTAAATCATGAGATCCCAAGAAATCTTGAAACTAGAATCAGGACTGCTAGTAAAGGAAATGGTCACTTGAGTGGCCCTTCAGCCACTTTAAATATAAAGCAGTTGTTCTCAACTAGGAGCCACTTTGCCTCCTAGGGGACAATTTACAATGCCTGGAGACAGCTTTGGTTGTCACAACTGTGGGTGAAAGCTCTACTATCATCTAGTTCAGAGATACTGCTGAACACCCAGCAATGCACAGGAGAGCCTATCACAATAAATAGTTATTTGGCTCAAAAGTTCAATAGTACCAAGAAAGAGAATCCTTAAAACTAGACGACAAAGTCCCTTGAGTTAAGAGGTAAACAAAACCTTCAATTTTGTTTCAATGTATGTACTCACTCACCAGTGTCCCTCTACTTGCTTCTGCATATGAATGCATGGCATGGCTTTTAGAAGTAGAATTGTTAGTGCACTTAAAGTTTAATTCTTGATTCTACTACCTATTTGCTTATTAACCTTGGACAACTCATTAAACCTTATTTACCTTTAAAAATAGTAATGTTGCAGTAATGATTTCTAAGTTGTGAGGTTGTTGTGAAGGTAAAATAATGCAGGCAAAAAATAAACACTCAATACATTGCAACTACAATGTTAATTTTGTGTAAGGATGGTTGTGAAGCTATATGAATTGTGGTGTGCAAAAATTTTAACATTTTTTTCCATAACTCTGGTTAATTTCTGCCACCAGATCTTTTTAGACTGGTGGTAAAACAAAATTAATCAATTGTCTATAAACTCAAATAATTCATTAGTTTCTTAATACATTAAGGGCTATTGTGTTCTCCCTTTATTTCTAAAGTTGCATGTAAGTTTCTGACTCACATCAAAGCCCATGAAAAGTGACTGAGTTCTTGGTAACTGCTGACCCATTTTGGTATCTTTTGAAGCTTTTTATTTTCTTTATCCCCATTCAGCAAGTGATATACCCCTCTGGCATTTCAAAGACATTTTTTAAAAATCTGGGCTCTGATAACATGTCTACACACCTCACTCTGCTTGTTCAGCATCCTGGCCAGGGTGTTATTTTCTGCAGCTCTGTGTCCTCCATAGGGAGCTTTTGGATGTTATCCTATACCATTTAGCTCCATGGGAAGTTGTGTAGAGCAATCTCACATCCAGACACAGGAGATGATTATGTGTAACTTTATTGCTACAGCAAAGTATTCATGTAGAGGAAACTCTAGAACATGATGCTTATGTAGGCCCATGAAACCAAGCTAAGGTATTCTCTGCTCTAGAATCCTAAAACTTGTCTAGGGATTCTACTGTTCTTCTTCTCATAAAGCTCAGACAAAGGTGGAAACACAAGATAGAAGGCTATTTCTCAGGAAGCTTTTCCAAAGTTCTTCTCTCTTTTCCAAAGACATGCACCCCATGTCTCAGTTCAAATGTGGGTAGAGAGAGGTTTATCTACTCATTCTGTAGCATCACAGTGGTTTGAAAAATTTCTTTCCATTCCTATTGTTTATATTAGGACTTCAGCTTTTGAAAATCCAGAAGCCAAGGATTCTTCTTCTTCTTCTTTTTAAATGTCTGCTATGTCTTTCCTTAATGATGGCAATATGGCTGAAGCTCTTATGGTAATGAGGAATTAAAAATGGATAAGTAAACTTATTATATATAAAATAGATAACCAAAAAGGACCTACTGTGTAGCACAGGGCACACTACCCAATATTTTGTAATAACCTATAAAGGAAAAGAACCTGAAAAATATATGTAGATATCACTGTGCTGTACACCTGAAGCTAACATGACATTGTAAATCAACTATATTTCAATAAAAAAAAAAATTAAATGGATAGGTAAATTTACCAAGTTGTATATAATCAGTGTATAATCTCCCATTACCACATGCACACTCTACTTCATAGTGAGAATACTTTATAAATATAGTGTTTGACTTTAGAAATTTATGTATCCTTAGATTTGTTAACACTGGTGCAAGGTTGAAATGAAGGTAATCTTCCCCTTGGCTCCCCAACCTGTTTTGATTTCAAGATATCATTGCTGATTCTGTTTGATCTTTCCCAGTTCTTATTTTCTCAGAATATAACATCATAGCTTTCAGCACATTCTATTTTTCTCATAACTTTCTTTCTTAAGGAAATAAATGAGAAGGGCTGCCTGAGTCCTTCTTCAGGGAAGCAGTCTTCAAATGATTGAATGCCTTTTCTCATGGTGCAGGAAGAAGGCTCAGGGGCTCCAAAGGAATGAGTAGATTTAAGGGATTTAATTTCCTGAACTACATATACTATTTCCTAAAACTGACCTACCTGAGAACTGTCTACTGACTGCAGATTTTCTTTCCCCACATCCTCTTTCTTAATTACTGCTTACCCATTTTACAGAAGAAAGAAGAAAGATACAACTTTAATCTACCATTTTTCCACTGAAAAGAGCTATTAAAAATCTCCTGGGCATGAAGCACAGATGCAATTGGAGAATGCACTGTTTCTGAAAGATAATCCCAGGAGGAAAGCAAAGAAAGTGTTAACAAGTATTGAAAGGGACATCATCTGATTTCATTCTAGTTACATACTTCTTGCTTATCTCTAGAATGAAATAAGCATCTGCTTCTTTCAATACTTCTTGCCAATACTTTCAATATTGTCTTGGTATGCATATATATATATATATATATGTTTGTAAATACACATACACACAAAGGTATGCTGAAAGTGTATTTATCTCTTAATCCGTCTATATCTATCTTTCTACCTATGTAAGTATTAGAATTTATAGTGAGCAGGTTATCACAGGACATAAGCCATATTTTGATTTTGATTTCTTAAAAAATCTTACTTTTTCTGGAAGAAATTTGTCTAATTTAGATGAGTGATTTGACAAAGAAGAGTGGATTTTCCTAATGTAGATATTTTCCCTAAGCTGAATGAGATAACTCTGTCCCTTCAAAGTTTAATAAAAGGTATATTTTAAATGATATACTATATACAATTTGATGAAAAATACATTTTTCACAATGATTTTAAGGTAAAAAAATCTTAGATGTAAACTTAGAAAGTACAGGAAGATACCTGGTTTTCAAAGCCTTATTTGGAGCATATGACTACAATTTTTGAAGTCCAGTGCTTTGCAGATCTCTAAAATATCACTGAAATAAACTGGAATTATTAAATATTTACAGTAGCTTTTTGCAAGCCATTCTTCCTGTAAGTGACAAATTGCAAGTTGACCCTACCTTGTAACAACAATTAAACAAAAAGTCTCCCCCTGAATTAATTTATCATCCATGAATGTATTTTGAATTTTTACAGGCAAATTGCAAAGTTCATCTGCACCTTGAACCTTGCAGTAGTAATTTGAAGAAATGCATACAAAAGATAATATGTGGCAGAATGTTTTTTAATAGAAAAGAGTATGTTGTATTACTAATGAAATAACTTTTTATTTAATATAACTCCCAACAGAATGTTTGGTTTGAAATTGCAAACATAAATAAATAGATAAATGGATAGATAGATAATAAATGGAGAATATGAACTAGGAAAAAACAGAGCACTAACCAAATATTTCAAAACATAGAAACTGCTTTGAATTCTAAATATAAATTACTAAGTACACTTTTTAAAACAAAATGAATGTTTCCTTAACTGTACCAGATATGAATTTAATGAATATTTAATATTTCCTTCTGGATTCCAGGATACTTAGTATTTTCTACATGGCTTAATTTGTAATCATTGCCTCTATTTTCAGAGACAGACAGGTACTGTACAGCTGAAAGAGCCAAGATTCTGGACCCAGAATTGGGCATTTGTTTTTTCATGGGATTCTATAATTTGAGTTAAAATAAAATTTTTTAGTTGCAATGTTTAGTATAACAGTTATAAGATTAGCTGGAAAAAAGGCCGGACCCATTCATTTATTCATGCATGTATTAATCTTGTGCCAATGTGCACATTCTATGGTCGTGTGCTGTAAAAATGAATGCAATACAGTTCACATATTGCTGAAATTATACAAAGACTCAATCATTGCATTACGGTATCCTAAAAATAGAGTGGTTTTACAAAACGTTGTAGAGCTCCTGAAGAAGTGCACCTATTTAACAGCATCAGAGATCCAGAGAAGTCCATATGAAACTTCAGTAAAACCAAGTTCTGCTTGGTGAAGAAGTGCTTACCAGAAGTGGGAATGCTAGGGGACATTCCAGGTAGAGGAAACAAAAGGGTGAAGGGGAAGCTGGGATGAAGGGAGAGAGTAGCATTGACATATATATATATATACACACTACCAAATGTAAAACAGATGGCTAGTAGGCAACTGTTGCATCAAACAGGGAGATCAACTCAATGATGTGTGATGACTTAGAGGGATGGGACAGGGAGGGTGGGAAGGAGTCACTGGAGGGAGGGGATATGGGGATATATGTATAAACACAGCTGATTAACTTTGTTGTACAGCAAAAACTGGCACAACAATGTAAAGCAATTATATTCCAATAAAGAGTTTTAAAATGTGAAAAAAAATACTTTGAAAAAATAAAATAAAGAAATAAAAAGGAAAAAAAGTTTGAAATGCAAAAGTACATTGTAGAGGGGAGCTTGGTTTGTCTGAGAAACTCAGACAATTCAGTGTGTCAGGGAGCATGGTGAGTAGGCATGTGCACAGGCTCGAACAGAACAAGGAGGGGCTCAAGATAAACTTCCTGAGATGTTGGGCAAACCTAGTAAAATTAATATCACAACTCCCGGAAAGCCACTGAAATATTTCAAATAAGGAAGTGGTAATAGATTATTTAATTGTCAAAATCACAATAATAATTAATATTGAGAGGTATGGGTCTACATTATGGAAAGAAAGGTCAATTGGGAAAGGTAAGAAATAGTAGTAGTGGAACTAAAGTAGTTACAATAGAAAGAGATGAAAAGTCTACAAGTTGTAATTATGAAAATAAAGTCTTCCAGTTTAATAATTCAGTAGATATCAGATTATGTAAGTAGAAAACTAAAATGACTCCTAACATTTTGGCAATTAGGTAAAAGATTACCTTAATGTTACTTCCTAAAATACAGAATATAAGAAAAATGACACACTTTGGGGGACAAAGTAGGGAGGTTAGTTTTGAATATGTAATTTATTACATTGCTAAGAAATACCCAAATAAACATAGGCATTCAATTGGAAATATGGCTGGATTTCAGAAGGTGAGGTTTGCACTTCAAATACCTCACCAGTGTACACCAGTATATGTACATAAGTATATATACTATATTGATCACCATATAGTTCCTTTGAAAGTGACAGAAAACCAATTCAAAAGTAGAAAAAAGAATTTTCACTTATATAATATATAGAGTTATTATCAGGGACAAATTTATCTGGGGTCCAGAGATGTCAAGTTTCTGTATTTCCTTTGGATTGGTCTCATTTTCAGGGTATGTTTGAAGACTGCCATCAACCTCAGGCTTCTCTCAACAATTATTGCCTAGAATCCATATTCTCATGTTACGAAACCCTGGAAAATATAGAATGCTTTTCTTCCCCCAAAGCTCCAGCAAACATCTCATATCTCCTCTACTCTGATGGGGTTGGTTGCTCCTCCCTGAAATGATAACCGAGGGCAAAGTACAGGATGTGCTGATTGTCATGTGCTGATCTTGCCTCTTTGGAGCCATATGCAGCTTCAAATCATCTGGAACCACTTGGGTGAAGAACAGAGACTATCCCCCCTAAGGAACATTGGAATATGTTACCTAGAAGGAGTATAGAAAGCTGGCCCAGCAAAAACAAGAACACTAAAGGGGGAAAAAAAAAAAAGATTGAGAAATATCCACTAGGTAAGGCAATTAAAACCACAGGTTTGGAAGCAGATTACCTTGGATAGTGTATAGGAAGGAAAAGATGTAGTCTTATGGTCTTCTAAGGGATTGCTAACATTTAAAGAATGCAAAGTGAGTGACATTTTTTGCAAAACTTTTTTGAATGAAAGAGCATATTGTAATTCTTAGATCATTTTCCTGGATCATAAATGATCTCTCCTAATCTATTATTCCATATCTAGAACTGTTCTTTAAATGCTTGACTTCACACTTGCCCACATTGGAGCTCAATTGCCATTTGCCTTACCCCACACATCTTCGTGAGTGCTTTACTCCCACTGACTCAGCATTCCTTTGCTGAGGAGAGCTTGGATAATGTACTGTGTACTCCCACTTTTAGGTTATTTATAAAAATCTTTAAATAACATTACTGTCAAAGCTGGGGAATGGCATTGTTAACTTTTCCCACTCAGCAGAGCATTAATTTAGCTCTGTTCTTTTTCTCCTAAGTGTCTACTCCTTAACCACGGCAATCAATATTTATTTGTTAAGCATCACACAATGTGCTTAAAAGTACACCAGTCTTGGGGCACACTGATGAGTTTGAAGACATTCAAGAGATTCTGTTAATCACAAGGCAATTAAGCTTTATTTGCTTTTTTAACAGTCTCAATGATGAAACTTTGCTTAAGACCACACATCAGTTCTGTTCACTGTTTACTGTTCTTATTCTTCCATTAATAAAAGGCCTTACCTGTGTTTCCTTTTGACAATACACAAGGCAACTTCAATTTTTTTTTTCAGTTTTATCACTTATCCAATAGGTAACTGAAATTATTTTGAAGTTATTCATCAAAAAAGAAGAAAATTTCTTAGAATTATTCATAGGAATGAGAAAAAGAAATATTTTACTCAGTTACATTATGTGAGTGATTCCCATGTGTCAAATTATGAACTGTGACCAGTCTTCTGATGGCAATTTTATCAGGCCAAGGTGAAATTATGAAAATAAGAACACACCATATTTTAATAAAATATTATTTTTATTTACTTAAAAAGTCTGTCCTTTGAATTTTTTTTTTTTTTTTTGGTGTTAATACATGTCCTTCCTTTGCTGATGACATGGTTATTGAACAAGCTATATGGGCATTTTTAATGTCCATAGTTGACAAGTGAAAAAGTTGGCAAATTTATACTAGTCTTCAACACTGTTTTGAATATTATATGATATGCAAGATTCAAAATATTAGTAACATTAATTCATATGCCAATAGGCAAAGAATTTCACCCATTCATCTGAACTTTGGGTTCAGAATCTAAGTAAAGATTACATATCCAAAAATACAGAGTGTTCTCCCCTCTGTTCTCTCCCCATAGCAGGCTGGCAGTGGTGTCATATAACCTAAGATGAGATAGATGTTAAATCAACAGGTCAACTACATAACTGTTTTATATGGATCATTCATCTTCAGAATTGGGGTTATCTTGTAATGCTGTAAGAATTTTAACTTCAGACTACCAATAAAGGAGAACTTTCTCTGTATTCTAAGTTGATAGAGCATTGTTGCATGAATTAAAGCATGAATGAAAATGTGTACTTCTTTTTACATTAGCAAGAGTGTTCCCAGGTGGAAAATATATAACTTGTTAAATGTCTTAGTTTAGGAAAAAGGAAAATATACATGAAGGAAGGATTAGGTAGTGATATATGATTTTAAAGTATTTATGCATTATTTTTTCAACAAATCCCTCTTACATATTAAGAAGGTTCCAAGCACTTTGTTAGGTGCTAGGAATAAATTAAAACAGGCATGGTTCCTGCTCTTATGGAGCTTAAAGAATAATGGGGAACATGGGCATTACAGAATTGTAACTTTGAAAAGAGAGACAATATAGTAATCAGATCTGAAGAATAAATAGAAATTAATAAAAAAAGATAATTCAAAGTGCAGGCTCTGAGACTGCAGGGAAGCAGATTTCTGTGAAGGACTAGTAGATAACCACAATGAAGTCTTCATAGAGGTAAATTAACCAACCTTTCCAGGAGAAAAACGAGACCGATAAGTGATGAAAGTATTTCTCTGGTAAAATGCAGAAAATGGACTGTACAGCAGATGGGGGGGTGGGGGTGCATGTGGGTAGATGATTTAGGAGACAATGGTAACTTGTATTTTAAAAAGATAATATTTGCAAGAGATATGTTTAGAAGTAAATGAGTTTGGATAACTTTTAACCAGTATATTTGAGAAGATTTTTAATGAATTGGATAGAGAAGATCAGGAAATGGATGTCATGGTTGACTCAATTACTGACTTGAGTAATTAGATGCATAGGGCTTCTATTATATGAGAAGACAGGTTTTGAAAGGTGATATATGTATATTTATGTGTATATATATATATATATATATAAAGGTGGTATATATATATATATACATGTATATATACATATATATATTTCCTAGATACCACAATGCCTTTGAAACATCCAAGAGAAGTTGTCAAGGAGACAATAGATATAGATGTCTGGAATTAAGAGTAAGATCTGGCCTAAACATACAAATTTGTGTATCTCTGTTTACAGGTGTCAATTGGTATATACGTGATTACTGTGATTACCTAGGGAAATAGTATAGAGTGCAAAGAAGAGAGACTTTAGACAGAGTCTTGAAGAATTTCAATCAGTAGAGAGATAGGTCTCCAAAACAAGGCACAGAATAGTAAGGTAACATGAGAGAAGAAAAATAAATGAGAAACGACCAGAAAGTCAAGGGAAAATATGTCAACAAGAGTGAATGCTGCTTGGAAGATAAGTAGTATGATGGTTGGTAAACAGCCAATGGATTTAAAAAATGAGTTTGATTGGTGACCACAAACAATTTAGATTGATGCACTAAACTAATGACTACGCTGAGAACTGTATAAAAGGGGAGGAAATGAAAAGAGTCACTATGGACAGCTCTTATAAGAAGTTTGTGAAACTGGAAGATCTTTAATTTGGTCCCTAATTTTCAGACACTGTGTTACTTTGAACAACTAAAAACAGGAAGAAAAGTTTAAGAAATAAAAATATTAGGATTATTAAATGTTAAATTTCTCACTGTATGAGTGCAGTTTTATTTAGCACAGATCTTTTTGTAATTCGCAAAGTTTTTTAAAAGACACCATGCTTAATCATCCTCAAGAATCTGCCACTGTGATTCAAAGATGTTTCATATTCCATTTAAAACATCAAGAATCTAAAATAAAAAGGAATATATTAGTTCCCCTCCTGGAGCTTTGTGGTATTTTAATAAAAACAGCACTAATAATGGACTCATTAACACTTGTCTCTGTCATCTACAGGCATTCCTGGGTCGGTAGCCAAATACAGTATAATTTCCACAAAGACGGTGTATGTGATTAAAGCTGGAATTTCTTCAGGTTTATAGCAAATGCTCCCCACATCTTTTGTTCTGATGCATTTTTTTTGTTGAATAATCTCAAGAATTTCATTTCAACAGTGATTGGTTGCAATTTATACAATCATGTTTAAGGTGTCATTTGATGGGTTCTGGAAATTTTCCTTTTGCTATATTTTCCTCATCAGAAAGCTGCTAACAGAGATACCACACATTGTGAAATATGCATTCTGTTGGGATAAGAACTGATCTTGGTTACAATTAAAATATTCCATAGGAGAATGATGAGTTACTTCATGTCTGTTATTAACATTTTAGTGCTAAAGAGTTTATCTGATCTTATCCAAAGTGACAGGGAGGTGATATCAGCTTATTATATGTATAATAAGACATATTATGAAGAACTTTTGAAGGCAGAAGAGCAGAACAAAATGTCCAGAGCTAAAGCACTATCCATAAAGGGCAGGTGAAAGAACATTATTTCAAAGCTATTTTCCTTGAATTCTACTTTCCAGTAATCTCTTATTTTATTAATGACAACAACAAACTAAAACATACAGAATGCTTACTATGTGCCCAGCAGTTTGCCAAGTTTGCATGATTGCTCAGGGCTGGAGCAATACACTGAACCAAATTATTTAACTTTGCGTTCTGAGCATTCAACCCCCTCAATCACTATAACATCTGTCTATCCCAAAATTGTTGATATAAATTCTTTAATAAATATGCAGATACCTATTTAGATAGTGGCAAAACACATGAAGCTTAGGAAAGATGTAATAAAATTAATAAAGATACAAAACAAATTTGATCTCATTAACAGCCCAATAAATGAAACTTAAAAACAAAATAACATCTTAGATGTGAATTCATTAAGAAATGAAATGCAAATGACTGTACCAAAAACTGGATGTCATTTAGCACTTTGGTGCTCTTGAACCATGTGGGGTTCGTGTACGATGAACAGACTTCCTCTGCAGCCATTCTGAACTACCTTGTTTCTTTTACAGAAACTAGAAAACCAAACACTCTATTTTCCTACACAGTTTCTAGTCAGGCGTGAACTTGCAAAACAGTTCTCATCAATAAGTCAGAAGAAGTCTACGAGGAATTACTTGCCTATCTACACACAAAGACAAAGCCTTGAAAGGAGGTTTTGCACCTTCAACACTATTCCAGTCTGGTGCCTAGACACTCTGCAACAACAGAGGAACCATGACCATGAGGCAGCACTAAAGATGGCACAACAGAAGAACAGAAAGAACTTATGTTAATGATGACATCATTGGCCACTATACTAGCCCTGAACTTTATGTGAGACAAACCAAACACTTACAATTTAAGTAATTATTACAGGATGTTCAATTATTGGCAGCCAAATGCTCTCTTAATCTCTGCAGAGAGTGATTTGTCTTTATGTCTCAATAATCTTTAGAATGATGAGAACTTATATTAAGTTATTTAAATTCTGGGAACTATTCCAAAGAGATCAATTTATATAAGACCTGTATGCCCTAAAATGAATGAGTTTGAAGAAATTATATGTAAAATTGTTTATTTCAGCACTATTTATAAAACTGAAAAGTACAAATAATTAAATGGTAAGTAGGGGTTGAAAAGTAAATTAAACAAGTGATGTTTATTTGATGGACCATTATCTAACAATAAAATGACTCTTGAAAATGAATAATGCTAAGAGAAATCTTGTTTTCATACAAATAGAAAGTTAAAATATTCAAAATTGCATACTGTATGATTAAAACACTATATTAAAGCATATAAAATGCTGTTTTGTTTCAAATTGGTATGCATTATGGAATATTTTATTGCAATTTTATCATCTGGTTTTTCCCCTTAATTATAACTACAGTAATATAAAACTTTCCTGCAACTTTTAAAACTTTTATGAAAATTTCAGACAAATCTAAAAGTAGAGAAAATTGTATCATGGACTCTTAACTTCAAATTGTTTAATCTATATTCCTACACATATCCCCTTTTTCCATCCTAGATTATTTTGAGGTAACTACCAACCAATACCATATCATTTTTCTGTAACAACTTCAACCGTATCTTGAAAAGTTGACTACTTGTTAAAAATATGACCAAGGTATCATTGTCACACCTATAAAGATTTGAATAATTTCTTAACATTATAATCAGCTTTTCAATTTATCTTCAAATCTCTCTGATGGTCTTACAAAGTTTTGCTGTTTATTTGTATTAATTGGAATCCAACTATCTTCCATTTCCTGGAATTAGTTGATGTATCTACTCTGCCTGTTGTTGTTTCTTTGTAATTTACTTGTTGAAAAGATTAAGAGATCATTCAAGTAGAATTTCTCAAAGTCTGAATTTTGCAAATAACATCCAGGTGGTACCATTTCTAAGGTCCTCTGTCAGACATGGGTTCAGTTCATCGTCAATAATACTGTGTGAACAGTTGCGCTCTTTTGTGTTTATGTGATATTAACAGTCATTGATGTTCAATGCTCAAACCCACCTTTTATTAGAGTTTGCAGAAAGTTGGTATTTTACCTTATACATTATTTGTTAACTGGAATACTTCTATAAAGAAAATTTTCATCTCTTCGACTATTTAGTTTGAAGTTTTCTCAACCCAGGTGCTACGTTTAGACTGGATAATTCCGTGTTTAAAAGGTAGTTCTGTGCATTATAGCATGTTTAGTAGCAACTCTGGCCTCTTCCTACTAGATGCTAGTAGTACCTTTCAGTCGTGTGAATAAAAAATGTCCCCCTCATTGCCAAATTATCCCTAGGGGCAAAACTGTCCCCAGTTGAGAAACACTGGCTTATCCTAAAATTTATATATGAAAAGCAGAATGTATACTTTTCCTTTACTTCACAGTTTCCAAAATGATGAGTTAGTTCTCAAGCTTTCCTTAAGGAGATAAATGAGATTTTTTTCTAATATCATTATGAACTCATAATTTAAAATGTATTTTATATCTTTGATATAATGTACTTTTCCAACTTACGCTCATGTTTTCCTATTTTAGGTCTGTTTGAACCTCTTCACAGTTGTTTTCTAAATTCATCTGATACATCCAGAGCCCTTACTTTCTACTATAACAAGTTAATCCAAGCTAATTTTGTACATTTTCTGCTCAGGCCTAGAATCAACTGTTTCTCCAAGGTGTCCTATTTCTTTCTGAAGAAAGTAGAATTTAGAGAGTACAGTCTGGGTGGATGTTTAGCATTTTCCCTCCTCTCTACCCAATAGATGCCAGTAGCACCCCCACCCAGTTTTGACAATCAAACCTGCTTCCAGACATTACCAAAGGTACCCTGGAGGACAATATCAATCCCTTTTGAGCATCACTATCTTAGATACAAAATTTTTTTTTTTCTGTTTTTACAGGTGCATGCCATATTTTTGCCTGCATAGGCCATAGCTTTTTTCACCAATCTCTTCTTGATAGACATTTCAGTCTTTCCCAGCTTTTTACTTTTAAATACAGCACTGGAGTGAATAGTCTTGGCCTTTTATCTTTTTCTTTTTATATTTTTGCCAATGTATCATTGGAATAGATTCCTAATTGTAGGATTGCTACATCAAAGCATAATTGCATCTGTATATTTGAAAGATATTGGCTAATTCTCTCCATACCCCACAGGATTTGAACTATTTTACTTTGCTACCAGCCATGTATGAGAATGTTTCCCTATGGCCTCACCCACAGTTTGGTTTCAAAGTTTAGAATTATTGTCAGTTTGATAGGTAGGAAGGGTATCTCAACCATTTGCATTTGCATTTCTCTTAAGAGCAAGGCTAAGCAACTTTTCATATATTCATATTCATCTTTAGTTTTTTTTGCCTATTTACTGTTGGTTCTTTCTATTTTTCTTTTCAGAAGTCTTTACATATTAGGTGTATCAACTGTTTGCAACATAAGTAGAAAATATTTTTGCAATTATATATTTGTCTTTTAACTTGTTTATCACATTAAAAAAACAAAAACAAAAACAAAACAAAAAAATCAACATTTTCTTTTATACATCTGGATTTTGAGTATGTTGAGAAATTTTCTCAATGACCAAAATAGAGAGGAACTAAGCCATGCTTTTCCCTAGCAATTGTAAGTAAATTCTGAATCAATTTGTATTTATTCTAATATATATAGTAAGAGGAAAAATATGAACTTTGGACTTTATCTTTTTCAATATGGCTACCCAGTTATGCTGACGCTGCTCATTTTAAAAGTTTACCTTTGCATCGTTGATTTTAGAAGATGCCTTTACATTGTATTCCAATTCCAAATGTATTGGGTCTATCTGGATTTTTAGGTTTTTTTTTTTTTTAACACCTTTATTGAGGTATAATTTAATGCCTTGAAATTTATTTTAAGGGTAAAATTAAATGTTTTAGTAAATATATAGACTTGTACAACCATCACCAAAATCTGAGTTTAGGACATTCCTATCACTCCAAAAAGATCTCTTGTTCCTATTTGCCATCACTCTTCATTCTCATCTGCAGCCCCAGGAAACCACTAATCAACTTTCTATCTTTATAAATTTGCCACTTCAGGAAATTTTATACAAATAAATTTATACAGTATTCGGTACTTTGTGTCTGGCTTCTTTCACTAAGCATAATGTTTTTCAGGTTTATCCATTTTGTAGCACGTATCAGTACTTCCCTCCTTTGTACTGTCAAATGATATTCCATTGTATGGATACACAACTTTTTTTTAGAACTTTATTTTTTTATGTATTATTATTATTTTTTGGCTGCATTTGGTCTTCATTGATGCGCGTGGGCTTTCTCTAGTTGCGGCAAGTGGTCGCTACTCTTCATTGTGGTGCACAAGCTTCTTATTGTGGTGGCTTCTCTTGTTGCAGAGCATGGGCTCTAGGTGCACAGGATTCAGTAGATGTGGCATGTGGGCTCAGTAGTTGTGACACACGGGCTTAGTTGCTCCACGACATGTGGGATCTTCCCAGACCAGGGCTTGAACACATGTCCCCTGCATTGGCAGAGGAATTCTTAACCACTGCACCACCAGGGAAGTCCCTATACTACATTTTTATCTTATTATTACATTATGGACATTTGAGTTGTATCCACTTTTGTCTACTGCAAATAAAGCTGCTATAAACATTCACACATATGTTGATGGGAACAATATGTATTTTATTTATCTTGAGTATATAACTAGTAGTAGAATTGTTGAATTATAAGGTAAATTTATATTTAACTTTGTAAGACTCTGCCAAACTTTTTTCCCATCTTTTCTATTCTTTAATTTTGTCTATGTGTCCAAGTCACACTAATTTAATTTAGAAAATATATCTTTTCATATCTGAAAGGCTAGACACTCCCCCTTCAATAAGGTATTTCCTGACTATTCTAACTTCATTTGTTTTGTTTAATTTCAGTTTTGAAAAATGGTAATTTATTAAGATTACCCTAAATTTATGAAGTGGGGAGGTCACTCATTGTTATGATGTTAATGTTTTGTATTCAAGAGTAAGGTACACCATTCCATTTGTACCAAGTCTGGGAACTAGACTTATCCCAAGTATAGCTTCTTGTTTCTTAGAAGCATAGGTTTTAGACTTTTCCTTAAATTTTTGCTGAATTTCTTTTTTGGGGGGAAGTATTCTAAATCTACTTTTCCCTTCCATTACATCTCATAACAAGTTGTTTTATTATGAAAGCTATTGATTTCTGTGTTGATTTTATAAATTTATACTTTGCTTAATTATCTTGTTGATAATGCATTTTCCATTGATTGTGATCTCTAATACTATCAACTGAAAAAAAAGATTCATTTATATCTGTCTTTCCAGTTCTTACAGTTCTAATTGCTTTCTCTTTTCTAACTAGATTGGATAATACCATGAATACAATCTAGGTAGTAATCTAGATAGTGAATATACTTGTTTTACTTGTGGCATTATCAAGGAAGCCTCTATAATTCTCCGTAGAGGAAGAGGTAGTTTTGGAGATGAGGGATCCATCAGTTCTTATGTTATGAAGAATAATTTTCCATAGAACCGATTGAACCTAGGTTTTTGTTAGGTTTGGTTTTGTGTTCTTTAACAATTTTATTTCTTGGCTAACTGGCTTTTTTAGGCTTCTGTCTTTATTGGGGCAATTTTTCTAGTTGTTCTCATTTTTCTAAAAATGTATGCATCTCATTTAGGCTTCCAAAGCAATTAAAAACTTTTTTTTTTCTGGTTCAATTGTTATTTCACCATTGTCAGTTTAAAAATTAATTCTCTATTTGAGCCTTCATCACCCAAAGGAGAGCACACTTTTTTTTTTCCTTTATTAGCCTCGTTAGTGGCTTGTCTATTTTTTTTTTTTAATTGGCTGTGTTGGGTCTTTTTTGCTGTGTGCGAGCTTTCTTTTTAGTTGCGGTGAGTGGGGGCTACTCTTCTTTGTGGTGTGCAGCCTCCTCATTGCCATGGCTTCTCTTGTTGTGGAGCACGGGCTCTAGGCACATGGGCTTCAGTAGTTGCAGCACATGGGCTCAATAGTTGTGGCACATGGGCTTAGTTGCTCTGAGGCATGTGGGATCTTCCTGGAGCAGGGACTGAACCCATTTCCCCTTCATTGGCAGGCAGATTCTCAACCACTGCACCACCTAGGAAGCCCCATGGCTTATCTATTTTTATTATTATTTTAGAAAAAACAGTTTTATTTATTAATTTTACTGTTTTATTATATTTTATTTTGCAACTGCAATATATTTACAGATAAATTCACTGAACATGCAAAATACTGAAGACATATTCATAGTGATTCATTAAGAGATGAGACCAGCAGAGTCATTGGACCTGGGATCTAAGTTAAGGGAGCTTCAAATTTTTGCTGTATTAAAAGCACATTTTTGGAACAAAATTGAGCCATTTGTAGTGAGATGGATGGACTCACAGAGTGTAGTAAGTCAAAAAGAGAAAAACAAATACTGTATGCTAACACATATATGGAATCTAAAAAAAATGGTACTCATGAACCCAGTGGCAGGGCAAGAATAAAGACACAGATGTAGAAAACGGACTTGAGGGCATGGGGTGGGGTGGAGGGACAGGGGGGAAGCTGGGATGAAGTAAAAGAGTAGCACTGACATGTATACACTACTAAATGTAAAATAGATAGCTAGTGGGAAGCTGCTGCATAGCACAGGGAGATCTACCCTATGATTGGGGATGACCTAGAGGGGTGGGTTAGGGAGGATGGGAAGGAGGCTCAAGGGGGAGGGGATATGGGAATATATGTATAAATACAGATGATTCACTTTTTGTACAGAGGAAACTGGCACAGCAGTGTAAAGCAATTATACTCCAATAAAGATCTGAAGAAAAAAAACCAGCACATTTTTGATATGAAACAGGATGAGCCTTTGTCACGTGTGTTGCTTACAACTAAATTTAGTCAGCTCTCATTCTATTTAAATATGAATGTTAGAGGACAGATTCAGAGGTGAAAGTCTTAGATGCCTGATATACTTGGTTAGTTTTTTTTTTAATTTATATTGAAAAGATATATTCTTTAAAAAAGTAAACCCAAGAGTTCTGTTTTGTTTTTTTTTTCTGTGTAGCATTCATACATTGAAAGTGAGAGAATGATATTTTAGAAACCTTTAAATTCTGAGCATAATCTCTGAACAACCCCTATCACTACTTCCATGTCCATGACAAAAATTCCAGTCTTGTCGCTGGGCACTGACAGTGAGTAAAAGCAAACTTGACATGAGCAACTTCATCCAAGAATCCATGCTGTATATACATAAGCCGCCAGCTGTGCATATAGCTAAAGAGAGTGGCTGAGTGGTGCAAACTGCTTTTACTATTTTTTAACAAACCTTAAATGAAAGCAGGGAATCTGTATCTTTAAACTCAGGCTCATAAATGTGGAAAGTAACAATTTAAAATAATGATTTTAGATTAATCAAAACAAAGCAAACCTACTGAGGGCTAACATTTTGCAAACCAAGAGAAGTGGAATAACAAATGCTAGAAACCCAAACTTGAGAAGGGGCAACCCACAGATGAAGGGGACAGTTCACATGGAGCACCAAACACCACTGACATCCCCATGCACCCTCCCTCAGTGGTCAGTTCATTTGAAGAGTTCTTTGTTAATGCTTGTTACAGCCTCAAAAAATGCTGATTTGGACTCTACTGTAAAATTCCTGTGTTCTTCAGTCCTATAATTATGGCACTACCTTCATTCTATTATACCAGGGCTTCTCAATTCAAGTACTATTGACATTTTGGTCCACATAATTCTCTGTTGTGTGTTTTGTGCATTGAATGATGTTTAGCAGCCTCCCTAGTGTCTACCCACTAGATGCCAGTAACACGTGCCCCTCATCCGTGACAACCAAAAATGTTTCTAGACATTACCAAACGCTCTATGAGAGGAGGCAGGGCAACAGTACAAACTACCACATAATATGTTTACTGACCACATCCCTTCTGTCATTGATCATGTCTTTCCTTTATTTTCCTGTAAGTATGTGGGAGAAAGAAGCCTGGACAACTGTGATTCATCCTTGTTTTCCTTTTTTTTTTTTTTGAAATCCTATTTTTTAAGCCCTTTATTGGAATATAATTGCTTTACACTTTTGCACCAGCTTTTGAGGTACACCAAAGTGAATCGGTTGTATTTATACATATATCCCCATATCCCCTCCCTCCCATGACTCCCTCTCACTCTCCCTGTCCTGGCCCTCTAAGGCATCACCCATCATCAAGCTGATCTCCCTTTGTTATACAGCAACTTCCCACTAGCTATCTATTTTACAGTTGGCAGTGTATATATGTCTATGTTACTCTCTCACTTCGTCCCAGCTTCCCCTTCACCCCCCACCGCACTAACCCCATGTCCTCCAGTCCATTCTCTGCATCTGCATCCTTATTCTTGCCCTGTCACTGGGCTCATTAGTACCATTTTTTTAGATTCCATATATATGAGTTAGCATATGGTATTTGTTTTCCTCTTATTTGTAGTGAGGTGGATGGACCTAGAGTCTGTCATATAGAGTGAAGTAAGCCAGAAACCCACTCTTATGACCTCATTTAACCTTAATGATCCCTTTAAAAAGCTCCATCTCCAAATTTGGTCACATTGATGATTAAAGCACAAACATACAAATTTAGGGGGGAACACAATTCAGTCCATAAAAGTTTTGTTAAATATTTATCCTTATTGGTATTCTAGACCATTAATTTTATTTGAAAATTATCTATTCTGTTATCATTCTCTTCTGGTTTTTCAAAGTACATATTGTATATATACATGTGTGTATTCATAGTATATATGTGTGTTTACACATGTGTGCCTACATACATGATGTATATATACACATACATGTATGTACAATATACATTTCTACAATATACATATATGTATTGTGTGCAGTATATATATATACATTTAGGTATGTGTATTTATATTTCCCAGGTCACTCCTTTGTAATAGCTTCTTGTAGTCTCTTAAAAATTTGAAATATAGTTTTTTTTCCTTTGATTCTAAAATTCTCTCCTATTAAAACTTCTTCAGAGAAAATAACCTATGGCAATTTGTCAGATTGATCTCTGTTCTTCAAATTACTGGGTCCCGTAAACAAAGAGTAAATTCCCTTTGTCTATTTATACATTCCATTCATATTAGACCATCCCTCAGCAAGAGTGGGTGTCTATTATTAACTTCTGAGTGCAGGGACTAAGTTGTCATTCATGAGGGAGTACACAGAAGCAATTCTTCCACTGTGGGCTGGAAGTAAATGGGCTTCAGAACTAATAAGGGGAGGCTTCTGGTTCTCAGGTTTTGACAAGAAACAGTAGTTCTTTCTCAGTTGCATGATAGAGAAATAACGCTACTTTTTTGCATAGGGCCTCTAGAGGGCAGCCAGGATAGCAGGAGCAGCAATTCTTCATATGGTAGCATAATATGTGGACAGAAGCAATTCATTCCCTAATGTTGGAGGGACACCCTGGACCAGTTGGTGCCCAGCAGATACACATTCTACTGCCTCACACACAAGGAAACCTCAGTGCCAAGAATTTATGTGTACAGTAATGCATCAGACCCATCTCCCCACCTCCCTGATCCCTCCTATCAGGGTCTGCTATTTGTATTAGTAAAGTCAACCTAGCAGAATACAGCAGAGTAGAGACAGTATCCTATTAGGCCTGTTTTTCTCTGAAAAAGTCAAAACCCCCACCATCTCTTTGACTTTATCTTTACTTCCCTGATTCTGTTCCGGGGGTCAGAGTTGATCTCAATTTTTAAAAATGTGCTTCATGCATCTTGTGTTCTTGTTTTATTATTTTAAAAAGAGAGAGTTTAACAAGTTAATATATGTTACCTTAGTCATTTTCTGTCTTGTTGGTGTTTATACAATTTTGTTCAAGGTATAATTGGATAAATAATGGATTTGAAAGAGACTTCCTGACCTTCATGAGTCTATTATATAGTTAGAAGTTCAGACATGATTAAATAAACAGAGATAATTAAAATAAGCCTGGAAAAACCTCTTGCTGACTTTGATATAAAGTCTTGTGGAAATACAAAATAGCGGTAGTCAGAATGACTTTGAGTTCACCGGGAGATTTATTGGAGCAGATGTCTTGAAGCAGTTTTAAAGGAAGACAGGAGTGTAAGCGGGTGGAAATTGCTACGTAGCCTACGTCAAGAATAAGCAAATGTGAGAATAAATGAAAGAGCAAGGATTTTCAAGAAGATTTTCAAGAGCCAAGTTCACATACACCTTTGTTTGTATCCTTAAAAAAATGTTAAATTTGCTTTAGCATATATTTTTTTTTTCATTTAGTAAACACAATTTTCATTCAACTTCAATACATTTCAAGCATACTTCAGAAGTGCTAAATAGTCTAGTTTCACTGATAATCATCAGATTTCTATAATATGATTAGTATTATAGGAAAATGGTGCATCCATCCATCTTTTTCTTCAAGTTCACCAGTTGTCAGAAGAGAAATGGTAAAAGAATAGGAAATTCATATCTCTTTCTCTGACATGACCTTGGATAAAATCTGTGTTAGTCTTGGGGAGGAAGGATTTCCTAGCAATATACCATAGAATAGTCACAGGAAATATTCTAAAACATGGAAATTATGCAAAAGACATCTTTTGAAAGAGTGATGGTTAAGAGTTTTAGTGGATGTCTGGTGGAAATTAGTTGGTCTAGCATGTGGGCTGTTGCTGCCTTTCTCCATTAATTTGTGGCCAAGAAAGAACCAAATGATGAGGACAATTGTTTTTCATGATCCTCTTTGCTACTTACTCAGGAACTCTGTGTTCTTAGCATTTCTAGTTCCCTCCCCACCAAGCGGTGAAGTCAGAAAAAATGGGTAAGCCACAGAAATGCAGTTTCTAAAACTGAGGTCTGAAATGGCTCTACTTAGGGTATAGACTACTTACTTGATGATCTCACCCACCTTTAATAAGATATGAGCCACAGATTGTGCCTGTGAAATGAAAATAAAGGATTCTGAATAAAAACATCCAAACCTTCAATCATATTACTTCAAAGTCAGGTTATTTGAGTGTTTCATTCTAAAATGACAATTCAAAAAAATATTTTTAAATGTCTATTTTTTGGTTAAACAAACAACATGATAATTGCTTTGGCACTCAAATGTATAAAGTGAAAAATTTTATTAAATTAAAATATGTCAGAAATAAGTCAGACAGTGAAAGAAATACTGTATATTATCACCTGTATGTAGAACCTAAAAACAAATAAACAAATGTATATAACAAAACAGAAAGAGACTCATCAATTTAGAGAACAAACTACTCATTACTTGTGGGGAGAGGGAAGGGGAGAGGCAAGGTAGAGGTAGGGGATTAAAAAAGACAAACTACTATGTATAAAACAAATAAGCTATAAAAAATATTGTACAGCACAGGGAATATAGCCAATATTTTGTAATAACTTTAAATGAAGTATAATCTATAAAAACATTGAATCACTACATTGCACACCTGAAATTAATATAATATTGTAAATCAAATATACTTCAATTAAAAAATGTAAACTAAATGCAAAAAAAAAGTCTTGCAAGATTAAGTTACTGCTATGTGGTTTTTCAAAATGGTTACCTTCTTACCATGTTTTCAAACTCCTTGCCCACTGCTTTAGAGACATCTGTTTATAGAGACATTTTAGAGAGTAAAAGCATATCAGCAGGCTACTTGCAAAAGGACATTTAATATACATACTTTCTGTAGGAAAAAGCAAAATTTTATGAAATACTCAAAATTTAAAAATTAATTTTCATTTTAGAAAATATTTTTGATTCTTCCTTTCAAGAAATGTAAAACATTTAGGTTGAGAGGGAAGGTTTTTTGGTTTTTTTTTCACACATTTTATATAATTTATTAGGGCAAGAGAAAATATATCTGATTTTACTTACTATCATGCTTCCTTGAAAGCTCTGAGTCCTATTGTGAAACTAATGAAAATGTAATAATTTAATGTGTGATGCCCCACTTGTCTTCAGAAAACATTACCATAGTATTAAAATAATCTAATCCATTTTTATTGTGTTTTGACTATATGCAATATATTGTATTGGCTATATGTAAAATAAATATTATAGGTTTCTTACTTTTTAAAAGCTATTTTTAGTATAAAAATGTAAGAAAATCTATACACAAATGTCTGATTAATAAAGTCACTACTTAAGGGAGGAAGTAGATATGGCAGGTTTGTCATTTTTGTTCACTGATCTACCTCTAGCATCTAAAGTGCCAAAGAAGGTACTCACAAATTATTTGTTGAATGAACATAGGACTGAGAATACTGTGATCATTTGTGTTCACTATTAAATTATTAAACAAGGAAGTCTAATAACAAATAAACTCATGTTTTAAGGCTTTTGATGTTTTTAAATAACTGGATCTAATGAAAGATGAAATATTATAGTATTTAAATGATATATCTTTATTTTAGAGATTCATTTATCCAGTTACCACACTAACTTTTTATATCTCATTTTTTCTTTGACTCAGTTTCTTTAGTTTTTCTGCCAGAAAGGAGCTCTTTTTACTAAACATGTAAAGTCTAGTTCTAAGCTGTAGTTTTGCCTGAAGTGGTATGCTTTTACTAAGATTCCATCAATAAAAGTCCATAGTAAGAAAAATATTTTAATTTTCTGTGTTCATTTTAAGGGAGGAATTTGTTTTGTTTTTTTTTTTATTTTTTTGAGAATGAATTTGTAATCATTTTAATGTTTTACAATTATAAGCCTTTGTAAAAGGTGGGATATATTTACAAACAAACCGAAGACATTTAGTAGCAACCTATATAAATAAGTGTTTGTGTGCATACCATGAGTTATATATTTATTTCAGAAAAAATTCTAATAGTTGCATTGAATGATGTGTAAGTGACCACAGAATAATATCTGTTACTAAAATCCAAAACCCTGATAACATTAGACTTTCTCATTTGCAGGCCTATCATGGGCTTACAAATTTACCTCTGGGGGTGAATATTTAATGGTTAACTAGTCATCATTAATTTTGCAGTCATGATTTGAAAGTGCACAAGATTTAGAGGAATAAATGAAGGAAATATTATTCTCTTCTATAATAAAGCAGGTTGGACAAATGGACTCAATGCACAAAGGGAAAATTACAAACCATATTTTATTTAAAAAAAAAAAGAGATGTGATATGCACTAAGGAGAGAAAATGTTTGCATATTCTCATAATATACCTTGATTCTACAGTATAAATTAAGAGAAATGTTAGCCAATTATATAGATCTCCTATAGAGGATTTGATTCTTAATCTAGTAATCAAGAATAAATCAATCATGTTTGGATGTGCTGAGTTAACTAGCATTTAATCAATGACATTCATTTATTTATTTATACATATGACATATATCCAGAGAGTACCTAGGATGTACCATGCACTGTGCTAAAGTCCATGAGACAGAAATTGTGTTTGATCTCATGAAACTAGACCAGGAAGGTACACACAAACAAATAGGCAATCACAACACAAAATGTTGAGAGAAAAGCAAGGTGCTGTGGAAATTTCCTGAGATATCTGTAAAAGGAATTGTATATGAGAATCCTAGAAGTAGTACTTTTTAGTAGTAGCACTTAAGATTACCTACTTGTTGAAAGGGATTTAAACAGGCAGATGAGTGGGGAGATAGAATGTTTTATGCAGACAGAGGCGTATGCACAAATGTTCTCATAGGAAGACAAGGAGACGGATGTGCTGTTTTGTGAGAGGTAAATGTGGGTCAAAACGGCTGACATCTGAACCCTATGAAAGCCCTATGGATAAATCTCAAACTCACCAAGAAATCCTGACAGCTGCGCAACTGAGAAAGAATGAATTTGAGGAGTTATTATGCTCTTGCACCTCATAAAAAGGAAAACAATTTTCAAGTGGCAGATACATTAAAGAGGGTGAACTCTGATACAGTAAAAGTGAATAAGCATTCACATGAAGAAATGCACTTCTCTAAGCAAAGTCTGCTAACTACAGTTAAGGTGTGGCAAGTATTCCATTATAAGTATTGTGTACTGGAGTATGATTAGGAAATAATAACACTGTTTTAGGAAAAAAATGTATTCCTAAAAATACTTTTAAACATGTATCCCCTCAGAAAGAAAACACGTAACAAACATTTGAGTAAAGTGAGCAAACTTCTTTATGTCTTCTTTAGTGATTTTACAGTGAATTTGATTTGCAGTACACAGGAATGTAAACACGTCAGTACAATTTAGAACCACGATCAATATTCACTCCTTCCTAAATCATTACCGTTAAATCTTTCTAAACCTGTTATAGAATGATTGGATTTCAATAGGACTTTAGAGATTATCTGGTCTGACTTCTTCATATTGTATGTGAAAAAAGAAAAGCCATTGGAAATAGTCAAACTACATCTTTTTTGTTTCCCTCTGCTTTCTTGAGGTAAAATTGACATGTAAAAATTGCAAATGTTTAAAGTGTATAATTTGATGTTTTAATGTATGCACACATTGTGAAATGATTACCACAATCATATAATTAACATCCCCATCACCTCACACAGTTATCTCTTGTTTTGTTTTGTGGTGGTAACACTTGAAATCAGCAATTTGCTCATTTTGATTTTAGGTTTGATGTTTTGATGTTTGATTTTCTACCCAGGTAGCTCGTGTATTGGAAATGACTTACTGGTGTTGTGTATATGTGAGGGAGAAAAGTATATAAAGTGTGTGTGGGGAGGGCTAGAGTTCACAAATCATCAATCAATAAGCATAAATTTCTTGGCATAAACACTAGACTGCTGACTTCACTCTCGCTCCTCCCCTAATAATAGTCTGTCTTCCTGAGAAAGCATAATTGGATCAGAACAATCCCTAATTATGATGAGAAATTTTAGAAAAATATACATCCTTTACTGATGCAAAATTATACTTGGGGACCTGTCCTTATGCAGTTCATGGTCTCTAATTGTTTTTAGTGCTGATAAGACTACAGTTGGCAAAGAAATGCAGACAATCAAAACACACTGAGATAAACTGAAGTGTGAACAGGGCTCTCTGGGAACACAGAAAGAGATCACTCATCAGACAAGGTTTGGAAAGCAAGAAAGGGAAGGCTTCCTAGGGCAGCCAATTGAAGACAGCAGAGAGGCTGTGCATATAACACTCAACATCTCTCTGTTCATAGTATTTCTCTGGCTACATTATAATTATCTGTGTACTTGTCTGTCTGCCCTTAAAGGTGAGGGTCTGGTTTTATCTTTGTTTTCTCAGCTATATACAGTGCCTCACACTTAGAAAACTTTTGATATTTGTTTGTCTGATGGAAAGAAGATAGGAAAAGACTAAAATAAGGAAAGGAATGTAAGAAGAAAGGAAAGAAAGTGAAATAAAGAACCACACACAATCAAGTGGAATCATAAATTTTTTATTTTTTTTTTAATTTTGGATAGAATTCTAGTTTTCTTCCAACCTTCAAGTACCTTGTCAGTCAGAAGTATTGCAAATATTTCCTTATTTTTGTTTTATAATTAAACAGATTTAATTAGGGAAAAGTCTCTGACTTTAGATGAACAAGTTGCCTGCTGAGTTAGGGTAAAGAACCCCAGGCATCCACATAGTTGGGTATGTCTCTGAGGGAATAACTGTATAACTGGACAAGATGTCATTAATGTTTGCCTGGTGTTTAAATCATGGATCCATATATAAATGCATGCTTTCCTTCCATGAGGTAACAGTGGGCATCGTGGTAGGGTGGGGGCAGGGGGGAGGGGAGGGAGGGGTAGGTGAGGGAGAGCCCTATAGAAGCATGATGCTTCTCAATGTCAACTCTCTCTCCCACTGGAAACAGGTTCCTGAACTTCCTGTGACAAATCATGCCTCTGATTCTCATCTGTGAGTAGAGTGTCCTCCAACACCAGGTGTATTGGCTTAAACCAATCGTACTATCCATCTCACACTCCACAATAATTGGTTCAGTAGCATGGAGCAGAGTTGATCAAAGAAAGCATTTGCTGGGACTTCTGAAAAGGTAAACCTCTCACTATTTCTGGAGTGAGTAGCTCTAGTTTGGGAGACTGGGACTGCTGAAGTCAATCAGTTATCCCAAAGGGAAGAAGCTTGGTAATGAAACAGGGGAAAGGGTCTTAAGATAGGGATCTCCATGACCTGGTTTGAAATTTAATTGCAGGTAAAGCAATACTTAACTATACTCTTTTCAGATCTATGAGCCAATTTCTTTTTAGTTTATTGCAATTTGGGTCAAGATTTCCTTTAATTACAAGCAAAACAATCCATAATGACACAATTAGTGAACTAAGAATTATAAAACCAGTATTTGAATCAATAATCTTGCCATTAACCTGCTGAACTTGATTGGTTAGTCACCTTTGCAGTTGAGAAACTGACTACCAAAAAAAAAAAAAAGAAGGAAAGAAAGAAAATGTTTCCTCCCTACTTCAAAATACCATTATGAGTCTCAATAGAGACAATGTATGTTAAAATACTTTTTAAGTAGTACATTAATAAACAAATAGAAGAGAATATCATTAATACTTCAAAAAATGAGCATTACCTTTTTTCCTTCATACTGACAATAAAACTGAGGTATAGAAAGTAGACGGTAGAAAGTCAAGTCAAGAAATTTCAACTTTTTATCCAACTGTATCTCTGTCATCCTATGCCGCTGATAAAATGTAGAATAATTTGCAAAAAATTATCTCATTAATGATGACAGTTTCTGAATAATTATTGCACACATCTCCCTTGATGGTCCTACTGCCAAAGATGCCCTTATGGGCTTTGATTGCACAGACATGACCTTATATTTCAATGTTGTCATGTCTTCAGTTACAGACAGACATGATTTGAAGCAGCCAGATTTCCTTTTTACAACCAGTAATTCACATTTAGGCTGTTCAAAATACTCTTGGGTTTAGCACATTGAGACAGCATTATCCCAAAATTAAACACTCATAGCTGCTTACAAAATGTGTGCAAATACTCCGTATTTGCAGGGTGGCTGAACAGATGCAATTGTAGTATACTATAGAGATTTGGGGAAAACTTAGGAGTGGAACATGTTAAGAGTGATACTTTCCTTCCACTGTCTGCTCGTCTTTGTTCAGAGATAAATTAATTTCTTCCAAATGACATCCTGCTAGAATCTTGACTGTACTGCAAACTAAAATGTTGCCTTCAGATATTCTACTTATTTCTGTGGTCCTTGTCTACTCCACTGATCTACCTGTCACTCTTCACCCTGAGGTGATATGTATGCATGAGTACTTGGAAGTCTCTATGAATAAGGCCAAAGTGATACAGAACTGTAGCCAGTGTAATTTAGGAACAAGTGATTAGTTTCTAGAGAATCCACTCTAAGGACCACAGTCATACCTGTGGGAAGACTGAAACTGAAGCAGATGACTGGGCTGATACCACAGACATTCATTCTTAAAATAAAGTGAGATAAGCAAGGGGACAGTATGACCTCAGAGCCTAAAACCTACACCCCATTATCAGTAGGTCATGTGTTCCTCAAGAATAAAGATGGGGTTTTATACATTCCCGTTTTTCAGAGCGTAGCACATTGCTTTACATGATAGCCTTCTGTAAATTGGCTAAATAAATACATTCGTGTGGTAGTGGGGTAAGTGGTGCAGTAGAAACCCAAGACCCTAGGGTCTAATGCTTGGGTGCCCTAACCTGGGGCAGGGTAGAAGGGAAAGTGACTGGAATCTAGGGTCCCACCCCTCATATTTTGCTGAGGATACTTGTGACCTTAAGCCTAACATAATTTAGGGACACAAAGGAGATTAAGACTGTGGTTTAGAGTGCCGCTCAAGTCCTTTGTGAGAGACCAGGGGAAGGGGCCTGAACACATGCTGTAGGAAGACGTTCCTGAATGTTCCCTTCAAAAGTGATGTATTCCTCTACATTTTATTTGCAACATTTGTATAAGATTTAACAGAATAAGCCTTGCATTTATAATGCTCATGATTTATTATTCCTGGTAGATTATAATCTCCTTGGTAATAAGACTCATGTCTCATTCATCTGTTACATACATACAGCTACATTGTTTCTTCTATGTGGTAAATTTCCTATGAACCTTTCTTGAACAAAATTGAGCCCAAACTAGTTACCTTGCTAGCTTTTTATGGCCATGGTGTATATGATAGAATGATCTGGAGAGATTTTAAATATGCAACCCTGGCCTATCTGCCAGAGATTCTGATTCCTTCAATCAACTGGGGGGCGTAGGACATTGTTTAATACCACCAGATGATTCTGATACATATCTTTGATTAAATTCTCAGTACTTTAGTGAGTGGAAAAGAAAAATGCTGTTGATTTCCAATACATGTATCCCTAGGATAATTTTCAATTTGCCCAAATTTTCTTTAGCATCCTCATT